>NC_000073.6:91406323-92078823 GCF_000001635.26 Mus musculus
TGAACAGACACTGAGTATAATATAATAGACAATTAATCTGAAACAGTGTTTGTGGCAGGAGGAGGGTAGGGACAACACATCTAAGTTCAGGAGATCACACAGCAGTGTAGCCCCATAGGTCACCCTAAAATACTTGAACTTTATTTTGTGAACCACAAGGGACATTTAAGGTTGTTAAATCAATGCGTGACATTGCCAGAACAGAAAATACTCTGGAGAAGGGAGTAGCAAAATCAAATTTGGTATTGACTACCTTGGAGGTCTGTAAGAAGACAATGAAGCAGTGGGGCTTCTGAGGAAAATGATTCTCGTTTCTTTACAAAAGGACAATTGACTTTTCTTCCAGTCAAGACACAGATAAATATCAAAAGTTGCATAATTCAATGGATCTGGGTTTCCACTGCATTCCTTAGAATCACAGAGACAGAAGCCAAATCCTAGGAGGATGTTTGCAAACACCATAGGAGTGAATCCTACTCAGGAGTGAACCTACAGACTCAGTTAAGTTTAGAATTTGATTGCAACAGGTCAGTTGTCAGATCCAGGAGGGACATTTCAATGTTCCCATTTAATGCAGAACTATATTTTTAAAGACTAAATATTTTTTAAAAATCTATATCCTACCTAGAATAAATGTTTTTGTATGTGAAAATGAAACCTTAAGAGAAAAAGATAAGAGGCATAAAATTATCTGTGCTATAGACTATATATGCCACAAGTCTTGATTTACTCTTTTTAATAGAGAATAAATAATAAATCAGTAGAAAATTTAATTAAAATTCCACTTTTTGTAATATTTGAGATTACATGACTTGAACATTATTGAGTTCCTTACATAAAATGACTTTTCCAGGACATGGTAAGTGCCTCGCTCATTTTCACATCCAGAAGGTATGACCATGTGAAACAGAAGTAGCAACCAAGGTGTGATGATATAATTAGAAAACCATGAGCATATTTTTTTTATTTAGAGATTTCCCAATAAAACAAACAAACAGGAGGTGAGGATAAGTGGACATGGCCACTGACAGCTAACACACAAGCCAGAAATATAAATTCAGGTTGTCCTGGCTCTACAACTCAATTTTTTCTGTTATGATCTAGTCACAGGAGTTGGGAGTTGTTTTCTTATTAGCTGAGCAGGTGAAAATGCACCTCCCAGGCTTTCAGAAACCTGATGTGGGAATAGTGACTTGGGCTAAAGCAATGATTGGTAAGGTACTGCAAGATTCAAGTTATGTGGAAGAAAATGATTTTTTCATGTTTTACTGAAAAGCTCAAGAACACCAATGAAGAGTAGAAACAAAAAATGTAAAATAAGACAGAAACACAAATTAATGGGAACATAACCTCAAGCATAACAATAATCACACAAGTATTTTTAAACCTTTTTGGTCAGAAGACAAAAATTACATTTGAATAATTCTCAAAAGAAAATTAATGTGCTGAGAGACAAAATACCTAAATTTTAAGTACAAAAAATATTTGAAAGTAAAATAATGTAAAAAATGATTCTAAGAAATTTTATTTTATTTTTTAATTTGTTTTTTATTTACATTCCAGTCAACCCCCCCCCCCCACTGTCCCCTCTCCCACAGTCTCTCATCCCTATCTTCTTCCTCCTTGCCTCTGATGGTGTGCTTCCCCCATAGGCCACTCCCTTCCCTGGGGCCTCAAAGCTCTAGAGGATTAGACACATCTTCTCCCACAGAGGATAGACCAGTCAGTCCTCTACTATGTATGTGCCTGAGGCTTAGGACAAACCCATGTAGGCTGCCTGGTTGGTGGCTCAGTTTCTGGGAGACCCCTGGGGTCCAGGTTAGTTGAAACTGCTGGTCTTCCTATGGGGTCACCCTCGCCTTCGGCTTCTTCAGTCCCTCACCTAATTCAACCATAAGAGTCCCCGACTTCAGTCCAGTGGTTGGGTGCAAGTTTCTGTGTCTGTCTCAATCAGCTGCTGGTTGGGACTCTCAGAGCATAGCCATGCCAGGCTCTTGTCTGTAAGCACATCATAGCATCAGTAACAGTGTCAAGTCTTGGTTTCCCCCATGAGATGGATCCCAAGTTGGGTCCATCATTAAACCACCTTTCCTTCAGTCTCTTCTCCATTTTTGTCCTTGTAGTTCTTTTAGACAGAAACAATTCTGAGTCAGAAATTTTGACTGTGGGTTGGTAACCAAGTCCCTCTACTTGAGGCTCTATCTACTGAAGAGGGACTCTAATTAGAGTTCTTTCTCCCCATTGTTGGGCATTTTGGCTAAGGTCACACCACATTGAGTACTGAGATTCTCTCACCTCCCAGGTCTCTGATACTTTCTAGAGGGTTCCCCCACTTCTCACTTCTGGCAGCTGCATATTTCCATTCATTCTCCTGGCCTTCTGAGACTCTCCTGCTTGCCCCCACACCCATACCTGACCCTGTTCCCCTTTTCCCCTCCTCTTGCCCTCTCCCACATTGGTCCCTCCCTCCCTCTGCCTCCCATGATTATTGTCTTCCCCTTCTAAGTGGGATTGAAGCATCCTCACTTGGGCCTTGCTGCTTGTTAAACTTCTTACTGTCTGTGGGTTGTATGCTAGGTATTCTGTACTTTATTGCTAATATCAGTTAGTACATACCATGCATGCCCATTACCATTTACCTGCAAAATTCATAATGTCCTCATTTTCAATAGCTATATAGCATTTTGTTGTGAAAATGGAACACATTTTCTGTATCCATTCTTTGGTTGAGGGACATCTGGATTGTTTCCCGGTTCTGGCTACTACAAATAAGGCTATGAATATAGTGGAGCACATGTCCTTGTGGTATGGTGGGGCATCTTTTGGGCATGTGCCCAAGTGTGGTAAAGCTGCGCCTTCAGGTAGAACTATTTCTAATTTTCTGAGGAACTACCAGATTGATTTCCAGAGTGGTTGTACCAGCTTACAGTCCCACCAGCAATGGAGGAGTGTTCCTCTTTCTTCATATTCCCACCAGCATGTGCTGTCATTGAGGTTTTTTTAAATACTTTTTATTAGATATTTTCCTCATTTACATTTCCAATGCTATCCCAAAAGTCCCCCATACCCTCCCAACCACTCCCCTACCCACCCACTCCCCCTTTTTGGCCCTGGCATTCCCCTGTACTGGGGCATATAAAGTTTGCAAGTCCAATGGGCCTCTCTTTCCAGTGATGGCCGACTAGGCCATCTTTTGATACATATGCAGCTAGAGACAGGAGCTCCAGGGTACTGGTTAGTTCATAATGTTGTTCCACCTATAGGGTTGCAGATCCCTTTAGCTCCTTGGCTTCTTTCTCTAGCTCCTCCATTGGGGGCCCTGTGATCCATCCAATAGCTGACTGTGAGCATCCACTTCTGTGTTTGCTAGGCCCCGGCCTAGTCTCACAAGAGACAGCTATATCTGGGTCCTTTCAGCAAAATCTTGCTAGTGTATGCAATGGTGTCAGCATTTGGAAGCTGATTATGGGATGGAACCCTGGATATGGCAGGCTCTAGATGGTCCATCCTTTCGTCACAGCTCCAAACTTTATCTCTGTAACTCCTTCCATGGGTGTTTTGCTTCCAATTCTAAGAAGGGGCAAAGTGTCCACACTTTGGTCTTCGTTCTTCTTGAGTTTCATGCATTTAGCAAATTATATCTTATATCTTGGGTATCCTAAGTTTCTGGGCTAATATCCACTTATCAGTGAGTACATATTGTGTGAGTTCCTTTGTGATTGGGTTACCACACTCAGGATGATGCCCTCCAGGTCCATCCATTTGCCTAGGAATTTCATAAATTCATTCTTTTTAATAGCTGAGTAGTACTCCATTGTGTAAATGTACCACATTTTCTATTTACTCCTAGCCATTCTGACTGGTATAAGGTTTGAAAGTATAATATGGAAAAAATTATACTAAGAGGTTTTAAATGAAGTAATACTGAGGTATAAATACAAGAAAAATTAACTTTGAGGCATAATGGATAATTAGTGTCAATGAAGAACTTGATATAATTATACATATTTATTTCATGAAAATGTAATCTGATTTTGAATAAATTTAAAATGTGCTTAATATAACAACAAACCAAGTAATATGCATTCAGATACTATGGCATGTAATACCCAGATGTGAAATTATCAGCTATTTCTCAATTGTTCTAAAATATGAAAAATTAATACTGTTATGGGAAAATGAAAAGATCCATGATTTATAGTAGTATGATAGGGAGTAGCCAAGTTAAGTGAAATCAGTAAAAGTGGTTAAAACATCACACAATAGAGGTTTACATTCTGTGGAATATATATTTTTAAAAAATGATATCTTTTAGAGCTTCCAATTAGGTGATGGATAGATCCCTCATTGATTAAGGGCAGAGGTGGCTCTCCTCTAGATCACAAGCTTGACTCTTAACCCCTTCATCAGGTACCTCACAACCACCCATATCTCCAGCTTCAGGGTATCAAATGCTTTCTTCTGATGGCCACACACACACACACACACACACACACAGAGAGAGAGAGAGAGAGAGAGAGAGAGAGAGAGAGAGAGAGAGAGAGAGATGATGCATAATGCACACACATACAGGTAGATTAAAAACTGAAACAAGTCTTTTTTAAAAGCACAGAAAGACTTTAAGGGCCAGAAAATAAGGAAATCTGAGAGTGGGGACATTAATATTCTCCAAGGATGATCCACTAATTGATTATTCATTATCAAGTGGCCATCCATGAAATGTAGCACTAAATGTAATATTAAACAGATTTAACACGTTGCTTTTATATATTTAGATACTTATGTGTGTGTGTGTGTGTGTGTAGTGTAGTGTAGTGTAGTGTAGTGTATGTGTGTGTGTGTGTGTGTGTGTAGTGTATGTGTGTGTGTAGTGTGTGTGTGTGTGTGTGTGTAGTGTGTGTAGTGTGTGTGTGTGTAGTGTATGTGTGTGTGTGTAGTGTATGTGTGTGTGTGTAGTGTATGTGTGTGTGTGTAGTGTGTGTGTGTGTGTGTGTGTGTAGTATGTGTAGTGTGTGTGTGTGGCAAATAATTAGAGGCTTGGGAGGATCTCAAGTTTGAGGCCAGGCTAGGCTACATAGTGAGACCTAGTCTCAAAAAATCAAAACAAACAAATGAAGCAAGAACTCTTTAAGGGAGACGGGGAGAGAGAGAGAGAGAGAGAGAGAGAGAGAGAGAGAGAGAGAGAGAGAGAGAGAGAGAGAAGACACCCAACCTCACAGGTAATGAAGGAACATAAGTTCGAAGCAAAACATAAGCTTCCTGGCACTTTCAGATGATCCTAAGTTAATACTTTTACATCGTTGGGATTGTAACCTTTTTTTTGGGCAGGGGGGGGGGTGCAAATTATTACCGTTTGTCAAAACTGAACATTCTGACTTAGACTTTCTCTTCCTAGTTATGTTTCTTGGAGCAATGCAAGGAAACTACATTTCCTCAAGTAGCTTCATTCCTAAAGAGAGAAAGCAAAGAAAACCCTGAAAATAGTACAAATACATATCAGAGAGTAAAAGTATGATATATGATATATGAAATATTTGTGTTACAGGACAATATGTGCGATTATAATGAGTGATCATGGATAAATTGAAATGTGTGTGGGGAAAACAAGTCAAAGTGTGTATTGTACCAAGAGCTACAGAGATAAATTATCAGAGCAGAAAACATACAAAAAATACTTTTTGTCACAGCTATTTAATCAGTATTAATTTTATTGCTATTCTCCCAAACTCCCATTTACTGTACATATATCCATTTGTGTATATCAAGCATTATAGAGTCAAAACTCTTAAGCCACAAACATGTAGGAAGGATAAGTTTTAAAGTTCTTGACTAGACCCAGGTGGATTGTGAGAGTTTCTCCATTCATTGCTTTGTGGGTACCAGTGAACTTCAGGCATGAGACACAGCTCCTCCAAACAGAGCAGTTGCTCATAGCGACATATCTTTTGCATCTGTGATAGCAGATGCTTTTAAAAGCAGCAGAGAGAGGGAGCAGTGGTGGGCGAAATCAGAAGCAAATGCTTATTCAAATTCTGCTGCGTGAAGCAGATCGACCAAAATCCTTTCAGATATGCTTATGAATAACTATCTGTCTGAAATGGAAATATCTGCGACTGTTGAACTGTTATCTGTAGGAGCAGCCCACCACAAGAGTTTTGATGTTGAAGGGACAGATAAACCCAGAAGATGACATGGGTTGAGTAGACCTTGCAAGGAAGCTTCGAGTTCTCATTCTTTTATTGGGTTGAGCATAAGCAATCAATGAAATTGGCATCCTGCACTGTTGGCAACATCTGGGGCAGGAATGAAATGAAATGAAATGAGGAGGACCAATATCTCTTAGCCAAATTCCTGAAAATACATGGACATGCCTCCCCTGCTACACATAAATGAATTGTATAGTTTCTTCACATCATGTTCTGCCATTTAAACCTGGGTCTCTATAGAGGAGAGTGACTAGTCTTATCATTTATGAAACAGCTTATCCATGCACACAGAAATATTGTAAAACAGCACCCTTTAGTTCTTTTGCTACTGCAAATCATTGAACACACAGACATGAATATACAGCCAGCTTTATCCATATGTACATACAGTTATAGAATCAGTCCATCATGTATTGCTGTCGTCTTTGTAAATCATAGTGTCATTCTTAATTCTATTTTTATTGCTGAAAACAAAATCTTTGAGTTTCCTTCAAAATATCTTCATCTCTTGAAAGGTTAATATAATTGCATTCCTTGCTATCCAAGTCCCTGATTAGGCTAATGAATCTTTTTAAATATAATGTTTGCTACATTTCTTTTTACTGAAGAACCTAACTTGGACTCTGAATACTTATTCAAGCAAACTGAGCCTGTTGGACTGTGATTTAAAGCTGTAGGTCATCTGGCTTCATGTTATCCTAGCAAGCCAGCCTTTTCTTTTTCCCCATCACACAGACTTCACTTTGAAAAGTTGCTGCTATTTGATTCCTAAATCATTTGTAAACCAAAAAAAAAAAAAAAAAAAAAAAGAAAATTTATACTGATTAAGCTTGAATTGTGTAATATCTACCATGTTTTTTAAACTTCCAGATAACTGATTATTATTTTTATATTTATTATTTGATGACTCCATCCATAGATGTATAAAATAAAAATATAATCTACCATAGTTTAAATGTAAAATTACATTTTATAAAAGCAAAATTGTCTGATGGTTGTGGTGTACAGTTTTTCTGAAATTTTCATCTTCTTTTCATCTCACTTTATGGAAAAAAATATTGGCTTATTGCTAGAGGGAAGAGCATGGTGATAATGCCTCACAGAGGAAGTAAATATGGCACATAATGACACTATGACAAGCCTGGCTTTAAGCAGGAGAATGTGATGGAGAAAAACATGGAACATCCTATGTATTCAAGTCACTGTTTATGTCATGGGTCAAGAGTGAAAGAGCTTTTAATTAAAGCACACACTCTCTGCAACTTCTCATAACATCTTCTTGCAAAAGTGGTACTTCTGTTCTTTAAATATTTACAAAATGGAATAAAATGATGAATTACATCACAAGAAAAGGGGTAATCAGCTGTGGATATAAGTGGAGAAAGGATGTTCTATTCGATTTTAAAACACACACTCCCCCTGACTGAATCTTAGCACTTTAATAAATGCTCTTTCTTCTAATGAGACAGCTAGTTGAATACTAAAAATTTCTTCTGGAGAGCCTACATGATAGCAGGAACAATTTTCTGTACTTTGTAGTGTGTGTTTTTTAGACAGCATGTAGCAACCAAATAGAAAAGAAGTGTCTGACCTCTTAGCACATGACTACTGGAGTGAACTGAAAAGAATTGGATATCTGTGAATGACTTCACTTACATAGAATAAGAACGAAATTGAGAACTAAGACCAACATTCATTCCAAAAGGACTATAATGTTCAAATAGCTTACTGATTCTTTCTACTTCCCAGTGTGTCCACAGTGACTCAGTATTTCTTATTATGACATACAGCCAACTGAGCACAGTGACAGCTTGCTGGATTTTACTCCAAGCTGGGAGTGTTGGATTCTTCTAGATTGGTATCTAAATGGTTGCTCACAGAACCCTAGTTCATACAAAGCTTCTGAAGTGGTTTGACTCAGTCTTCTTTAAATGTCTTCCCCATAAACCCAAGGACAGAACAGGATGCCTATATGTCTCTGAGAACCTAAGTGAGAGCGCCATGCATTGTGAATCTAAGACTGTAGAAACAAATTACAGAGGCTGTGATTAGTGTGGTCATTGGGTTCTTCCCCTGGAATCCTATGCAGTATTTGTACTCCATGTTTTAGGATAGTCAATGTATTTAACGACACATTTTTGCCATATTTTAAGTGTATCTATGATGCAGGAAAACCTCTATGGCTTAGTGAAACCCCTAGGACAATACTGCAAACATTTGATGGGGTCTTGAGGATATTGGGTGCTCACACTAGCTCTCCATTAGCGTCTCTGGCCTAATTCCTCCCATTGATTCTAGAAGTCTGTCATCTTGATGTTCTAGAGGACTCCAGACTTCACATGCCCAAATTTGCTCATCTTCCACCGCCTTGTCTTGCACTCTCATGGTGAGTGACACCTTCCATGCATTCCACTGCTCCAACCAGAAACTTGGGACTTAGCCCAGTTGTCTCATTCTCTATCAGCCCCCACATCCCATCAGCCACCTAGTCCTGTCACATATGCCTCCATCTGTTTTTCTCTCCCCTGACATTGCTCTAATTTAGCACTCTCTCCTCTCTTGCCTGAATTACATTTATAGGAATTGTTTAATCATCCTCTCTTCTTCTACTCATATCCACTAATTCAGTTATCTGTGACAGCCCTCTACTCTTTATATACTCCACCTCCCCAGCATATCCAAACTTATTCTGGTACCATTAGCATCATGTTCATTATCTCACAGATACACTTTGCCAGTACTCCCATATGCCAAGGGCACCCACAGTGGTCCTCATTTTCATGCTTTTGTAACTTGCACATATACTCTATCCTCGGAGGCCTTTTTCCCTTTCATTTTCTCTGTGGTCAATTAATATTAATCCTTGATTTATTTTAAGAAACAATTGGATGAAAACATTTTCCTCCTCTAGTAAAAGTTTCTGTAGTTTTCATGCTCCTTCTTATATAAGCTTTTGGTGGTGCATACTACTGGATTTGAATGTATGTTGAATAATTGATTAAGGTCTAATAAGAAAAATTCAGGCTGCTGTTGAAGTTCATTGGGTAAAAGCACTTTCACCAAAGTCGATGGTCTGAGTTCAACTCCCAGGTTTCCCATGATGGAAGGAGAGAACCAATAAGCAGTTCTCCTTTCACTTCTATTTCAGTACCATGGTACACAATGCTCTCTCCAATACCAAACACAAATAGATGTTAGATAGATACATAGATAGATAGATAGATAGATAGATAGATAGATATGCTGAAAAATGCTATTTTTCATTCAATGTATAAGATGAATAGATTTGTATACATTTCTTTGTGAGAAGAATTTTAGTATTCTAGTGTGAGAAGTTATCTTTTGGTATATAATCATACTATGAGAATATATCCCTAAATTTGCTTTAATTCCATATAAAATATAGAATGTAGCAGTGGCAGAGGGCTTGCCTACCATATTTGAGGTGCTGAATTCTATAGCAAACCTTAAAAATGTCTAGTATGTATTTTATTTTCAGAAAAAGTAATACCAACAATAGCATTTTACAAAAGCATTCCCTAAGCCATCTTTCAATCTTATTGAATTAGATGTGCTCCTTTCAGAGTATAGACACCAGACTGTGCTGCCAAGAGTGAAGCACTGACAATAAATTATTCCTTTTATCTCCATTCTGAATTTAATAGTGGAGTTTGAACTCAATTTTTGTGCCGCAACATTGTATCAAGTACATTACAGATACTTAACAAAAACTTTTCTCTGGATGGGTGAGTTTAATCAGAGAATATTTGTTAATAGTCTTTTTAGATATTGCTTTTACAATATTACCACGATTATAAAAGGAAGAGATTGAGACAATGCTACTTTTGTAGGGTTACAGTTACAGTGAACTGTGTAAAACATACATGCAAAGAAATTAATAATATGAAAACCAAGAAAAAGATGGGCAACAAGGATGTTAGCGAGAGTCGTCATGTGTACATACACATAAGACATATGTATATACACACAAGAATAAGGATGTGAAAATCACGTAAAGAGTACTTGTAACATTTGTAGACATGAATTATTCAAAAATTATTTAATTCGTACGTTCAACCTTTTCAAGCATTACCTCCATGCCTCGTCACATAGTCTGCTCAGTCCTTTGTTTTTGTGCTCTTGCTACTCACTCCTCCAGACGAGGAGTTTGATGTGCGTAGGCTTCACTAGTTGCCATTTATTCCTGCTTACCTAGACATTTCTTCCTTCCTTCCTTCCTTCCTTCCTTCCTTCCTTCCTTCCTTCCTTCCTTCCTCCCTTCCTCCCTTCCTCCCTTCCTCCCTTCCTCCCTAGTTCTTCGTTCGTTCGTTCGTTCATTCGTTCGTTCGTTCGTTCGTTCGTTCGTTCGTTCGTTCGTTTTTTTAGAGACAGGGTTTCTCTGTAAAGCCTTGGCTGTCCTGGAACTCACTCTGTAGACCAGGCTGGCCTTGATCTCTGAAATCCATCTGTCTCTTTCTGACAAGTGCTGGGTTTAAAGGTATGCACCACCACTGCCCGGCTAGACATTTCATTCCAGCAATGAGCTTTGTTCTTGTCTTTAAATATGTTCCTGCATTGCATATAATCATCAGCTCTTCTGGGAGCATTCTTTGATTCATAGAGAAATAACCACCTCCATTTAAAATCAAATCAAATCAAAACAAAACAAAACAAAATCACATATGTTGCTACTAAAACAAACAGGGCAAACATAAAGTTTTGAATTCTTTTCATAGAGAGGAGAAATAATACAGGAGGTGTGAAGGGAATAATATCTACCATGTGTATCTGGGGAGCCAGAAATAAATAACATTTATAATAAAATGTTAATTGTGGAACACTCATAACTGATATATACTATTAATCAAATAATTTAAAAATACAAAAGGAAACGTGTTAAGATTAAATAAAAGATTAGAATAGGCATCATTGAGAAAGCAGAATCAGAGACCAGAGCAAAGCAGAAAGAAAACCAGCTCTGTTAAGGGCTTCAAGAAGAGAGCATCCACAATATTGGCTTATGTCTTTTCTGGAGTGTAAATAGTACAGAGTAGATCAGTGGCAGGTTGGCTGAAGGAGCCTTGCCTTGGGGATCTTTCATTGTGGTCCCAGGTGCATACCACTGTGGCTTCTTTAGACAATTATGGTCCTGTGATCATTATAAACAGAAACCAAATTTCCAAAAGAGAGAGTTAGAGGTTTACAGTCACTCTGCAATTATATAAAAATGAAAGCAAAATAGCTTTTTAAACTTATAAAATATGACTTTTAGAATGTATGTTGATAAAACCTTTTACAAGGAGGAAAAAATGAAACAGGTAACTATTGCCACAGTGAAGGATTACTTTAATTTCCTTTTGGTGGCTTTGTTTCCCTTTTATGTGTTTGGTATGTATGCATGTGTGCATTCACTTCCACACACCTACCTATGCTCATACATGTATATGCAGATACACAAGTACTTGTGTATACGTGGTGCATATGAAGGCTGGATAATGACTTCTACAGGATTCCTCAATCAATTTCTGACTTATATATTGAAACACAATTTCTCAATCAGAACCAGAAGTATCTCTGATACCACTAGTCTAACTAGATAGATTCCCATTTAACCACTAGTCTCACTAGATAGATTCCCATTTAACCACTAGTCTAACTAGATAGATTCCCATTTAACCACTAGTCTAACTAGATAGATTCCCATTTAACCACTAGTCTAACTAGATAGATTTCCATTTAACCACTAGTCTCACTAGATAGATTCCCATTTCTGCCTTCTGGGCACTGGGCTGGCCCTCCATGCCTACCCAGCATTTACCTGGATTATTGAAATTTAAACTCTGGTCAAGTCCTCATGCCTATGTTTATATGGCAAGCACTTTAATGGCTGATACATTTCCCTAGCCCGGGTGAACACTACTTTTGTAAATACTAAATAAATACTAAATAAATAGATAGATGGATGAATGAATGAATATATAAATATAAATACATTTTTTCTTTTATAACTTATAGACAATATTAGTTTAGGGAAGGCATATCTAACTGTGACATCATTCCTAACACACACACACACACACACACACACACACACAGGCATGGAGCACTTAAAGTGAAGATACTTTTCTGCTTTTCTCTTCTCTTTGATGAGGTACAGCAGTTTAGGGGATAATGCCTAGAATTTTTCTGAACCCCAGTCTCTTTATAACCCTAACTTTATATCACACAATGACCACATGTCAGGAGTCCTGGAAAAAGTGAGACATGGGAAAAAGCTCAATGGAGAGTTGAAAAAAAATTAGTTGAAGTCCACTCGCTCACTATTGATTCTCTGTGTGGCCTAGAACAAGTTAAGTGCCTCCCTGGTTCTCATTTTCCTTCCGTGAAGTAAAAGAGTTGTTTGAATGGTTAATTGAGTGCTTTCCAGCCTATCCTATTTGATGA
Organism: Mus musculus; assembly: GCF_000001635.26. Classification (NCBI taxonomy): domain Eukaryota; kingdom Metazoa; phylum Chordata; class Mammalia; order Rodentia; family Muridae; genus Mus; species Mus musculus. Next base: position 91,418,974 of record NC_000073.6, read on the forward strand.
TTCTCTCAATGCAGTTGCTCTGAGAAATGTTCATAGCCCTGCATTGTTCATAAGTGTCTTTGTGAGTGACTCAGAGTTTGCCAGCCTGGAACATGAAAATGATCCATTATCGTAAGCTAGCATTTTCACAAAGAAAAAAAAAATACTAAAAGAATAACTCCAAGATTCACGAGTATCTTTTCCTCCCTGCAGCATCTGGCTTTATTCTGTTGACACAAATTTCATTTTGTGTTAACAATCCTGTTTGTTCCGAGGATATGTTTATAGTCCCATTAGCATGCTTTAAATAAATCAGAATGATTTTTGAGGAAGAATATTTTGAAGATTGAAGTTGAGTAGCTGTTTTCTTCAGTGGTATTTGAAATATAACATGTATAGAGAGATGTATGAGGTTTTCATTTTGTGGTGCATCCATCACTAGGATTCCATATCTTTCAATAAAAAAAAAAAGATGGACGGAATGATTAATGAAAATTGGTCATTTGTGTACCACCATGAATGATGTTTAATGTTTTCCTGACATCATTTTAATTGAATTTTATATAAGTATTACAAATTTAAAACTATAATCACTTAATGTTAAATAGACTGGTAAAAATTCTTAAGTTTAAAACTAGTTAGATTTAAAGAAATTATATGACTCATAGATTATGTTACACATCTACCACTTATTCTGTTAGCTTCTTTCTATAGCTATGATAAAACATCCTAGTAGAAACAACATAGAAAGAAAGGTTTTATATTGACTTACAGTTGCAAAGGAAGACATGGCAACAGACAGAAATGGCATGGTGGAAGGAACAGGAGACTTGTTGATCACGCTGCATTCACAGACTTGATCAATAAAATGCAGCTCTAAGAAATAGCCTGGGCAGAGAGTGATCGTTATTTTACACTTTTGCATGTTGAGAGATGATAGAGAACTCAGTAAATGGCCTTAAATGCTCTTCTGAACTTTGGGAGGTTAGGATGTGAAATTTGGTGGATCTCACATGAGGCTAGGGGGTCCAGTGAATCATAGCTGATATAGCTGCTCTCTGCTCTCTACAGTGCCTTTCTTTGTAGCAGACTAACCTACAGTTGTCAGCATGGTTCAAATGAAGAAGACCCATTTTGGTATATAGCTTCAAACTGCTAACACATCACTTCAGCTTCATTTCATTGGGTAAACAACTTTAAAATATATAACAATAAACTATATAAATAATAGGGCTTTATCTCGTGATAGAATCATGATTATTTTGTAATTCATCATGAACAAAGCTAAGCATCTTTTTGCTTTCCATGTGCCTGTCTTCACAGCTTTGTCTTTGTGCCCAGTAATAATGTAGACCTGGGCTATTTGGAGTGTTCATAAATGTGTGTGTGGCCTCATCTCACTATTAACAGAAGTGCTAACTGCTCTCTAATTTTAGCACGTATCTTTTAAATGTCAAAAGACAGATTTTCTTCCAACCCGCTTGCTTAGTCTTCAAGCTTTGAGTCACAAGAATAACTTTACTCGATGAAGATTTGCCAGGAATGAATAGAATAAAAAGCAGAGGAAAATTTGACAACGTAATTTTGACACTTTCCTAGTCCAGTAGTGAAATATATTTTCTAAATTGAGATGAGCAAGAGAAGTAGAAAGGAGAAAAGTTACCATTAGAGGCAAGAGTAGTGGAAATCCAGACACTGCCTGCTGTAGGGCCCAAGAAATATATAGGCGTTAGAAAATGAGCAGGAGTGGATAGCTGATCTTACACTAAAAATGGAAGGCAAAATGGTATCAGCATCCTTGTATCTACTGTGCATCCTGTGGGTCTACTATGTGTCAGATACTGAATTCTTGATCACTAATGAAAACAAAGCTAGCTCATGTTCCAAAAAAGCTCACACATTAGACAGGGTAGATAGACTGAAGGAAAAGTGTCTACAATTAAGTGAGAGCAGAATTAAGTCAAATATATTCCAAGGACCATAGGTGAACACAGGGTTACCCTACCAGACCTCTGGAGGGGAGACAGGAGATAATGCTCAAGGTGAGTGTTAAACAACTTGATCCATAGACTAGGTCCATAAAATATAGCTCTAAGAAATGTCCTGGGCAGAAAGTGATCATTATTTTACACTTTTTGCATGTTGAGGGATGATAGACCTCTCTCTGAGAACTCAGTAAGAAGAAATCACTTTAAAAATTAGGAAGAGAGGAACATATTCAATGATATGAGATGGAACAAAGATGACTAACTCGAGAGAGGGATTATTGGTAAATTTGGAGGGTGGGAAGCTATTCTTAGAGAATTAATCCATGTGCCTTAGTACAAAATTCGTCTGTGTTCAGCTATGCACACATTATGAAGTCCTTAATTAACTTTTAGTCATTATCCCTGGCCTTGTTCTACTATTTATCCAAATAGTCGTTCATCTGCCCAACACCCCATCTTACCCACAATGTGTTAAGAACTGGAAAGTTAGCACAGATGTTAGCACAACTGCTGACAGCTGACAGCAAACCAAAATAGCCCAGCTTAACTATGGCACAAGTTCATTTCTCTCCAACAGCAAAGCCCAGCTGCTGGGTCTCAGGCTATGGCACTTCAGAGGGTTAGTTACTGAGTTCTTCCTTCTTGCTCTTCTAGCACAGATGGCCAGCGTCTTCTGTCAACATTACAGGATGCAGAAGAACGGAGGAAGTATGCATTGTATCTTAAGAAGATTGGGCTACAAACTGACACATTTCTGTTCATATTGTTTGGTTAAGTTTATCATACAGCAATACAGAAATCTAGGGAAATACAGCTTAGGTTTTAGTAACAGTAATGGGCAATAAGATTTATTCTTTTTTTAAATATTTTTTATTATTAGGTATTTTCCTCACTTACATTTAGAATGCTATCCCAAAAGTCCCCCATACCCTCCCCCCCACTTCCCTACCCACCCATTCCCATTTTTTTGGCCCTGGCGTTCCCCTGTACTGGGGCATATACAGTTTGCGTGTCCAATGGGCCTCTCTTTCCACTGATGGCGGACTAGGCCATCTTCTGATACATATGTAGCTAGAGTCAAGAGCTCCAGGGTACTGGTTAGTTAATAATGTTGCACTTACAGGGTTGCAGATCTCTTTAGCTCCTTGGGTAATTTCTCTAGCTCCTCCATTGGGGGCCCTGTGATCCATCCAATAGCTGACTGTGAGCATCTACTTCTGTGTTTGCTAGGCCCCTGCATAGCCTCACAAGAGACAGCTATATCTGGGTCCTTTCAGCAAAATCTTGCTAGTGTATGCAATGGTGTCATCGTTTGGAGGCTAATTATGGGATGGATCTCTGGATATGGCAGTCTCTAGATGGTCCATCCTTTTGTCTCAGCTCCAAACTTTGTCTCTGTAACTCCTTCCATGGGTGATAGACAGGAAACAATAAAAAGGAGACATAAGGTAAATGACTAACTTGTTAATACTACAATACTCTTACAAGTTCTTTGCAATTCTCATTAAACAGCAGGGAACTTTAAACATGGAGAACCTGTTGTATATACCACATGGGTATTAGCAATCCTTTCTAGTGTATTTGTATCCTTCCTAACAATGCCTGAGTTCTGTCATAGGTGAAAGTGTGTTTTACTTTTTTTAGTTTGCCCAGGTTGACCAGAAGCTTAGCTTATATGTAGTCAAGACTGACTTGGAACTCATAATTACTTTGGTTCCATCTCCCATGTTCTAAGTTTCCATGTTTGCATCACCACACTCGATATGATTATAAAATCAATTTCTTGTTGTATCTTTATATACACACAATTTTGGATCCTATTAACATACAAAAAAGCAAATCAGGTCGTGTGACCCAATCCAGGTCATTTGGTACATTTTATACAATGTGAATGTTAGGAAGCCAGGTGTGTTATTGAAGTCAGCAATTCAATAACTTCCAGTGGTCTACAGTAGAATTTAACTCCAAATTGAGATTCAGGAACATTCTGTTATCAAGCATGTCACAGCTAACAGCCATACTAGGTCCATTGTGCTGAATGTATCTACTCACACACTCTACCAATGACATCAAGTTCATAAAAATACATATAAATTCAACAGCTGGCTTCTTTACATGGATTAATCTTCTCAATTAACATTTATGGTGTTCTCTTTATGTGCTTGCATGAGGTTGATTGCTGGGGAATTATGAAAATGGCTAAATAATAGCCTCTACTTCCAAAAAGCTCATAGTATAGTAGAGAAACATAAAACTTGATTGTTTGAAAAGTGCTAAATGACAGTAAGAAAGTACAAAAATGTGTTTTAAGCTAATAATGAGACAGTCAATTAGAAGAGTTTAGACATGAACTCATCCTTAAAATACGAATAAGGATCCACCAACGACTCGTCAAATACATCAGTGTTTCTTTAATGCCAACCATCACTTTAAGTATGTCTCAATCCTAATTAATCAAAGTAACGTCTCTTCAGCTACACATCATCTTCATCTGATACCACTCACAACTACTGATGAGCACTGCAGTAATGCACTTTGTTTTCTCACTGCCTGGACTTGTTTGAGATTTCATACATACAGTATTAATCTCATTGCTCATTACGATTTGCATCATAATTGTCCATCAACACGTTATTCAATACACATCCTCACGCCATCCTTCTGCTCTCTCTCTTTGTCCTTTCGATAACACTCTGTGTCTAAATCAAAAGCCACCACCAGTACCCTGCAGTACCTTTTCCTTATCTCATTGTCTTAGGCTAAATCTTTTTTTTTTTTTTTCAGCTATAGTAAGCATGCCACTGGAAATGTGTTGCCACCATGCTCCCCCCAACCAGCAAGTATTTTCTGTGTTTCTCAGCAATAAGTGGTTATGTGCTTGAGGCTCTGAGCAACATCTGAGTTCCCAGCAGCTGTGTTTTGCATTGTCCTCATTTTGTATAATTAAGAAAAACAGGAAGCCAATCACTTAAGTAAAGCTGACCCTCTTCATTCTGCAGACCGGAGCGAGGACTGCATCAGGGTTTTTATAGCACACAGTTGACAAAATTTACCCTGCCATCCACTTGAAAGTAGAACAAGGTTAGAGGAACTGTGAAGGCATGGTGGCCTTCCTCTTGAGTGCAAGCAGCTGTGCTATTCTGAAACCAAACAGTCCAGTTTCGACACACTTCTCTTATATAAGCAGTTATCGATATGGTCTGTTCTGTAATGATAGAGGATTTCCCCTCACATTCTCTGTACCAACTGGAATCCTGGGAGAAGGAGGCATCTTACTTTACATTTTTAATTAGCTCTGCAGCCAACTTTTTGCCAGCAGACTCTTCCCTTACATCTGTTAAGCAAAGTTGCACTGCAAGGTACCAGGTGTGAGTGTGTGTGTGTGTGTGTGTGTGTGTGTGTGTGTGTGTGTTTGCCTGTGCATGTATGTGTAAGAGAAAGAGGAGGAGGAGAATTTTAATTACTATTCAAAGGAAGTACAAACATTTTTTTTTAAACTCACACACATAGGAAGTAGTTTCTGAAGAAGGTCAAAGTTTTATTTGATTTTACTAAAAGTCAAACTAGTAGTTTCTATGAAAGGCTTTCATTTCTGCTTGAGTTTCATTTTCTTACATGCAAGAGAATGATAGTTGCTTTTTCATATAAAATTTAATTTATAAACAGTGCTATGTTAGTAATCAGCAGTATCCAGTTAAATTATTAAATGTTTACTTAATGGGTCATATTTGTTGATGATTATGGCTAGTATAGGGGGTATGGAGATACTAAAATGGTGGCCTATGTCGTCATAGCATTTGTTTGCTTATGAGGAAGCCGACATGAGGACAATGTAAGGTAACCCACAGTACAATGTCACATGGTCTGGGCACTCTTCACATAAACAGCCATTGGGGTCAGGCCTACACACCACTTGAATTTGAGTTGTGGCATCACAGTCTATCAAGGGACCCTCTGAGATAACCTTGACTGCATACTGATGCTTTAATTTAACACACATAGTACAGCCTGTGCTTTAGCCTCTGTGATCAGCTTCCAGGACTCAGACATCTTCTTCACGGACATACATAGTCCTCTGTGTGCCTTACAGATTTAGATAACTTTTCTTTTTACACAATATTGTATTCCAATTTTGTTTCTGAGGCTCTTTGAGCTAGGATTATTTCAAATCACCTCAGATGAAAATCACCTCAGTGAAGTACAATAATCCCTCCTGTGCGGAACAGCAAATAACTATATATTTAAACCCAAATAGTGCAAGTGCATAAATAGGTTAAATACAAAACAGTCTTTACTGTTTACTACTTCCCCACATTTGACTTTAGCTAAGAGACGCACATGATAACTCTTCCAAGTTCAGGATACTAACTGAGCATTCTTTCATGGGTTACAAGCTGTTCTTGCCATCTTGGTACCTAAACAACCCGGCTACAGTTTCTTCTCTTAGTTCCTTCTCACAAAAATAAAAATACCTGTGATTTATGCTTTGAGTATTAGAATAAGTATTTTTGAAAAAGAGCAATGAATGTATTGAGGAATACTGCACGATTAAACATAGCATGAGGGGTGTAAGAAAGTGGGAAATGTATCTCAGGTTCTTTAAAAAGAGAGAACAAAATTTTCATGTTTTACACAAACTCATATGGACTAGATGATACTAGAGGAAATTCAGTGTTTATTGTCATAGTATTGCAATGTGCAATGCTCTCATTAGGCTGAGTAGAAACTACAAACAAAGATAAAGATAATAATTAATGACTAGTTGGTGGGATGACTACGGTTCATGTAGGTGACACCAGATGGCTGTGTCAGATACCCACAAATGCTATTTGAGTCGAAAAAATAATCTGTGATTAATAACCTTAAGAGAGACTCTAGATGATACTTTGCCCACACCACTCACAGTTTAGAAAGTATGAGACCCATAGCCATGGATCAGTATAACTCTATGAGGATAGCTTCTTATAAAAAAAAATCTGTTTATCTATTAATCATGCTGTATGCAGACTAAGACAAAGGGCACCACTGAAGAGATAAATAGAGCAAAAGAAATACTTTTGCATTTTAAAGAGCGCTCTTACTATTCTTTTTCAACCAACCTCTTTCTTTTCCAGTTTATTCAAACAGAAGAATAGTAAGAGAATAGACCTCTTAATTGAGGTCTCTTGGGTGGCTGCAAATCTTTCTCCTGGGGCATTGGCAGTGTCTTCAAACACTCTATAGAAAGAAGTTCTACAGATCTATTAGTCCAGATCCCTACAGGTCATTGCTGACAATGACTTTATCTAGCTTTTGCAATCAAAAGATCTCAACATTTTTTTTCCTAATGGCATACATAAAGTATTGACTCATCCTTTCAAGCGTTCAAGTTATTATAATATCCCTCAAAATATTCCAGAGAATAGAGCATGGGAACTGCCCATGAGTGTCACAACATGTGTAGACTCCATTACAACAGTTCCAACCTACATCAAATAGGCCATAGGTTCTTGTCGTTAAATGCACAGCTTCTTTCTGTTCCTCCAAAGAAAATATACCAGAAGCAAGTAAGTGAGCTCACATGCTGTCATCTCTTCAATATATTCAATTTCATTTTTGCTTTTCTATGATTAATAATAATATCTGTAATGTTCCTAACAAGTGAGGGTGGTAAAGCAGAGAGCTACTGTCTCATCCTATTTTCCTAAACAACAACAACAAAAAAATTGGTGATGAGAAATTATCTACCAAAAAAAGGTATAGTTTTTTCCTCTGGTCACACAGCATCTTGTAGACAGGGCCAGGACAGAGCTAGAAATGGTGCTGTACCAATTGTCATCTCCATTTATCTTTCTAATAAGTTTTCTGGAAGTAAGAGGCAACTGTGCCAGAGTTGAACAAGAGTAGGGATAAGGCCAGCTTGATGCTGTGCACTTAAGATGCTTCAGTTTGAAACATGCATGACATCCCCAGCAGCTGGGCCACCTGGCCTTATGCTCTGAACCATTCTGACCTTTGCAGCAAGCTCTCAGTACTGCTCTTTGCAACTAGAATGGGCAAGTTCTGGAGAAAAACCATGATTTCTTCCAACTCGGGGAATTGTTGTCTAAATGTCATTCAGTCTTTGCTTCTCACTAATTATGTTGGAAAGAGGCCTCAAAAAAATGTCAGGGCTTTTCTGAAAAAAAAAAAAAAAGTCAACATTTATGGTGCACATCAGAAAACCATGAATGAAGTTGATCATTGGTTCCACATTGGTTCCACTTGCCGTCATCCTTCAGTACTGAGGACAACTCAGCATCAGACGGGCCTGAGAAGCTCCCTCCCCTTGCTAGCTGAAGACAGTCTGCGCACTAGTCACTAGGTATGCGACATAATCTGACTCAGTTTTTACACAGGTGTCGCACAAGACACCCTTAAGGTAAGTTATAGCTTGTAAGAGGTAGATAATAATCTCTTCTAGTGATCCAATTCAAATAACTAAAAATTACTTCTGTACATGTATACTACACCAAAACACATGAACTATTATTGTTCCTTGGAGGAATGTCAAAAACATGAAAAACTTGAAGTCAAAATTTAGGGTAAGATAGGACATATGCAGTTTCTAGATTCTTATTTAATAATCTACACACACACACACACACACACACAATTTCCAAAGAGATGGCGTAATTATATTATTGTGAACCCCAAGTGATAGGGGACATCCTTAGAAAGTTGTATGTAGACTTGGAGAGTTAGCTCTGGACTATTCCTCTGAAGCCAAATATGTTGTCTAAAAACAAGATGCTACACCAATTTCTTTCCTTCTTTTGATTTTACATCTTCCAGTGCTCTAAAAGTTATTATCACCAGGAGGTCTATGATGCCATGAGAAAAACTGGCATTATTTAGGTGTTAAGGGACCAGAATATAGCCATTGCTCAGCCAGTGTGTCATCATGCCTAAAGCAGGTCCTTCTGCAGCTGGAAGATCACGTGACGGGGTATCTTACTTACCTCAGTGATTCTTCCAAAAGCCACTTGGATTTGCACCTTTACTATTGTGTACTTTTTACTGTGATTAGTAAAAGTAAATATAGAAACACAAGTACACTTCTTTATTATCCACATAGATTTTGTTCAGTTGAAACCCAGTTACTACTGGATTTGACATTCATAATATCCATCAACACAGGCAAGACAACAAGTTGGCATGGACTGTGAATCAGGCGTATGTTGTCATCTAGAATGCTGTAATAAATAATTTATCTTTCAAATATTTCCTGAGCATTTCAAGTGAAACGCTATCCATGTTTCCTAGCATATATTGCCTTCTTGTTGTAGAATGTAAGAGCAAATTGTTGTTCCTCACCGATGATGTGGTAAATATTTATTGAGGACCTGTAAATGTCAAGCACTGAACTCCTAGATTCAGTGGCTATCAAGAAATCAAACAGAGAGCCTAATAGTTAACTTCTTCCAGAAGATCCCAGCCAGTTCAGTTAACAGTCAGACTTACAGACAGATCAGTTACCTTTCTTAAGCCAGATCTTTTAAACACTTGGAAGACGGAATGTTGACACTCATAAGAAAAGTTTCAGAGACAGGGGACATTTGTCCTATGGCTTATAATATAGACTGCAACAATGACAACTGTCAGGCTATGACCAACCAATTGCTATGTGTGGTGGGTGGCATATGCCATCATGGAGTCCTTAGGAGCAAGAGCCCTCATCTATGATAGGATTCTATGAGAGTCTCATAAGAGAGATATAAAACATGAAATTATACAAAAAGGCCACATGCAGATACAAGAGGTACCCATAGAAGCGGCTGTCACTGTGACAAAAGGATGGACCATCTAGTGATTGCCATATGCAGGGATCCATCCCATAATCAGCTTCCAAATGCTGACACCATTGCATACACTAGCAAGATTTCGCTGAAAGGACCCAGATATAGCTCTCTCTTGTGAGACTATGCCGGAGCCTAGCAAACACAGAAGTGGATGATCACAGTCAGCTATTGGATGGGCAACACGGCCCCTAATGGAGGAGCTAGAGAAATTACCCAAGGAGCTAAAGGGAACTGCAACCCTATAGGTGGAACAACAATATGAACTAACCAGTACCCGGGAGCTCTTGTCTTTAGCTGCATATGTATCAAAAGATGGCCTAGTCGGCCATCACTGCAAAGAGAGGCCCATTGGACTTGCAAACTTTATATGCCCCAGTACAGGGGAACACCAGGGCCAAAAAGGGGGAGTGGGTGGGTAGGGGATTGGGGGGGGTGGGTATGGGGGACCTTTGGGATAGCATTGAAAATGTAAACGAGGAAATTACCTAATTAAAAAAAAAAAAAAAGAAGCGGCTGTCACATTGTCACCTGACCTATTGAGCCTTATGACCCATACTGAGCCTTACTACTTGTTGATAATGTACACCACATGCAGTGTGTGCTTTCTTCAACTAACCTGTTATTGTACCAGGGTAATTACATACACATATGCACTTAATATCTGCCCACCCAACCAGACTACCAAGTCCATGAAAGAAGGGGGAACAAAGCTCTTGATTAACATAGCCAAGTACAAAATGCATGATCTGTACCTAGCAAATGATTTCTGGGGCTGGGAGTGATGAGCATCGGATAATAATGAGCGATGATGGATCATGGCCAAAGCACAGCAACAAGACCTGGTGGCAACATGTGAGTACCCCAGCTCCGGAACACTATTTGTTTTCTTTGACAGCAAAGTTAGTAACCCAGACCTGAAACAGTAGCCTCTCCCTTTAAAATTAAGTTCAGCAACCGCCCCCATCTTCTTGCCTCAATAAAGCTTCTATTTTTCCTGTACATAAATTATGTTCAAGGCAAGCAACCTGTGCATGTCTACACAAAATGGTATCATGGTGTTACTCATTCTTCCTGGGGATCACTGGGCACACAGGCCTCCTCCCTTCCTTGTAGAAAGCTGCCATCTCTCCTGGAAGGGTCTTAGAGGAGTCCAGTCAGATCCCCTGAGACTCCATTAGCTCCCAAGGCCACGATGAAGCATTCTTCTGAATAAAGTTAAGTTCTACTTCTTCCAATTAACAGCAGATGATGAAAGTGCCTGCCAATTCTGTTGCATTTCAGCTGGGTGTTTTGCTCTTGCTTGGCCATTTGTAAAATGTGAACCTTCCTAATGGGGACCTAGTTAGTCATTGGATTAATGAGTTTCAGCTGAATTAATCGTGCCTAGCCCACTGTGAGTGTTCAGTAATAGTCGCTAGCAATTTATATGCTGACTTAAGTTGCTCCATTGAAGAACATCGGCTGGAATCAATATTGTGTAGCTGTCCTACTGCATTTGACTTAAAGAAAAAGATGACGCCTGTAGATTTGGAGCTCAGATTATATATAGCCCTGTAGCGGATGTTCTCTGAATCGTAAAAGGAATTTCAAAGGGTGTTGAGACTAATTTCTTCCTGTGAGTTTCCCACAATTATACAAGATGGTTAAGTCCAAGGTGATAAATCTTTTGGAGATAGGTTCTTCTTCCTACAAGTTTATCTATGTGAATATCTACCTTTATCTGTCTTTATCAGTGTTTCGTTCCTCATTAGTGTGGTGGCTAAAAATGAGTAGAGGAAGTTTGTCACAAGCAGCTTGTTAAGGCTCAGTCCAGACCCTCGTTCCAGACAGGTGCTCAATAACTGTAATTTAATTAATTTAAAATTAAAATAGAATTCGAAAGTTTACAAAAGTTAGTGGAAAGTGTCAATGAAAGGCAAAACAAAAAAATTCCAATCAGCAAAGAGTGACATTTGCAGATCTTAGGAGGTGAAGTTTGTGCTTTGATTACAGCGAAACATATGGTGCTCCATGCCTTATGGCAAATATTTGCATTTTGAAAGCTTTTAATTAGAAGGAATTACAATTCCACAGAGATCCCCATAGCTCGAGAATGGAGTTTAAAAAACAAATCAATATTACGTGTTTGTTAAATTATAACCTTGGTGGGAAATCAATAAAATGCTTGCTGAGAGATATATTTGAGTACTCAACTGAACTGTGGCAATTCTTGCCAAAGGCTGAGTCTGATTATTTATTTAAGCATAGTCATTAAGTGAACTACTTCATTATATCGGTATATTATAATGACTCTTGTACACATACATTGCAGGGACACTAGTTCCCAAGCTACGCCATCTCCAGCTTCCTTGCACTCTTCCTTCACTACCCCTACCTCTTGTTACCACCAAACTTTATTTTTAATGACTTCTAAGTGATTTGGTTAAATGACAATGAGAAAAAGTACAAGTTCTATACTGTAAGTACGTAGTTAGTTACTACATAAAGTGTTCAAAATTAATATATTTGCCTTCTCAATACATCGGTAGTAGATTCTAATCTACTGTGCCCTAGAACCCAGCCAAAGAAAACTCTCTTCTGACTACCCGTTGGCCAGTAGAAACCAACTGAAAAGAGACAGATAAAAAGGTATATATATATATATATTTACTGAAATTCGGCAGTTCATTTGGCGTTTGAAAACGTGTTGGGAGAGTGTAACTTAGAAAAGTCTTCGTATGGACTATAGCGAAGCCACAGATTCAAGTTTGCAAGTCAGTCAAACAGGAACAAAGCAGAAGTTCAAAGTCAGTGGCCTTCAGCGAGTCATGGAAGTCTGATTATCAAGGTATATCAATTTGGGAGAAATGAAGCACAACTGGGCAGTATCCTAGGGACTGAAAAGTGGATGAAATCAGTGGTGGTGGTGTGAGCTTGGAATGTAGGAGAAAGGAAAGGAAAGCCTGGGAATTAGGAGTCAAGGCAGTATGAAGGAGGTCCTGTCTGTGGGGACAAGGAATCGGTGATATACGCTGGAAATAAGGAGCAAAGAAGTGAGGAAGCAAATACTTCACTGACGGCTCCGAAGGTCAACGCAGCGGGGAGGGAGGAGACAGACAGAAGAGATAGAAAAGAGATAGAGGTGGATGGTGAGGGTTATAAAAAGAGATTAAAATTTGTAAGAACGAGCCACGTGTGCCGCATCCATAAAAATAAAATAAAATAAAATCTTTTGATTGCAGCTTTTTTCAGCTAAGTCCAGTGCATTTAGACCTCTGTAGAAACTTTCATTTGAATGTGCTTAGCTCGCCACCTTGTGGCCAAAAGCAGATCCTGCACACAGAAGAACCAAAGCTGGAAGCAAACCAAACCCAAAGCAATTAGTGAAATATTTATCACAAATATTTGAGACAAAACGTTAGCAGAAAGTTCATTCCTAGAATAAATATCAATAAGTACTAAGATAAACCACAAACTATCTTTTGGTTTGATATTTTGCTCTCTCAAAACTCATTTATAATTCATATGTTGATTCAATTGTCTTAATCTTTTTTTTTTAATTAGGTATTTTCCTTGTTTACATTTTCAATGCTATCCCAAAGGTCCCCCATACCCACCCCCCAATCCCCTTCCCACCCACTCCCCCTTTTTGGCCCTGGCGTTCCCCTGGTGTTCCCCTGCATATAAAGTTTGCAAGTCCAATGGGCCTCTCTTTGCAGTGATGGCCGACTCCAGTCAGAATGGCTAAGGTCTTAATCTTTATATTAGCTGGGTTATAGTTATTTTCCAGGATGATGCCAGTTTTTTTTTAAACTTTTATTTGTTAGTGTATGCATTTGGGCCTATGATGTTTGAGTGCAGCCAGGCATGAGCATGACGTGGTGCGCGTGTGGAGGTCAGAGAACAAGTTTTCTCAGAATTAGCTCCATCATGGGATCTTGTGACCAACACAGGCTTCCAGGTTTATGTAAAAGGAGATTTTTACCCTATGAGTCATCCCATTGGTCTGATAATACCAAATTTTACTAAGAGTATGAAGTAACCACAGCTCTCGTGCATTACAACAGAATGCAATATCTCAGCCAATGTCCAACTACACCACAGAAATTTGATTCTCAGAATTCCATGCTCTGACATATGCCTAAAGAGTCTTTCATACATGCACCAGGAAACACAGGCAGGAATACTGCAGAAACATCTTTAAACTTTTGTTATTCTTGAAGGAAAATTCATAGAAATAGTACATATATTCTCAGCAGAGAGAGAGAGAGAGAGAGAGAGAGAGAGAGAGAGAGAGAGAGAGCGCGCATTATTGTAAACTGTATAATGAAATCTTGTACAAATTTTGAAAGAAATGAACTAGGCTGACACATATCAAGATGAGTGAACTCTGTAACATTCTGTAATATTATGAAGTGTAGCTACAACAATCCTGCTGATTGTGCAATCTTGAAGCAGACAAAACTTAAGTAGAGGTAGATGAGTGCCCACCTAATGGTAAGAGGTGCCACACATAGGCTGTTAATCTTGGGGATTATTAGAAAGCACATTTAGCCAGTCCTAAGAAGCAAGCCAGTAAGCAGCAACCCTTCGTGGCCTATGCATCAGCTCTGATCTCCAGGTCCCTGTCTCATTGCTTGACTTCCTTTGATGATGGGCTGGCATGTGGAAGTGTAAGCTAAAGTAAAGTCATTCCTTTCTACAATTCTGATCCTCAATATGTTTGACCACACCAATAGAAAACCTAAAAATGACACTCTGTTACTATTTCAAATAGTTGGCTTTAGGCTGTGGATCTGGGAAATCCATAAGATTGTTTAGAATCCCTTGAAAGGTTTATTCTTAATTGCAGAAACTTCAGTTTTAAGACATTTCAATAGAGACTGGAGAGATGGCTTGGCCATTAAAATTTCTTTCAGAGCTGGAGAGATGGCTCATTAGTTAAGGGCGTGGCCTGCTCTCCCAGAGGTTTTAGCTTTAGAGTTCAATACTCATCAACCACATGGTGGCTCACAAACATCTGTAACTGGATCTGACGCCCTCTTCTGGTGTGTCTGAAGACAGCGACAGTGTACTCACATAAAATAAATAAACCTTTTAAAATAAATTCTTGCTGCTCTCATAAAAGATCCAATTTCAATTTTTAGCACACCTGTCATGAAGATCACAAGCACATATACTCCAACTACAGGTAATTTGATCCCTTTTCATAGTTTCAGCAGGCACCAGTGCAAGGTATATGTGTGTGTGTGTGTGTGTGTGTCTGTGTCTGTGTGTGTATCTGTGTGTATGCATGTATATGCATACGCACATATACATATATAAATACACATTAATAAAAAGTAAAATATAAAAAGATGCATATATGCCATAGATGTGTAGCAATATAATAATAAATTGACATCCGTGGAAATTTATAGATTCAGTATAAAACTTCTAAAGAGTTAAGACTAAGTGTGAACACCCAGGGGCCTCTGTTGAGCATACTTATTTTTCTGTTATGTTATTCTCTGTTGCTTATATAGCTACAGGGGACGGTTACAAACACATGAATCATTTCATAACGAATCTCAATTGATTTCTTACCACAATATGAAGTACTTGTTTTCTGAAACTCTAGAGGTTCTCCCTGTACAATCTGGGAACTTGGGGCTCTTCCATCTGTTCTCAATCGTTTTAACCATTTAAGGCTCTTCCTGTGAATTCAATCAGAACTACGAGTAAGAAGGAAGGTTTCTAACTCAGCATTACACCAGATGTTCAGATTCATTAAGGAAAAACAGTGGCCATTTGCATGAAGTGACTGTCTCAGGGCCTCCAGAACCTACTGCTAACAGAGTCCTTGTCCTGAGTCCAGACCTTCCCAATGTCCACCAGCCCCAGACTCCTCCCTCTTTTTCCTCAGGTGATAGATGGCCTCAGGAATGAGCTGATTTAGTCACCAGCTACTAACAGTTTTTTCTGTTTTTAATTATGTATGATCTGTTCTGAGAAAAGATGAGGGGTATTTATAGGAATAAGATGTATGAGCATTTGAAAGGTTTCCGTCTTTAAACAGGACAATGTTTATTCTATGGACATTAAATTCTCCTTCCTTAAAGTTGGACAGAGGCAGATCCCAGTGCCCTGAAGACTTTGTAACACATCTAAAAGCGTCTCTCAGCTGCACTACCCCACTTCTGCCAGCTTTGTTCAACAGATAGAGTGAGCTATTTTTCGCACTGTGGGAGAAACCACGTAACATGAGATCTTTCCCATCTTCAACATTTCAGATGCATTATTCTGAAGCGTTAATTGTGTCCACCTTGAAACTCCAAAGCAACTCATCTCCATGTTTCCTTCTTCTAGATGCTGGTAACCATCACTCTATTCACCTTGTCTGTTCATTTTACCAGTCCTGCTCCAGCACATGAGTAAAACTACACAGCAGTTGCCTCTTGCTATTTGCCTAGTTGGCTCTGTGTATTATCCCTGTGGTTCATCTGTGTTGAAGAAGGTGCGACCCCTTGATTCTAAGGCTGAATGAGAGTTCACTGTCCATATGTATTTACTTCATCTGTGCACTCATTCATCAACTCACACATACCAGAGTTGCTTCTCCCTCAGCTATTGGGACTCCTCCTGCACATATCTCTTTAGGATGCTGTTTTCTATCCTTAAGTTCTACACCCAGAAGTATATCTACACAACCTGGCTCCAGGGAAGCTCTCCTGACTCACAGTCATCCCCCATCACTCACCCCTCACCAGAACACTGCATCAGTACTGGGCTCACACTGAAGTCTTTCCTAACTCTGGCACTCATAACAAAACTTTGGATCCTTTATAATGCAGTTGACCCAGTTGTTCCCAGAAGGTAAGCTAATCCTCTCCGGTCCCATTCCCTCCCTTTGGACAGTGTCTCCACATCTTCTAATGAATAGGAATCCACTTTGAGACTCTTGGAGTATCTTCTAATTTCTTTAATTTGTTAAAGAAGGGTTTCTTTTATTTCTGTAACTGAATACAACTAAAGTTCCACACCCAAAATATACTTTTTTTCTTATGCATTTTTAATCCAAATAACTCATTATTACAACTCCTAACCTAGATTATTCTTCCTTCATGGTTAAACAAATTTAATCAAATTATGGAGGACCAAAAAAAAATAAGGTAAAGAATATTACATTTGGGGAGTTCCACTGTGTTTATTAATTCTGCGTACAGGATAAAGCATTTACTCAATAGATATAAGGATGAAGACAAGGGAAAAAATAGTAAAGTAACTACGTACTACCTGGACCATGATATATTTGAGGAGAGGGCAGAAGTTGTTCTTGGGTTTTAGAGGTAAACTTTCTGTGATGGTTAGGGAACACACACTAGGTGAATTTTATTAGCCTGGTGGGAGCTTTTAGTTTACAAACACACAGCATATAAAATACTCCTACCATACAGATCTCACTTGTATGGTAGATTTTATCCAAAATATTTCAATTCTTTTAAATATGTATTTCTCTCAAGTTTTCAGGAAATTTTAAGAGGCTATTGAGTTTGTAACAGGGAGGAAAATACTCTAAAGTAAATTTTAATTTCACTCTAACACAACTTTTATGACTTGGTACCAAGAAGTTTCCAGGAACCCAGTATAAGGACCTATCTACAAGCATCCGAGTTTCTGAAAAGGGAAATTATGCTCTCTTAGTCATTGACATGACGGGGTCAGCTGCTTTTGTGCCAGCTTGATGACCTCTTACTCTTTAGGAGTAAACTGAGGTGTCTGATTCTTGAGGAAACTGCCCTGTTATAACCTCAATGCTAGGTTAAATGTGCCTCTGTGGGAACAGGTACATTGTATACTTTATAAAGTATTTTTCATCATTTTGGAGATGTATATGTTAAATATAGAATTTCTCAAACTGTCCCGACTGACAATTTTCAGTTACATCTGCCAAAGAGAGAGCTCAGTGAGGCCTGGACCCTGAGTTGTCCCTGACTGTCAGACTTACTCACTCATTGTAAATGCTCAGTGCGAGGGGAGATGAATGAAAATCTACAGACTCGGTCAGTGTTGGCCCATTTCCCTGCCAAAGTAAGGCATAGCAAAGAGATGAGAAGACCCCATTTTGGAAGAAAGAGTTGGGAGTTGTTATATAAAATAAAGAAATACAACAATAACAAAAACGCCCAAAATTCATACAACAACACACTATCTAGAAAGCCCTATCTAAACATCAAGAAGAACAACAGGTAGGGAGATAGGAAATACCAAATGGCTTCAGAAAAAGAACCTCTAAGCTACTTTGGATGGATTGTTAATATGAAGAGATATTGAGCAAGGGCAGGGAGGCATTTCCAGCACTGTAAAAGAGGAGGCAAAGAGATCAAGAGTTCAAAGCTTGACTTGATTAGTTAGTAATGAGTTCCAGGCCATCCTGGACTACATAGTGATAACTTGTCTCAAAAAGTACACAGATATTTGAACTTCAGCATGAGATACAATGTGCATAGTGCCAGTGTGTCTGTTCTTTATTTTTGAATAGCAAGAAACTTTTTTTGATATCATCAAACGTTTATTTTAGAAAGTAGCTAGGGATTGTTGAGTAACCACTCAACAATGGGATTGGTTGATGGAAAGTTATCAGTCAAAAGGTAGTTACTAGATGGCTTTATTTATTCAACAAACATTTATTTACCATTTATTAAATATTTATCAGAGAATTGTAAGATCTTAATCTTATGATCAGTCCAAGAAAAACATACAGTCAAATAAATAGACAAAAAGCAAAATGACAGAAAATGAAAACATTGTGTAGGTGCACAAGTTTGTTGTGAACTTTACCCCAATCCCATTGGACTCTAATGGAAGTGATTAAATCCTGGAGGCTGATGAGAACATGACTCTACCTGATCCCTAAAGTGAAGAGATGGCAAAAGGTCTCTTAATTACTTAGGTTGCAAATAATTTGGGGTTTAACTGTGCTTTGATGGGATGAGATGTGAAAAGAGGAAGAGTTAGAGAAAAGAAGCTGGGTGGGTAAGAAAGGCTTGAAATGCATTTAGAAAGGGAAGCAGGGGCAAACTCAGAGATTCTTGGGAGATAAAGGTGAGCCTGGTGGGAGAACTAACAGTGGAAATGCACAGAGAAGTGTGAGAATCCCTGCTGATATGGACTCCATGTGACCAATGATGTGAGGTTCTTTCACTGCATGCCAGAAGGGACCTGGGATGACTGTGCTGCATGCCACTGCCTTCTCAGGGCTGCTCAGCCCCATAGAATCCACTTGGCTTCACTCGGATACAAAGTCATGTTCCAGCAACTCCATGTAGTGATATGAAAAAGTTACTTCATTTCTCTCTGTATCTATGTTCCCAAAAGAAAAATAGAGGAAATAAAATAGTATCTGCTTATGAAACTCATGTAAGTTTTTTTTTGTTTTTTTTGTTTTTTTTTTTTAGGAGAATGATATATTAAAGACTTTAGTATACACAAAAATCATTTCTTTCAGTGGATCATTCAGTTACCTACTTGAGCAACTCACTCAATTATAAAATGCATTCCCAAAGACATTACATTACATATTGTTTTCTTTGGCAAATATTTAAGTATAACCGTAAGAAGCAAATTTACTTGTGGAAATACTGACATATATGTAATCGTCTATTTATAAAACAATATTTTTTAGCTGGAATCTATTGCCAGCATTACAGTTTCACCTTTGTCTTTGGACCCTCCATTTTCCTACATTCCTCTATCACAGAAACTGTGGGACAGAGGCAGCTGGGTCAGAACACTGTGATGGGCCACATTGCTTTCACGATAGAAAACTCAGAGAGCTTGTGTTCTCTGGCTTTGGTATCTTCCTCATTGTACAACATGATGCACACTGGTAAAGGAAGAATGATGATGTCCTAGGAGAAGACTCAGTGGTACGAAGTGTGTCCTGCTCTTGCAGATTACCCACATTTGTTTGTAGTACCCAGGCAGAAAAGCTCATAAATGCTTTTGACTCCAGCTCCAGGGGAATGCAATACCTCTGGTCTTTCCAGACCCCTCCCTCATGTGCACATCCACCTACACACACACAGACACACACATGCACACACTCACTCACAAACACACTGACATGCATGCACAGTGCACACTGGGGGTGCAGAGAGAGAGGGGAGATCAAGAATAACACAGATCATCCCTTTTTCTTTCTTTCTTTCTCTCTCTCTCTCTCTCTCTCCTCCCTCCCTCCCTCCCTCCCTCCCTCCCTCCCTCCCTCCCTCCCTCCCTCCCTTCTTTCTTTCTTTCTTTCTTTCTTTCTTGCCTATTGAGGGGAAAAAAAAAAACAAATAGTCAAACTAATTCATCTGGAGTATGAACCCAATTGTTCCCAGTTCTTGCTTTATGTTAACTTCTGCATTCCTGACATTTTAAATTTAGTAGCCACTGATAATATATAATTTGTTGAATGCATGTCAGTCTCTGAGTGTCACAGAGGAAAGAAAAGGAAATGGATACCTGGAATACACTTGACATAGGCACACAGCCTTCCCGAAAGAGTCCAGGAGATGTGCTGGGTTCAGGTGAGGATGTGATTTCATTCTGGGATATCAGATATGGTTGGAAGGCTTGTGCATGAACCAAACTAACTCCATATGTTATTTCTGAGCATATGTAATAAATATAGGCAGAGGATGCAAGCATGACCAGAGAAGATAAGAGTCCTTTACATTTCAAAAGAAATCGAAAAGCACCTACTGAACGTGTAGAGCAGTGTTTCTCAACCGGTGGGGGCACAACCCTTCTGAGGGTGAACTGCCTCCTTCACGGGGTCACCTAAGACCACTGGGAGAAACAGATGCATTACAATTCATAAAGAGTAGCGAAATTACAGTTAGGAAGTAGCAACAAAAATAATTTTATGGTTGGATGTCAGCACAACATGAGGAGCAGCATTAGAGGGACACAGCTTTAGAAAGGCTGAGGACCACTGTTTCACAAGATGAAATCACATCCTTGGCATGTTAGTCTGCCCGTGTTCAAGTGGGTTTTGTGCTATTTCCTAACTGTTCTGAAGTGTCTATTATAGCCTGGTGGATGTCAGCTACCACTAATACTGGCAAGGCCTACCTAAGATGCACTAGGAAGGGTCTGCTTTAATACTTGTACCTGTTTGACATTGATACAAAAATAGGCAAATACTTAGAGTCCCTAGGTATGTGCCAGGACTGAGGACTTGAGAAAAAAATGTACGTGCTTCTTAATAAATGCAGTCATTTGAAGCTATATTATATTAATGCCAGTCTCAGAAAGACATACACCATATTTTTCATCATTTGTTGTTCTAATATCTTATATTGATGTATAAAATCATGTATTGTATTATAAATGAAACCAGGGGGACAATTGCAGCGGGAGGGAAATACAGTAGTCTAGGAGGCCACAGACTCACTGTGTAACACAAACTTGTATAAAAATGACCTAATATAACACAGTGCTGTTACAAAACATTTATTCATATTATCTCACTGGTTTCCTATAGCACCAACCACCATGCCCCAAGTCTGATTTTTATAAAGTGTGAATGAGTTTCATAGTTGCCCAAAGCCCCATTGCTTCTTAGTGGTGGAAACAGAATTGAATCCCAGGACACTGAGGCACAGGGATTTGTCCTCACATTTTTAATCCTATCACTAACATGAACATTTCCTCTTTCCATGGGCTTCCGGGGAAGTGTCAGCTTGTCTCTTCCATGGTGCGTGCTTCTCACTGGTGCTGTAGACTCACAGCTGGTGGACTGAGTCAGACAGAGACTGCCCACGGGATCTTACTGTTCTCCAATGAATCCAGTAGCAGGGAGCCACGGAGTGTTACTCAGATAGTATTTGAAGTTTTGCTTCCAAAGGGCAAACTAATTGCTGGGCTCTTTCTGAAATCATCACTTTGATGGCTTAGTATTGGAGCCACTTAACGTCAAAAGCTGATCCCCCACAGTCGTCCCACAAGTAGTTCTTCCTTCCTATATTTCTAACCTGGCAGTGACTACCCTGGTCTCTGAGGTTCATCCAGTCCCAAAATTAACTCAGCTGAACTTGAATGAGGATTTCATAGGGCCAGAGCTGTCCCCTTGCACAAAATACACTGGGCCTTCTTTCCTTCAGCACCAATCCTTGATCATGCTTAAATGTTCTGTTTTCTGAACTATTTTATTACCCCAAATAATACATATAACTCAATGCATGGAATTAACAGTAACCTGGAAATAGCCACTAACAGCAGATAAATATTTATCATCTCAGAATTTTGTTCTTCCTCCCATACACTTAGGTATGTTTTTGCATGCTTATATGAGACTGCTACTCACCTATATGTGACCTGATGAGTCTAGAGAAACACTCTTTGAGATGGCTTCATCTACGTGGTATCTGTTTCTTGTTGCTCTAACTTGGTGCACGAAAAGCAGGGAACTCGTTCTGTTCCCTCCTATGTGTTATCTTTTTTTCTTTCTTTAAAATCTCTATGCTCCCAGAAGCACCAGAGAGCACTCCCTTCAGGGTCTTCAGTAATATTATTTTCCTAACACATTATTATGGTACCTGACATTTAGTAGGGGTTCAGTAAACTGTTGTGTTTGTAGGCATCCAGACAGATTGACTCATAGAGGAATGGAAACAGATTAAGATACTGAGGAGGAAAAGGTAGAATTATTTCTCTAGTTTCTGCCACTTTTAAAATCACTACAAGTCATTTACAGCATCAAATGCCTTAGAAAAACAATTTAGGCTACCTACTGATTATACACAAGGGTATAAAATATCTCCTAAGTCGTTCCATGTAATGCCACTTGGCAGATTCCTGTGATATAGGCATGTTCCTACTCTTTCAGTGAGTCGTAGAGACTTTAATGAGTTTCCCAAGATTATGTGGTAGGTGATGGACTAGGAGCTATCCAAATCATCTCTTCAGAACATGACTCTTAGCCACTACTGAGATTTTATGAGGTTACTTAAGTTCAGTGGCCTCAGGAGTGGAAGGATAAGAATTCAAATAATTGTTCATATTTCTCTTCTTATTGCTGATAGAAACAGCTGAATGAAAGTTTACTCTCGGGCGGGAGGGGGGCTACACTCTTTTTTATTTCTATAACAAAGCTGAAAACTGCAACGTTCTTCAGATTTCATGAAATGGGGGAGTCACCATTTGTCCTGAACCTTAGTGCGCACCTGGAATACAGTGTTGTATTCAACTCCTCTACTTTTGTGAAATAAACCCTGTTTCTTTTATGCATAACTGTAGTTAAATGACGCTCAGAGATACTCAAGAACTTCCCAAAGGTCTCCCAGGAGGCAAGTGTCAGAATGGAAGTTTGGACTCATGTTTCCATAGCTAGAACAGACTTTTCCTCGACCATGTTGGGCTGCAGCTTGCTGTCTTGAAACATATTTTCACAGTGTATTTTGAAGATCCTCTAAGCCTCTTTCCTTCACACTTGGAAATCAGAGTGACATCTTCTCTGTCCAGTTCTGAGAACTACCTGAGAAAAGACCATTTAAAATTAGCCTTTTAGTCTAAAAAATAAAAACAAAATCAAAACAACAACAACAACAACAACAAAAACCTGTGTGCTACCTATGTAGATTTAATTCACAACACTGCACCTCAGACTGGGGTTCCATTTTGATATAAGTCTTAGTTAGGGTTTCCATGGGTATGAAAAGACACATGACCAAGGGAACATTTAAATGGGGACGACATTTAATTGAGGATAGCTCACAGGTTCAGGAGGTTCACTCCATTATCATCATACCAGGAAGGCAGAGTCCAGGAAGGCATGAAGCTGGAGAAGGAGCTAAGAGTTCTACATCTTTATCCAAGGAAGCCAGGAGCAGACCGGCTCCCACGAGGTTAGGGAGGTAATCATTGCCCGCCCCTACAGTGACCTACTTCCTCCAAAAAGGCCACACCTACCCCAAAAAGTTACACCTCTTAAATAGTGCCACTCCCTGGGCCAAACATATTCAAAACATCACGACATATTCAAAGAAATCAGGTCTGTTTAACTCTTGGGTGACTCCCTGGGTGAATCTGGCTTCCCTTGAATCTGGACCCAGCTCAGGAAAAGACTGTACTCCTGACTGGGCTTCTAGAATCTTCTCTGGACAGATGGAGGGCAGCCCAAAGTAACAGTAGGGTCTCTCTTGATTATTCAAATCATCAGTGCTTTAAAAAGAATCTTGAGAGCCGTTAAATATTCATGAAGGCATCCTTGCTGGCAGCTTCTCCATTGTAGGTAATTACAGAGGGTTTAAAATATCTGACGTTGCTTGGAAGCGCACAAAGCTCTGTCAGCTGCAAGCAGACAGCTGATTTGTAATTTAATTAACATCCTGGCTCATCCTGTTCTCTGTGGCAAAAAGCAAGCTAGTATTTCCTTTTAGTCGAGTGTTTGTCTGAAAAAAAAATTCAAGCTAAGTGCCTGGAAGAGTGGGTCATCTCTCACTCCAGTGCTCTTCTTGCCCATGTCCTGCTCCAAATCTGATTAAAAAAAAAAAAAAAAAAGAAAGAAAACGTCTTCTTCTCAAGTGTTCACTGGGCTAGCCAACATGGCTGCCTGTGGGTTATTTTCTTAAAGGTGCAAAGGCGAGAGAGAAAGAGAGACAGAGACAGCATCGGAGACAGAGAGAGGTCAGTAAGCTTTGACCTACTTTTTCCCCCCAGGTCTTTGAATAATAGATTTGCAGACAGACTGGGCCAGACAATTCATTCAACATTTATTGCGAACCCACTTGGTATCAGGTACTGCAATCAGGGTTGAACAAAAACAATTAGGGGCCTTCTTCCTACACACGTGTCAGTCCATGGGGCAAAGAAACATCACGAAAATGATCACAGAAATGTTGCCCCCCTGAAAGATGACAAAGGGAGGAGCAGTGCAGTGGAGGATGAAGACACACGAGAGAAACAGTGAAAATTATGTAATATCTGTCTCACTCTTTCTCTTCCCATATTCCTTCTATTCCTTTACATCTGAGAAGAAAGAGAAGCCTGATCTAGTCAAAGTGCCATTCAAGAATTTAGTTTAAATTAATAAAGTGAACATACAAAAAAAGAATCAATGAGCTGACCCATTCACTACACTGAGGAGTCTTTATCTTCTCTTTCTTCTGCTCCTTGTTGTCAGCCACCACCTTCTATACCCAGCCCCCACCTCCACCCCCTGTTTTCCCCACTTGTTTGTTCCTGAAATGTAGCAAGGTGAGAAGGCTGCAGCAGGTGCAGGGCGTGGCTGGACACAGGTTAAGGGTCACAGGCCCACCAAGAAAAATAGAACGGAGCTGGAAAAATGCCAGCTCTCTACTCACAGGCCTCAAATAAGTCAAATATCTACAATGATCAGACTTTATGAATAACACACACCCCACTTAACACGCCTGGCAGTTCTGCTGAACTGTTGGGAGAGGAAATAAAAGCCCATACTTTTCCAGAGTTCATTTCTTGAGCCTGCTTCCTTCTCCCAGCTGGTTATTTTCTGTGTTCTGAGTTGAATTTACATATTTCCTAGGAATCATCACTTCCTTTGCAGATTTGTTATTTATTTCATATTCTCACTGACTCTACACTTCTTCTGAAATAGGTTTTTCCTGTTTGCGAAATAACTCCTTTTTCAAAGAAGTTTTCTCTCAGCAAAGTCCCTCAGCCAACTGACTCTGGAGCGTTCTGGTTGAACATTATGGGAGATAAAAGTAAAGATTTGCTTTTCAACCCTTGGAGAGCTTAGGTGACAAAAAGAAATGAGATTTGACACAGAGAATACTGGTTTTCCGTACAATTAACAGAAGCAACTTTAGCAATTTCTACATATCAGGCTAGTGTAAGCAGAATTATTTCTTAATCTCAAACCTGCTTCACCCCATAGCTTTAAGCCTTACATAGCAAACCTCTTTCAAATTCTTTGCAATGTGTTTTCTGGTTGTATCTTATAGATGTACGATGTTGTGGTATCACCAAGAACTCAGAAGCACACATACATGTTCTGGCTTTCCTTGGCTTTTGATTTATATCACACACACCCACTTTGATCTTCTTCCCTACCTCCCTCTCTTTCTATCTCCATATTTCTCTCCTTCCTTGATCTTCTGTCTTGTGCCAACCCAGGCTGCTAGTCGGAAAGGAGAGTAGAGTACTTTTTGTTCAACAAAAGATAAACAGATTTTTATTTATGAGAACTTGGCAGACTTCCAGCTTCTGGATCAACTCTGATCTGCTCTGCCAGCCTAGCACCCCCTTCCAAACTGCCAGAGAACCTCCTGTGCTAGACTAAGACTGTTTATGGTCCTCTGAGTTCTAGGCACTTCCGGATGGTTCTGGCTCGCACACTAAGGTCTAATGTGCTATGCAGACCCTAGCAAGACTTCTTAATTTTAATCCATTCACATGAGAGACAGCAGTAGCTAAAAAAAAGATGAAGATATTTGCATGCACGTTCTGCTTGGTGGGCTTTTTTATTAGATAGACTGGATCATTGATCAAATAATTTAAAGTCAATTCTGTTAAACTTACAGATATGGATCTCTCATTTTGTGTCATATAGGCACTCAAATGTCCAACACATAAATGTATTTCTGATTCGTAGCCATCATGTACTGTAGATACATGGGAAAGCAATTAATAGTATAGCCATTAATCACTGATAAGAATCAGTACAGAATGTTATTCTACATACAAGAAGAGACAAGAAAGATACGTTGACATTCCTAACAGTCACAGAAATGCTATGCACCTTCTTGGATCTGATTATTGCAGCTATAAAAGCTGATTTGTTTAAATCCTGTGTTGAGTGAAGTTTAACCTTAAGAACAGGGAGAAGGAGTCTTGAAGACAAAGACAAAATTCTCCAAGTAAAATTGACATAGAAGAGATAGTAACATAGAACTCCTGGCTAGTAGCATTGCTCCTGCCTCTATTCTCATTAAAGATAAAGGAAGGGATGTTTCTTGACAAAGGGTATGGGTTTTTGTTTATTTTGTTGTTTTGTCTTCAAGTAGAGTGTTCTCAAATAGATGACACTGAAGCATGGAGCTAAGAAGAGTAATTCACAGATTTCAAGTCAGAGGCCATTCCTAATAGCCTCCCTTCTCTGCCACCACCACAAACCTTCCAAAAGAGCCCCGAGTGGCATTAGTAACTTCCCAAGCATCTGTAGAATGAAAGATGACTAAGCTGACTCAGAATCTCCTATAAAGCTGTGATCCCAACAGAATTGTTCAATCTCCCTTGTTAGGTGAACACCTTGGGAATGTGTTTTTCACATCAGGTACAGTTTCTTAATATCAGTATTAGTTTTTCAGGTAACTTCTAGGTACATAGGAGAGAGGAGTTTTTCATTATCCAAGGGATATCTTACCAAGAAGTGAATAGACATGAACTTTGAAAAGATATTTCTATGGGTTTAGGTAGAGGGACAGGTTACCAAGACAACATGGTTACTTTTCTTGCTTGTGATAAATTTCTGATACACATGTTTTTTTTTTTTTTTCCTTATGTCCAGGTCACTGTATAATTAAGGCAGGCCTTGAACTTGTGACCTTCGAATGCCTTTGTGCTGTGTATAAAATTTCATTCTCCTTATATATCCATTGAGATCCCATCTTAAGCTTGGAAGCTTCAGGCAAAGTTGATTCTGTTCAATTTTTGCTTCCATAGAATTTGATTCTGTATGTGGCCATCATCACTGTCTACAGTGGTTTAACTGTGTATATGGATAACTCAATTGAAATCTTGTATCATTCTTGACTACAAAACTTTGTTGAACAAACAATATGGTTGTGATTCTCCTTAAAGTTGGTTTTATAATGCTTTATAATGCAAAAAGTTATATCCAGCAAATATTTCTGTATCTCAACATGCTAAAACCTATGTATTCCCTCAATTTCCTCAAAAGACATGAACAACTCCATTAAGCAAACAACTGTTCAACATACATGATAGATACTTATCTAAGGAGTTTGAGATGTTAACCCAGATTGGCAGAAAAATTGGAAACACACCTATACCATAAAGGATTATAACTTTTCAAGCATAAGAAGCTATGAGAACAGTTTAAGATAAAAAGTTGGATGGATCACAGGGCCCCCAATGGAGGAGCTAGAGAAAGTAACCAAGGAACTAAAGGGATTTGCAACCCTATAGGTGGAACAACAATATGAACTAACCAGTACCCCCCTGGAGCTCATGTCTCTAGCTGCATATGTATCAGAAGATGGCCTAGTCAGCCATCACTGAAAAGAGAGGCCCATTGGTTGTGCAAACTTTATATACCTCAGTACAGGGGAACACCAGGGCCAAGAAGTGGGAGTGGGTGGTTTGGGGAGTGGGTGGGGGAGCGTGTGGGGGACTTTTGGGATAGCATTGGAAATGCAAATGAAATAAATACCTAAAAAAAGAATAATCATGCTACAATTCATAGACCCAGAGAGGCAAAGTATTAGAGAGGAATAAATAACATATATACTAAATATATTGAATAAATAATATATACGGAAAAAAGATAAAAAGTTATATACAACTGTTACATAATCAGATGAAGCTACGGTACAACGTGGAGTTTTATGACAGGGTCTTACTATGCTATGTAGCCCTCTGGCCAAAAGCCTGGGCTTGCTTCAAACTCACAATTCTCTTTCCTCTGCCTCCCTAATCCTGTCATTAGAGTTGTGACCCAACCATTCCTGGCTAAACCATATACTTTTCTAAGTGGTCAAGATAATAAAAATTATATTGTATATAATTTGCTGAAGTTAAAAGAATACTTTAAGTCTATTTATGATGTTGCTGTAGTTCATAGCCACTCAGAATGGAGAGAGAAAAACTCAGAAGTGATTGAGGTCTGG
The DNA here is from genome assembly GCF_000001635.26 of Mus musculus. Lineage (NCBI taxonomy): Eukaryota > Metazoa > Chordata > Mammalia > Rodentia > Muridae > Mus > Mus musculus. The sequence goes on from NC_000073.6 coordinate 91,447,600, forward strand.
CTCATGCAGTGGTGCTGACAGCCGCTCATCACAGAAGGAAACTTGAACTCTGTAGGCAATGGCAGCCATGACATTTGTCTTCTTCCAGTGAAAACATAACTGATTTAGATAGCCTATACTTCGGAGGGAGAGTTCCTCCTCAAATTATTCATAGCATTAGAGGCCCCTTGGTCTAGCAAACTTTATATGCCCCAGTACACGGGAAAGCCAGGACCAAGAAGTGGGAGTGGGTGGGTAGGGGAGCAGGGCTGGGGTAGGGTATAGGGAACTTTTGGGATAGCATTTGAAATGTAAATGAGAAAGTATCTAATAAAAAATTTAAAGAAAGAAAAAGAAAAACAGAATCATGATATTTACAGTTTTGCAGAAATGTTCAAACCTCATCTCAGTGTGTATTCTCAGTGGTATTTTTCTATCAGGCTCCCACTGAATCTCCAGAATTAACTTCATCTCCTTATGGGATTAAGCAATGTACTATAGGTAGCAGTAAAGACAATCAAGTTGGAATTATCTGGACTGGATCCCATAGCTAATCTCCCTATAGTTGATGACCTTGGAAAGTTATTTTAACTTCCCAAAATCTTAGTTTTGTCTCAGGCAAAATGTAGTATCACAGAAGAATGGCTGAAATGGAAGCAGACTATGGGAGTCCTTTATCAAGTGCCTTTATGACACTATAGGAATTTTTTTTAATTTTGAGATTTATACTGTATTAGATATTGCATAGACTCCCTAGAAATGCATGTATTGATAATAATCAGCTCTGAGAATGAATGACAAAGTGAATCGATGACCCTGTGGTGGTTTTTTTGTTGTTGTTGTTATAAAATTATGAGTCTTACTGAAAACTGATATTCAATGCAACATACTTTTCATGTCAAAAATAAGTGAAAATATATTCAGAAGAAGTCAGAGTTTTCTTGACTGGGTGTAGTAGTTTTGATGTAAGGTGAAACTTGAGAAGGCACTTATGACAGCAACTGGATCATTATTCCAAAGTCCTTGTGTAATACATAGGACACACAGATCAAGCAAGACCATTGGAAGAGTAGATTAGCTGGGTTGGGAGGCAAAATTGTCTCCTTTACTTTTCCTACAAGGTCAAATGCGTTGAAACAGGGTACTTCCCCAAAAAAAGTCATTCTGGAAAGAAAAGGCCATGAAGAGATCAAGAGATAGGGTATCAAGCCTTGGAGACTCAGACCATGACTGAAGATGGAGAACTTCCAATACGGGGAGAGTTCCCTAAGATCATTTCTTGTCTCAAGATTTTTCTCTCTGAAGCTTTCTGAAATTTGCATGGATATCTTTAGCAATGGCCTTTGCCAGGGAATTCTTCCCATGCTATGGGAATATGGAGAACTGGTTCATGGAAGGGGAAAGGAAACAAGAGAAAGAAGTGGCACCTCTTACCCTCTAGATTCATCTGAGCAGACTCTGCTTCATTTGGGAAATTCTTTTAAAATTAGCATAATTCCTCAAAATTATAATGTTTTATCCTAGAATGCAACAAACCCAAATCAATGTTCTTCGTTGGGGTTAAACTGAAGTCAAAACAATTAACTTCCCTTTAGAGCTTATAGAAATATCATGGGTGGAAATTTTTCTTCATTATCAGGGGGATTTTAAACTTTTGATGGATCTTGCAGCAAAATTAAGTGTATATCAGAGTTCTAATGTATTGCTCTGTATTTTTTCTCCACCTGTGACTGAAGCATATTAGCACCTATGTAGCTACTCTGGTTATTTGCAGGATAAAAAGGAAAACAAGATCCTCCCATTTCATATATATATACATATATATATATATATATATATATATATACACATATATATATGTATATGTATATATGTGTGTATATACATATACATAAATAAATATGTATATATATATATATATATATATAATTTGTTACCAGTTTTTCTTTGTCTCAGAAATACAGTATATTCTCATGACAAAATATTGTTCCGCGTTGCCTAATATTGATACAGTTTTACTTGTACTTGATTTTATTTACAGTGACTACTAAAAGAGTTTATAGCCAAACATTTGGTAATGTCAACATGAGTCATACAGTATGTCCTGCCTAGTTCAAACTATTAGAATCCCTTCCTAACACTGATACATCCTTTCCCTCTTTTCTTTTCTGCCAGAAGTATCGATACCAAGATGAGGACGGTCCACATGATCATTCCTTACCTCGGCTAACTCATGAAGTAAGAGGGCCAGAACTTGTGCATGTGTCGGAAAAGAACCTCTCTCAAATAGAAAATGTGCACGGATATGTCTTACAGTCTCACATCTCTCCTCTGAAGGTCAGTCAGATTATTCTTTACATATTATGACTGCTTATTGTTCTCAGTCCTGATTGGCATTCCTGTGGGCCTGATTAAATGAGGCTTTGTAAACTGTAATTGTGGCCACTGGTTGTAAAGATGCTTTCTGCGGTTTGGAATCCAACCTGGCATTTCTGGGAAATATTTTTATTACCATTGTTTGAATGTCTGGAAAAGCCTTTTAGTTGTTGAAAAAGGGCAGAGCAACAGTTTGAGAGTGAAAACTTGACAGGGGAATTAAATCATATGAAGGGAAGAAAGAAAACATGGTGGCACACCGTGGCTTGCTCAAATGCTCTCCTTCTGACAGCATGCCTGGTCTCAGATGAAACCAAGGAAGTAAAGCTATTTTAGTCATACCTAATGATTGCCTGCTGTCTAAACTACAGTGGAAAATGTGTGGGCTGGCTCCTCAGCACCTCGGTTTTATTCCAGGGGAAATGGTTTCTACCGGTGTCTTTCTGTTTGTTATCAAGTTTTTACCAACACTTTCTGCCTTTTAAGTTTTAATTACATACAATTTATGATCACTGGTATTTTGATAAGGGAACATTCAATAAGAGTGAGAGCTTTCTCTACTCCTTGTTTGCTGTTTTATCTACTGGCCTAATGCTACTCAATCTTGCGCTTTTTGATAGAAGGCTTGTAAGCAGTCATTAATTTTTAAAAGAAATTGTGCTGATTGATCCTTGAGTTACTACCGAGGTTTGTTTTATTATCCAGATCACTGGCTTACTTAGCACTTCCATGTATCCTTACCAAAATTTAAAAATATATGACTATAAAAGTTGCACTAGACCAGAGGTTCTCAAAATGTGAGTCATGAACTGCACCCTTTCCCATGGAAGGCCAAGCAACTCTGTGGCAGGGTTCTATATCAAAACCTGTCAGGTGGAAAGCATGACATTTTGTCATCTAGATCATAAGCAACTCGACTATGCATACCTGCCAGTGAATCCTGTCTGTGATTATTGTAAGACTATAGGCTCTGCCTGAACTACTCCAAGCAGGTGTTGCCTCCTTCTCCTTGTTCCTAGAAATATCAGGGCCTGAATGAGGGCTCAGCAGTGGTTTTGTGGGGAGAAGTCTACACGTTCTCCAGAAAAGGAGTCAACACAGCTGTCCTCAAATTTCTCTCTGACTGAAACAATCCATGATTCTGCAGCATTTGGATGAATACTAAGCTTATCCCAGCTCTTATACCAACACCTATGAATTGAAGCATGGCAGGAACGGGAGACTGCATTGCATTGAGTACTTGTGTTCGATTTATTATTCCTACCTGGTTGAACCTCCTGTAGGAACCTCCATGGAGAAGCTGGGAAAATGGCTAAGTGAGTAAAGTACATGCCACACAGAACATGTTTGAATTCCCAGAACTCACTTAAAGCCAGATGATGTAGAGTGTATATCTGTATTTTCTATGTTGGCATGGAGTGTCAAGAGAAGAGAATCCCTTGGAATCCTCCTTAGGCCTTCTTGCCTGGCATACGTCACAGGCAAAACCAAAAGAGACAGTTTTCAAACAAGTTGGAAGCTGAAGACAGACAGCAGAGGTTGTCCCCTGTCCTCCACCTGGACACCACGGTGCCTGTATCCACCCCTTATCCTCCCCCTGATTATAGAACTACTATATCATCTCCATGGAGCATCTCAACATTCCCTCTTTAATCAGCTCTAAAGCATAATTTCAAAAGAGTTGTTACTATTCAGCAGTCAAACTCAAGCTATGCTGGTTACTGTAGAAAAGAATGAGCAGAATAAGAACTGTGGATCCCTAAATTGTGTCATTGTCATCAGCATATACATTATGGATAAGAAAAGGATCCAATAAGTTTGTGTTGTTTGGGTGATTTTTATCCTCCTCTCTTAAACCACTCAACCCTTCATTTGGAAAATGTCTATTAGAGCTTGAAAATGGCTTAAAAGTTTGCTTTTTCTACAAATTAATCCAGCATGCAGGTGCGTGTGCATGTGTGATCATGTGTGTGTGTGTGTGTGTGTGTGTGTGTGTGTGTGTGTGGTGTTTGCTTTTGTAGATATTTTTTTCTATTTACCTTTTATTCTTTGCCTTACAAATATCTAAGAATATCTTTAATTTCTATGATTTATTTCTAAATTTTAGTTGTTATTAGGGTGTGTGTGTGTGTGTGTGTGTGTGTGTGTGTGTGTGTGTGTAGGTCAGAGGAGTCAGTTCTTTCCTTTCACCTTTAGCAGGACTCTAAGGATCAAACTCAGGTCACCAGGTTTGCTTAGCCAGCACTTTTATCCTCTGAGCTCTGTTATCAACCTAAGTACAATAGTTTTGCTTTGGGTTTTCTCTTTGGTTCATTTACCTTAGAACTTATTGAGTATTCTGTTCTACTTTTATTAGTTTTTATGATTGTACCGTGATGATTTCTACTGAAGTTGCCACATGCCAGATTTTAAAGAAACTATGTATGAATAATAAACCTCTCATATTAAATGACAAGGATAGAAATGTTTATTCTCCTCTTGCTGGAACTATGGGTTCAGGATGAATATTCTCCAGGATATTTTCAAAACTACAAATCAGTTTGCTCGGGACTTATTCTGAAACCATGAAGTAGCTCTTATGAACCTAGTATTTGATTACCTTGAGTGTCTTACAGATGTTGTACTAGACAGGGCATACTTTTAGAAGATTGGGGGAGAAACGACTGTGAATGTTTCCTCTGGCAGCAGTAAAAATAAATATGCACAGCTATAAAGACAAATAGCCCTGTTTATGGGGTCTACCAATGGCGTAATATGCATAGCATGGTTGATTCAGGCCACTGACTTAAGCTAATGAAGATACTTGGGACATGAAGGGCTCACCTACTAGCAGGAGTAGCTCCAACATAGGTCTAAGCCCATCAGGTCTAAGCCCACACACCTCCATAAGTGCAGGACATGTTTCCTCGTCAAGGTGGTAAGCTGCATTATCACACATGTGGTGTTTGGAAAACCTCCCAAGATTAAACATCAGGTGGTGTTGTCACACAAAGGAAACCTAAAATCGGGAAAATGCTAAGCAGGTAGAAATTCTCAATTAGAACTGCCATGTTTTCAGTCTTGTTGCCTCTTCTGATCTGTCTAGTGTTCCTGGGAAAAATGCTATAAGAGGCCAGACAAAGAAAGCAGAGCACACAATCAGAGAACACCCCCAGAATCCTCCTGAGCAACCTAGGTCGATCTCTGATATCAATCAGGAATTTGCAAACAACATGTCAAAAACAGAATATAAGATGGCCAAATAACAGTTTAAATTCCACACAGAGCAGGCTGTGACTCAGCTGACTAATCTCAGTATTTCTGGTTTGATATCATTTCTCCCCTTCTCCTATCACCTAATGCTTTAAGTCTTAAGATCCTTGTCTTTGGAGCACACCAGCTGCCTGGATGATAAATGAGCTAGCTTTGCTAGTTTTCATTAAAGTGCCTGGGCCAGTGTGAAGCATGAGGCTGGGGAGAGATTTGCAATTTAGCAATGAATTTAAGGGAATTTGTTTTCCTTGCCACAAGATGGGGATGCTTTCTCTTCCTAGAAAGTTCCATAAAAGAAACCAGCTGATAGCCACGATAAAAGACAAACTGGCCTATAATCAAGCATGAAGAGATTTCTTTCTAGCTTATATCTATTCGTTAAGTATAAACTAGGGTCAGTTGTATGAATTAGTGCTGTTGAGGCAAAGAATGTGGATTTAAATAAGCATATCACTTCCTTGGGAAGTTGAATAATAATTACTTGTTGTTAGTCTTTCTTAATCTGATAAACTCAGATCCTTATATCTTAAATAAAGACGTGCCTCAGGTGCCACGGTACTAATTAAGCAAGGATTAATTTCTGTCCCACTCTCCATTGCCTAATGTCACTGGTACAGAACAGATACAGATTCGTTGCTCTAATCTCATGATTTCTCGTGTAACAACGTATCTGAACTCTGCCCATGTCCTAATATCTGTGGTGTCTTGTAATTAAAATTGATGGCGTTTTCTAGGTTGCATTAAAATTTCTAATAGTCATCTGAGAAACAGTGGTCATTGCCTATGAAAATTAAAGCTATCTTTTACAAATTGGACGGAAATTGAAGCTAGGCAACTGATAGTGCTTCTTCTAGTTTTTATTGAGATTGGAATGAAGAGAAGCTTTACCATACAGTGTGGGGTTGGTGAGTTTGTAGAGAGAGAACATCACTAGGACAACTGGGCACTGGTTGAACCCTTGTGGGAAAATACTGGGAAACATGTGGACAGTGGAGCCATGGGACATTTTAGAGGATGACCTCAATCAGAAGGAAGGTGACATGAATAAGTACAGGCAGATGAACATCCACGCCCTCCTTGCCTTACTGCTTCTTCCTAGAGTGGCTGGGGCTTGCTCCTGAGATCCACAAACTGAGGAGCCTCCCTCTCAGTTCTGACTCTGCCCATCGGTTATAGCCTATAATACACAAAGTCAATGTCTCTAACACTGAGAGTCAATGTTTCTAGCAGAGTTATCATTTGGAAATGGTCTTCATTTGGCTATTCTATGTATTTTTTGCTGGCCAATGTAAAATACTATCCTAGGTAGAAGTCATTATCAGTAAGCATGTGACCCACTTTGTCTGTCCTCCATCTTTGTTTTCTGGATTTTGTTGTTTGTTGTTTGCATGGCTGTTTTACTTCCCTCTATCTCACCATTAACATCTGCAATGACACTAGACTAGCATCTTCACAGGTACCTTTGCTAGAATCTCATCAGCAGTCTATGGGATGTAAGGAAATGCATGCCTGCTTCAACACATCTCAATGGTGAAATGTGTTAACTTGGCATGAAATCTCCCAGAGCTCCTTTGGTTGTTGTTTGTTTGTTTTGTTTATGAAAAGGTTCAATAAGTAGTCAATGAAATTTTATTTATTTATTTATTTAGTTAGTTATCATGTATACATACCAGAAAGGGGGAAAACATATCACATTATAAATGATTATGAGGCCGGGCATGGTGGCACATGCCTTTAATCCTAACACTTGGAAGGCAGAGGCAGGCAAATTTCTGAGTTCAAGGCCAGCCTGGTCTACAGAGTGAGTTCTAGGACAGCCAGGGCTATACAGAGAAATTCTGTCTCGAAAAAACAAAACAAAACAAAACAAAAACAAAACAAAAAACAAACAACATCAACAACAAAGATTATGAGCCACCATGTAGTTGCTGGAAATTGAACTCAGGGCCTCTGGAAGAGCAGCCAGTGCTCCTAACCTCTGAGAAATCTCTCCAGATCTTTCTCAGAATTTTTAATATAATATGCATCATATCATCTAAGCTAGGGATATGGCTAGAGAAATCTGTTTCCTAACTACAATTACTCATGGAACTTTTACTTTTGGATTAAATTATGTCTTGGCCAGGCTGATAGACACTAGGAATAGCCATAATAGACACAGATAGACTGTTTAACACAATAAGCAAGTACAGTATAAAGCTTCATTCTGGTCCTGGAATCAAAAGTAGTCAGATTCAAATACCATGAATAAATATCATTCTTCAAATAAAGAAAAATGGAAGAATTCATCATTTCTATTGATATCTTATTATTTATTGAGTTGTATGAATGCATATTATAGAAATATTCTAAGCTAGAAATTTGGGGCAAATTACTTTGTGTAGCACTACCTGGGCCCTGCTATCTTGGGGTTTGTTACATTCATTCCAAATTTACTGTGGTGATATAAATCACCACTGGGATTTTGATCAAACAAATACACATTAGAGTCCAAATTTGTCATTTCCAGTTTGTCTAACTTTGGGAAAAATGACCAGCATTTCTGAGATGTCATTAACCTATGTATTAAGAAAATATTTTGTTGTGTTATTTGACTCACTCTTTTAATCGTCTTCAACTTCATCCCATATAGTGTTTTCTGTGTGATGCTTTGAGTTATAAAGTACTTGTCTTCAAGTTTCTTACATGCTTTAGTTAGACACACAGGTATGGAGATTAACGTATATAGTATGTCATGTTATATGCAGTAAAATAGAAAAGAAGAGGCAAATCTTTCTAAGACCTTGAATTATAACCTTTTAAAATATTTATTTATTTATTTATTTATTTATTTATTTATTTATTTTAGCTCACTGGGGCTGGATAGGAGGTGAATGTGATCAGAGATTGAACTGTAGATGAGATTTGTAGAAGCTAAGGAGAAAAGGTCAAAGTTGCCATTAACTCCAATAATCATGTCAATATTCAATGGTTCTGAGAACTGAAGGTGCTTACCTGAATAGGGAAGAGAGGGGAAATGATGATAGCAAATATAGAGAGTTGGGTGAGTGCACAGCATGTGACAGAGTGAGGCAGAGGGGTGGCAAAAGCAAAGAATGACCTTTGGTGGAGACTGAACTTCATTTTGTAAGTAACAAGGGATGACTGCAAAATTTATAATGGAGAATGACATAGTCCTGCTTGCAAATTACACAATTATTCATGTGGTGTTGTAGAAAAACTGGAAAAGAGTGAGATCACAATCAAGGACATCTCATAGAAGGCAAGGTGATGAGCTCAGAGATAAAGTGGAGGCACCGAGCATGGAGACCATGAATTTGACAGTTTGTCTAGAAAATATATGATGTCTCATATACAGGACTCTGAGACATACTAAATCATGAAGGTAGAAGAAAGAAAGGTGGAGATTAAATAATGCTTTCCTTTTGACTAATTAGGTAAAGACGTATATGAAATAAATTAAAATCGTCCCCCTATGAAAGTCATTAATAGAGAATTTGTCTGGCATATGTGAAGCCTCAGATATCAAAGAGGAAGAAGATGAAAAGTCTAATAGAGAATTAACAATACAGACATCTTTTCTGTAGTGCAAGCTGGGAATATGAGTAGAGTTGCTCAAAAGGAAGAGAAATGCAGAGGACTGAGATACAGGATCCACTCTCAGCATCCAGGACTTTGTGGAGAAAGAAGGACCTACTGAGATCAGGAAGCAGCAAGTCCCATCACAGTGATTGGCTGGTAGTAATATCTCCAGTTTTTTACTGAGGCTAAGTAATTCTCCTCAAAAGGAGCCAGGTCCTGTGTACAAGAATATATCCTTCCACCAAAGATTGTGTTGGTCAAGCAGTATCTGCTTCATAAGTAACATGGTACCTAATCAATACTTTGACCATAGAAACAAACAAACAACAAAACAAACAAGCAAACAAAAACAAAAAACAAACTGAAAACAACCAAAAGTTGCACGTGACCCCAGAAGTCATGAGGTCTTCAATTTCAGCTGCTAAAAATTAGTGTTCATTTGTATTTCTAGATTTGGCATTTGTAGTAATGCCAGTGATTTGAAAAATGAAGCTGATTCTTGCCATTTTGCAGCATTAGCAATTACAGAAAACAAAACCCATTCACTTCTGTCTCTTGCCACTAGATGGCGGAAGCAGCTGAGCTGATGATTGTGCAAGCCTCTGTTCTTATGGGAAGAAGCTGACATCTATGAGGCTAAATTGAAAAGCATGTAGTTAAGAAAGACACCAGAAGGGGTTGGCAGAATTTTGCATACTTGTGATAATGCATTTTTTTTCTGTGCCCAGGCCTGGTAAGAAGAGCTGGCTGAGAGGTACATGGCCTGGAAAATATCTGTACTGAACCAGAGCACCAAAGCTCCTGGTTGGAATTCTGAGCAAATGAAACTTATCTTTACTTACGGGTTTTTTTGTTTTGTTTTGTTTTGTTTTGTTTTGTTTTGTTTTGTTTTGTTTTGTTTGTTTTGTTTTGTTTTTTTTTGTTTTGTTTTTTTTTGTTTTTTTGTTTTTTTGTTTTTTGTTTTCAAATTGGAAAGTGTCACAGCAATTTATCCTAAATATCTTAATTCTTTAGGCCAGATGTTGAAAGTAGGGGGAAAAAAATTAAGGCAAATAAGACCTACAGTTGCTTTTCACAATTCAAGAATTCTCTCTAGGGTTTAGAGAGATGGCTCATGCTTACAGCACTTGCCTGTAAACAGGAGAGCATGAATTCCATCAGCCATCAGCGTGAACCTTCCTAATTGACAGGGTCTAAAACAGTGTGAGACCCTGTCTAAGTAGAGCTTCATGGCAGTCCTGAAGTTGCCTGGCTTCCACATACATGTCAATAGAATGAAGCCCACAATGGGTTTTTTATGGCTTTTGAAAAATGGGTTAGAAGATAGTACTCAAACTTCCTATTTCTTTCATCTACATAAAAGTAATAACAATGGTTTTATAGATACACTAAATTGCTTTACTTATATGTATGTATATATCAAAGGCACACCAATTTTTAAAACAAAAATTTCTTATAATAATCTCTAATGAGTATTAATAGTGATCATTTATGCAAATATTCCTAAAGAGTTAACTCCGTTATTATTATAACTTCTCTAAAAACTAAACTCTCACTACTGCCAAGGCTTCTGTTATAATTAGAAAAAAAAATTACTAAAGCCCACAGAAGCTCTTTTGTCAATGTGAGATATCTCTTGTTGTTGCTAGTGGTGCTGGTGGCATTAATGCCTTTAAATTACCCACAATTCCTAATACATCTTCCTTTTAAACAATAAACTAGTTGTATGCTTTGAGTAAGAGTGCTGTCCACTATTTCTCCTTTCCAAAGGTCTATATAAATTATTTGAAACTAACACATTAAACAATTAATATACATCAAGATTAATTTGAGTTGAGGAAACTTTTTTTTTTCAGTTTTCTGCTAGCTAGTCCAAATAATGTACCACAGGTATAATTTAGAGAAGTAAAGGAGTTTAACATTTTCTGGGTTTCAAGAATGCCTCTGTTACTGACTAGTATGACCTATTATAAAACATACTAACATATTCCCTAAAGTATACAATAGGGCAAGACTCAATCTGTAATAAAGATTACTACATATCCAATACGAGAATTATTTCGAATAGTCCTTCACACCTAACAGGTGCCCAGTAATTTATAATTATTTTTCCATTAAATAAACACAAAAGACACATGTAAGAACAATCTAAATTTAACATTATAAATTCTGGACTAAAAATAGATGCTAGATCTTATCATTTCCCTATCTTTCTGGTCCTTGAGATAATGACATTATAGTATATTCTCATACTATAGAGATAAGCAAGTATGTACTAGCCAAGTAGTCATCTTTTCTTTGCAACTTTATGTCACTTTGGCTAGGTCAAAAAAAAAAAAGTACAGCCAGTGAATTGAGCAGTGAATTGAGGGCATACAACTGTTTTCTTTTCTTTTCTTTTTTTTTTTTTTTGAGTATTCCAAATAAGAATTTACTAAAACATAAAGAAACATACCCTTTGGAAGCTCTCAGAGATGTGAAGACACATATGCATATGTGTCATTTATGACCCTCCTTATGATTTAGGAAAATGAATACAAAGGTTAGGAAGCAATTCTGTGTTCAAAGTTATTACCTAAGACACGTTGGTCATAAATATAGCTAGTGTGGTGACTGAGTTTCAGATTGTTATATTATCAGCAAATGAGTGCCATACGATCTGAAGACAGAAGGAACAATGGAAATAATTAAAGTCAGGCTTTCCATAGGGCATCTGACCTATAAATACTTGCAAAATAAATCTAATGAGAAAATAAAGATTAGAGTAGAAAATGGAATATACCATAAAAGATGCTCATGTCAGTGTGTAGATATATAACAGACCATATTGCCAGATGCATTTCTTGCTGGGAGGAGAGTAAGGATGTCTGAAGCCTACTGAGTTGTCCCAACTTCCCCATGCTCTAAGTGATCAGGGCAGAGAACAGAAAGAAATTATTGTGCCCAAAAAATGAAGCTAAAGGATTCCCCAAATATACATTGGTTAAGACCAGCAGAACCTGAACATGATTCCATTATAAGGGGTTTCTTTTTCTGGTGTCTGCAGTGGCTGCATTATAGATGATTGCATTATGTAAAGCCATGGTTCTCAGACTCCATAGGAATTTGAATCTTCCAAATGGCCCAGCCTATTTCTTCTAACACGCAGCCATATATTTCTAGACCTTTGTCTGTGACTTGCACATTGACTTTGGAGAACTCTGGATCCTAAATTCCATTTGCTGAGTGATTGCCGTACATGGGCTTAGCGCTCTGTGTACACGATGAGAAATAAAATAAGTAAGAGCTCAAGGCCTGTTCTGTGAAGAACAACAGGCACAACAATGGGGTGTGTAAAAATCATATGAGCAAATAGTATTTCAGAGACAGGTTGCTTTCCTTGGTAGGAGTACTTGAAGAAAATCCACACAATATATATCCAAGAGAGAATTGGGGGAAATGGAGGTGAATATAATCAGGGCACATTATGTGAAATTCTCAAAGAATTAATAAAAAATATTTTTAAATAGAAAATTATTTGTGTGTGTGTGTGATATAAAAAATGCATGATAGTGAAAGTGGAAGTCACATGTTCCCTGTTTCAAAGGAGCTACATGTATGTTGTATGCTGATTCAACACAAGTACTGCTCCAGTGTCTGTTCCCTAGGCTAGCTGACTTGCCAAAAGTTTTCTGAAGGAATAGGATTTGTTGCTTGTGAGCTGAGTAAACATTGAGTATATTAGGGTTTCTTGCCAGTTTTGGATCAAAGGTAAGCACATGTCAAATATGTTCAAGAAGGGCTTATTAAAGTCATGTTAACATATAGGCCAGCAAGATGGACCAGTACATAGAAGTGCCTGTTACCAAAACTAAATGAGTCTCATCCCCAGGACCAACATGGTGGAAAGAAAGAACTGACTCCTGCAAGGAGTCTTCTGCCCTTCATGCATGTGTCATGTCCTATTCCTGTCTAAATAAGTACCTAAATAGGCACTTATAATGAATTCCATTTGTATACATAACACTTAGGAAAATAGCCTTCCAGGGTGGCCATCAATGGCTAATCAGCAGTTGGATACATATGGAAGACTAGGACACTTATGAGATTCAGCTTGAAATAATAACTGAACATCAGGGCCAGTACTGTAGAGATTTTCTATTTTCAACCCTTCTTAATGTATGTGAATGAATTTATTCAGTATAATAAATAGCTATATTGGTGGTCTAAGTTTCTGGTGAACCATAAGATCCCTATTTGACCATCTTTTAATTACAAATAAGTAACACAAAAATTTAAAATAGCCTTTTAAAAATGAGGATTAATTTCTTGCTGAAGAGCATTGATAGCTAACGTGCTGCTGTCCCCTCAACACCTAGTAGCATTGCCCTGTGCCTGCTCCTTGAGAATATCTTCAAAGACCCCATCTGAATGCCTGAAGTACTGTATTTACTGGGATTTTCTGTACATAGTACTTACGATGAAGTTTAACTTACAAATCAGGCAAATTAGGAGGCAAAAAAAAAAAAAACTAATAAAATAGAGCACGTATCACATATTTGTTATAAAATACATTACCAAGTCCACAGCAGCTTTTTGTAATAAAATTGTCAGCATCATTACTTTTGTGGCTTGGGGCCATTATTAAGCAGAATAATGGTTATTGGAACATAAGTGCTACAATTCTAGGGCAGGCAATCTGATAAATAGGTGCGACTGAGTGACTAAATGGACACATAGCCATCAGTGCAGGGATGATGTGGTTCGTTCTGTAATACGCTTCTTTTTCAGTGCAGGGCAGTGGGGTGGGAGGAGATGTTATGGGTAAGGACTGATGTCCTCAGTGTAAGTATGTCAGCTGAATAGTAATTAGACAGCCCTGAGTCCAGATTCTTCATTTGTGCCCTGAATATAATAATAAACACACTTAGAAAGTCATTAAAATAAAGGAGGCTGTTGCTTATCAGCTTATTAAAGTCCCCCCTTTCCCCCATCTGTACCAGATCCCAATGGCTAACTCTTTTCCAGCCTCTGGTTTCTCTGTCCTCCATTTTCCTTTGTTAATTCTCACTCTTTAGAACAACCAGTAAGGAGGGAGCAGCAACATAGCACAGAAGAGAGGCAATGAGCTAACAGTCAGTGTGTGAGTCTCTCAAGGACCAGTATGATCAGAAGGTAGGCACAACAACAGAATTGCCATTGAAAAAAACAAAGGGAAGACATGGTTCTGCATTGCTGCAGAATGTAGCAATGGGAACTGAGACGTTCACTTCAGCGAGAGTGGCAGACAAAGAGGGTTCTTCCAGAGAGGAATGACCAGGCTTGGGATAGGGTTAAACCAGGCCAGATGTGAAGATGAAATCCTGGCATATATGGAAGCCTGTCTCATAGCTAGAGGTGAGGTGGAAAGAAGCATAGAAAGGCCAAAAATAAAAGAAGAAAGAGATAGAGAGGGAGAGGGAGGGAGGGATCAAGAGAAGAGGGGCGAGAACAAAGGAGGGAGGAAGAAGGGAAGGAAGGCTACAAAACCCAACAACCATGCGAACTCAGTAGACTATCATAACGATGAAACAGGTAAGCGATAGGATTTGGAACGATACATGGAACATTTTTAAGTTATTGGCCCTTAGAGAAATTAAAAATTATGTTCTTTTTGTCAAATAAAACTTACAATCTATACCAAAAATTTGCATACAATTTCAGGGAGAAATGGATTACAGGAAGCCATTTATGGACTCTGAGAACCAGAGTGGAGGTTAAGAATATCTGGAGGGAATGAATTTCAAGTTCCCTTCCATCCCTGAGAATTTACGATTCTCATTTCTCTGGCTCAAGCTTTTCGCCTGGTTAAGGAATTTTTTTCCCCTTCTCTAAAAGAAACACTTTGTAAATGTCAGAAAAATAAAAAATTGCATTCCCAACTCTTTGTCTGCACAAAGTATGTTCAGCTTTACAGCAGACCTTAACAGCAAAGATCAACAGGCTAGAGCAGGTTCAGGGCAGAGGACCTGGGCACACAGTTTCTCTGCAACCAGAGCCTCTCTCTGGGCCTGTTCCCTTTCTCTCTGTTTTCCATGTATTGTCCAAGGCAATTTTCTCTTTATTAGTTAGTGTCTGAAGCCTTTACAGGTGATACAAACCAAGAGCAGTGACAGCCTGCATCTTTAAATTTGGGGTTTAACTACCTTAGGATTGTTTCCTTTATGTTGAATAAAAGCCTCATCCCAGTAAAGATCTGCTTTCAAATTAGCCCCATCAACCTCCTAAAATCATGATGCAGTTTCCATAGGTTCCCAACACACAGGACTTCCAGTATGTGAAGAGACTGATCATAGAAATGTCAGGTATAAAAGTGAACACTAGATCTTTATTTTTTTTTCCATTAGGGTCGCAGAGGTGCACTTGAATTGGATTCATCTTTTCTCTGTACCATTAAAGATATTGACAGATTCTGAGTTGCTAGGTCTGAAATTTTGAGGATAGCTAGCTTATAACATTGCCTTTCTGCTCCAGGGCAGGGTGAGCTGTTTATAAATCAAGCTGCAAAAATGATGAATTGGAAGTCTCCAGTTCAATTAGCTTAATGTGGGAAGGAGGCTTTCCAGGTTGTGCAGGCTCTGTTTTACTCATGCTCTGAGGAGACTAGTCTATGAAATGTGGCTGAGTACTAACGTCTGAGTCTCAGAGAAATGAAGTTGGTATTTTTCACCCTAGCGCCCAGTGTCATCTTGTATTTCATGGCGCTGGGTTGGGTCCAGAGCCACCGAGTGACGCTCCTCATAGGGATTTATGTTGCAGCCAGCTTTTCCTTGTTGTCGTCCTGCATTCTGACTGTGCTGAGAAAGTAGCCTAATAGGAACGCTGCTGGCACCTGGTGATTTAATTGGGGGTAAAAGTCCCAGCAATTTAAGGGGGAATAAAAGCAGGAAACAGAACCGTTTTCCTGTCAAATAAATGCTCACATGAAATGGGCCCTTGTGAAGCAGATAATGACAGACTGGAGAGCTTACCACATGCCCATCCCACTTCAGGAGTGATGTTTCTGTAAAGAACTGATTATGGAGTTGTTTGAGGTTTTTTTTTTTTTTTTTTTTTTTTTGTCTTGTTTTGTTTTTGTTTTGTTTTTAGACACCTGGGTAATGTTTATGTGAAAGAAAGCATTTTGGATTTAAGTATATTTTGTATGGAATGTTCATTTTTTTTCTATTGCTGTGTTTTAATACTCATGACAAACAACCACTCTACTTTTCCCTCCTGTCAGTCCTCCTATCGTCTTCTATACTTTAGAACTTTGGATATATTTATAAAGCCTGATGTATTTACCACTTATAACATACTGCTGTAAAGGGTAGCCACTTGTGGAATGACTAACTCTAGCCAATTAACATGTGTGTTGCTTTCTATGATTAACATTTTCATGGTAAGAATTCTTCCCAATCTACTTTCCTAGACATTTTAATAGCATGATATATTATTAATTATAATCATTTTGTTATCCAATAGATCTGTTGCACTTATTCCTATTATGCAAATGTAATTTTGCCTCCCTTGGCCAACATCTTTCTAGCTTTGAGCCTTACCCCAAACACCAGGGTTTCTGGTAACTGCTCCTACCTGCTCTGACTCTGTAAGGTAAACCATTTCAAAGGCTGTAGATGAGATAAGAATGCTTTGCCTTTCTGTGCATGGTTTATATTAGTAAAATAATGGCTCTCAGGTTCATCAGTATATTTGAAAATAACAAAATGTTCTTCTTAATGAATGGATGGTAGTCCATTGTATATATAATATATATTATTTCTTTGTGATCCAAGCATGAATTGAAAGGCATTAGATTGATTTCATACCATATCTATTGTGACTAACACAGCAAAACATGTATGTGCAAACATCTCTTAGACATAGTGATTTTCTTTTCTTTGGACAAATAATTCAGAGTGGAATTGGAGTGCCGTTTAGCAGTTCTAGTGTTTATGGGTTGAAGACCCTCTAAACTATTTTCCATATCATTTTGTTAATTTACATTTTCAGTACAAATTTGCATTTGTATTGCACTATTTTACATTTCCACATTATATTTCCACTTCAACGGTCTGCTTCCAAGACATTTGTACTAGCATTTACCCTTTAACTTTGTTCTATCTAGGCTGACTGAATTCAGGCCCTCAAGTATACTAGGAAGGGTTCCATGACTGGGTTACATCTTCTCTTGCCTAATATCTTAACAATAGCCCCTTTGCTTTGAAAAGTTGGGATATGACAGGATTGCCACTTGTGTATCATCTGTAAAGAAATGACTTCTCAAGTATTGTATTCATTTTTAAAATGAGGTTATTCATTTCCTTGATAATAAATAATAATTCCTTATGGATTTTGGATATTAAGTCCTTGTTTTTCTCTCCAGCCTGATGATTGCTTCTCTTTTGTGTGGGAGCTGTTAGGGTGATATGGCTACATTTTCATAGCTTTGCTTTTGTTGTCTATGCCTTTGGGGTCATATGAAAAAAATCCAAGAAATGTTCACCAAGAAAAATTTCACAAAGTGTGTGTGTGTGTATGTGTGTGTTTTCTTGAAGTAGCTTTTGAGTTTAAGGTCTTTAGTCAAGCTTTTATTCGTGTACTGTGGAGTTTTCAAGATGGTTTAGGATAAGGGTCAATGTTTATTCTTTGGCAAATTGATATCTGTATTTCCCACACCATCTTTGAAGACTGTTCTTTCCCCATTGTAAGTTCTTGGCACATTTTTCCAAACATTATTTGGCTATAACTGTGCTTCAGGGTTCGTTACTCTGCTCCTCTGGTCTGTATCTGTTTTCATGCCAGTGTCATAATCTTTCAGTTGCTTGCTCTGAGCTGTGCTGGAGATTTTCAAGTCAGGAAGCATGAGTCCTTTAGTTTTGCTCTTTTCTCAGAAGCATGGTTTTGGTGCTCATTTGGAATGGAACTGCATTGTATCTATAGACCATTTTTGGCAGAAAGGCCATTTTCATAATAGATTTTTTTTCCAGTTTGTGGATGCAGAATACCTTTCCATTTACTTGTGTCTCTTCCAGTTTCTTTTATCAAATATTCTACAATTTTCTGTCTAAGAGTCTCTTGCCTCCTTGGGTAAATGTATTCCTAAATATTTTATTTTATTTGTACCTGTGATCAGTAGGAATTTTTTCTTAATATTGTTCGTCAGATATCCCACTGTTAGATATATAAACATAAACTATGGATTTTCAGAACAGTGAGGTGAGTTAGAAGACCGAGCCTGCTGAAACTCTGAAATAGAGTCAAAACAGCAGTGCCTGAAGACCGGGCTGTGTGGTCTCACCATGTGCAGGAAATGTTCAAGGGGCTGAGTCCATGAGTATCATCCCAGAAAAGGGTACAGTGAGGCTGTGTTTTGTTGTAGGGGACACATAGCAAAATCTTGCGCTTGCTTCTGCTTCTTTTTCTACAAGGCATGCTATCTCTTTCTCTGATGGGTTGTCTGTAGTCATAGAAATGACATCACAAATTGTCCTCTGTGTTCTCTTCAAATCTTCTTTTTGTCTTGGACTACATCCAAGAATTGTGCCCTCTTATTGGAGTTTTAATTCCTGTAAGATTGCTTTTATGTGAGATCAGTTGTATCAATTATGTTTCTTTTCATGGGGGATAGAAACAGTAGAACCCTACTCTGCTGGGCTACCACTAGCAAGTGCACATTAACTCATAAGGCTGAGATCTTTAAAATGAAATAAATATGGTTTGTCTGAAACTGTTCCAGGTTTACTTCATGTGCCTTGAGGTAGGTCATTGGTCTCCCTTGACTTTGCCCCTTCATATTTCCAGTCCACTCTTTCATGAGTTCATTTTTGGACATAACGTGTTTAATTTCATGTTCATAAGGGTAGTCAAGACTGAAGCATTTTCTTCACAGCAACTCAAAGAAAAAAAAAGTACAGATCAAGCTTACTCAAAAACACAGATATAATAGCCTTGTGAAATTTAAATGAGAATTAAGTGAAATTGGACATAAGGCTGTCATATATGAAAAACTGAGGTTCAAGTTGGTTGTTAGGCATAGTTTGATTTATATGGCACAAGCATTGTGCTAGGTACGGTACAGCAGGCAGACTAATGAAGGTAAATATTCTATCTGCTTGAGCTTGCATATGAATAATATATCATAATGCATATGCCCTTTTTAAATATATGTCTTCTTGTGGTTTACAAGATGTCCTTGTATGCCTGTCAGGAATTCCATGTCGTATGTTGTAAGAGTTAAAGCAGTAGTAATCAATTTTGTATAACAGTAAACTTTTCAGGCAAGTTTAGGAGACAATGAGAACTATTATTTTAAAGTACAGTTTGGTTGCTCCTTTTCATGTTAGCATGTCTATTCATATCATCCCTGTTCAGGTACTGTTTACGCATCTATGTTAGTCATATTTCATGGGTATTGCTTCTCTGACAGTTCCAGGAGACACAATCTCACAGCACACTTCCTCTTTCTCTTCCTAAATGATACCCAAGCCTTACGTTTATAGAGTTGTGTGGACAATATGTTGCACAAGGCACCACGTGTTTCTTCTTTGCATTTTGGTGAATTATGGCTTTCTGTAATGGTCTCTACCTATTTAAAGTAGATGATTTCTTTAATGAGATTTGAAACCTGTACTGATTTGTGCATAGAAGGATAAATATTTAGAATATAGTTAGGAATTATGCTGGTTTAGTAAAGTGGCTCTTGTAGTTTCTCCTCCAAGATCTTATTGGGCTTTAACTCGAGACAAAGAACTACCAACACCGAGTAGTTAGTCATGAATCTCTACACATAAAGGTAAGTTTATACGGACCAAGCTGGTTGTACTTACATATTTTGTAACAACAATGAGACAAACAGAGACTATGAATTTGAGAGAAAATAAGCTTGGAGGAGAGTGATATATGAGAAGGGTTCGAGGAATAGAAGTAAGGAGGGAACAACAAAATTATATGTTAATTTTTAAAAAGATTTAAAGAAGAAGCAGTTGGGCTATTTCACTGTGCCCAGCACTGAAGAAGCACAATGTGACTTAGAGAACACTTCATAAAATACAAAATTTTGTTGCTTGTGGTCAATGATATTATGAGTTCTAGTTATTATTCCTCTTTAATAATTAATTCGGTGTCAATAGAATTTCTACTATGAGAGCTATAGATAGGGAAGTATTTCTTTCTGGTATGAGTGAGTGCTTAGCCTTCATGGTGGGTAACAAGAACCAATGGGATTAAAGGAGTGACCACATGTGCCAATCTACATGTTATCTACATTTGAGAAGAATTCTTCACAACAGTTCTCTGAATTTAGTACTATTTTACAGATTTCCCATTTAATAGATGAGTAAACAGAGTCTTGGACTATATAATTTCTTTATAGTTAGATAACCAGTTTATATTTTTATTTTGAATTATTGTAACTGCTTAACATAAGCTCTTAGAAATGTCCCAAGGCATAAAAAGTATCCTACTATTCTCTATGTATATTCCCTGCCTTGCTTTTATTGTATTTTGCTTTGTTTTGTTGTGAGATGGGGTTCTACAACCCCAACCTGGCCATAAGCATGTGATTGTCTTCCTCAGTAATCCAAATTCCCAGGAGTTTCTGGTTCTTTAATGTAGGGAGGTGGTTCTGATGCTTTGGGCAGGGATCTGTGTGTCCACACACTAAAGTCCTTGTCCCTAGCTGGTCCTTGATCAATCAGCAAAGATGATAGCAGCCAATGGCTGGGCAGAAAGAAAGAGACAGTCCTTCCAGATTCTCCCAGGTTAGCAGAGAAGATAAAGAGAATCAAGATACTTGGGGAAGAGAGACAAAACAGACTCAGAGCTACAGAAGAGATCTTCCAAAATGTAGGCAGAAAGGGAAAGCAGCCCACAGAAAGGCAGCTCAAACGCATCTTGGACAGTAAGACCAATGAGTTTCACAGATGGTAACCAGGCAACTAAGCTGAGGGAAGATTTAGAGGTGTTGAGCTAGGAGTAAAGGTATCTGGGCAACTAAGCTGAGGGAAGATTTAGAGGTGTTGAGCAAGGAATAAAGGTTAAGGGCAAGCTAGCCATGAGAGGCTTTGAAGAGCCCAGCCACTGATCCAGTAAGGCAGGTTAAAAATGAACTAATGTGTGTCTTTCATCTACGGAGCCAAGATAGTTTCTGGGCTGTTGTATACCTATGACTCGCTGGGACCTCAAAGTGGAGCAGCCAAAAAAATCTCCTGCTACACTTTCATTTATTGATAGCACGATTAAACAAGATTTTATTTATGAATTCAGCTTCATTTTTATGAATGTGGCAAATATGGTCTTGAGAATTATTGGGTATTAGATAAAACATTTTGAAGTTCAACTCTAGTGTGGTAACAGACACATAGTCACCACACATGAAACAGTAGATTTTCCTTTCACTGTCAGCACAGAAATAAAACATTTTGGACTTTCATGGAGGCTGCTTTACCTTACACAAGATACCATGTCTAATTATTATTTAATTAACGAAATAGCCCTGACTAAACTGCTTGTTTTAGGGTGTACTTGAATTTTTAGCAATAGTAAAGTATAATAAAAGATGTATAACAATGAATTTATAAAATTCCATGTTATCTATATGTAAGTGTTTAGCTTACAACAAACATTTATCTGGCATCTGTTTTGTGTCAGGCACAAATGAATGCATTAAAAATACAACAGTGAATTCAACAGGGCCAGTTCTTTTCTTTACAATATTCATAACTCTATAGAAATAAGCAGGAGAGAAGTGTGTAATCATAAATCAGAATATGATAAGAGTTATGGAGACTCAAAGAAAAGTTGAGAGATAATAGAAGGAAGTTGTAATAAGAAGCATGAAAGCTCAAGACTATATACGTATGAAGAAAAGAACTTTTATTACGATGGTGCTCAAACAAAAGCCTAAAAGAAATAAGAATGTCAGCCATGTATGCATTGGGGGAGATAATCCCAATTAAGACATCAGTTTTTGCAAAGGCCCTATGGCTGAGCTTTGCTACTTCAATAAAAGACATCAAAAGAGCAGTGTGACAACTGATCAATCTATGGTGCAGTAGAAAATGAGGTTAGACTGGTACTGAGGCGATTAAGGTGGGTGGACCATCAGTTTCCATGTATATTATAAACTGGAATAAAGATGTGATTTCATAATGAGATGAAAAGCAAGTGGAGGGTTGTGAACAGTGGAGTAAGATGATGTCATTTATCATCTGAAAAGTGTTTCTTTGGCTGCTCTATAGAGAATAGTCTATTTATGTCTACATAACAGACATCAAATAGTGTCACTTTGTGTGCTCAGCATAAAGGAGAGTAGAAAAGCATAATCTAATCATACTTCACATTTATAGATCTGAGATTGTTTTATAAACCAAATTGGTTTCAAAATTTCCAGCCAAGTATTAGGGCCCTTTATCTTTTCCCAATCACTTGGAGTGAATTTTACTTGAGGACTTTAGATAAAAATATAGTCATTTCTAATAAAAGAGATATCTAGTTTTATAACAGTGATTGGGACAATTCCAAGGAAAATGATTTATCAAAATTAATTCATTTGATGCCTTAGGAAACATTTTAAAATCATGTGACTTCTTTGTTTTTATTTTTTTTACAAATATTTTTGCATTTATTTAAAGGCTTTAAAGTTTTTTCAATATTCATAATTTTTTATTACTTTTATTTTTTTTTTTACAGTCCACTTGCTGCTCCCCTCTGGATTCGCCCTCCAACAGTCCCTTATCCCATTCTTCCTCTCTCCTGCTTTCAATAGAACTCCTCACACACACCCCCAATAGGCCTCCCCATTCCCTGGGGCCTCAAGTTTCTTGAGGGTTGGGCACATCTTCTCCCAGTGAGGCCAGACCAGGTAGTAGTTGGCTGTTTATGTGTCAGGGCTCTCAGACCAGCTCAGGCATGCTGCTTGGTTGGTGGCTCAATGAGATATCTGAGATATCTCAGGGGTCTGGGTTAGTTGAGACTGCTAATTGGGGTTGCTCTTCTCCACAGGTTCTTCCATTCTTTTCCTAATTCAACCACAGGGGTCCCCAACTTCAGTCCAATGGTTGGATTAAGTATCTGCATCTGTCTCAGTCAGCTACTTGTTGGGCCTTTTGAAAGATAGCCATGCTAGACTCCTGTCTGTAAGCACATCACAGCATCAGTAATAGTGTCAGTCCTTGGAGCCTCCCTTGAGATGGGTCCCAATTTGGACTGGTCACTGGACCTCCTTTCCCTCCGTCTCTTCTTCATTGTTGTCTCTGCAGTTCTTTTGGACAGGAAAAATTCTGGGTCAGAGTATTTGACTGTGAGATGACAACCCCATCCTTCCAATCGATGTCCTGTCTTTCTACTGGAGGTGGTCTCTACAAGTTCCCCCTCTCCACTGTTGGGCTTTCATCTGACATTCCTTCCTTTGAATTCTAAGAGTATCTCACCTCCCAGGCCTCTGGTACTGTCTAGAGGGTCCCCCATTTGCCACCCCCTGAGGTTGCATAATTCATTCTGCTGGTCCACACAGCTTCTCTCCTGTCCCCACTTCCCCATACCTGATCATGTTCACCTTTTTTCTTCCTCCTCCCTCTCCCGCCCAGATCCCTTCCTCCTTCTGCATCCTGTGATTGTTCTCTTCCCCCTCCCCAAGTGAGATTGTAGCCCTTCTGCTTGTTAACATTCTTGAGTTCTGTGGACTGTATTCTAGGTATTCTGTACTTTCTGGCTAATATCCAATTATTAGCGAGTATATACCATGCATGTCCTTTTGGGTTCACATGACTTTTTAAAAATTATTTCCTTGATATAAAATTAATACCTCCTAGGATATAGACTATGAAAATCACTTTGATTTCAGTTAAGAAAAGGATAGATGAGTCAAGAAATAGAAAGATATAGCACAATGTCAAAGAAGATGACAATACCAGCCAGCATCCTACACTATCACTTCTTAGTGTCTACAACCAAACTTGATAGAAAACAAGGATTCACTGTTGTTCTACATCCCAAATTGATCAGGCTCTGTCTATTGATTAATGTAAACAAAAATAATATTTTAATCTGAGTTTTAACATTTTTCAGAGCCTCTACATATTCCCTCAAAAGTAAACTACCTATCTTCTTGGCATTTTCATAGTACTATTATTGACTTCTATCTTAATATTCATCACACTCTATTATTTATGAATCTTCACCCTAATTATGTGACTAGACTGATAGCTGTTTGAAGGTAGGAAGTGTGTCTTATTGAAAGGGTGCTAGCACTGTACTGACACTGATGGTGGGCTGGGTGGACACTCACTGCTTATGTGAGTGAAGGAGAACACAGAAACACAAGCTAGTGATCAGCCGAGGTGAGGGCTAATTCTCCTGAGAAAAGAGAAAGCTTCCTTGGCTATTCATCCAGACTGTCCTGTAGAAATGTCTGTTTGGGCAGCCAGAGTATCACCCAAAGGATTATGGGAGGAACAAAGATGAATAATAGAGCAATAGCATGACCTTAGTCACTAACACCTTACAGCCATGGCTGGCTGGCTGCAGTAAGGAAGGCTGCATTGGCAGAGAGCAAAGAGTGATTGCCTGTGATCTCCAGATATATTATCCCCTCTGGGACAGTGTTTGATACTGCAATGAATTCTCCTGTCTTTATTTCCTCTATTCCATTTGGGTACCACGTATATTACTCTATTCACTGTGCACTACCCACTGTCCTTTCATTTGTTACACGTTGAGGGTATAAGAAGTTTCATCAAGCTCGCTGGCTTGAAACAGCACAAATTTAGTGTCTTATGGGTGAAAATTAGTAGTACAAAGTAAGTTTCACTGGACTAACATCAAGGCATAACATCAAGCCTTTATGGCTCAGAAGGAAATTGTGCTCATTGCCTTTTCTATTTTCTTAAGAAAGCTCTTACAACAGCTTTCATTTGCTGGGCTATTTTCCTTCTCCTTGCCCCAGAGGTAGATCATCTTTCACCTTCCTTCTGAAACATAGCATCTTGCAATTCCTCTCTTACTCTACTTCTGTTCTCTGATGCCCTTTTCTCACTCTTCTTAGAACCCCTGTGATTACCTCCTGTCCAACTGAATAATCTCCCAACCCATCTCAAATAAGTGTCTCTAATCTAACAATATTTACAAGTTACTCCTGTGATGTAAGGCAACATCTTCATACAGTTCAGAAATTGGAATGCAGTTAGTCGGGGAGACTATATTCTACCTAGCATAAGCCTTAAGAACCCTTTAGTAAAAAATGAATCAGATTATATGAGATTGGTACACACTTTACAAGTCTCTACCTATACCATAATCTGGAAAATAGGGCCCAAAGCTTCTTTCTTCCCCCAAAAAGAAACAGAGGTTGTACAAACACAGCTGTAATCTATTCAGAAACATAACCTCTGGCCTCCATTACTAGTTTTTACAGGCTATTTTACATCACATCTGAAGAAAATTTCTTCACATTTCTCTGTACTAGTGCTAATATTAAATGGTAGTAAGCATAATGATGAATGTAAAATTTATTAGTGAGCATATAAAAGTATTATAGGAAGAGTTAATGCTATTTATAACCTATAATGAATGTTGTTTTGAAAATTAGGTTTCTAATGTGGAGTAAAAAAAAATAACATGCTCAGAGCTACCTAACTACTGATCAGTGTAGCTTTAATTCCAATTAAGTGTCTCTGAATAACTTCAGAAATTTGACTAGGTTTGAAGTCTTAATTATGTTATTATCCTTACTGAGCTTCAGGCTGCATAGATTCAAAATAATAGCAGAACCTGTACTATATTATTCTTGTAAAAACACACAGCATATTAGATATAGTCTATGTGTTTGTTACAGCAATAGGTAGGTTTAGCATGACATTACAAAACAGTACTTTTAATTGTATAATTGTGCTTTCAATTTGATTGATATTTTATATCAAGTTTCTGCAAAGACATTACTTATCTTTGTTTCCTTGATTCATGAGTGCTAATTGTGTGCATCAAATAGGACTCAATTCACCATGCTCATAGGTAAGGAACAGAAAACTGCCACAAAGAAAGATGCCCAGAAAACTGATGGTGTTGGTGATGCCCATCTGCAATCCCACCAGTTGGGAAGCGAAGGCAAGATAGCCATGAAATGAGACCCTTCAATTTTAAGGCACCCACAGAATTAGTTCTAGATCCAAGTGTGACACACATAGAACCCAAGTCTCCTGAATCCAAGTCCTGGGTTTCTATCTATCGGTATTATTTACTAATTCAGTATCATAGAACATGTAAGATGGACATCAAGCTCGCTATCCATGATACTGCACAGTATCAAAGACAGATCTATCTGGCCTGTATTAAAAAGTTGCTCAGTTTAAGCCTATCTGCAAATGGATTATTCACTCAGTCTGAGAACAGTCACATGTTAGATTTAACCTGTAGATGCTGCTGCTGACATCATTGCATGGACCCATGTTACCCTGTGAACTCAAAATCTCAGCTTCCACTCTTCATAGGGGATCTTTTGGGTCATCACTTAGATTTCTAGTGAAAGGCAATGCTCTGGAAAGACTTCAGTACTAAAAGCGGCTTTGCAAAATTTTGGCTTAAAACCCTGGAAAAATACTGCAGAAGTTCTGACTAATTAAATCAAGTTTGAGTCTTAAGAATAGAAAACTGTAAAGATTAAAAAGAATGTCGGCAATTATGTCCACACAATCTCAGGTTTTTTTTCTGTTTGAAGTACAGCTTAAATTGTGTCTTTGATAAATAAGTAATGAGGTTTCATTTGTGCAACTAAAATATCTAGTCATAACAGTGTTTGATAATAAAAAGGATTTCATTAATAATTGAGAATTAATAATGCCCACAACAGATTTTAATAGGCTAACCATTTAGTTGTTAGGTAAAATTTGACATTGTAATCATGTCTATAATTTGCTTGATGGAAAGAAGTATTGAAATAACCATTCCCTTTCCCTCTGCACAGTAGAAGGTGGTGGGAAGATGTGGGCTTCGATGTCAAAAAAAAAAAGTTAAAAATGCGATTTCCAAGTGCTTTATTGTGTATATCTGAACCACAATTTTCCCATGTAAAAGTGACACAATAAACTTACTAACCTAAATAACATGAGAGCACAGAATCGATTCTGCAGTGCAGTAAGTCTCAGCAAATGCTGGCAGCTGTATTTGTCACCACTGTCAAAGATAATATTGCCCTTGTGTTTGCAGAAAACCCACCTGTGTATTACAGGTATTAACTTATTTTTAGAGTCACACTCAGATACATCCAAGTACATGGTAAGAAAAACTAGCTACTTCCTGACTTCAGGCTGCTCAGAAGGAATGAGAAGTGAAGTATCCCAGAATTGGAAATCTCCCTTCCAAACCTAAGTTATGAAAAGAAAGATGGAGTCAAGCTTATAGGATCATATTTCAATTTCTTCACGGATGTCCCTTTTTTGAGTATGTCTGAGGTTTTGTTAAAGTTGTAAGACAAATACTCTCGAACCTGCTGAGTCAGGTGGTTTTATCTTCGGGCCCATCTATCACTTTAACTTAGCAGTCAGTCTAGCCCTAGAGGTAGAAAGTGAGACAAAGACAGATTGTTTTGTTGGGGATGAGTGTGTGTTGGCTACAGTCTCTCATCTCATCTGTTCCTACACAAATACACTGTGAGGAAACCCAGAAGATTTGCTCCTAAGAGTCACACAGGCAAGTCTAGTTTGTCCTGCAAAAGCATTGTGGTCTTTTCTGACTGACATTACATGCATTTGCTCCACATAGTCTTCACTCATGAATGCTTCTCCTTACTAACCTTTCCCAGTATATAAATTCAGGGGAATTAATTATATGTCTTCATCTGTTAACTCCTTCACTCCTGAGACAATCATATATAATAGTATATGGAATTCAAAGATGAATACAGCCATGCTGTTTGAGCAGATTCTCTGCTTACTGAGAGAGAATACCCCAGAGGCTCTCTCACACAGAAAGTCATTTCTATCTGGCTCTGACCTTCTCTGAGAATCCTTCTTTTCTCTGTACCATGGTCACTCATGTTTGTGAAGTCACTATTTGAATTAAACTTTCAAAAATGTATGTAGGACTTATTAGAGCAGGAACCCCAGTTTCAGTGAACTTGGTCAGTTTTGCTTAGTTCAGTGACTCTATTAGGCATTTAGCCCTGACTGTTCTCTGTGAAGAGAACTCTCTTCAGAGATGTAACACCATGCCTGCATGAATATCAGGTTTCCAGTTAGGAGGTTTTAGTCTTTTCTTCCCTTTCCCCTGTTAGCTATTTTTGTGTACCCTGGTTATAACAGGAAGTTCCTTTGCAAGCTGAGTAATCTGGTGTACTCCATACACATAAGTGAACAGCCCTGAAAGTGTTCAGATAATCATGAGAAAATAATGTTAATGGAGTGCTTTAATGGTCCCAATTTACTACAGATGAAACTGTGAAGTGAAACCAAGTTGCCAGAGGTCACAGAACTGGTGAGGGGCAGAAATATGTAGTGAAAGGGGCATCAATATGATTAAAAATTTAAAAGTCATACTTTATTTTATGCTCTGTATAATGAACTTTCTATTGTATTATTTATTTTTCCTTATAAAAGTACTTTTGATGATGCCTTAATCAGGTAATTATGCTATTAAACATAATTTTAGATATAAGGTGCCTTTTAGAAGATACCTCTTTAAGACCGCTTTCAATTGTGACCCTTTTTGTCTCAGAAATATTTACAGGATCACCCATATACAAGTATATAAAGATAAATACAAATAAAACTGTATTGATAATAAATTATGCAATTTATTTTTAAATAAATCACTAATATATATTGTTTTACATTGTATTAAAGATGAGAGGGATATCACATCCTAAAAACATAGATATGCATATTTATTTTCATATAAACCATTAAATTTAATGTGAGTGTTAGATACATTAGGACAGATAGCATCATCAATGTTTTTAAATATCAAGCCACTATTCTAATTTTATAATAGAACTGAGAATGTCCATTTTACATAAACACAGAGGACAAAAAGTTCCAAGGTTATTTAGGGCCCTTGTAGAAAGTGCTATAAATTCTGCCCTAATCTCAAGGAAAAATTAATTATTGTTTATTAAACTCAAACATAAGAATTTAAAAACAAACTTTGTAGTGAAACATAATCAAAGCCTATATTAATATAATACTTACATGCAGTGGAACGGTAGTGGGAAGTCTCTATTAAAAGCCTTTATTTTCTATTATTAAACTATTTTGTTTCTATGAGTGAAACAAACTGCATGGACTGTTAGACAGGGTGACTCATAAAATGGTCTCAGGTCAAAGCCTCTGTGTCTCCAGGAGTGCTTGTTGCTGTTGCATGGTGTGATGGACGGCAAGCTCAGTGAACGTGCAGTATGTTCAGAACCAAGGCTAAAATACAGTAAAGGGATCTTGCGATTTGGATATGAAATGTGCACATGTGCTTACCTGTTTGAGCCCTTGGTCCCAGTTCATGTGCTTGTTGGAAAGGTGATGGCTCCTTTAGTAGGTGGAGACTCACGGGAGGAAGCAGTTTACTGGACAAAGTCCACAAAGCTTGAGATTCTGGCCCCACTTCCTGTTCACACACTGCTTCCTCAGTGCAGACACTATGTGAGTTTCCAGATGCTGTCTCTTGCCACCAAACCTTCTTTGCCTTCTGTCATATCTTCCTTGCCATGATGGCCGTTTTCTCCTAGCACACTAAGACAATATTCTCTTTTCTCCACTAAATTGGTTTTGTCAAGATGTTTTATTACTCCACTGAGAAAGTAACTAATATCTTCCATGGCACATGAGTCAGGAATACCTTAAATTCATGATGTGTTTGATTTTTCTTATTAATTAATTTATTATCTTGTGTCTAGAAAATCTATAGAGAAAGTAGATGTATTTTTATTTGCTTGACTGTTGTCATGAATAAATAATTAAAAGAGTATTTCTAAGTTAAGAGATTATTGGTTTTGTATTGGAACGACTAAGTCATAAGATATGTAAGATTTGTAAGTATTATTGTTATAGTCTATTATGTAGTCCTCTGTGTGGAATCTATTAAGGGCTGAACATTGGAGAAAATTATGTTCAAGTTATGGGTGATTGAACATTTGAAATTCATTGTCTGAAATCATATTAGCAAAATCAACTGTGAATCAACACACTGTATAGATGTGAGCTTTTTTGTAGTGTCCTCTATAATCTAGGCATAAATTACTTAAAATATCCTCTTGGACATGGAAAAAGACCTTGGAGTAATTATAGGGAGGCTTTCCTTCTACCTGGAAAATTTGGTCAAAGTAAATCAACTCAATATAAGTTTTTCAACTGCAAATCTGCTTTCTGGTTCCATTATATCCTGAACCTTGAATCTTATTGAAGTGCGAGAGAACTTAGACTTTCATATGGCGTTGATTTCCTTGTCCCCGGGGCAAAGTACTCCATACTTTGGAGCTGTAAGTGCAGTCACTGGACCCTGTCGTGGGATGGGAGAGTTCAGGTGATCAGAAGCTAAATCACCTTCCTGGCCAGAATGAGTGAGAGCACAGAAGTCAGAATGCTCTGTCAAGGCATCAGCAGGGTCAGTCTCTCAGGACACTGAGAACTTACCTGTTCGTGCCATGTTTGAATTAACTGTCAAACTTTTCATTTTTCTATCTTCCAATTCTGCTTCCCTCAATAGTTTATTCCAACCCACTTCTTTTCCTTCTTTTTAATTTTTAATGGTTTTATGCTTTTTAAATTCTGAAAGCTGTGGCTGAGGCATCGTCATCTGGGTGAATAGAAAGCACTCTGAGCCTGGGTGGGAGGTGTCAGTTAGTTGTACCTTCCAGCCAGCTAATCTGGAAGGAAATGAGCTGCAGCTCAATGTTCTCCCTGCAGTATGTTTTTATAAGTGCCCTCTAAATCACTGAACCCCATGACCATATTTATTTTATATCTTTTATCACAATCTGATATTTTATTATTTTATCTGTGTATTATGTCAGTCTCTTTTAAGCCAAGGACATTGTCTGCATTCATCTCCATATCCTACAGAAAATATGGCCACATTCACCAGATGGATCATCTGTAGAGATTTTAAGTGAATGAACAGACAAATAAATGACCTAAAAACTTGCCTGTGATCAATAGCTTTTGAGGACCAGAAGCTGAATTTAAATTGAACTGATAGAACTCTTGTATTTATTCCATTTCCAAACTCTTTGCCAGATATGAAAGGTGTTAAAACACTCAGGCTTAATGTAAGTGTCTGTCTGTGCACAAGTGAACTCGTTCTCATGGACATGTGTGCGTGTAGGTGAGATGAACATTCAGAGAAACTAAAGAGAAAGGAAGAGAGAATGTTTTTTGAAAAAGAAATATCTACCTGGATTTGTTAACATGGCAAATGGTTCTGTTTAGTGCTGAGCTAAAATGCTGAAACAGACCTGTTTATCTTTGCTCTATTCTCGAGCTAGCAAAGCATTTTCATCTAATAACGGGGCAAGTGCCTTTCCATTTAGTGTAGCAAGCAGTGTAGGAAGCAGAGCTGTGAGTCTGTGCTCACAGAGCCTCCCACTTGCAATCTCCATACTAAGCTCGTGCTTTTTCATCTCTTCAGAATCACCATTGTGGTTGAGGATGCTGACCAGTCTGCTATGTCTATGCTCTTTTCAAATTTGTCTTCATGTTCCACTCTGCTCTTGCTAATGAAATCTATTTGATCTGGCCTGTCATTATCTGATAGCATTCTAGACATTAGAGGTTTCATTTTATTCTTCCCACAATCTCATGAGGCAGGAGTTACTATCCCACAATCTCGTAAGGCAGGTGTTCCTTTCCCACAATCTCGTAAGCCAGGTGTTCCTATCCCACAATCTCAGACACAGGCATTACTATCCTAGAGTCTCATGAGGCAGGTGTTACTATCCACAGTCTCATGAGGCAGGCATTGTGATTCCATTTTATATATAACGAAGGTTAAAAGAACATCAATCACTTCTCTCTTGTGAAAGAGTGAAGATCAGCATCAGACATAAAGTTCGTTACTTCAAGCTCCTACCTACTTAATTATATTTGGAAAAATGTTACAATCTTTGAAAAAGAGAACTAAATACTTAAAGAAACTATGAAGAAATAAACAAGAAATAAATATGTGTCTGTGTTGGGTGTAGTATCATAGGAGTATAAATTACTAGGATAGCTGGGATGCTTAGTTCTCAGTGGCCTTAAGCAGCTCTCCCATGGCATATTTGATCGCACACCCGAATTCAAGCCTAGATTTGCCATCTCATTTCCCTATGTCACTTAATTCATCATTGTTTAAACTGAAAAACTATAAGATTAAAAAAAAAATACTTGGCATGTGTCAGGATTAAGAAAAAAATGCCCGCTTTGTCCCTTTTTCTTTCTTCAAATGCATGTTAAATTTGTACTAAAATTCCAATGATGCTTCAAAAGAGTATGTGAAATGTGTTTTGAAAACTCCATAGTGCTCTTTTGGTATGTTGGGCATTAGGGTTTTCTCTGTTTGCTTTAGTAACCTCAGAATTTCACCGATGACATTTTAAAAGTGGAGATTTCTTTTGGCACAAGAGATCTTTGCTTTGGTTTGTCAGCAAAACCTGTTATATATGCCCAGTGCTTTGTTTTGCTTTAGACTAGTAGCTTTACCAAATCACTTATCTGATTAGAGATTATGATGGCACAGTCATCTCTTGCTGCACCAGAGCTTTAAGAATGTAGCAGTGTTGTCGAGCCTTTTGAATTCTGTGGACTGTATCTTGTGCATTCTGTGTGGTGTTTTTTTGTTTGTTTGTTTTGTTTTGTTTTGTTTTGTTTTGTTTTTAGCTAATATCCACTTATTAGTGAGTACATACCATGCATGTCATTTTGGGTCTGAGTTACCTCACTCAGAATGATATTTTCTAGTTTCAGCCATTCGCCTGCAAAAGTCATTCTTAATAGCTGAGTGTATTCAATTGTGTAAATGAACCACATTTTCTGTATCCATTCTTCTATTGTGGGACATCTAGGTTGTTTCCAGCTTCTGGCCATCACACATAAGGCTGCTATGAACATAGTGGAACATGTGTTCCTGTGGCATGGTGAGGCATCTTTTGGGTATATTCCCAAAAGTGGTGTAGCTAGGTCTTCAGGTAGATCTATTTCCAATTTTCTGAGGAAATGCCACATTGATTTCCAGAGTGGTTATACCAGTTTGCAATCCCACAAGCAATGGAGGCGTGTTCCTCTTTCTCCACATACTCTCCAACATGTGTTGCCACCTGAGATTTTGATCTTAGCCATTCTGGCTGTTCTAAGGTGGAATCTCAGGGTCATTTTGATTTACATTTCTCTGATCACTAAGGACTTTGAACATTTATTTAGGTGCTTCTCAGCCATTCGAGATTCCAGAATAGGATCTCACTAGTGCCCAGACTGGTTTTGTATTTGTTTTTATACTGAACTCAAACAGCTCCCAGATCCCCTTCTGTTGGCAGTACGTTGACTGCATTAAAGAATAACTAATGCATAGTTTCTTTAGGTTTCAGTTTTATTGTGGATTAAATTATAAATGCGATGAGTATATACATTCCTGAGATATTTTTACTCAAACTTAGGACATGTTAAGTACTATGTAAAGGTATTTCATTACGAACATAATGATTGTGTTTTAGGTCTAGTGCCAGCAG
Source organism: Mus musculus (assembly GCF_000001635.26). NCBI lineage: Eukaryota > Metazoa > Chordata > Mammalia > Rodentia > Muridae > Mus > Mus musculus. The sequence continues at coordinate 91,481,468 of NC_000073.6, forward strand.
AAACACTAGATGTCAGGGAGGCTGAACGTATCCTGGCTTCTGCTTCACTGAGCAGATCTACCTTTGAAAACAATCTGTGGGGAGCTGTCATGTAGAAAATTACTGTCTTTTCATCTGTGGTTTGTGCTCATTATTTTCTTGCCTTGAGTACTGTGCTTGGTCCTCTGGTGTACTGTGCATTTTGATTGACAGTTTAAAAACTGCAACTCAATGCATGGATAACTTTAAATGTCTCCTTCCTTGAAACCTATCTGGCTGCTTAGTGTCAGACCAAGGTAGCATGGATCTGTAATGGGCCAGCACAGATCTAACATTCAGTGGCAGTATGATGGCACTTGAGTGTCACTGATAAGACATGATTAGTTACTTTAATTTCCACGGAGGTTGACATATTTCATTATGCAAAACAATAATTATATTCTATATGAATTCCATGGCTCCTAAACTCATGTCATGAGAATTCTAATTAGAAATATGTGAGCCATGCTGAGGGCAAATGAGCTTATAATTTTACTTGAATTAAAATTTCAGGCCCTTCCTCAAGGGTCCTCTTTGGAGGTAGCACTCATCTCTTGGGATAGTCTAATGACCTTCCAAATCTCTTAAGTCCTCAGTTTGTATTGCTGATAGAAAAAAAAATGGATGGCACTTCTTTATTGGATAGTGAAACAGATACTCAGATCTAGCATGTTCCAAACTCCAAATCTGGGAATACAGAGGCCATGGGACACACCTGTAATGGCAATCATCTAGTACTTGGGGAAAAGCTCAAAATCAGCCCTGGCTCATTGTTTATTAGCTATGTGAACTTGACAAGCCATGTAGTGGCTTAATACTCTCTTGATCCATATATTGTTTTTGGAAAAATGAATATAATAACTCCTTTGAATCCTCATAGCAATTTACTTGTATCGCTCCTATAGGAAAATAAAGGAAAAGATGCTAACCCTTTGCCAATAACACGGGTCTATTATTTAATCTACATGAAAGTGTTAAACACCATTAACAGTCTGATTTTCTAGTAGACACGGCAGGTGATAGAGATGAAGTCATAACCCAATGCCAAGCAAACAAAGCAACAAACAAATAAATAAACAAGGACAAATAAAGAAAAGTTTACATCTAAACTCATTACTATTTCTTATTTTCACTATAATTTTCTGACTGGGTTAGTTCACTTCCAACGTTACATTAAGTCTATAAACTATTCTTTATTCCAAAATTGTCAGTTCTCATATATGGGTACTCTGGATATCAATGATATAGAATGAAATTTATTGTCATGTCACATTTCTTGTGGGGACTTATGAGTCATGCAAGAACACAGTAAGATAGAAAATTAAATAACAGTTTTGGGAAACAGATCATGCTGAAATTTAAAAAGATAATTTTTAAAATATAAAATTTTATCCTGGAATGCCATCAGAGCTTTTATCAGCATTAATATTCCTACTTGCCCCTTACGTTACAATACTTTTATAAACCATTCCAGTGAGTTGCACCTCCATGATCTAGGTAACGAAGTATCCTATAGACTGTGTAGCAGGCTCTGTGCATAGTTCAAAGGTCTGATCATTATGATAACTGTCTTGTTAAGTTAACGACACTCATCTTGCTTAACATGAATTAAAAAGCAACAAGTGACTGTGAGAGTCGGGAGCCCAATGCCTGCCTTAGGCTCTCTGAGCTCTATAGAAACATGAAGAACTTACTGTAAGCTTTATGACAACACATACCTATCTAATAATGCAGCTATCATTATTTCTCAGTAATTTCTACGCCTCCTTTAAAGCAGCTATATTCCATATTTATATGAATATTACATGACTCTTTTTTCTTTAATGAATCAATGCCTGTTATGAGATAATTGCACAGGGTTTTGAATGTGTGTAGGACAATATAGAAGAACTAGAGAAATGATGTTCTAAAACTATACTCTGGGTAGTGTGGTACACTTATGTTAGCATGGGCACATCTAGTTTCTATAACTCAAAGGTGATGTTTTCAATAATACTTAAAGAAAATAAGATAGCATACTCCCACAATATTATGCACAGGAAACAAAAAGACCTCACGTTTTTCAGCTGTAATGGTAGTATCATAGAAACAGCAAAACTAACCAAAGCACAGTAGTAGGAAATTAAATCATGGGAGGGAGGCCTCTGGAATGATAACATGATCCCTTCTACAGTATCATAACCCTTCAACTGAAATTTTTGGGGAAAATTTCAGGAAAGGATTGAAGGAACTGTGACTGTTGTTTTAAAATAGTTTTCTGAGATTATAATATAATTACATGATTTTTTTTCCTTTTACTTTCTTCCTTCTAAACACTCCCATATATGCCAGTCCTTCATGACCTCTTTATCTTTAATTGCTGTATTACACACACACACACACACACACACACACACACACACACACACACAAACACACACACACTACAGCTGTGTATTATTTTTAGTGTACTTGTGTGGGGGTGTATATGGATGTGTGGTGTATTTGACTATGTGTTTCTGTGGAAAAGATACAGACAGATAAAGATACAAATGTAACATGGTAAATATTGAGAAACTTTTCTTTTCAATAATAGTGTCAAGGCCATTGAAGAGCTTTAAAATGTAAAAGGTCAGAAAATGTGTGAAAGCAGTGCAGGATGACTCATCTTGACTTGACTTGATCTTGACTCAACTTGACTTGAGAACTCAGTCTTGTTCTCAGATCTGTCAGGGACCATCACCATGGCCTCCACCCAGTACGCAGACGCTGTTCCCCCTTATAACTGGGTATCTCCTCTCCCCTTCTGTGACATCAGCCTTTGCTTGTTAGATTATGTCTACTTGTCTTTCTGGGTCTTACATTATCACTCCCCTGTGCCAGTTTTTATTAACTGAAGGATCTCATTCTTTTTCTCAGTGAGGACTGTTCTGTTGTGTGTATGCTCCCTACGTTCTCTATCCATTCATCAAAAGATGAGCACTTAGCTCATTTACTTTGCTTGACCATTAAGAACAGTGCTGCACTGACCATGAAAGTTGAAACATCTTTACTGACTATCTACATACCCAGAAGTGCAATGTCTGGGCCATAAGTAATGCAATATTTTTTTTCCAAACTTACTTACTTTATTTAATGTGAGTAAATGTTTTGCCTGTGTGTATGTATGCCTGGGGAAGTCAGAAGAGGGTGTGGGATCCCCTGGAACTGTTAGTTGTGTACCACAGTGCTGGTGCTGGAACTGAACCTGTGTCCTCTTCAGCAGGCATAAATGGTCTAAACCACTGAGCCATTTCTCCAGTCCCTATTAGTATCATGTTTAACTTTGTAAAGAAACTTTCTACTATGTTTTGTAGTGGCAGAACTATTGGACATTTCCATGAAGGGGTTCAAGGATTCATTTTCTCCTACTTTCTTTTAAGCACACACTGCTGTTGTCTTTGATAATAGCCATTCTGAATCATGTGTGCTATTATCTCACTTTGGTTTTTTTATATTTCTAAGAAGGGAATAATTTTTGATACCAAAGTCTCCTCTATCTTTTCCATGCCACAAATGATCTTAAAACCTATTCTGTCTGCTTTAAACCAGCAGCCTCCCTCCTCCCAGAATATACTTGTGGATGTGATTGCATTCGACTGTAACAAGACTCATAATTCTGTTTATTTTCTTCAATGCAAATTAGTGAAACTGATCTTTTAGACTGTTTGTTTCTGATAAAAGGAATGTGGAGATATGAAACATGAGTAGTATTTTTTAACTTCCACTTCTTTGAGTAACAAGTGGTAAACCATTACTCTTATTCATATGAACAAGTAATCATCAAAAAATATATTATTATTGTCAGTTTAAAGGTGAAAGACCCAACTTTTATAATTAGGCATATATAGTCCTGCTGTCTAAGGCATCTCTGAAGTATTTGTGCTATAGGGCTGGTACTCCAACCAATCTAAGTGACTCAATATGAACTCACGGTTTATGAGGAGATAAGCATCTCAAGGGGACTTTATCCCATCTGCCACAGCAGTCAACAAATTGATGGATGTGTGCTGCATGAAAGCATCCCTAATATAAGAGCAATTGCTAAGATTTAAGCTTTATATAGGGCCAGCTAAAGAGGATGATGAGGCGATCAATTAGCACTACTGATGCATGAGTAAGGAAAAGGTTGCCAAACAAATCAACTCCCATACTCATCATTACTTATATTCAAACAACCAGGGGCTGATTATTGTCTTTATTCTGCTTAATAAAACTCATTTTTTACTGGGTGACAACAGCAGATTACATTTAAGTATATAGTAATGACAATTTGAGTCTCTGACGAAGAGACCCCCAATGAGTCAGTACTGATCTTCTGGTTGGTTTGAATCAGTGAATCAGGTCACATTACACCATATCCTGAAGCTGAAGGAAATTTCTGGTAGGAAAGACAATGTGACTGGAAGTCATGGCTCCTCATATCATTTATCTTAGCCACTGCTCCTTTCTGTTCTTCCTTCCCTTATCTAGTGTCAGTTGCATTTTAAGATCACAGAAAAAGTCCTCCTTTGTCAAGACCAAAGAGCCCACCAGTAGAATCATGGTAAAATGCTACAGGCATGTATTAAGGAAATTGATGCCCTCTGAGAATCAAAAATACATTCTTTTAGTCTGATGTTACAACTATTCTTTGGAACTCAAATGAAAAACTCAGATGTTCCACTGAAGGTGCTCTAATAATCTAATTCTAAGTAAAGCTGAAGATGGCAGTGGCGATGATGACTGGATGATGACTGTGATGGTTCGAAAGTGAATCTCCCAACAACTTCGTGAATAGAGTGCTTAGTTCTTGGCTGGTGAGATTGTTTTAGGAGGTTGTGGTATGTTTAAACCTTGAGGCTTTCCTGGTAGAAAACAGTCATTAAGCTACGTTCTTAAATGTCACACCCTCTCCTGATTGTGGTGTGTTTTCTGCTTCATGGTGGGCCATGATGTTGGAAGACCTAGCCACATAAGCATAGACCTTTTACCATAATAAACAAAAAAAATTCTGGACTCATGATCCAAAGTAACTTGAGTCACAATTAGGAGAAAAGTAAGTAGAGAAGTCTGGTGCCCTGCTTGGTTCCAGCAACAGTGAAGATTACGTGCTACTGATGAAGATGGCATTATGAAAGATGAGAATGGAAATGGCCAAAACCACACCAACATTTAATAAATGTACTGGGTGCTTCCCTCAGCATTTTATATTCATTTGCTTACTGCTCCCAGTATATTGCTAAATTCTATACTATTATTTCCCTCTGATAATAAGGAAATGACAGTGGTTCCAACGATATTAAATGGAGAAATCATTCATTGAAACTCATGTTTGTCTACCACAAAACCACATTTTAGACAGTCTGATCCCATAGCTCTGGATCTTCAGAAACCTTGTCTTTTTGCATGAAGAATGAAGTTCTTTTGCTTGGACTGAGGTTACATCATTCTCTCTGCTGTCAGTGGTCTGTTTGGCTAGACACACATCTTAGTGATTCCAGATATACTGATCATAGCTTAATTTTTAGAAATGGAATCCAATCAACACTGATGATATGCAGTTAGCTTGGCAGGAAAATGATTTAGCACATATAGTATATGGGCTAAAATAAGAGAGATCTTTTAATTTATAGTAGAACAGTTGGTACCTCCTTTCTGAATTGTTATATATTCCAACATGAAAACCCTTACATTTATGTCTCCTGTATATGATCAAAAAATTAACACATTATTTTATAAACTCAGTTATGTCATAATTTTTACCTTATACTTAAAACAATGGAAAATCTCCAGAATGCCATATCCTTCTTTTAAGCAATCTTCTTTGCAATAGAAGGCAAATGTGACAGACTCTTATTTCATGAGAGATACAGATGTGATAATGTGGACCTTGAGAAAGGCATTTGAAAAAGGATCAGGCCACAACACCATGGAAAAAGAGCTGGGTGAAAATAGCTGATTGGCAGTGTGGAAGCTTGTTTTAGAAGTAATGGAACTCAGCTGAAAGTCAAATATTAAAGCTACATAGTTTCAGTAGTAAGGCATGATCAGACAGTTATCCCCTCCATTATCCAGGATCAAGCTTCCATCCTGTAGGTTTTTGTCTTTGATAACAGCTGTAGTATCTGGAAGCACCCATCTTCCTAACTTTAGAGTTTTTGTAAAGAGAAGCTAACTAACATCTCAGGCTTGCTGATTTTTATTTCCTTAGTGCTGCCACAATTGGTAAATAATCATTTTGTAGGTTCCCAAAGGTCCTTTAAATGTTCCCTCACTGATTTTTCCAACCAGTTGATCAACATCTTTGAACCTTCCTCTCTCCTTCTCCCTCTCCCTTCCCCCCCCCTCTGTGTGTGTGTGTGTTTGTGTGTGTGTGTGTGTGTGTGTGTGTGTGTGTGTGTGTGCACGAATGCATGCAAGTGTGTGTACTCTTGTAAGGGAAGAAATATAAAAGAATAAAGTGAGTAAAGGGATCAACAAATGGAGATGAGAATATCATTCTGAATGTGATAAGCCAGACCCCAAAGGACATGCATTGTATGTACTCACTTAAATGTAGATATTAGCCATAAAAAATATACACACTACACTCCACAGAACCAAAGAAGCTAAACAAAAAGCAAGGCCCATGTTAGAATGCTTGAATCTCACTTAGAATGGGAATAAAATAGTCATAGGTGGCAGATAGAAGGAGGGAACAAGATGGAAGAGGGGATGGGGAGGGATCAGGAATGGGGAAAGACAGAGGAGCTCTATTCCTTTTATCTACCATTATTGACAGCAATTGCTCTTCTGTGTTGTGTTTGTTATGGCATCAGTTGCCTCTTTTCACAGATGAGAAATTAATCTGTACAGAGTCAAGAGCTATTACTAAACAGATGCCAGAGGGGTTGTTAAACCAGCATTGGCTTCACCATGGTGCTTCACTTAAGAATATTGCCCAATCAGAAATGCCAGCTTCCCAGCCTTGGTTCACTTAACAGGAATGGAATTTAGGAGATGTCTGTACATTTCAGCATTTCTTGTGCTTCCAACCTACACTCTTTTGATTTAAGGAAATTTGTAAAAAGCATAGCTACAGTGAACTGTATACAAGGGGCTTTCATTTATTCTACTCAAATCCATGTGTCAAATTATATTGAGTGGATATTTAAATGCTATGACAGTATGAGAAACTGTTTCTATTTTGTACTTAAAAAATGGAGGGCCATAGAACTTGTCTAATGTCACAGATGTAGCAGATTCTTGAACTACAACTTGAATCCACTCTCAATAAACCTGTGTTCTTGCTAGCTACTCAAGTTTTGTAAAAACAAAACAAAACAAACAAACAAACAAACAACAAAAACAAAGAAACAAAAAACTTCTTATTTCTTGGCCCTTAAAAAATTTTCTAGCATTATTTTAAACACTTCTGAAGATCTCTCTTTTTCTGTGTCTCTGTCTGTCTCTCTGTCTGTCTCTGTCTCGTTCTCTGGCTGTCCTCACTGTTTTTTTTCTCTCCTATGTTTGACATTCTTCCTCCACCTCTGCATGCTCCTCTTCTTTCTCCTCCTCTTTATTTTCTTCTTTCTCTTTCTTTCCCCCTTGCCCCCTACTTTATCTTCTGTGTCAGATCAAATAAATACATAAATAAATTAATCTCAGAGGATAAAATATGCTAATTTTCAGGAGACAACAACGTTTATATGAATGGTTAGGGAAGGAGAAGAGAATTAAAGGTCAAGTTGAACCTAGATATATGGAAAAGTCCATGCACAATAATCAGAAAGAATAAATAATTGAAATACAAGCACTATGACAGCATATAATGCTATGAACGGAGGCTAATGAAGTTTTGTTTGGTTGCAAAAATACTTGATTAGTATAATCAATAGGAACCTATGCTTTGGTCAAGGAAATGAGGACACACTGAGAAAATCCTAGCATGCTAATGTGATGAGTGTGAATTTACTACTGTTGTGGAAAGCTGTGGTCTTTCAACATGGAAGCCATAACCAAAAAACTATTGATTAAGAAAGGTGATCATTCACCCACAGATAGAGTGAGATACCTTAACAGAAAACTGGGAAAATGATAGTTTGTGCCCTTTGTCAAGCCTTGTTTTTAACCACAATCGAACATAAAGTTAACACTTGTCTCTATACAAGTCAGGATTTGTAACCAGGTAATTTATCACCCTTAGCTTGATAGCTAGAGCACCATCCATTTCTCTTATCTCAGTAAAGCTTGCTCATAGAGACACATTGAACTAACATCCCATACTGATAACATAAGCCTAAACTATCCTAATTTATTTTAAAGTTAATTTATGCCCAAATTTAATTTTATTGCTCTTAATAAATTGCTTGAAATCCATCTTATTACTCTCCATGCCATATTAAAAATCACAAAACCTTATAGCTTGCTAGCTACTTATGTCCCTTAAATTTTTGATAGTGGGATGGGTGTAGAAGAGAAGGCACACATGAAGGAAGTCATAAAAAAGATCCAAAAAAGATGAAAGTGTATTGTATTTGGGTAAAAAAAGAAGAGACCACAAACAACTTCAAGAATTCAGACCAGAGTAAGGAGCAGATGGCAGTGACTGTGAGAGAGTTGGTAATACAATCAGAAGTTTAGAAGGGAAGCTGTTAAGGAAGATTGTGACAAAAGATGTCCTAGGCCAATTAGGCATCTATTTCTCCTGATGTGTTTGAAACAAAAACAGAATAAGTGGGACAAGAATACAATGAATATTTAATACACTTGGGCTTAAGTCACTCTGTTCCCATCATTAAATGTGGAGAATGAGGTGTTTACTGGGATACATTTAACAACACAGTCTAAATAGGAATAGTGAGTGGTTTAAGAAGAAAAGTAATGGTTATCACTCAAAAATGAGGCAGGGCAGAAACAGAGAAAATTAAGGGGACATTGGAGAACAAAAGGGCCTTCACTTCAAAGTCTGGCTGAAGCCTCTCACCAGCTGAGAAGCAAGCATTTCAGAATAATTAACAACATTTGCCATGGAGGTTGCTGACAAAGAGATAATATTCCTTTGATATAAAGATGTTTTCTAATAAGAATGTTAAAATAGCAATGAACCATGCTTAAGGCATAGGTGTGTGTGCTTCAGTTTTGAATAACTCCCTTTCTTCATATTTTCTAGAAACTTCACAAAACAGACTTTTTTTGTGCATTTGTACAAAAACATAGGGCATCACTATAATTAACCGTGATCTTGTCCAGCATGAGTCAGGAGCGCTCCTCTTTTTAATGTCTTCCAAATCCTCTGAGTACAACCTCAGGGGACAGCCAGACCCTACTATGATTATTGTAAAGACATTGAGGCGCAGACTTCAGTTGATTCACATACTCATACTTGAGTATGTCTTCTTCTTTCCCTAAGCTCTTCTTATGGACTGATCTCAAATCCATATTCAAATGTCTTTTAATTAACTTCAATTCTACTTCATACTAGCTTGCCCTGGCACTCCTTTCTATAACCAAGTCAAAGAATTGTGTTTACCAAGTGGAAGCCTCTGGAAGAAAGAACACAAGTTACCCTTGCCGGGCTGACAAAAGCACAATCAGTATAAAAATTCATAGCAAAATATAGAAGAGACAAAATAAGATTATCCTTGGGAAGATAAACAATGAAAGCTTAGACAAAGGAGAAAGGGGTTAATTGTACTATTTTCAGTGTTTTGTCATTCGTGTATTGTTTTGTTGGTTTTGGTTTGGTTTGGTTTTGATGGTTGGCTTTCATTTTTTTGTTTGTTTTTTGTTTGTTTGTTTTGGTTGGTTGGTTTTGTTTTGTTTGTCTTTTTGTCTTTAGAGACAGAAGACAGGATTTCATATATCCTACACTGCCCTCAACCTCAACCTCATTAGGTAGCTGGTGATAAACTTAAAACTTTTTCCACTGTCTTCACTTGTCTCCCAGAATTCTGGGATTACAGTACAGATGTGCATCACCAAGCCAGGGCTTAATGCATGCTAGACAAGCACTCTGGTGACTGAGCTAACTCCTAGGTCATATCATGTGCTCATTGATACCTCTCCGAAGTCTCACATGTCTACATTTACAGGAAGGCTTTCAGCATTTCTACATCTATGCACTGCCACTGTCATTACTGAACACTTGAGAGCTCAGGGTATACCAAGTCTCATCTTCCCAAGTCCAACACAACGTGCTTCATCAGGCTACTTCTTGAATCGAAAGCCATATCTTCATTTACTAGATACTACTTATATTACAGATGCAACCTTTAAATACCAAACCTGTTATAGGGTTTGGCAATTCAGATAAACTATATTATCACTTTGACCAGCCATCTTAAAAAGGTCAGTCATGGTTCTTCACTTCTTGTCACCGTGTATTCCCTTTGAAATTAACTGACAAGAGAGGCCTATTCTAAATTGCTGCAACCATTTGGATTCCAGGCCACTTTTATTTCCTCAAAGACAATAAAGTATAATAATTGGAAAGTAGAGGGAAGAACCCTGCATAGCATTAGGCTACAAAAGAAGAGAAGCATGATGGAAATGTAAACAAAGAACAAATCAAATAAAAATTCATCCAAAGTTTTAGAATAAGAAAGTGAACTTCTTATTGGAATCCTTAGCCAGGAAAACCACTATTCTGTTGTGGATAGCCCTGGGGCTAAGTATATTTGATGTTAATTCCATTCTCCCGTGAGTGGTGGTGAACAAGGAATGAGTCAGCACTCAGGTGATTTCCTGTAAACCTGCTTCCCATCTTAATCTGTAAAATAAAGGAGAGCTGGTGATTGGACAGATAAAAGGGAAGGTGTAGCAGAGGTGGGAGAGAGAAGGAGAAAATGGAAGAGGGAGAGGACACCGAGAAGGAGGAAGAAAGAGAAAAGCAGAGCAGAAGCACATGGCCTCAAGAAACTGCAAGTTCTAAGGGGTCTCATAAGCTGTGGAAGATGGTAGTGTAGCCGTAGATCTGCCCAATCTAGGTGCACAGCATGTAATCATATAAATTGTGTTGTGTTTTCATTGCTGGGCATATCTGGGAGGAGATTTACTGCAACACTATTCTATAACAAAAAAGGCATAGATTGACACAGCATAGTTGCCATGGCTCTCGTACAACATTCTGGCTTTGTCCACAGTCAACTAAAACCCTAAAGCTTTCCGCATCTCTAGACAGTTCTGCAGAACACCTAATCAACATGTCCACTCTATCACCAAACCATTCTCAGCGTAAAATGTTAGTGTCTGTTCAGGTCAGGCTCAAGCATTTGAAATTTGGGACTTCTTGTTCAAATAATAGAAAACATGGGGTCACGTGTCCTTGCAAAAACAGTAAAGTAACTCTTTTTGGAAGTAAAGCAGTAGTACAGATTACAAAAGGATGTACTGTCAAAATCGACAGTGATTCACATGAGTGAGGCTACTCAAGAGCCACAATTATTGTTCAATAGTTGATTTATCACATTCAAAGGAAGGAACAGTTTGCTTGCAAGGCGTGTGACTGGAAAGTTCTCTATTTTGATTGACAAATTATATTATGTAATCATTTTTCTGTAATGCATGTCTGTTTCATAACGCATCTTATTCAATCATATGCATGGGAAAGTATATATAGGCCTACAATGGTAAATAGAGGATTTTCCCTAAAACTTTCGTTGACACACCCTTGCCTTACTGTACATGCACCTAAATATTAAGGCACCAATCAGCCTTAATATTTTTCCATATATTGTGACTATATTTATGTAAGCCAAGATTCTGGATTTGATTTTTGTGTGTGGTGTACAGTGTAACCCTATGCAGATTGGGGTCCAAGGAGTTTTGAGGTTACTGGGTGTGTTGCTGGAGAAGTTCGTATATATGCTATATAATGATAAAGGAACTAAGCTGCTAAATGCATTATTACAAAGGTAGGAGAAGGTTACATATAACCCCAAATCAAATAGGGCCCTGAGCTCCTAAATGACTTCCTCTTTTTACTGCCTCACCAGGACTCTGCCAGTGAAGTCTGACTTTCTTTTCTTTGCAGGCATCCTTAGCTCTTTTCAAAGTCCTTCCAATTCTGTTGACCCTAATGAAACTGTTTTCACTTTTGTTGTTTTGCTTTAAGCAGCTTGCTTTTTAAATTCAGAAGCCTAACGTCTGCATATGGACGCAGTGCCTGGGCTTCTTTCTGAGGTTGCTTTTTATTTATTTGATTGTTTTGGCTTCTATTTTTTCTCCCAGAAACCATGCTATACAAGTCAGAGATCTGTAATAAAAAATATGCCTAAAATAAAGCAATATGATAAAAAAGGAATCTACAAAAATACCTGTGAGTTTATTGTGTGTAGTCTATCTATTGCTGGGCATGAGACCTACCCTTAATTGTGGTTAATACACACAGTAAGAGAACATGGGAGAAAACTAAATTTTCATTTGTCAGCAGTTTCAATTGGAGAATGGTCCTGGTTGGAGATGGGAGTTCTTAATTACTTCCATTTCTCAGCATTGGGACCTAATCTAGCTTGAACCTGTGAAGGCTTTGTGCCTGCTGCTACAGTCTCTGTGAGTTCACAGGTGAGCCAGTCCTGTTGTGTCTGGAAGAAACGGTTTCCTTGGAGTCACCCATGATGCTGGCTCTTATACTCTTTCTGCCTTATCTCCTGCATAGTTCTCACAACCCTGGGGGCCACGGTGTGATGAAGACATCCAATCAAGGGCTGAGCAAGCCCAGTACTGGAAGGCCAGTGGCCTGGCCAGAAGCAAGTTCCTCTCAGTGAAACGAAGAAGCTTATCACAAAAGTTTCTGTCCTGCTAACTACATCTTTTATCCTGACATTAAATTGCATCCTTAATTCAGTCTAATCCCATCTTTCTGCCCATATTATTCATGAATAACTTTTCTCTGGGAGATGATACTTTCTTTCTGGAAAATATTAGATTCATTTTACCCCCATGTTTGTATATACAAATTCTGTCTCCTCCCGCCAGGCTTTCCCCTAAATCTCCTAAATCTCAGCCCTCCACTGTCCTCCCTCCTTATTTTTTTCTTCTGCAGTGTCTTCATGAGGTACTTCCCTTCCCTGGTGTCCTTTATTGAATCTGCCACACACCCCTGCTCAAACGCATGACTCAGTGCTCCCCTAGGCCAGACTCACTGTGATTAATTGTCTGTATATTTCTCTTAAGATTTTTCTTCCTTTATAGACTTCCACTTTGGGTTATGGGGAATAGCTTACTCCATTTGTTTGTTTGCTTTTGTTGTTGTTGTTGTTGTTTTTTCTTTTTTGGTCTGCTAGTTCCATTTATAACAGCTGTATTTAGAAATGGTCAGATTAGGAAAGCTTTTGGAAAGTATCCAGATGATTGGGTTATGCTGAGGTGAACAATTTAGATTTTATTTTATTTGTTAAGGGAGATGCGTACAGCTTTTATGATCTGGCGACTGTTAGCTTTAATCCCATACTCTAGGTGTGTCTCCAACCTCTCTCTTCTGTACTGCCACATCTCTCTAATATTATTGAAGCTGAAATTTTATAGAAGCATAATAATTATTGATTAAGCAAATGATCACTAAGTTAAACAAGATGTTTGAGAATGAGTCAAGCTAATTTGTGTCAATCCATATTCAATATATTCCTGCAGAATTATATTTATATTATGCAAGTTACTGCATGTGGCTCATTTTGACTACACAGGAATTGTGCTACTTTATGTCTTTATTGAGCCTCCTTCATTGCTAGTGAATAGAATGAAAAATGAAATAAATGTATTCAACATATATCAAATTAAATATCACAATGAGATGGCAAACAGAATATGTTTATCAAATCACTGGAAATAGGAGGTTCCTTATAAATGAATTAAGAAAATGTAGTTATAAACGCTTCCAGTTCAGAGTGACCTCAGCACCTTTAGTCAGACAAAATGGGATACAATTCTGACTCCCTGTTAGGTGTGGACTTATAGTACTTAGCTCGGCTACAGGTTGTTCCTTGTAAATTGAGTAGAGATTTAATTTACCTTCCAAGGCTGTATGAGGATTGTGGAGTTAAACATAGAAATGTCTGTGGTGTACAGCAGATGCACATTAAAGAGTTAGTATCTCCGTTTGCCTTTTAAAGTCCATATGCTATCCCATTGGATCCTAGCAGTGATTTTGTTGACTCTTCTATGAAACAGGTGTGGAAAGAGGTTAGAAATGTCAAAGACAGCCACCTGGCTTCAAAGAATGTCTGAGAGGAGAGAGTTACCGTGGCAACCACCTCGAATTCAAGGGTCATGTTGTTTTTGTTTTACAGTCTTGAAAACTCACATTTGTCTGCATGCCAGAGTCAATCAAACCCTGGGACACTAATTCATATTAGCAAAGCTGATAGGACGCTTATGGAGACTGATACTTACAGAGTTTATAAAGTGTAACGAGGAAAGGCTGCTAAGCTAACTAAATGCCTGTCTGTGCTAAGAAGTTCATTATCCCTTGGTACAGAAATGATAAAGGAAATTGAGTGATAACGGTGACCTTGCTGGTGTTCCTGTAGGTTAGATTATGATGGGACAGACAACCACACATACATGTTCCCTCCAACACCAAGGTGAATTTTTCTCTCGGATTTCATGTCTATAGTGGGTGGTCCGTCTTTGGCATGGAATTATCTTTGGTCTGGAAGCCAAGATAATGGATCTGATCCCGCAGGAGTGAAGGGATGGAGGAAAGGAAAATTTTAGAATCTTTTGCCACAAAGTGCCATATATTACTTCTGCAAACATTTGATTAGCCAAAATAAAATAAATTGTTATAAAGTATAAGGGAGCCAAGTACAACCACCCCATGCTCCTGCAAGTATCTGGATATTGATGAATACATCTAATAAGCCTACTGCCACTCTGCTATAAAAGGGATCTAATTGTCAGATGCCTACACTGTTATAAAAGTCCACTGGTAGGACCTTCTCAGCCAGAATAGAACTTGATATGCACTGCCCAAACCTTGCCTTACAGACATCTTATCTTCACCTCACTGGTCCACTTCCCTCTACCACATGCATCTGTTGATTCTTCCAATGAATCATTAGTCTCAATTAGATCTCTTTTGGATGGTTCCCAGAGCTAAATTCACTAGATCTTTTTCTTCAAATCTTGGGAGGAGACCTGAGGCTATCAGTGACCGAGCCTTGCACATTTTAAGCACACACTCTACCACTGAGTGATCCAGAAGCATTTAGATCTCTTAACTCTTGACTTTATTTTAACTGTAGAAATAATTATTTTTGTTAATATTTTGATATTCAGAGGTGGAGAATGGCTCTTCAACCTGTTCATCCTTTCTTCCTCCATGTACTGCTCCCAGATTTTAAAAGGACTGTTTTATAACTTCGTAATGATAGAGTTGTGTTGAGGATTGGAAGCTAGTTAAGAATGTCAGAGGGACATCAGGTGCTCTTGTTAGTGAGTGCCTTTTTATGCTTCTAATTGTGTCAGAGTGACTTCACAGGAAGAAATTTCAGCCTCTTCAATTGTCCTCCATCATTGCAATCTGCTCACTGAGACCAATGATAAAAGAGGTTTAATTATGATTAACAACTTCATATTGACCCTATTTTAAATATCCCTTGATGAATAGAGTGACTTGTAGATTAACGCAACCTGACTTACATGGCCATTGATTTTATCTTTCAAGTCCAGTCTGGTGAATTTTCCCAGTTAGCATGTATTATGTGCCAGAGTTTGTTACGTACTTTTGCTCTGTCCACCAAGCTATTATACATTTCATAACTATTTTCTGTTCTATTTTTGTGGCTGTGGTGGTGTGCTCTGTGTGTTACATGCATGTATGTTTGTATATGGAGGGCAAGGAAGGATGTTACATGTCTTCCTCAATTCTATCTGCTTTATTTCCTTCAAACAGGGTCTCTCACTGAACTGGAAGCAAATTTGATGGTCAGAATCTCCCAGGATCTACCTTTGTTTTTCTTCAGTGCTGGGCTTTAGACATACAATAATACCCAGTGATTTAAGTAGGTATTGGAGATTCAAGCTAGACTCCTCATGCTTGCAGAGCAAGAACTCTGATCCTCCTCCTCCGAGTCACTTTCACAGCTTTCTACCAAAATAGTTCAGACAAATGGCATCCTCAAGTCAGAAAAGCAATTTATTCTAGACTTTTGCTAGCCACTGTTGTTCATTCCAGTCTTCTTCATTCTTATTTTTGCTGGATTTTAGAAAAAAATACTACAATTAAAGTCATAGTTTTAAGAATCATTGGAGGAATAGAGTATCCTTAAGCTCAAAGAATTGATCTTTTGAGACAGACAGAAATACACAGGCCCAATTAATAGTTGATGAATAAAAGAAAGTGTACAGGGATGTTTTATATATATTTAATTCTGAAATTAACCAAATTTATATCTTTTTAGTACTTAAATATCTAACAAATTACAAAGCTCTTCCTTGAAGACATGCACCTTCTTTTTACATACACACCAGTAGAAAATCATTGGAACTGAGCCCTTTACCCAAGGATTCATTAAATAGTCATTGATATGGTTCACTTTTCCAAGAATATTCTTATGCTACCAGGAGAGCCTAACCTTTGACACCACAACATGATATTGTCATCAACAATGTTTATTCTTGAGAGCCATAGATTGAGTTATAAAAGTAAAATAAAGAGAAAGGATTACAAAAGTTAACTCATAAAGTTTTAAGTAAGGATATGAATTCTGCTAGGCTCCATTCATAGTTGTGGTGTATGAAGCCCATGTGCTGCATGACAGACATGTCTGCATTGGCTTACTGATAGTTTTGCTTGGTATTATGTTTAGTCATGGATCCTAACTAGCTCAGCCTGAATTCTTTGACACTATAAGCTACAGGTATACATAAACACAAACCTATGGTTTTTGTGAAACCTTACTCCTGGGAGACCATATTATAGGAAACAAATAACATTTATCTGACTGAAGTAATTTTTTAACATTGTCATCTGGGTTATATATTTAGAAATTTTTGTTTTGTTTTTGTTGTCTGCTTATTTAACCTTTAAAGGAAATAAAAGGGATTTTGTAGTATTTTAGCTACAAGATTGTATTTCTGCACATTTCATTGTTCAAATCATACATAAACTACTGAATGGCTCCAGAAGTAGATTTCTTTTACAAGTAAAGATAGAAAATAAACCATGACACAGAAGGACATTGACAGGCATGGAACTTCAGGGACAGATGCAGAGGAATTTATTAATGCCCCTGTCTGAGCCTTAGTTTAAATGCATGCCTGGTATTTATGCTAACACAAAATGAGTCAGACAAGGAACATGGTATTTGCTCTAAAAGATGTTACAGTGTCATGGAAGAGGAAAAAAGTAATTAAGCTATGCTTAGATACAGGGAATTTGGGGAACAGACCTACAGATCTAGACATAGAGCTGGTACTTGAAGAGTAGATGGAGGTTTCGTTTGGAGAATGAAAAGTTTCTTACATGAGGCTGGTTTTGAACTAAGTCTTAGAAAATGATAGAAATTTGCAAGTGAAGAGAAGAGGACAGGACACTGTTGCTAAGAGCTGAGAGTGATGTCCCCTGCCGCCAGTCGGCCGTACCTGTGCTTCTTATGGACCTTCATGTGAATGATGTCATGCCATTTTCCTGACTGCTCTGTCTGATACATACAACTGTTTTTCCACTTTACAGGTGATGGGACAAAATAAGACAAGAGAAAAGATGGTGTCATTTATCTTGGGTCA
The DNA here is from genome assembly GCF_000001635.26 of Mus musculus. NCBI lineage: Eukaryota > Metazoa > Chordata > Mammalia > Rodentia > Muridae > Mus > Mus musculus. The sequence goes on from NC_000073.6 coordinate 91,499,195, forward strand.
CCAGGGAACTCCAGGAAACAGGCAGCTGGTTAGAAGATGTAATAGAATAGACACAGTGATAGGATCAGGAAATAGCAACAGGGCAGTAAATAGGTAAAGCAAAGCATAATGTTTAGAAGTAACGGATGTTAAGAAAGAAAACCAAAAATGTAGCTAGAAATCTCAGGATTAGGAAAATCTATGGTAGGTTAGCTATCATTAACACATACTGTTTATTAGCTATCATCCATACCCCAGGCCTTTCTCTGGGTAGTCACCTCTACTGTCTCTTTTAGTCTGCAAGGACATTCTATAGGGGAATCACTATTGTGTCTATTTAGAAATGTGGACCTAGATAAGCCAAGGGGTAAGCAAAATATTTCTATCTCATGGCCATAAGATGAACTTGGCTTTGGACCATGTTCAGAGCCCAGCCACTTACTTATTACTGCCTTCAAATTTTTAACTCCTGGTGATGTGATTAGTAACATACATCACTATTTTTGAACTTGTACTTTTGCTATATCTTTCTTAGACTCTATCAAATTTCCTAGGCCTTGACCTTCCTATCTGAATTGTGGGACATTCTCATCAAATCAAGATGGCACATCTCACGCATTGCCCACATGACAGATTCAACCACAGGGAATTAATAAGTAGTCTTGTCTGCAAATCATGAGGATCACTGAAACTTCCCGACATGATGCCTGGTGTCCAACCATCAGGCAAAAGTCATTTGCTCTTTTCCCTTTCTCAATAAAACAGAGCAATGCAATGACAGCTAAAAAGTCTTGGGGGGGGGGAGGAAAAAAATTGAAGAATTTTGCATTTTAGGATTTGAAAGAGAAATTAAAATTGTAGAATTCTAGATTGCTTATGAAGCTGCTAAGGAGAGAAGTGGAGGAGATTCATTTAAAGTTATTCAATTCTTGGCTGTGGGCCCATGAAAGAAGTTGCAAGGTGGGAAGCACACAGGGGAAGTAATTCTTGAGAGTCTGAACTCTTTCTATATTTAAGAAACAAGGGAAATGCGATTCAGAGCTTTTACTAGAGAAATGAGAACAGGAGGATTCTATTAATAGCCCACAAACATTAGCGGGTTTTATCCCTTAAGTGACAATAGGCTGTGTTCCCTAAATTAAATAGTTGTCTCTCTTTACCGTAATTATGGCAGAGAATTTCCAGTTGGTGTGATTGCTTTGGATGTTGAGTAGGCACACTGCTGATGCATTTCAACCACATGCTCCTGAATATTATATCGAGCCTCCACTGTAATTGGTAAATTTCAGCTTTGTCATTGGTATTTACATTTTCTAGCACACTTCTTTGGTAAACACAGAATCCTGTTTATTCCTCTGTCTGTGTGTTCTACTTTTCCACTATTATGCAGAGCAACCTAACTTAGGCCCAGTTTGAATTTGTAGGTAATATATTTGAGAAACATTTAGCAACAATAAAATTATTTTGCTGAGATTTCAAACTGTAATTTTGCTACTGTTATGAGTCACATTGTATATATCTGATATGCAGAGTATTTGATATGTGACCTTTCCCAAAGGGGGTCATAACCCACAGGTTGAGAACTGCTTGCAGGGGTTATCACAGGTGGAAACTCTGGTGTTTTTGGACTTTAAATCCACTGGGTGGTGGAGCCTTCAAATATATATTAAATATATATAAAAAGAATAAGGGAATCAATTGAATAGAAATATGTAAGTTGTATTGTGTTGCAACCAAATTGAATAGGACAAAAAAACAGAGAAAAAAGTCATGTTTATTTGTTTGTTTTTAGAAGAAATCTGCCTGGTTACAAAGAATGAATAGCAGTATACCAAGAAGTTTTCATTTCCACATGCAAATATACCAGCAGCAATTATTCCAGTTTAGTGTGATACACAGATATGCAGTCTCCATGACCCCATTACTACATGGGAGATAAATTTTGGAATAAAGTGACATGAATTCACACTCACTATGACAGACCCTCACTGTTTTGGCGAGTTTGCAATGGAAAAATATCTTTGTATAGTTGGTGACTAAAAGCCAATTTTATTGAACAATGGCATTTTCCTTGGATCTTTAAAAACTAATAGATCATTTAACTCACGTTTTCTTCTACAATATTATTAAAATGAAATTGTTATCTTTTCCTTCAGAGCTTCAATTCTTCTAGACTGTTCTAATTTAAATGAAGTGGAGATTTGTGCATAAGAATGACCCTATATTTTGTTATTTACATTAGAGAAAATTCAAAACCACACTTGCTTACCAATGGGGAATTGGTTTAATTATGGCATAGTCAGGCGCTCCAATTATATTCTATTAGTACCAGTAATGATAGATGTGCTTTAATTATTACAGACTATTGAAGGAAAGTAGGTTATGAAGAAAACCATACTGGATGATGTGCTTTATAAAACAAAGTCGAGGGACTGGAAAAATGCCTCCACAGTTTAGAGCACTCACTGTTCTTTCAGAGGCTCCAAGTTTGATTTTCAGCACATAGGTTGAACATCTTATAACTGCTTGTGACTCCAGCTCCAAGAGGTGCAAAGAGACACACTGTCTTCTTTGGGCCTTTGTCTGGCCTTCACAGGCAGACACTTCTTTGCCCCTAACACACACACTTGTGGCATGCACATACACAGATATGTATGATACATGTAAATAAAAGCATTGGATATCCAACACAAAGTAGTCATCCCTGAGATCATATGAATGCTAGTACCACTAAATAGATGCTATAGGCTATCTGTGTATATTTATGTGTTGATACATATATGTAACAGTATTTTTTTAATAAGGAGACCATGGGTTGGAAAAAGTGGTCATGGGAGCTTATAGGATGTAAATAGAAGGGGGAATTATTTAATTATATTTTAATTTTAAGAACAGTTTAAAAAGAAAATGCCCCCAAAATTGAATAAAATACCAAACAATAAATTAAAGGGAAAAAAATCTACCAGAACAAGGTGAATTACAATGTAGAATGTCATTGTTTACCACACTTTAAGTGCTACTTTAAGTGCTTTTAATGTATCATATGATTATGTGTATATTAGGTAATAATAGGTATGATTATTAATATACTTTGTATAGAAAACTGAGTCAATAAGTACTTATCTACAGATACACAATAAACAGATCAAGAATAGAACCTATATTCCTTTTTCCCATTTTTATTTGCATTTATTAATTGTAAAAAATAAAATTTTGTGATATCCTATATAAGTATGATATGCTGTTATCTTAACTTTTCTCTACCATATTCTGCTTGTGTTTCACTGTCCTCATCCCTCTATATTTACCTTCTCTTATTTTATTATTGCTTTTGTTTTTAAATTATTATTGATATATATATATATATGTATATGTATATACATATATATATATATACATGAATATACAAATACAACTTGTGTCATCTACTTAATGTTGATTGCACGTGTATTAGGGATGTATACATATAATACATGTATTAGGGATGGCCACTTGGAATTGAACAACCAATTAACTGGCTTGTCTCTTGGAGCTGCCTGTTATGATGCCCTGAGAAATCATTAATTTCCTATAGCTTATCATCGAGGGGTGAAGCCTTGTGAGAATTCCTCCATCTACTTTTGCATGTCAACTCATGCTGTTATTGTTTAGGTCTTGTCTAAGATATCGTATTGTGGGGAGTTCATAAATGCAGCTTCCCCGTTTGCTATAAAAGACACAGTTTGTAATAAGACATCCTGGTTCTTTGGTTCTTAAAATATTTCTTTCCCATCCTCTTGGTGTTTCCTAAGTGTTAGGTGTCGGCCTTGCAGTGTAGATGTATCATTTGGGAATGGGCAACCACTCTGTGTAGGTTTCTACATTTTGATTAGTTGTAGCATTTTGTGATTATCTTAATCTGCTGCAAAAATTAGCTTCTTTGATGAGAGGTGAGTGTTAAACTGATCTGTGACTATAAGGACAAGCAGCTGCAAATTATTCTCTTTTAGAAAATTGCTGATAGTGTGCTCATTGGCCTCCTAACTCATAAGCAGTTGAGTAGGTTCATAGTACCAGGCACAAACTCTCTTGCATTCACTAGTCCAGTTGGGCAGTTGTTGGTTATTTCCAGGATATAGGTGTCATCATGTTCTTTTAGGCATGTCTTAATATACTGGTCATTGTGGTTTCTTAGGTGTGTTACAGCTGAGTAGGACTAATGATTGCTCTTCTTTCTTGACAGTTTGCATAATACCTTCCAGTACAATGAGAGCTAGTCCTAGAGGGTGAGATTTACACATGAATTCCATCTCATTTCCTCCAAGTCCTATGTCCAAAGTATGTGTTGTAGTCAGTAAATCGGTACACACACTTGCATTCTGAGAGACAAATGAACTGTTGGCAATACCAATAGCCTATATATGTGGGTCCTTTTAGATGACCCTGAACATCAATTTCAAAGGAGGTTTCTATTTTCTGTTATTAGGTGGGGGACAGATAGTGGGTCCTAAGGGAAGTATTATCATCCCTAGTGGCTTAATATTGTGATTAGAACATAACGAGCATGGTTGGGCAAGAACCTAGGGAATGGGATACCAATGTCTTCAGGCATATGCCTGAGAGTGATAAAGGTGGATCATATGGTAGATTTATTTCTAGCTTTCTGAGAATTCTCCACATTGATATTCATAGTAGATATACCAAACTGCAGCCCCACTAACAGTGGCTCATGGTTGCTCTTTCTCCACACCCTCTCCAGCACCTGTCATCAGTTGTTCTCTCAAGCTTAGCCATTCTTATGGTAATAGAAATCTCAAAATTGGTTTGTGTTTCTGTAATTGTTAATAGCATTGAGTTCTTTTGGGAGTATTTGAAGTCCATAGTTGTCAAGTGAAGTATTATAGAATGAAATTTCTTCTACATAGGAAATGAATCCATCCTTACCAGCTATATATCTGATAGGATTAATAGCAAGACATATAAAGAACTCCAAAGACAGTGCTATGAAAACAAACAATCCAATTAAAAATGGGTTATGGATCTTAGTGGATAGTTCACAATGAACCTAAATTTTTATGGCTTTTCTCCTCCTCATACAAATCTATACTAATGAAAATGAAGTATGAACTGTGTCTTTATGTTAACATCTTAACTGAGTACAGGAATATTTAAAATCAGAAAATTACCCATTAATATGGACCCTTTTGCTGTCTTTGCTATATTTTGACTTTGTGACAATGAAGTTTCTTTACTGCCTTGGGTTTCGGTTTCCCCCTTTTTACAATAAGATTAACAGTGTTTTATAATTTCTATGAGAATTAAAAATATACACACACACACACACACACATATATATATATATATATATATATATATATATATATATATATATATATAAATGTTTAATGGTACCTGGAACATACAATATATTTTAAAGATATTAGGCTGCTACAAATATTGCAAATATCCAAAGTGGGGAAAGGCAGAGTCAGAATTAGCCATTTTGTTCAACTCCAATCTGTAATCTTTATTTTATGTTGTGGTTCTTCTAGGCCATTGTCTTTACCTAACAGAACAATATTCATATTCTCCCAAGATTGCAAATGCTTTAATTTGCTTTTAAATTCTCCCCACTGAAGACTTAGAAATTTTCATTTGAATAGACTCTCATGTGGCATAAAGCAAGCAAACAAAACAGCTTCTTGAATTTTCACTCCAGTCTCTAGAGGTTTTACTGTAATTTACTCTGGGTTATTTGAATAGCTTTCTTGTCCTATGATTACTGTTCTATCATTATGAAAGAGGAAATGCTGTCATGTAGAAGGAAAAGACAAAAAATTCATTCATCGCTAGAAGTTATGTTTCTTCTCCTCAGATTGTAACTGACGTTATCTGATGGTAGACTTTATTCAATAAATAATTTGTCTACTATATTCCAGGCTGCCTATTTTTCTAAAGTCTATCTAAAATGTCTGTACTAGTTGTCTATTTCACATAGAAAATTTCCCCAATGGTCATTTATTATCTGTCATGATTTTGATAATAGTTATCATTTGGATGAGATGCAGAAGGGATAGTAGAGTTGTGATCCATGTATTTGTGATATCAGAGAAAAGCCACAGAGGTTGGAATTAATGATATAGACACTTAAATATTTAACAGTAGGTTCTGGCTCTGTTGATCCTATACTGGGTCTATAGTCTAGAACAAAGTCATGTGGTTTTTCTACCTCATAACAGGGAGACTGACTTGAGAAGGCCAAGTATCCCAAAAGATAAATCCAGACAGGTATCTTACTGATTTTTATAACCTATTCTCACATACCACTTAGCATTCCTTTGTGTTTTTTGGTGACCAAGATAATATACTTATAAACTATTAAACTCTGCATATGCATTACCTCATTTGTATTAAAGGTGATAAAAAATACTTTGCTTTTTATATAACTCCTTAATTCAGTTCTAATACACCTTTTACTAAAATTGACTACTAATTTATAAGATAAAGAGACAATATGTGAAGTCCTTGGTACTATATGACAAAGAAGAGTTAAACAAATGGTGTCTACAAATATCAATGATATCATAGTTGTATTTAATCAGGTACTGTCTCTTTAAGAGATATAAAAAATCTATAGAAGCTTGTTTCTTTGAGATGATGTACCTATGGATTAAGTCCCATACGGACTATAGGAGTGGGGACATAGATCCTTACTGTCCCATTTGTTAACCACATTGGCAGGTCTAGAAAAGAGAGGATTTTCATACTACAAAGGCAGTGTGTGAAGTTTCCACACAAGAGGAGAGCCATTTGATGGACAGCATTAGAAATGAAAGTTTGAGAAAAGTAACAAAGAACGCAAAGGAAGTATGTATTCATCCTTAAAGTGAAGCCTATATATTGCAGAAGTGCATGTCCGTGGGCACAGGATATAATAAATGCATTGGTGACCCATTTCTGCCCTATCTCTGAAATAATATTTAAAATCTCCAGCTTAACAATGGTAGACAATATAAATTTGCTCTGCTGGTTATAAAGTCAAACTATATCAAACTTCAGAAAAATAATTGTTTTTGAGGTACAAATATTGGAGGTGTTTTGTGGAAGAACCAATTTAAAAATACATGATCCCATGTTTCCAGACACTGTTAGATTCCTTCTCCCACCCAACTTAAATTATTTATCTCTCCACTGAACTTAAAGTATTAACGAGTCATTTTAACAAAAAGTAAAGAATAGAGAGGATTAAAAAAAAAAAAAAAACTTGATCAGAAAGCTAGTTTGGCAGGATTTTTTTTTCAAAGACCACATCTAATTGGGTATCTAATATGAATCTTTTTAAATTGTTTTTGGAGAAATCCTGGTGGAGGAAATCACACTATCTCTGCTCCTCTAATAGTGTTGTTTTTACCAATGCATGTGCATTTCCTGTGCAGATCTGTTAGTTGTGTGAAGTCTTACTGAGAGCCAGCGTCTAGTCTCTGTTAAGTATGGTAATTTATGAAAGAAGGAACAGTCAGCCTGAACTGATGCCTGTGCGTCAATTCTCCAGGATCAGCTCTTTATATCAGAAAACAGAGTGCTGTCAGAACCACTTAGTGTTTTTATGTGAGTAATCCATTCATGACCTCAAGATAAGGGCACTGTAATGCCATCTTAAAGGACGATGTCTCTTCCTAAAAACAAAACAAAACAAAAATAAAAGCAGGAAGTTTTTTTTTTTTTTTTTGAGAGGAATCAGTCCCCTATTTCACAACAACAATTAGATTGGGAGTCAGAAAATATAGTGTAAACCTTTGATGCTGCCCAAAAATGGAATAAACTCTAGACAAGACGTGGCTGTTGTGTGGTTTTGTTTTGCTTTTAGAAACAGGATCTCAATATGTAGCCATAGTTGGCCTAGGCCTCACAGAAATCTGCCTGCCTCTGCCTTCTAAGGGCTGGGCTTAAAGACATGTGCCACCATGCCTAGTGTATGATAACTCCTGGCACATGTCTTCCCATTGATAAGGTTGGGAGGGTTCGACTAGATCCCTCTATCTATGCCATGCTGGAACATCAGTGATGCTCTGAAATATCTTGCTCGCTGGAGCTACTTTGCATGTTGTGAAGGTTAAGGCTTGAATTGTAACAATAAGGTTTTGTCATACTTAATGGTATTTCAATGACAAATACTTTCATTGATGTCAAAATCCCCTGATGCTTTCTAACAGTCTCAGGAACTTGAAGATAAATATGAATCAGAAGCAAAGCTACACTGACTTTTGTTATTTTAGTGTCATTGTAGATTATCTACTATATCCCGATATCTCTCCTAAATCTTGTCAATAACCATAATTTGAGCACTTCAACAATGAAAGTCGGACATTACCTGCAAGTATAATGATGCAAAGTAGAAAACGTGTGCCCATTTCTTACCCTATGATTGTTTGAATTCTCCATATGTTCGTTTTATAATTGTTTAATTATGTGATTATTACCTACAGTATAAAATATAAAATTATTAATGTACCATCTTCCCTGTGTCATATTGCCGACTTACTTTTTCTGTCATTCCTGCACATGCTCTAGTTCTCCTGCATTCCAAATGCCCTTTGTCCTTTAGCCTGAGGATATTTACAAGTACCTGTATTCTCAGTGCTAGGGAGTGTGGCCTTTATCATATATGCAAATGTATCTCTTCCCTTACATACAAGGATGCTGTGGTGTTTTTCCTTTCATTCACCATCCAACTTTGATTTTTTTGAACCATTTCCTCATTCCAAACTCCTTCCCAAATTCTTAGTTCTCTGAATAGCAATTATTAATTGTCCCATCTTTCTTCCTTAATAGACTAGAAACGTTTCCTAGGAAACAAGCAAGGACTGAGTTTTCTCTGGTTAAGATGGAAAATTTTGTGGATAATTTGTAAAACAATAAATATGAGAATTTTTTAGTATATAATTATCTTTTATCTCTTTTTTTACAGTCCAGTCATTTTTCTTCCTCCTGTTCCACCTTCTCCCATTCCTCATCCAAGGGGATATCCTCCACTCCAGCCCCACCAGGCATCCCCACTTCCTGCAGCCTCAAATTAGGTTAGGTGCTTCTTCTCTCACTGAGGCCAGACCAGGCAGTTGTCTGATATATATGTGTCCGGGACCTCATATTAGCTAGTGTATGCTGTCAGGTTGGTGGCTCAGTGTCTGAGAGATCTTGAGGTTAGTTGAGACTGCTGGTCTTCCTATGGGGTCACCCTCTTCCATAATTTCTTCCAGCCTTTCCCTAATTCAACTGCAGGGGTCCCTAACTTCAGTCCATTGCTTGGGTATAAGTATCTGTATCTGTCTCAGTCAGCTGCTTGTTGGGCCTCTCAGAGGGCAGCCATGCTAGACTCCTGTCTGTAAGCACACCATAGCATCAGTAATAGTGTCAGGCCTTGGATCCTCCCCTTCCGGCCCCTCCCGCCCAATACCCAATGACTGAGTTTTTTTTTTTTTTTTTTTTTTTTTTTAAGTAAGAGAATGTGAGATTTAACCTTGCCTCTTCCCCGGAATCCTCCTTGATTTCCTTTTACCGCCTAGTCTCCCTATTTCACTCTTCTCCACTGTGCTGATATTTGGGCTTCACATATTCCATTTCATTGATTTTCATTAAACCATCTTCTCCATATATTTCGTGTGTATTCAAAGAGCCACACTCTCTGTTACCACCAATAAAACTGCAAAAGTTCAATATCAATGTTATTTGTTACATTCTCATGCTTCTTTAAATTCATACTACCTATTTTGCCTATAATTAGATGGGAAGAGGCATTTAAAAAATCATTTTGCTACAGCAAGCTAGCAGAAGCCTTGGATAAATATTTAATGATGGCAATGTTGATTCACTACAATATACAGAATGGGAATAAAGCAGTTTCCTCTACCACACAATGTAAATCTCCACTGCAGAGATTTATTGCCACTGAAATAGCTTTCATGTAGTGTCTTTTTTTTTTTTTTTTTTTTTTTTCTGGGCTTTAAAGCTTTAAATGATTTCCTGAATTATAACTTTAATCTAAGACTACAAATAAGCCAGTACTGCCATCAGCAGCCACAGAGGGCAGAGGGAGGGAAGGACCTGGGTGGGAGAGGGGAGAGGCAGGGGCAAGGGGGAACATGATCAAGTATTGGGGGAAACGGCAGTGAAGTCCTGAGGGCCAGCAGAAAGAATGGAAATAGGCATTGGGTGGTAAGAGGTGGGGGGGATTCTCTAGAATGTATTAAATATCTAGGAGGTGAGAGAACACAGGACTAAAAGGGAGGGACTTTAGATAAAATGTACAACAGAGAGAAGAGGGAATTTGTAGAGTCCACCTTCAGTAGAAAGACAGGGCATCAAGTGGAGGGATGGGGTTGTCATCCAACAATCAAAAATTCTGACTCAGAATTGTTCCTGTCTAAAAGAACCACAGAGACAAAAATGAAAAAGAGACGAGGAAAAGGAGATTCATTGACAGGCCCAAAATGGGATCCACCTCAAGGGGAGGCTCCGAGGCCTGACACTATTACTGGTGCTATGGGGTGCTAACAGACAGGAGCCTAGCATCCTGTCCTTTAAGAGGCCCAACAAGCAGCTGACTGAGACAGCTGGGGACAGAAGTTGGAGATGCCTGTGGTTGAATTAGAGAAAGACTGCAAGAAGCTAAGGAGGAGGGTGGCCCCATAGGAAGACCAGCAGTCTTAACTAACCAGGACCCCTGAGATCTCTCAGACATTGTTCCACCAACCAGACAGCATACACTAGCTACATACAGCAGAGCTTGCTTCAGTAAGAGAAGATGTACCTGACCATTGAGAGAATTGAGGCTCAAAGGAGTGGGGAGGCCTGTTGGGATAGGAGAAGGGTGAGGACATCCTCTTGAAGATGGGGAAGGAGGAATGGGATAAGGAACTGTCAGAGGGTGGGCCAGGAGGGTCATAATGCCTGGAGTGTAAAAAAAATATATTAAAGATAATTTTAAAAATTAGGATTAGCTTTCTCTGATCTGAGATTCAATCCTGAAGGAATTTTCAGTAGTGTATTCCATACAATGGCAGATGGGGAGCCTTTCTTTCTTTTTCTTCTCTTCCTTCCCTTCCCTTCCCTTCCCTTCCCTTCCCTTCCCTTCCCTTCCCTTCCCTTCCCTTCCCTTCCCTTCCCTTCCCTTCCCTTCCCTTCCCTTCCCTTTCCTTCCTTCCTTCCTTCCTTTCTTCCCTCCCTCCCTCCCTCCCTCCCTCCCTCTCTCCCTCCCTCCCTCCCTCCCTCTTTCTTTCTTTCTTTCTTCCTTTCTTTCTTTCTTTCTTTCTTTCTTTCTTTCTTTCTTTCTTTCTTTCTTTCTTTCTTTCTTTTTTTCTTTCTTTCATGCAGTCTTTCATATTTCTGCTCACCCTGGAAATCCCTTTCAGATTTGTCTTCTTGAACCTGGTCTTCATTACCTTGTTCCTGGAGAATTGGAAGCTTTCAATGCTAGGTCTCTGTATGGGACAATAACTATTGCAGGACAAATTCATTAGACACTGATGAAGTATTTAATGAGTTGTCACTTCTTCCTTTGTAAAGTAATTTATACTAAGGTAGACTGGCTTGATCCTTGCCTGTGGGTTTAGGAAGACTCACAAAATAAAATCTATTTCAGTTTGTGCTTTATTCTTATTTCCTAATAATATTTTATGTTTGTTAGTGAGTCTTAGTCTCCTTTACCAGAAAAAAAGAAATATTTATAAAAGGCTAACATGTAATGTTTAAATTTTCAAGCAAGATGTAGTATGGAAGAAAAAATTGAACTGAATTTAATGTGTAAAATTTGAGTTGTATATAATTTACAAATATTTTAGCACCTCATGATTTTGATTTTTTTAACAGGTTACATTTGGATAATGGCATTAAAAAACTAAATTATTCAAGCATATCTTGATTTAATCCCTGGATAAGGATCCAGTTTGTAAACATAACTGGAAGTGCTGAAAGGGTCCCTCATCTTAAATTCTAATAGCAGATTCTGGCTGCAAGGAGAAGTAAAGGCCACAGCGTAAGAATATGGTAATTGTTGTCTTCAAGTGATGTGTTAAAGCAGAGCCCCTGGATTTGGATAAGGGATTTTCCTATGTGGAGGAGATGTGCAGGGAGGATTGCTGGTGTTCTTCCCTTGACTGAGTTCAAATGGAAGAGCCAAAACAGACAGTTGGAAATAAGGATGCCTCTCTTCCTTTGGGAAATTCAGAACTAGCCAACAAGATCCAATTAACACATATGGAAGGCAAGGGACCATTTTATGATAATTTAACCTACTTATTCACATGTGCACTAAACCCAAAGTTGTCCTCTCAATGCAATAAGGCATCCCTAATTTTCTCCATATGTTAATTGGTTTCTGTGTTATAAAAATACAGCATTTTAAAGGGAATAAACTAACATTGCTTAGGATCTGCTCACCACTTGGCATTCTGCACTTCATTCCTTAACTTATTTATACTTATTCTTATGGCAAAACTCCAAATTAGGTATTCTCTTCTTCACTAATTTCAAGCTCAGTGAGACGTTAAGATAATGATAGAATGAACATTAGAATTTCTTGGATTCTGTCATTGTCAATTGTATACCAGATGTATACTGATGTATTCTACATCTTTTTATCTATTTATCTGTCAATGTAGTAATATATCCTATGGCATCTAAATGAATGGCTAGGTTAATTTTCATGGAACCATCAAAAAGAGAGTTCTAGATGTTGTGAGGTTGGTATGTGTCATCATTAAAATCATAGTGGCACTAGCATTCACAAGTCAATTAACAGTAGTATTTAATGATTATTTATATTTCACATCTATTGCTGTGAGTTCTTTGTGGCTTTTTCTAGGAAGATATAATTAATGTTTATGCATTTGGGATCTTATTTCTTCATTATAATTTTATCTAAAGGATCTCCATAGCTTTATCTCAGGAGAATGGCATTTCCCTTTCTTTTTCTTTTGATGAATTAAAGTTGAAGGGTAGATACTTACTATCTTTATACTAATCACTGCAGCACCATAATCAATGTTTCATTGCATTGGCAATGAAAATAGCAATTAAATTCTGTTATTTATTTTACGTATGATCTTTCTATAAAGTTTCAATTTATTAAGATGCTAATACATTTTGCTTAGTGAAAAATGACTTAGTGACTTAATACATTTTGCTTTTAATTAACAATCTTGAAGATGAATAATTTGTTTCACACCTGTAATCCTAAAATTTTAGGAGGAAAAAACAGGTAGACAGAAATTTTCAGGTCATTCTCAGCTCTATATTAAACTGGAACATTGTATAGATTTCATGAGACCATGAGGCCTTGTCTCAAAATCAAACAAACAATCAAACAAACAAAAAAATCCTCAAAAACGGGAACAAACTAAAATCTGCATTGTTTTGATTTTTTTGTTTTAAAATAGGCCTTACAGTGTAGTCCAGGCTGATCTTAAACTATGGATTTCCATTCACATATATATATATATATATATATATATATATATATATATATATATATATATATACATATATATATATATGAACATATATATAAAACAGTTACATGACAAGTGAATTCCATGCATTAAAAAGTCATCCTTCTTTACGATGCTCAAATACTCACAAAATTTCACTAAAGAGGGATTCCTTTGGTGAAGCTAACTTTTGGGTTCTAAAACCTTCTATGACCTACATACAGACTCAGTCATTCCTCCAGGAGCCTTAGCACCTTTTAGCACAAATTGAGAGGTTTAAAACAAGAGATGGGATCACTCTGCTACAGTTCCACTGATTCTCACACATTTGAGTGACAAAGTTTGAACAGATAAAGTGTCACATGCCTTGAGCACATGATAACAAGCCAGTTACTCTCCAATGTTACATAATGTCTGTATAATTTCCTAATTTTAATCTTATATCTGTAGATCTCTTCTCTACATTTGTAGTTTTCTTTAAGGAATTTTGAAATATTTTCTTTCTCAATTACCATGTTATAGTTTACTTAGTTCTTGAATTAAATCTCTCTATATAAAGTTATAGATAAATATATAAAGCTGTGTGTATTGTGTATGATATATACAGGTCTCTGGATTGCTGTTTTTTTATGAATGACATCCCTCTTAGTGGTCAAAAAACATTTGTGTTCATACTTGAGGATTTGAGGGCTCTCTATGCTTATCTTCTTGCTAATTTCTTGTTCCTTTCTCTACTTTCTTTCTCAGATCTAAGGTTCTGTTATATTAAAAAGCTTTTGTTCCTATAATATTCAATGTAGACATATGTTTACAGTTTATAACACACAAACACACACATATATACATATACATACATATATATATATATATATATATATATATGTATATATATGTACATATTACAAAAAGTTTATATATGTTTAAAATCATGCCAGGTTTAATCCTAATTATAAACATCTTTCTGCTCTTAGGCTATAAGGAAATTATTTGTATTATTTGTGGTTTTCTGTCTTTTTCTAGTACTATTTGTTTCTATTTTTCCATCTTCACATCCAACTATCTGATATATTTAGAAAAATTTCTAGTGTATGCTATGAAATACTAATCTAATTTGATTCCTTTAAAACGGGTGATCCACTAGTTTCATATTATTTATTTCAAATACAACTTTTTGTTACTAATTTGAGATGCGAACTTTATCAGATGTGAATTGCTTCTTCACTTTTATGAAACATAATTTTGAATTGTATCTGGTAACGTGGAGATATCATACTGTTTTGATTACAGTAGTAGACTTTCTCTCTGTGTGTGAAAAATTGAGGACATGACCACTTAGGAGATAAAATATTTGTCCAAGGTTAATTTACTAATAAAATTCCACATTCAGGATTTGATCTATGCTGCACTGTGTTGGTAAGGTTTAAAAAGACTTCTGTGTAGACATCTAAATCAAACAAATACAGGTGTTGGAATTCTGTATCAAGGATTAAGTAAGGAGTAATATTTGCACATTGGGAGCTGTCAAGTTCAAGAATAGTGAATACTTCAGCAGCACAAAATGCTTGTCTATTATAACCCTTCTCTCTTACTCTAGGTTATTCTATTTGCTGTAATTTTAAAATCCCTTGAAGAGCTTTATCATTTGTAAAGCTGGAATTGGGTGTGCATACTTACTCCTCACTACCTATGACTTGGTTTGCACTGATTTAAGCTGTATTGAACGTTGGAAGTTGAGGGCTTGACTATCCTTGTTCCTACGGCTAACATTCTCATGTCCACATGAACTGAGAATCCCAGTGATGAGTATGTTCTTTTACAAATATAAAGAAGACCCATTAGTAAATAGATATACAGCAAATAAATGTCACTTGTCTAATGTTGAACAGTTTAAAACAAAAACAAAAGCCCACTGGCAGAAGCCATCTGTTCCTGGCACCTTTCCCGGTTAAACACTTTTAATTGCTTCTGTGATCTTGGTGGGTTGGCATGCCATGGTTTCCAGGGATTTGGGAGAATTGACCTTTATGAAGTAATCACAGTTCGTGGTACAAAAGAACTCTGAGTTATCAAAGCAGGCAGCACGCCCTGCTGTGGAGTCATGGTAATGAGAATGTATCATATGTGTGATAATTCCCCATTTGGATTGAGCTTTTATTATTATATTCTACACACACACATATGAGCATTCTAACAGCCACATTCACTCTGGAAAAATGCTGAAAATTTGGGCAATGAGTTGAAAATCTGAAGTGGTCTCCAAATGAAACCTGTTTATTATGAAAGTCACTCTTCCTATTCTCTAAGGTTTTCTTTTCCCTGTGTATCATATTGAATTTTTCCCGAGCACTGTTTTGTCTAACTTAAAAATTAACATGATAGGGGTGGAAGAGATGGCTCAGTGATTACGAACACGTGCTGTTCTTCTGAAGAGCCCACCTTCAACTCCAGAACCACATGGAGGCTCATATCTATTTCTAACTCCAGTTCCAAGGTATCCAATACCATTTTCTGTCCTCAGTGGGCCCTGTATACACACGGTAGACAGACATTTCATCTTAAAATTAACTTTATTAATTTATTTATTAAACAAATACTATAAGGGCAAACTCTATGTTCAATATATGTCATCTATTGCCTCATGTACTATTTATAACACTATATGGTGTAATTAAAAGTTTTGTATTCAGATAGAAAATTTGAAGATCTGAGCTAATTTTAAAGACAAGTAGCCTAAATTTAAATTGCTAGTAAATGACAGCACTGCTTACAACATGCTTGTGGGACACTGAAGCCCCAGCTATTTAACTATTCTGGAAGAGATGACTTAGGTATAGGGATATTCATTCTCTGCCCTCTATCACATAGCTAGATAACTAAAAATGCAGGACTGAGGTGATAACAAAGGCAAGGGACATATGGGGGGACAGGAGGGAAAGAAGCCCCAACTCTGGAGGTCAGCTGAAGCCTCTTCCTCCTTGTTGGTTAGGAATGCCAGCACAGGGATGCCACACACCACTCGAGTCTTGTTCTTCTTCCCCGCAATAAACCTGTGATTTTCTAGGAATCATACCTGAAACCCTTTTACAGAGGATGGACATGTACTAAAATTCCCATATGACTCCCTTAGCTCCTGCTTTTACCTTACTGGGTTATAATTTCATCCTAGGCATCTCCAGAATCATCTCACATGCCCCTTAAAGGGGGTTTCTCAGCAACCCTTTGAGATATAATGGGAGAGTCACCAAAAGAGCATATACTGATAATGTTAAGAAAATTAATTGCTTTTTTCTTTTAACCCACATGTTTAAACGTGTATAAAATGTCTTTAATAAAATCACCAATAATGGTGACCAGCTAGTCATGAAATTCCTTTAGACTCAAAGGCGTGAATCTTAGTTTGGCCTGAGCCAACCGCCCTAAAAGTCTCTGTTCGTGATCTCTCAAACTACAAAACTCTGAAGCAATTGTTACCTAGGTTGGAAGTGAAACCTGAGGTATCATGTAAACAAAGCCGTTTTCCACCTCTTTGCTCCTACCTTTCTATGGTTCGTACTCCTTTTGTGTCAGTTATCATCCTGTGTCCTGTTTTCTTGACAGGTTTTCCTCACTGAAAAATGCGGATAATTGAGATCAGGATTCTGTATTATTTAGTTACATACTTAAGCTATCCGTTTTGGGTGCTCTAAATTCCCAGTAGGTTCTTAATAAATGTTTGTTGAATATGCAAATTCAATTACTAATGCAAATTGGCTCATTGCATGGGTAACAGTTGCTGCATATCTCAGATTAAAACAACACTGAGCCTTGAAATGTTTAATGAATGTGCTGTATACATAATGACTAATGCCATTCACAGAAAGAGAGCTTCAATTCAAGCCTGATATGGAGAGTAAGAAAACATGAAGTATATTTCATTCTCTCTTTCTAAGCAAATCTATCAAAAAAGGGACTATAACATGACGATTAAGTCTGACATTATAGACCTGGAACAAATACCTAGTCAGAAACATAAATAATACATATCACACATATTTCACTCAGACCTTCATTTTTTCATATTGTGTATGTTGTACACCAAATACATAATAGATCCCAGGAAATTAAGATGAATAAGTCATATTCCCTTCTCCCAATGAACTCATAATTGAGTTAAGAATCAATCATATAATTAAAGTATAACTATCATAGGAAGGGGATCAGTTATGTTAATGATGAAATAACCCCACCCTCTCCTCAACCCTTCGTCTCTGGGAATAGTGAATTCAAACACTATTGGCAAATCAGTGGCTTTCTTTCAGCCAGAATCAGGACTATGACCTTAGCACAGAGAACTCAAATGGGTCAGCCTATAGGAAGCCTCTTCTTGACATAATGAGTTTCTGTTTCATTTCTCCTCCCTCCTCTTCAAAAAAAAATTTTTTTTTTTATTTCTGAGGCGAATGGACAATACTCTGACCCTCTCATTTCTGACCTATTTTTATCTCCAGCAGCTGGGTTTGCAGAGAATGTATCCCATGAGCGATATAATAAACAAGCCTCTGGCTGAGAAAGAGATCTTGTGAGGTAAAAGAGGAGGCAGTGGTGCCCTGCGAAGAAGGAGAGCTGTGAGTTGGCTCAAAACCTCCCTGTGACCTTGAGCAATGTCTAAAGCTCCCTGAGATTCACATTTCTTTCTTTCTTGCAGCAAGGAACTGGCTCCTCTAATATTCCATATCTTTTAAGGTAGCTTTGTAGCCAATGAGACCAAGATTCCATATAACAAACACATAGACATATCACTCTGACATCCCCAAATCTCTATAATCCTGTAGTTGGTTCCTCATTAAAATGACAAGTATGTGATGTTTGCAAGGAGCTTGCTAAAGTTAATTGTGGATACAAGAACCTTCCTTAGAACAATCAGGGCCAGTTGTTACTAGGCCACTAATAATTTTGAGTCATTAACATATCCAGATAAATACTTAATTGAATATTTGAATTTCTAATCCCCAGTGTAGGTGGTAAAGTCATTGCCTTCCTACTCAGCATTAAAATCTATAAACTTTTCTCATTATCATTTTACTTCTGTGGAACCAAACTAGCATTATCTTAAACAGTAATAAACATTTTGTCCTAAGTACACAAAGATGAGTATGATTTTATAGTCTTATGCAAAAAAGGATGGCAAAAGGGTTATTTCTCAGGTGTTGGCCAAATTGTATATTGCCAGAAGCTGTGCATTGTATTTCCTAATCAGAGAAATATAAACACATATATATATTTGAAAGCCTGTGACTTAGGGGCTGGAGAATTGGCTCAGTGGTTAAGAGCATCTACTGCTCTCCAGAAGACTGCATCAGTGCCCAGGATAGGTGGCTTGAGAAAGCCAGTAGCTCCAGATCTGTGGAGGATCTGAAGCCTCTGGCTCTAGAAGCCATCTACCTGTACTCACCTGTAACTCCCCCAACCATATATATAATTAAAAAAAGAAAACATTTAGAAAAGATGCCCTTAAGAATATGGGTTAATTCTTCCTCGTTTATATGTTCATTTTCATTATTGTGTATTTTCTGGAAAACTATTTTAAGTTAGCATTTCCCTCTTCATTTCCAGGCAGCCTGCACGTTGCTTTGATAGGTGCTGAGACACTCTGATCCCCTGGAGTTATTCTGATGAATTAGATCTTTACTCTTTTGGTTGGTGAGAAGGCTTTGCGAGAAAATGCTGGAGTTATTAATTGCTCATTATTGAATTACAATGATCATACAGTTAATAAGGCCCCGTGTGTTTATTTAGCTCTGCCTGTTCATTTCACAGCTGAGAAAACAGGCACAGAGAAGAATTCACTTAAACACTAATGACAGTTAGCAAAATTGAGCAAAGGATGCGGCTGTCTGTGTTCTTAGTGTCTTTTCCTGTCATCCAAACTGACTTCTCTAGGAAGACAGTAACTCATTTCTTCCATCATCTATCCAGCCATGTGCTGAACAGTTGTTATGTGGCAAGTATGCTGTGAACCAGAGATATAACAATAAAGAAAATGTGGTGCTGACATCCCAAAACCTACAGCTTCAGTCTTCAGAGAAATGCTATAATCCGGTACCTTCTTCACCCAAAATAAAGAAGTTCAGGCTAGTTTGATTCAATTGAGATGTGTTGAGACTCTTCAATTAACTTCTAACCTTAGCTTCTTCGCTCTGTAAATTACTTTGAAACTCTTACCCATTGCTTTCTCTAAACTATTAACAATTTTTCAACAAAGTCCCGGCAAAGTGAATCTCAGGGTTTTTCCAAATTAATTTCCCTAATAAATTTGGATTGCTGCTTAGACAAGACTGACAGGTGAATCATTTTTCCCCATTTCTGCCATTTATTTATGTTTATTTCAAAGCACAATTTGTAACAGTTAGGTTTATTTCTTCACATAACACTTTTACCACTGGTTTAGTCTAAAAGAAATACATATACAGAACATATACCTGATAATTTTTAAAACTGTATTGCGCTGCAGGTCATTATATACTTTGTGTAACATTTGCCACCAAATATAAATTTCAGTTCCCCATTTCAAGTTTAATATGATGATAATATATACTTGGAAATATTGGAATGTGAAAAGCAGATAGTACATGCCTACTATGTAACCTTGTCTTGGTACTTTTAATAATTAATGGTTATCACTCCTAAACTTTGGGTATAAATGTTCACATTGCTATAATTTTGTTCACATTTTTCTTTATAAATATCAGTAAACTGAGCATGTTTATGAGCTTGCAACATTAGGACTGAATGGCAGTCCCTCAATCAGTTATTTGCCTTCATGACAAATTGATTGCAAAATAATGCAAAAGCTTCTTGAAAAAAAATGCCAATGAGGTTCTCACAGGAAAGTATATTGGAACAAGGGATTCGACTTCATTTTCTAAGTGAATCCAGTAAATTCATGGTACTCGGTTTGAATTACGAAGTCTTGAGCTGCTTGCTTTCCAATGTAGCAGTATTGCCACAAAGGTAGCCAACAAGTTACCCAAATGATGTGAATGCTCTTGAACAGATAAACTAGGATACTGTGAGTCTTCATATGCATATTTAGTAAATGACCACTCCAAGGTTATTTGTGTTTGACATAATAGGGTTCAAAGAATTGAATTTATGGGTACATTTATCAACCAAATATAGTGACAATTTTCCTTACATGAAGAATATGTGACACTCACCTAAGAGAATGGATTTGAAATATTAGTCATCTACATGACACCTGTGCTAACTCGATGTATCCTAGAAGTTTAAAAGCAGTTTCAGAATGCTGTCTTTAGAATATCTTCCAAGTACTATTTGATATTTGTTCATTTTGTGTGCCTACAATGGATGCTAATGTCACCCAGATATTAAAGCTAACAATCACAAAAGTAGTACTGATCTGGTCATAGTCATAAATAACAATGAACAGAACCTCTATAAAAGACATCCAAGCAATTTATAGTTACTTAAAGGATCAGATGATTTAATTTGGAGTATATCACTATAAAATATTTTATCTGAAGATCAAGATGTTAAAAAAGAAGTATAATTATTAAACCTATTAACCTCAGTGTCACTTGGTAAAAGTCAGGGCAACGAATGAGCTCTGTGCTCTATTATTTGTTCAAGGCATTATAAAGCCTCTAATGGTCAGTGCTGGTGCAAGAATTGGTCAGCAAATACAATAAAATGGCTAAAATGAGTTTAAGAGAGTTCTTTCTTGTTTGCTTTCTAGTATGATAAACACTGTGGGATATATATATATATATATATATATATACACACACATACACACACATATCTATCTATCTATCTCTATCTCTATCTCTATCTCTATCTCTATCTCTATCTCTATCTAATCTATCTATCTATCTATCTATCTATCTATCTATCTATCTAACTATCTATCTATAGATAGATAGTGTATATACATATCTCAGGTCAAAATTTATCATTGACAAAGTCAAGGCAGGAGATTGAGCAGAAAACATGGATGAATACTATTTACTATCTTGGTTCCCTGGCTTATGCTCAGCCAGCTTTCTTTTTTTTAACATTCTAGGACCCCCTGCCAGGGTGTGACACTATCTTCAGTGGGCTGGGATCATTCCTATTAATCAACAATCAACCCAATTTCTCTCAGTCATGCCACAGGCCAATCTGATCTGGGCAATTCCTGAGTAATAAAAACTAACACGAAAATATGGCAATGAGGTGTGGGACACGTGTGATGAAGGAAGCAATCTAAACACAAGAGGGTACCAATAGTTTTATTCAAAACACCAAAGTCACAAAATTGGAAATTTCAGAAAACTCAAGTTAGAGTCATCTCTCATAAATATGAAGTCATGAACAAAACAGGTTGTAGTGACTGCTATTGCTCAAACCTCAACTCTGTTAACATTTCCTGGTGTGAAGTTAGATGACTCAATTTCTCTTCATTATATATTTTTTTACCTTATGAGAAAGAAATAATAGTTGTTATCACACAAGTGCTAAAATAAAGAACAATTGTATGGATAATTTATATAGCATTCAGTCATTATACATTGTTAGTGGTTTTTATCAAGTACTATATATTACACTTTATTAATAGGTTTATGCAAAATTAAAATCTCAAAATAGCCACATTTATCTCTCATAAATTCAAATGCAAAAACATCCCCAAAATACTAGCAAAATAAATTCAGTACACATTCAAAAGATTATTAACAATGACAAAAAAAGATATCTCAGGAATGAAAGGATTATTCAGTAACCATATGTCAGGAAGCATAATAAGCCATGAACACAGAATAAAGAAAGTCATACATACTGTCATAAGCTTAAGAACACTTGATAGAATATAAATCATTTCGTGTTGAAATCTCTCAACAAACTAGGTGTAGGATTATAAATCTTCACAGTAGTATCAAGTTTGATAGATTCTACAAGCCACAGATAGCCAACAGAGAAAACTGAAAACTTTCATCCAAAATGCACAATAAAAACTAGGATATCCATTATCACTACTGATATTCAGTGTAGTAACAGAAAGCCTAATCACAATAAGTAGTGGAGCGAGAGAAACCAGGAGTCTCTAAATTGGAAAAGAAAATACTAAACGCCTTCCATTTGTAAATGATTGCTTTTATACAAGAAAAACCATTAAGATTCCAGCAAAATTGTGTTAAAAATCAATTCAGTAGATTTGCAGGATGTCAATGCACAGAAACCAATGGCATTTCTGTGTAGAGTCAACAAATTATGTGAAGAAGAAATCAAGAAAACAATCTCATTTACAATAGCAACGAGAAAATGATAAACTTTGGAGTCCATTAAAGCAAGAATGTGAATGACACACACTGAAATCAAAAACCCAGTAAAAGGAATTTAAGAAACTGCAGATAGATGGAAAGAAATGAGAAGCTCAGGGATCAGAAGAGTGTATATTGTATTTTCTATTTTTCATTATTAATAGCATTAATTGCTCATACAAGACACTGAGTATGGTGTGGATGAAACGATCAAAGGACAGCTTCTAGGTATCCATTCTCTCCTTCTACCTTGTAGAGGTTGAGGTTCTCTTATTTCAGTTCCAGTGTTGTTTTTACTAGATTAGAGGTCACTCAACATTCGGGGTACTCTCTTGTCTCCATCACCCATCTCATTTTGCTATAGGAGTCCGTGGATTGCAGATGTATGCCACAACATCTAGCTTTTTAAGTAGGTTTTGGTGATCGAACTTCAGGGCTCAGGCTCTTGAGGTTCTCAGTTTTAACCACCGAGCTATCATTAAGGCCCTATGAAACTATTCTAAATTAGTAAATACAGACTTTAATATCATCTCAATCAAAATGAAAATGCTGTTTTGTACAGAAAAGGAATAAAACAAACATAACCTATGTGTATTAAACAGAATACCCTGAAGCCAAGGTAATGTTGAATAAAAACACCAAGGTTGATGGCATCATACTATGAGACCCCAAAATACACTGCACTGCCCTAGTAACCAAAACAGTACAATATTGGCATAAAGCACACACAGAGAGATAAATGCTACAGAATAGGCAAACCAAAAATAAATTCACACATTTATAGCTGGCACATTTTTTCCCAAAGGTGCCAAGAACATTCTCTTCAATAAATGTTATTAGGAACGTTAGACAACCACATGCAAAAGAATGAAATTAGACCCCCATCTGAAATCATTAAAAAGTAACAACTCCCAATGACTTAAAGATGTAAATGTAACTCTCCAAACCTTCTGCTCACAGAACTACTAGAAGAAATCGCAAAGGAAAATATATATGACACTGCTCTATGTAGCAATGCTTTGAAAACAGAAAAGGCAAGAATAGAAAAAAAAAATAGAATTATATCAAGCTGAAAGCTACTGTGCTAAAAAAAATAAAATAAAACAGAAGAGATGACATACAGAAAGTAAGAAATACCTTCAAACTATGTTTGATAAAAGGGTGAAAGGTCAGCATTAAAATATTGAGGAAACAAGTAATTATACGTAAAATAGGCAAGCTTGAATAAATATTTCTCAAATTAGGGTATGCCAAAGACCAACAGTGACTTAAAAATCTCTGATGTGAGTAATAGCATCACACATATTCAATCCAGTATTTGAAGTCTTTGCAAGAGCAATAAGAAAACTGAAGTAGCTCAGGGGTTACAGATAGGAAAGGAAGATACCCATGTGTATTTATTTGCAGATGATATGATTTTATACAGAAAAGACCCTAAAGACTCCACTAGGAAATGTGTATAGCTGATAAACTATTTCAACAAAATGGCTGGATATAAAAATTAACACACTAAATTTGTAGACTTTCTATATTTCAAATTATAGATTGAGAAGGAAATCAGTGAAATAGTCCCTTTCACATTAGCTTCAGAAAAGAACATCCCTCTGCCCCCAACGCACACGGATACCTTTACTAATCAAGTGAAAGACTTGTAAAATAAGGACTCTAAGACATCAAAAAGAGAATGAAAATGGCCTCAGAAGATGGAAAAATCTCGCATGATTATGGATTTCTAAGATTAATTTTATGTACAGTGATTACTGTCTAACACCTGTCAAGATGGCCAATAGAAAAGGGACAATTGTCATTACCAATAGAGACAATTGGTGGTAGCATGCACCCCTAATCCCAAATGTAAGAACTGAGACCAGAAGCATCTTTAGTGAGAGGTCAGCAAGGGCTATTTAACAAATTCAAGGTAAATGAGGGATATAGAGCAAAAACCTGTCTTAAGACAAAAAGCTATCTGTTACCACTAATGATGCACAAAAAAATATTTAATCTGTTAGTGAGTGTGTAGATTTGCAAAATGGTATGAAGCTTCATCAAAAAATATATCTATGATACACTCAAATATTACCATGTATATATCTAAAGTAAATTAAGTCAGTATGTCTAATTCAAGATATATTTTGTGTTTACTCCAACATTGTTTCATAAGATCCAAGACATGAAATCAAACTAAGAGATCAATAACACACACACACGCACACAAACACACACACACACACACACACACACACACACACACACACATACACACACACACACACACACACACACGGGCACACACAAATGTGCACAAACATGTCTGTCATTGTCAATAAAGTGGATGAACCTAGAGCTCATCATGCTATTGGAAATAAATTGAAGACAGAAAATGAAAGCTACTCCATGATTTCATTCATATGAAATATGAAAGTTTTCTCTGAATCAAAAGGGTACTGGAATGTGTATACCATTGTTTGAGGTGGCTGCTTGAGCTATAGGCTTTGGAGGTACTGGCTAATGAATACAAAAATCATAATTTTATAGGAAAAATGATTTCAAGACATAAATATATGACACAATGCTTATAGTTAATTATAATATATTGTACTGTCAACTAACACTGGGATGTCGAATGTAGTCATCACAGAATTAACCAGGTCAAGTGATGTATGTATCACCTAACTAGATGTATTTATTTCACAATCTTTAAGCACTTAAGTTATCCTGTTCCAGATGATATAATTTAATATGTCAAGTTAAAACATTAAATATGGGGGCTGGAGAGACAGCTCAGTGGTTAAGAGTACTGCTGCTCTTCCAGAGGACCTGGGTTCAATTCCCAGCACCCAGATGGCAACTCACAATGTAAGTAAAAGTATCAATGGGTATTTATTTTAATCCATCAATTGAAAGAGATTAGAAAACTTAGAATAAACTCCAGGGGACAAAACTAGAGGCACATGATCACTTTAGAATATCATCAGGGCCTTTTCAACTTGGGCTCAGCTGGATGGCTCCCTCCAAGAATGAAGTAGAAAAGAAGGGCCATACTGCCATCAATGGGTGAACCAAGAGAGAGAGAGAGAGAGAGAGAGAGAGAGAGAGAGAGAGAGAGAGAGAGAGAGAGAGTGTGTGTGTGTGTGTGTGTGTGTGTGTTTGTGTGTGTGAATGCTAGTCATGAAACTTTAAAGCCTCTAGTTAGGTAACAGCTTGATCTATCCATGTTCAACAGCATAACTGGAACCTTCAGCCTGACTCTCAGGTGATGGAAGGTAACCAATTGGATTGGGTTTATAATCAATCTTTGGCCAGCAACTCAACAGAGGTAACCAATTCCTAGTACTGAAGGTTTTACCTAATAACGTATGATATTGAGTTGGGGTATTGTTTTCTACATTACATAGTATCTCATTTAAATTTCTTTCATATATGTGTATATTTTAGGAAAGTTCTAGAATAATAGGTTTTTATTCAGATTTTCCAAGGGCTTTTCATTTAGTTATTTTCCCCCATTTATAAACCTCTCTCCTACCCTTATCCCCCTCCCCATTTATTAGGAGAACTAATTTAGAATATGAATACTTATTGTGTATCCTTATTTTTAACACAATACCACTTATATTAGGTGTCACATTATGAGCTAGAATATCACTTATTGTAGGCCGCTGAACTATAATTCACTTTCTCACAATAAGTAAATCATGATGGTAATTCTAATCACCCAATACTACACCTTCAGTATTTCTATCTAAATCTACAACATATAATATGCACTTATAGAAAATGAAATATATCAGTTTTATATCATGTAGAAAACAATAAAGCCATTTTTAAAATTTTGGTTGTATATGTTAAGATACTTTGCAATAATTAGAAACTTCAAATAACCAGTGGTGGGGGACGGAGATGAATGTTTTTTACCTGTAAGTGTGAGAGATGTCCCCCTTATGAAATGTAACATTTTACATTTGTGGGATTTATTATATTTAGTAAATTTTGCATGAACTTAATTATAAATTTAACCTTTAGATGATTAATACTGGACTATCTCCTTTGTTTGAAAAACCTGGAAGTGGATAATGAAACAGAGGTTGCACAATTGTTCTTGAGAACAGCTGGGAACATCATTCAGAGTTGTGGTTTGTTTAATGCTCATTGCTCTTTCACAGAGAACCAAGAGAAATATGAGCCTCAGCATATGTTCTTTTCTGCATGAAAGCTCACTAAAATCCCCCATGTGTTCCCAGTGATAGGCAATAGCATTTTATTGTCTCTGTTATACAGTTTGTCATTTGGTTATATTCAGGCTAGCGCTTTATAACACATAGCTTTAGACTTCTCTCCTCTTGTGAGCTCTCAAGCCATTGTATATTTCCCCCCAGTTTTACTATACTATATTCCATTCATCAATTCCTTTTTATTTTATGCTGACTATTTTCCTTACAATGTGCTATATTTTCTCCTCTGCCAGACTATACATTCTACAAGGCTTGCAACTATGCTTTATTTATTTCCAGACTTTCTTCCTGCACCTATGCCTAAAATCGGTGCACGTGGAGGGAATGTTTCGTTACATCAGTGAATGAAAAAATGATGGATTCAGTGTTTCATAGAGTCTATTCTAATCCTTTCAGGTCACATATTTTCTCACCAAGACTGGAAGGCTCAGGAGGGTGAAGTGACAGGTGTCACATACACTTGGTTCTTTATACCTGTTTACAAGCTCAGGAATTATTGCCTTATTGAATTGAATTGTTTTGTTCTACAAAGCAAGTTTGGATGGAGTTGTAGAAAGATTTTTATTATCAGCACACATTCTGGTTATCTGGAAAAGCAAGACTTCAGTTGTTGCCAGGACTTATCCTTAATTATTTCAAACTACCTTTTAATAAGTTCTTAAAGCTATGTCACTGACCTTTCCAAATGCTGACAAGCAGACAGTCCTTCTAATGAACAGGAAAAAGCAAATGTCTCCAGAATCCTGAAGCTGCTGTGCTGACACTGGGAGTGGGGTTCAAGGTAAGAGTTCTCACCTGGCCTAGTATTAGGTCCTGGCTTCTAAACTTAGCATAGTAGAGATCACGTGAGCAAACACACACCATTATCCAAAAATGTTGGTATCCTAGCAAGTGTGGGGAAAGAAGATAGACATGAGTGAAATGGTTTGGTTATGATAAATACAATACTAAAAAGTAAGGAGAGAACAGCTAGAAGAACAAGTTTGTTGAAAAATATGCATTTGATGAATGTTGCAACCTGTCACACAGTGACTGACTAGACATTTGGGAAAGAGAAGTCTATGTGGTGATTATGGATAAAGATGAGCCTTAAAGAAAGTGAGCTAGGCAAGGCATGAGGACCAAAGCAAGGACTATTCCTAAGATAGGGATAAAGGCATATCTCTATGCTTAACACAACTGATTAGTTTCCAAACTTCTAGCATTTATCAATTTGGCAATCCTACGTATGATCACTTGATAGTTATATCCTCTTAGAACATTTCTACAAGTAACACCACATCTTTACCTTGGTATTTGGAAAACAGTGATTCCTATGTCATACATCTTGCCTAAATCTACCTGATTATTATACATTTTTTGGCATAGGTTCTTGTGTCTGGTAGGTAATTAATAAGGCTTCTAAATAAACTTACTAAGGAATATGATTTCATTTTATGGCCTCTAAGGTCACCAAGCATGTATGAAGTCTTCAGGCACACATACAGGCAAAACACCTATTCACATTAAAAAGAAAAAATGGCCCATGTAGCTTCAGGGAATGAGCTGAGGGAATTTGAAATGTCCTACACAATTGCCTGGAGATTTGGCACTGGATTGGTCGCCCAGGTTTTCATGAGCTACTGTGTTGAGACAAAGGCCCTCTGCTCAGAACCCAGTGTTCCACATTCCTTTGGCAGTGGTTCTGTTCATTCTTATAGACATTAGGTCTTACAGACAACCTCACCACGAGCCAAGCTGCCTTAATGGATGTGCTGGAAGACACTCAATGTTGCAGAGACAAAACTGTAATTTGAGCTGTGGTGAAAGGAAACAAATTGATCATTTTGGCCTGTCTGTGCCTGAATCTGCAGCAGCCCTCTCTCATCAGAAAAGAGTTTCCTATGTGATGTAGTTGGATCCCCAAATAGTGTCACATGTGGAGTTTTAATTTAGATCTACTGTTAAGCCTTCTAGTATATTCTCAAATGTGTTTTTAGTCATTTAAATGCTCAGTAAAAATGTGGTGAAAGTTTAATAAGTGTTGATGCATACATGATCCTTGGCCATGTTTTTTATTTTCTTTTCAAATTAAAAAACTTACTGTTTTTGTGCATCCAGCAAAGAAAAACTGTGTACAGCATCCCCTGGATCTGTTAGAGTAGTTTGCCTGCCAAAGGTTGGTGAGATGGATAGTACAGAGAATAGCCCCCGAAAACTTTGTTTCCCTAAGCAAGGAGCACAAAACAGAGAAGAAAAATCAATCTCTGAGATCAAAATTAAGTACCATGGTTAAGTGTGTTTCTGCAGGAAAACTAAATAAAAGAGAAAAGTAGAATTGATTGGGTTTTCTTACATTCTTTATTGATGCCCTTGTGATGCAGGGCAGACTGGAGACATAAACCCAAAATACATTGTGAATCCTTGCACTGTTGCTAAATGTAAAATGGTGGCAGAGTGGACAAGTGTGAAATTTCATTAGGAAGAAATTATTGTAGGTGAGAGCTAAAGGGACAAAGTTAGTCGGAGAGAGTAAAAATAGAAACAATGAGGTTTTGGTTTTTTTTTTTTCTAATTTGTCCCAGTTTCTTCTTCTCTTCTTCATGATATTTTAGGTAGATGAAGTAGTTTGTTTTTTAATCTTCCAAATCTTTACACTTAAACAAAATACAGGCAAATTTTAGATGCCAAGTATTTATTTATGTCATAATAGCTTAATTAAGGTATGATTGGCTCATGAAAAATCTGCATATAAGTAGTGCAATAGATTTAGTCATGTGTATACACTTGTATTTCCATAACCTCCATAAAGATAATAGCTATGTCCATCTTCCTTTTATGTTTTCTTACACTCTTTTACAAACTTACTTTTCCCTCAACCAATCCATCAGTGACAGTCAACCACTGAGAGTTTCGTTTTCCATGATCTTAACTGTTTATTCATGACTATGATCATCCAGCTTGTGCTTTTTAAAAATCTCTGATTTGTGTTCCCCAACATCATTCTTTTTGAAGACAAATATGTGCTCTTGATGATTCTTTTTGTCTCACTTGATAGTATTTCTTTCCACTAATATCATACAGTTCGGTTATTCATCTGTTCCAGAGGACTGTTTTTCCAGTTGGGAACGATTATACATCAATCATTCATGAAACATGTGTGTAGTCTTTGGAAGAACATGGTCTTTCATTTCCATCAGGCAAATGCCAAGAATAGATGTGCTACATCATAGGGTGTTATGTGCTCATCTTTAAGGAAACAACAAACTATTCTAAAGTTCTTACACTGCTTTATGTTGCCAAAGCCCCCACTCCATTCTACATCTACAGCTTCTTTCTCTCACAGGTTAGAAAGGCTGCTGAGTGCAGTTGACTAGAAAATCATATTATTTTCTCTAGGTAGGCACACATTCCCTCCATGACAATGCCAATTGTATAATTTTTCTTATCTCCTGCCTTTGTGACTTACCATGGCCCTTGGAGTTGAAGCTGTGCAGATTTTACTGCACATTAATGAAGTATGTGTTTAAGTGGCATTCCTATGGGGCTTTGTTTGTGGGTTACTGGATAGAGGCTCTTTAACTTGGCTCCCTTGAATTCTCTTTTCTGTAGGGTAACCTTACATAGATCTGCCTCTGTATCTCTGTTAATCATGCATAGAATCTTTCTTGGATTCTTTCCAGCTTCTGTAAGAAACAAATTTTACAGACTTTACCAGAACCAAAGAACATGACTAGGAAAAAAAGAAAAGAAAAAGAAAAGAAAAAAAAAAGCATGGAGAAGGGCAGTAGTTTTTCAATCTGGGAACAGCTAGCACGTTTACAGGCTCTGTGTACCTACTGCACAGAAAAATAATGTATCATTTGATAGCATCTTCTCACTCTGGTGGAGAGCCAGAATCCAAAATCAAGATCTGTCTTGCATTCAGTCTGGGTCACTGTTAGTCAATGTCTTCTAGTAAATTAAATTTTGATTCTACTGTGTAGAATGTTGTCAAAATTAAGTAATTCTAAAAATCATTTAAATATTAATAAGATAAGCATTAATCATTTCACTCATTAAAATTTGTGTTAATTTTAATAAGCACTTTGACGATGTGATACTTAGTACCCAAAGAACAAGCCTCCAAAATTTACATGTACATGAACTCCAATGGATGTTTTGGGCACTACATATTCTTAAATATATCAATCTCATAGTATGCTTTTCAGTTTTTAGACCTCTATATTCCCTCCACGGTTTGAATAACATGAAATTCTACCTTTGCCAATACGGTTGTATAGGCTTCTATCTTTCTTACTCTGTAACACAGTGCTCTCCCAGAATACATTATCTAATACTTAGGAAAATTAATTAAATACATAATTATAAACATCAAGTAGTATGGACTTTGTCTTTGAGATGTCTCTCTATTACAACCAGTGATGAAAATACTAAATTCAATTTATATGCCAATATCTTCTTGAAGATTCTAGACATATATATCTACCTAGTGACTTAAAGTCTCTAAGTAGATGCCTAAAAGATATCTGTAAGACATTGTGCCTAGAAATTAACTTCTTTCTAAAAATCCTAGTGTTAGCATCTGTTTTCTTTGCATCCAGTGGTGAGATTAACCTTTGTGCTTCTCAGGCTAAACAGTTTGGAATCATCTGTGCTGTCTCTCTCCACAACATTCAGCACATAGGCACATCTGGTGCATCCATTTTTAAAATATAGATGGAACCTAAGCACTGATTTTAAACTTCGGTATATATATTTTTTTTTCAAGTTGCTGATCTCCTTAAAACTTATGAAAGTAATAGTTGTTAAATGTTTGCTCTGAGCCTTAACCACCTACAGTCTTAACATTCAAAGTACCACCAAACGAAGCCACGAAAACCACCGGCTGTACAACCTTAGGTCTCTGAAATTATTTCCCATCCCATTTGTAAGAGAAGGCAGTGAGATTTTGCTTGTAAAAGATTTGAATTGAAATTATTTTATTTTTAAATATTTTCTTGTACTGATTCTTTGAGACTTTTATACCTTGCATTTTGATGATCTTCATTTTCATCCTCCAAAGCCCCTGAGATTCACACCCCTCGTCTCACACCCCTCGTCTCACACCCCTCGTCTCACACCCCTCGTCTATTCCGTCTATACCCAACTACCTTTGTGCCTTCATTTACTTTATTTTAAAACTTATTGAGTGAAATTAATGTTGTCTGCATACTCTTGGGTATGTGGTTATTCCGCACAGCATATTATACCTGCTGGATGCCATGCCCTCAGTAGAAAACTGATTCTCCATTTCCCAGTAGCCATCAGTTACAAATAGCTCCTTCACTAGAGGTGAATTTTCATCTCTTCCTTCCCCACTACATGCTGGGTGTTTTCCAGGGTTGAGCTTTGACCGCCTTTAGCACACTGTCACAACCATTATGACTTTATACGCTCAATTATCCTATTATACCTGGCAAACACTGATTCATTATAGTCATCCATGCCTCTCACTCTCACAGTCTTTCTGGCTTCTCTTCTGCAATTAACCCTAAGCCTTGTTAGAAAGGGGGATGATATAGAGGTCCCATTTAAGGCTGAGTACCCTGCCATCATGGATTCATTGTACCTTGGCTCTCTGTGTTAATCGCCATTTTTTGCAACAAGTTTCTCTTATGAGGTCTGAGATATGCACTAATCTGTGGGTTCAATGAGAAGTCACTAAGAATCAGTTCATTGCATTTTCCACTAGCTGAGTAAGAGCAGTAGCAGATCTCCCAGAAAAACTACCACTTCTCCAGCCACAGGTTGTTGGTCTCAATGCCTGTGCCAGGTAGGACTGCCATCTTGTACAGAAAGTAAGCGTTAAATCAATTCACAATGTGGTTGGTTACTCCTACAACGTTCATGACACTATTTCCCATGGGACAGACCTTGTCAGGCAGGTCATTCTTGTAGCTGGTAGTGTTCACAGCTGGATAATATTCATGATTTGCATTAATGAATTAAAAAATTAGCCACATATAATACCATTTTGGCTTTAATTGTTTTCTTTTTGTCTTTAGTCTCTAGCATGCCTTCCTGAAATATGAATAACTGGTAACCAAGCAACTTCAGCCTTTTTGAAGAGGAGCATTCCTATAAATTTTAGTTCAGTATATGTTGTTAATTATCTTTCTTCCTGTCTCATTCCCACAGTAAAATGAAAATGTGTGTGTGTGTGTATTCTACAACATTCATTTTCCACATTTCAAAAAGTAAACAAGAAAAAGATGCCACAAATATCTAGTTAAAAAATTAACACAAGAAATTTAAAAGTCTCCTTTTAGGAAGTATTGCTCATGAAGAATAGTCAGCATATACAATAAAGAAAAGAATCAACTCTCTAAATTTCATTAGTGAAAGTCAAAATAAAATAAAATAACATAACATAAAATGCAAAATAGCATAAAATGATTGATCATACACACACACAGACGGTTCCTTTTTTTTTTTTTTACTTACCAGTTTCTCTAAGTCCACAGAGTTAAATCCTCCCCCTGATTTTGAATCTTAGTTTTCAATCTAAAAATCATCTATGAGATTTTATAGATTAGCTACCCATTCTTCCACTTATGAACTAAGTAATTCTCATTAGGGAATGTACCATCTACCACACACTGTATTAGGAATGGAGAATGCAATGATGGGAAGACAGGCATGACCATTCCATCCCTGGAATGCTCCACAAGAAAAATAAGTACACTAAACAACTATTTTAAACACAGTAAATATGAAAAAGAATGCTCTTGGTTGAGTGAGTCAGCAATCTGCAGCTCATCAAGATGAAGAAAACATTTCCTTTTCTACGGATGGACTTGATTTCTACTGCTGTCTTTCTAAAAAGGTCCCCAACCTCGCTGACATATCTTCTCCCTAACCTCTAACTCTGCTGTGTTCCTCAAAATTAAACTTGCTAACATTGGCTAATTACAGAATGGATATGGAACCTCTCTGCCTAATTTTCTTCTAGTGCTAAAAAAGATCTCATTTTCCAATCTTCTACCTTTTCCTCATAACTTGGATAAGCTACTTTATTTCTGTAGAATTTAGTTTCCTCCATCTGCAGAAGTAAGATATTATCAGACTCAAAAGCTCCTTGTAAGGATCAAATGAGATGAGAGTATTTCCTAGCCTGTGATATACTTCTGATGATATAAGGCTAACATTTCTCATAAGTCAGCAAAATGCAGAGATGCTTACACTTCCCTGTTTATAGCTACTCTTTTAATAGTTGAGTTATGGAGCACCCAATATGCCCATCAACATAAGGATGGATAAACAAAATATGGTACATATACACAATGCAATTTTATCCAGTTGTAAAGAAAACTGAAATCATGACTTTTGAAAGAGAATGGCTGGAGCAGATTATTTTGTGAAGCAAAATAAGCCAGTTTTAGAAAGACAATGAACTAATTCATAATATAAATTTAAATTTTAGCTGTATTCTATTTGTGTCTGTAGGGCATGAAAGAAGGAGGACGAGCTCTAAAACGATGGCAAGTAATGAAGAGAGTCTAATGTGATACGCATAGCATGAATGTAGACGTGTGAACTAATTAAGATGGAGTAAGGCAACCAGAAAGTGGGATAATAGAAATAAGGATAAAATATACTTACATACACATATATGCAACACTAAAGTGTTTTCTATATACAAATGCCATGATTAAACATAACGTTTTTCACGTTGATCTTAACAATAAAAAAAGTCTTGAACTCCAATGGAAATTTAAAAAAAAATATGGATGAAGTATCTATCAATGGCCTCCTCACTGCAGTTTTATTTTGTTCTGCTTATTTATATTATTAATAACTTTGTGCTATTTGCTTATTTATTTTGATAGTACCTTTCAAAATAATTCATTTAAATATCAAGCATTAAACACTATTCAGGAAGACTGCTGTTCTATGTTTGCAGTTCATTTGTGGTTCCTAGATTTTTGCCCATGGCCTTAGGATTGTATATGTGTATACGATGTGAAAGTAGAAAAATGTTTAAGGGGACAGGGAGAGTTGGAAGATAAAGTGGGACAATTCTCAAGTTAGAATATAATAGATGCCTTTATGGAAATGCCCTTATTTTCTTTCCCAGTGCAATGAAATGCTAAATAAAATCATAGCTAAGGACATCCTGGACTTATCTCAAGATGCTTAATATGTCTTGAAGGAGAGATCCCCTCATTTTATGTGAAAAGATTTCCTCATCTCTGCTTCTCATCATCTCTCATAGATATAACACTATGAAGTGATTATACATTTCTTACAAACTTTGTATATTCTTAAAGTTGGAGAGGGTGTGATTAATATCCAGCATATATTTTCAGCAACACTATCTACAGTTGACATTTGTGCTGATGATTTCAGCAGCTGCTGTTTTGTTGAATGTAGGTGGCAGAATTGAAAATTAAATGAGTTGCATGTTTCAATAGCAGGTCCATATATATATATATATGAAAATGAAAGAGTTTATTTATTTATTCATAAGTAGGTTGTGTTTGTTTGTTTGTTAGGGCATCCAGTTTCCATGGAAAATAAGAAATTACAATTAATAAGTGAGACAGCTTGAAGGCCACATATCAACAAGTGCTGATATTCTTACAAACTGTACTTTTCAAAGCAGTTTGAACCTGTCCAGTGACCATCTCTTATACTATGAAGATCATTCTGAGATAAATCTATGAGTCAGGGATAACAGCAAGTGCTGTGTTTGTGTCTGTAGAGTGCCTTATTTTCATCTATCAAGACTTTCATCTAATTATAATGTTACATTCATTCATTTGTTTTTCCATTCATGAAGTTATTATTCTATTATTCAAAAACTATATGTTGATTTCCTAATATGCAGGAAGAAATGTGTAAAGTGCTAACGGTATAAAAACAAATAGTATGTAGTGGCAGCAGCTTACAGCTATGTTTAACTGATTAATTATTGTATAATGGTGACTTTGGATGTCCTAGAGTCTATGGTGTGGAATAGCTCACATTACAATAAATTTTATAGTACTGCTGTCTGTATGCTTATTAAACATTAAAGCTGTTTGTGTAGTTTAAGCTCATAATAGTTTGGGAGCTGTGTTAGATTCAAGCTATTGTGACTTATGTGTGTTTATACTTAGTAAGTATCATAACTGTGAGCTCTTTTTTTGTTGTTGTTTGGGTTTTTTGTTTGTTTTTGGTTTTTTTGAGACAGGGTTTCTCTCTGGCTGGCCTGGAACTCACTCTGTAGACCAGGCTGGCCTCGAACTCGGAAATTTGCCTGCCTCTGCCTCCCGAGTGCTGGGATTAAAGGCGTGTGCCACCATGCCCGGCTCAACTGTGAGCTCTTAAGTGAACTGTGATATTGCTGGAGTGCATGGTGCCAATAAAGGGCACTTGGGTAGGAATGAGGGCTTCTGATGTTCTTGCAAGACCAGAAACCCGATGTTAGTTTCACTAAAAGACTAACATAGGGAACATTAAATACAACTTTAGAAAACACAAAAGATTCTCTTTAGTGCAAGTGATTCTAAAAAGCTTCAAGCACCAGCCCCAGAATATTCCAAGAAAGTCAAGTTTCAATTACATGTCTAAAGGGAAATGAAAACAAAACCACTTCATTTGTGTGGAGAATGGCTGCCAGATTAAAAGTTAACATGAAACTACGTGTGGACTAGTGAAATCTCAGCGTAACTGCCAGACATATGTGTACAATTCTCCCAATGCAACAGCCACACAGCGTAATGTCTTTGGAAAACTGAGATGAACCAGCCTATAGTAGAACTTGGAATTAGAGTGTTCAGGCATCCAGAAATGTCATAAAAGGATGGAAAAGACAGAAACAGACCCTTAAAACAAAAGGAGCAAGAAAGCATGCTTTAAATGAAAATCTCAACAGAGGGCAAAATAAAAAAAAATACAAAAACAGGTAAGTTTAAAAGAGAAGTAGAGTATCTAAAATAAATACATATATTAATTCATTAATAATAGTCACCCTTACTAGGCTTTGTGATGTATCCCTATAATTCCAGTGCTCAGAAAATTTATGAATTAACAGCCTGAAGTTCAAAGCTATCCTGGGCTACACAGTATGACCAGCTAACGCCAACTAAAACAAAAACTCAACAACAAAAATCAGCCCCCAAATCTCATTTTAAAAAATGTCAAAAACAGGTGATTAATACAAGGTAAAAAGAAAAGTGCAAAATAGAACCTACATTTTGACAGCATGTGT
This sequence comes from Mus musculus, assembly GCF_000001635.26. Classification (NCBI taxonomy): domain Eukaryota; kingdom Metazoa; phylum Chordata; class Mammalia; order Rodentia; family Muridae; genus Mus; species Mus musculus. The sequence continues at coordinate 91,536,378 of NC_000073.6, forward strand.
AATCCAAGGAGTAATACAGGAAATGATCTAGGAGAAAAATGGGAGTAAAATGAAGCCATTGTATAGAATGAAAGAATATGAGTTTTAGATAAATTGAATAATAAAATATGAGAGAGATGTTTAGAAATAGCAACAATTGAGACATCTTAAAAATTAACCAGGTACTAGGTAAATGGCTTAAGGTGGGTTTAACACTTGAGATGCAAGCGTGAAGATGAGTTATGATCCCAGTTCCCCCGTAAATGCAGAGTAACTAGCTATCAAGACTAGTCAAATTTGCTAGCTCCAGTTCAAGTGAGACACCCTGTCTCAATATGTGATGTGTAAATGATTAAGAAAGATGTACATTGAGAAACACTGACTTCCATGTACTTACATACCTGTACCTGCTTAGCCCACCCCCACACACGAGAATGCACATAAATGAATGCTCACCACACACATAGATCTACAGAGAAAATCTGATTAAAGAATAACTATTATTTCAAAGAAGAGTTTTTTGAAAGAAGAAAGATATGTAACATAAATGAGAAGATATTTCTTGCAATACAGTAATTAGATTGAGAGCTTTCTATCGTAAAAATTAATATCATAAGACCTTGTGTCATAATATATTCAGAATGCTAAGAAAAGTTGATTATCAGTTTGAAAATTACCACTGATACAATTTTTTAAGTATTATGTGAATGTAGATATTTTAGGGAAATATTTTTAAAACTGAATGTGTTTAACTATCACACAAATTTGTTGCTGAAAGGCTATTAAAATTTGCACATATATAAAAGATTTAATCCAGATAGCAGGATAGAAATGATAAAATTAAGGGAACATAAGTAACTTGTAAGAGTGATGGTGAGAAGTCTGATAGTAAAAATTTCCTGCAGGAGACACAGAATACAAGGGACTGATTTGAAAGTGGAAGGAGCTAAATGCCAAGATGGAGTAAACTCTCTTACAACAATAATACAGAAGGTTAAGTTGCTATAGAAGTAGTCAATTGTACATTGAATGCACTATTGAGCTCAACATGTGTTACTATCTACTATTAAATATAGATAATGTGACTTTGGCACAAACAAAAACATAATGCTATAAAAGGGCTCAGAACCTAATTATGTACACACACATGATCTAGACATATGGCTTTGGGCTGAGACATATTAGTGAGGACCATGAACAAGATTTTTAAGTACCAAATAAATAAATAAATAAATAAATAAATAAATAAATAAATAAATAAATAATGTCTGTGCATATGGAGAAAACTAGATTCTTATCTTTGCTAAATTGAAAAAAGTGAACATAACTTTCTAAAAGCACAAGTTTAAATTACATAAAAGAAAACAGAAAATTTATTTTCAAATTTGGAAGATAAAAACATTTTTAAAATACAAAAATTGTACAAACATAAAGAAAAAAACACAAATAGATTTCTGTACATTTCAATATGTACGAGGGCTCTGAATGATAAAAGATGAAGCAAATTAGGGGGTGAGTTAGAGGATGAGAGCAAATATGTTTAAAGGCTGAGATACACAGAGGTCTAATGCCCAGAATACTAAACACTTCCATAAACCAGTAAGAATGTAGATCTATTTTAGAGAGCAAAGACTGTGAGCAGAAGGAAGTTCAAAAAGCCAATCGATAGGCAACATTCCAATCCTCAGCATTAAGTCAGACTATCTCTCAAGGTCTAACCACTGTAGCTCAGTGGTTGTATGAGGCACTGTGTTGAATCCCCCACTACACATCCACACATAAATAGCACATATTATCAAGGCTACAAACAGACAACATCTTATGGACATGCCTCGTTAGATAGTCATCTAGTATATATATGACTCAGGTGGATTTCTGAGTTCAAGGCCAGCCTGGTCTACAAAGTGAGTTCCAGGACAGCCAGGGCTACACAGAGGAAAAAAAAAGTAAGATAACACTTGGTAGTGAGCCAGAATAAAAAGGGGCATACTCTGTAAGCACCAGCTATATTTTGAAGTACCTAGAAAAATTCTGTGTTCTTTGTTGATTTTTGATGTGTAGGAATGTTGATGGAGAATTGGTTTTAGATGAAGTAGAGTGCAGTTGGGTGAGGAGACGGATCCATTTTTGAGACCAATATTTCTATAAAAATATTTTGCAAAATTATGGAAAAATATGAAAGTGTCTTAAGTCTAAATTATATGTATATTAAAATTATGTATGTATATTAGTATTTCATTATCAAATATTTAAAAGAAAAGATGAATGAGAGAATAAAATATAACAGAAATAGTCTAATTATTTTGAGAGCAGAAAAGTAAATTTTAGCCCACTAATATTTAGTCAAGGGAATTACCTGCAGTAACTCAAAAGTTTTCTTTTTCACACTTGTCCAGAACTCATTGTGTCTTTGGTCCAGAAATGGTTCTGTGACGGAGTCAGTTGTTTCACATTAACACTGGGACACATGTGTGTTCATATTGACCATAGGATGAAACATGAAGTTTTAGATTGTTTTTTTTTCTTTTCAAAATTTAAAACAGTATTAAAATGTTGCTATGTTTTTATTGGTATTTTTTTCTTACTACGTTTATTATAGTAACTAAAAACCACTTATGTCTCATGGAGTCTCCAAGTCATGCATACATATCTAACATAACTTCATTCTGCATTGAGATTTATTTCTTTATATGTTGATGTTCCTAATAACACAAAGCTTCACGAGAGGCGGGATTGCATTTTTTTCACTTAGAAGACCCTAGAATTTGGCATGTTGTATGTATTCAATACATTTTGATGGCATTGAATCACTTGCCTTTGCTATCACACAAGTGAAAATGTACATTGATTGTCAAAGCTTTTTATTATTTATCTCATAACAAAAAATATGGAGATCAAAATATGGTTGCCTATGCATCGGAAACTCACATTGAAATTTGGACATTTATGTTGAAGGTAAATATGTTCATTGTCTTTTACTTCCAAATTATGTCATGTATACTTTATAATTGCTGTTTATTAATTGTCTAAAGTCACATGCTAGTCATAAGCAATCATATATTTTTAATTAAATGTACATAAATCTGAAAAATACTTATAGGATAAAATGCATCTTAATGTGCATTTTCTTAGATTTAGCAGTGAACCTAGATAGATATTTGTTTCTATGGATTAGTTTCTTACTCTGCTTCTAATGTAATTATTTAATGTCTAGGTAACATTTTTTAAAATGTAACTAATATGCCAGACAGAAAACTGTAGTCGAGTAATACCTACTGGCTTGACTCAAGCATTTCATTGACCTTGGATGTTCAAAGGAATCACACAGGTGTGTGGGTGTGCACATGCATTGTGGTATGAACCCAAAGCTGCTTAAAAGAATTTAAATGTTACATCTCAAACTCAGCTACACCGCTGCACTGCCAGGTTTCTGCTATTTGTAGGAATTATGGATGAAGTTTTGAAGGGAAGGGTCTATGCAGATTGTGATTCTATGCAGATGAAAAGTGTCTAAATGATCGATCTGTCTTCCTAGACAAGAGTGCTATCACTTCTTTATCTCAATCAGAAGAATAATGATGCTTAGAGACACTTAGGATGAAGTGTAGGCCACAGCCTTCCTGTTTGTATGAGATGCATTTGCTCCTGGAGGGCCCAGAAGAGATGACTGTATGACTGTGGCAGTGAATGTATTCAATTGACATTATACTCATGTTGAAACTGAAGCCTTACAATATCCTACTGATACTTCCAGTCTCTCCCAGTTCCTAATTTTTTCCTAGTTTACCATAGACACATGTGACAAATAAGTTTTTATTGTCTACATTTTGATGAGTATTTGTAAAATACTAGCATGCACCCTGACAGCTACTGTTTTACTCTACATTTGCATTTTGTATCTCCAACTGTGAATTTAGTGAACACTAATTACTGTTAGTTTTTCAGCTGAATCTTTGTTGGTAGGTTATTTATTTATTTATTTATTTATTTATTTTTGAAGAATTCCATGCTGGCTCCAATCAAATGTGTGGAGAAAATTATCAGACGCAAAATAAGTAAAATAAATAAAAGCAAAGTAAGTAAATAAAATAGTTAAATATTAAAGGTCTTGTCTGTTCTTGTTTCCATGATTTTAAAAAAAATCAAATTTATAGGAAAAAATGCAAACATGGTTGTAAAACCTATTAGTCCCCACAGAACACATGACAATCCTTTGCTTTGCCTCATGGCACCTGTCAATGGCTTGGAATTTAGTAGCTCTTCTAGCTCTCCATTGCGTGATCCTGTCTTAAAATATTACAGAAGAGACTTTTTACTTATTAATTTCAGGTGGATATTCTCCTTTTGGCCTTTAATATCCTGTGCTTTATCTTCTTACTAACTACTCTTTTAACACATGGCTTGGACAAACCTGTGCGCAGAAATCATGAAATGCCTTTTGCATCACAAAAGCTGGGTAAGCTTTGGTCCTGTGGAGAAGCCCTTTGAAACCTAAGGAGGCACCATCGTGCATTTATTTCTTGATGTTCTGCAGTGTTTCTTCTCCAAGGAGTACAGGGTATAGTGTGGAGAACATTACATGGGGGTGCCTAAGAGTGTCCAAAGGAAATAAAAGAAAAAAACTGTAGGAAGTGAGAGCGCAGAGCAAAAGAAATAGCTATTGGCAAAACCAAACCCTGGGTGGCAGTTAGGCTTGCCAAAGAAACTTGAAGGAGCCAGGCTACCCTGTAGGGCCCATAGTTGGCTTTTTTGAATACTGAATCATTTTACCACAGCAAGAGAGAGTTCCATTAAACTCTCATATAAAGACCCACAATTAGACCCATAGCACAGAACATAGCCTTAAAAACCATCTACCCAGATAGGATCCAGAGAGAACAAGAGTTAGAAACAAAATCAAAGGCCAGAAACGGGATCATGTGTTTATTTCTTCACTAACTGTACTGAGAATATTGTAGGCACACTGTCCCTTGGGTTGCTAATGACAACCCATACTGGCTTGTTCCACCTCCAATTGCCTCCAAGGTGTCCAACACTTAACAATTATACTTTCTCAGTTGACAGCAGATGGAACGCTTTTGATAGACGAGCTCAGCCACCTCACACAGACCTACTGCTGACAGTGGTTTTACTTAGGGTTTTACTGCTGTGAACAGATACCATGACCAGGGCAACTCTTACAAGGACAACATTTAATTGGGGTTGGCTTACATGTTCAGAGGTTCAGTCCATTATCATCAAGGCAGAAACATGGCAACATCGAGGCAGGCATGGCACAGGAGGAGCTGAGAGTTCTACATTTTCATCTGAAGACTGCTATCAGAATACTGGCTTCCAGGCAGCAAGGATGAGGGTCTTAAAGCCCACACCTACAGTGACACACCTACTCCAACAGGACCACACCTACTCCAACAAGGCCACACCTCCAAATAGTGCCACTCTCTGGGCCAAGCGTATACCAACCATCACAGCTGGTTTGCTGAGCAAAGGGAATTAATTCTCTTTGGGTAGTCTGTAGCCGTGCTTACCATATTTGATTCATTTGTGTTCATAGTGTCCTTCTGCCAGGTCAGCTTGGAAGGACTTGCTAGATGGAAAGAAGTTTATGTGCCTATGTGTTATCCTTTAGTACAGCTGGCAAAGGGCTTAAGCATTATCTTTCACTGGAGGAAACATTTGTCTCTTAATATTGACTTTACCCTAAAAGTGCCTGGCATGAGAGGTTAAACTCTAATAAGATCATTGACGCTGGAAAACCCTTCTGTGAGAATCAAATAAGAAATTTCTTCAAGCAAATATGGTTGAAGAGCTGTTCTTTACCTTTCCCCAGGTGGTAATCACAATGGCAAGTGTCCCTTTAAAAGAGAATGTCACTGCAAGGAGCAGCTGGGTCTAGTTTCAAGGTAGCTTTAAGTTACTTTCTATACTCCAGTTCTCATACTGAAAACGTAAAACCAAGGACTTGGAAACTCAAGACCTTCACTGAGGCATTTGACATGACACTTCATCCTCTTAACTGTGTCTTTTGTCCGGGTTCAGGTTCCTAAGAAGTAAACTCCCTCTACTGCAAGCTGTGGACAGAGATGTAACTTTCCTTGGATCAAGTGCATTTAAAATGGGGGAAAAATAAGGCTTTTTACCCAGCCATCTCAGGTAGTCATCTTGGACGACCTGGTAGGGATTTGGGCTCCAGGGACACCTGTTTGTTCTTCTATGGTCAGAGCCACGATGCTCTGTTTCTCCCTAGTGCCCAGCCACGCTGGCATTGTTTATTATACCCCTGAGACTGTGTGTGAATGTCTCTAAGTGGCCACTGCCGCCAGCGCGTGTAACTGTCAAGACAGAAGGAAGCCAAACGGCCAAGCGAGGCGTGCAATTGGAGTGAGAGCCAGAGGTGTACTGCCTCTGTGGAGTCAACTGCGGCTTCTCTTCCTTCTCACACACATGGAGTTTGGAGCCGAAGAACCGCAGCCCGACACTTAGCCAACTGGATGTGTGTGAGCCGGCTCTGAAGGTTGCACCGCCTTTCCCGAACCTCCTGCTGGCAGGATGTAAATATACCTGCAGACCGGCCAAACAGGACTGCCTTTCCCCCCAACCCCTCCCTCCTCCCACCCTCTCCCGGCTAACCAGCATGAGAGGATCAGAGAAAGCAACAGCCCGCAAGTGACAGCTCCAGCCGGAATCTGCTCGGCTCAGCCTCCGTGGGAAGTTGATTGTGCAGAGGCTTTCATTGTGAACCTCCGCTGGCATCGCTATGTTTGCCTCGATCTGGTATGCCAAGAAGCTGGGTCGCAGGTTCGTGCACAATGCCAGGAAGGCGAAATCAGAGAAGGTATGGAATGAGTGGGGAGGAAGATCGCTTTATGGATGTGCCAAGTGCCTGCTCTGGGCTCTTGGTCTGAATATAGACGCAGCCTTTATTCGCCGGTTGTAAGAACCTGCCTCTCAATAGAAATATGGTCCATGCCACTTAGGAAGGGGCAACTCTTAGAGGCTAGTTCTGGAGGGAGAAAAGCATTCCGGTTGATGGGGATCTTGGCTATTCGAGCTGTTAGCTGATATCAGTGGTTGATAGAGAGGGTCTCCACAGAGACAAGTATTCCCTGGCATTGCATAGGGTGGAAGCAGGGGAGCAGCTGCAGTCTGTGCTTATTGGGGGAGCTCACTAGTAAACTTGTTGCTGGACTGCATTATTTTTATTACTGTGATCTTTGGGTCTATGGGAGCATTATAAATACCTGTGTCTTTCTCTAGCACACGTGTCTCTGCGTCCTGAGAGACTTAATGGTGACACTTACCACACCTCACAGGAGTGCTTGATATTGTTTCCAGTGAACAACAAACAGAATCTTCATTACAAAAGTGTTTACAATGGGCAGGAATTCTATATTCAATGGGCTACTGGTCTCTGTTTAGAGAATGGCTTTTTGTCCCTTGTATTCCATACGATGAGTTTCCAGAGAATTTCTGCACAGACTGACCTCCTTAGTTTTGTTTCTCTAAGAAATTAAGATAGTCTGTAAGTCCCAAGGTACACTAAAAACCTGAACATAACAGAAGATATTAATTTACATCTTTGATTTTTTTTCCAATGTTTTTTGAGGCACTGGCCCAAACCTGTCATGTTTTGGAAATTGGGAAAGCAAAAAGGATTTGGTAGGTGCTGGGGAAACTTCCTTTAACCCTAACAGAATCTTGTTGAATCCCACATTGTCTATATTTCTCTGAGGATGTTATTTTTAGCCCAGATTCTTTCAACCTTTCACACATTCCTGAGGCTGACCCAGGATAGCTCCCAGGGTCCTTGGTACTGTTATTCTTCCCAACTACAAGGATGATATTGCTACTGCGCTCGATCTGTTCTGTCAGAGTAGGGATGTTGATAAAATACAAGAATGCCGTGATAAACCAAGATAGAATTGCATTGTGATAAGAAAATATATTGTGGTTATTTTCACTTAAGGGCTGTTGCCTTTAGCAGTACCTAGATCCAAAAACTACCACATGATAGCCAGCTTGTTCTTCATTGACCCTTTTGATGAAGGAGTGGGTGGGAAGGTTTAGGGTAACATAGGTTCCTTCTGCATTTTATATGTCACAAACTGCAAACTTACTGTGTTCCACTACATTGATTTTGGAGTCTTGCTTCAAGTTATTTTTAAGGAAAGCTACTTTGAGGAAGTAAAAAGACCTTCTATTAGAGCACATTTTTTTTTAAGGAAAAAGGTGTTTCTTTCCATAAAAATTGTAGGCTATATGGATGACAGGACTCTGAAAGACACTGGGGGACAATGCCTTCTGGCAAATTAGTATGAAAAGAAAAGTTGACTCTTCTAGTGCTATTTAATTCAGATTCAGACCTGTGTATGGCAGCTGTGTGTGAAGGACTTGAAAGGCTGTTAATCTAACCAAGTGACTTGGGCTCAGCCTCTGCGTTTTCAGCATGTGCAGGAAGTAGCAACAGGACTCAGGATATCCTCTTCACTTCTGGGCTCGATAGTGCCTAGAATAGGCAAGAACTCCAGCCTGAAGGATCTTCATTTTATTTATTTATTTATTTATTTATTTATTTATTTATTTATTTATTGTCTTACTCGGAGTGTAAGATGCACTCACATCAGGAACTCACATAAACTAAAGTCCACTAGGCTGTCAGAGTCATAAGGACCTAAATGAAACAAAACAGATTCGTTCTAATACCCTGAGCTTGCCAAAAAATGGCTGGGAGGAGCTAATTTTGAATACTAGGCGCTGACATCTCTTAGAGTTTGTGCTTGAGGAGTTCCTAGAATAAACCAAAAGGTTGGCTACCTAGAAAAATGTAGCCACTCAGACAAAACCTGGTGAGTGGCAGTGGTTTATATGGTATAATCAGATCAAATTACTTATTTAAACAAGTAAGTATGAATTAGCATTTTCAGCTAAGAATTCAGTAACATACTTTAAGATGGAGGTTGATAAATAATAGCACAAACTGCAGCATTTGAGGGATAAGTCTATATTATGGAAGTAGTCATCAATTTACTATTCTTTATAAAGGTTGTCTCCTTCCCCATCTAACAAGCCAATCTACATTGACTACAGTCCTTCCATCCTACTTTGTCACCCAGGTTTGATCTGGACATTGTGTTTCTCAAGGCTCAGTTAATTGAGAGTTAATTAGGAATATAAAAGTCTAAATGCTATCCTAAACACATAGTTTACTATCATTTCTGGTTGTTTAGTCTATCATTTGGTCTCAGTTAAATACTAGTGCAGTTCACCAGCATCATGTAATGTCTGTCACAATGATTACCATGATAGTAATATTATCAATAACTGCTCTCTGTGTTCTTGCCATCATCACACTGCTCTCTGTGAAATTCAATTTGATCTTCATACCCTATATGACATGTTCTTTCTAAAATTTCCTTGAGAATACCTTGGCTAGCTCAAGGTCACAGGAACAGTAGTAACTATCAATGCTGGAATTTGAACTCAAAGCATTGTAATCTATATCTTTGGTTCTCTTACACTGCACACAGCTTTCACCATTTTCCAGAATCTCCTAATGTACTCTTGTCTATATAAGATAAGCATTGCTTCTCATCTTGTCCTATTTTGTATTAGAACTCCCAAAGTCATGAAGTTTCCAAAAATCAAAGTTTGTGATTTTCATAAGTCAACTGCCATGCTTCAGATAAAACAATAACTAACTGTGTCTAAAATTACCTGTTCCATGAGCTGAGCAGTGGTGGCACATGCCTTTAATCCCAGCATTTGGGAGACAGAGGCAGGCAGATTTCTGAGTTCGAGGCCAGCCTGGTCTTCAGAGTGAGTTCTAGGACAGTCAGAGCTATACAAAGAAACCCTGTCTCAAAAACAAAAAACAAAACAAACAAAAAAAATAAATAAAACAAACAAACTAAAAAAACAAAAATTCAAAAAAAAAAAAAACAACCAACCAAAAACAAAAAAGAAAATTACCTGTTCCATTAATGATGTTTCTCCATGACGCCTCTAGTTGGATAAATGCAGCAAGGTATTTATTGGCCCCTATTATTCTCAAAAAATAGCTTGTAATTATCATGCCTTCATAACCTCAATATTGACGTTTGTACTTATTGATCTTTCTTATCGGCTATAAAGATGTCTTTCATCAAAGAGGACCTAAATTTTAGCCAATTATAACTGTGGTTTTCTTTAAGAATGAGTCAAAGATGTTAGGTGATTCACATTGCTATTTTCTTCTGAAAATGAAAAGCCATGGGTTCTTTGTTATTCTTTCACTGAAAGGATTGTTGCTCAGACCAGCAAATTCTATGAACAAAATTATCCTAAAAGTGGTAATGTGCAACTAGGATTGCTTGGTCACCACATGGCATCTCCATTTAAACAATTATTCCTTCTTTTCTGAGATCCTTTGTAGTTAGTTGAGAAGTTGGTGTCTCTCTTTTCTGCCTGTTGTTACATTTTGACTTAAATCTCTTCAAGTAGACCATTTCCAGATTGGTTTACTTTAAAAGGCTAGGTGATACATACGAGATATATTGAAAACACAGTTTCAAGTCACACAAAAATGCCAAAGAGAATTGAAGCACTGAAAGTTGTATACCTTCTTTCAACTCTTTGTTTTGATTTTCATTGTTATGCTTTTTACTATTTTAAGGGGAAACATTGAAAAGTGCCTGCATATGCACATAGGGGAGACTAGTGTCCACATCCTTCATGTAATAAAAGTAGCCATGGATAAACTAGGCAGTGTGAGATAACCAACAACTGATGTAAGTTTCCTAACATTAGGGCATATTTACCCTTGGAAACTTTCCCAAGCATTAACACCCTAGAAACCTCTTTCTTTCTAAATGTAAAGCATTAATTCAGAATAAACTGAAGGGAAGGACAACAAAGTGATGAGCTTGTCAGCAGTGCCCAAAGAGAAAGAATCATGACCTTGGTGGTTCTAGCAAAATATAAAAAGGATGGGCACTTTTAAAAAGGACACTAGCTAGTCTTGCTCTTTGGCATCCAGCCTGAAGGCAGACATATGGCTTATGTAACTTCAGTGTTCTTATCTATCAAATGGAACTTTCTCCACCCCCCATCCCCCACTTTTTAAATATGGTGAATGTAGATGTTTTCAGAAGGAAGGAAAATCCTTTACTGTGATAGCCTAGATCTGCCATAATTTGACCTCTTTACTATCATACCTTGTTCTCCACCTATGATCACATAAACTGAGAATCCTAAGCTCTAAGCAAATTCTCACTTGCCCTATTCCTTTTGTTATCTTCAGAGATTTGGCCTGACCTGTTCAGCTAACTATTTGACCACATCCCAACCCTAACAATCACTAGTTCTGCATCTTGATGGGACATCATTATTACTAAGAAACACTATGGCCTCAAAGGCCCAGACTAAATCTCTTACCAGTCCTTACAACATTGTTGGTAATCATCTTCATATTACTGTAATTATCATTAGATTACTTGAAATACAGGACTTTTCAGCTTTTGTACCAGATGTGTAGAGCCTGATGGAAAGAGGCTAAACATATGACTATCTTTCACATGGTACTACTTAGACTTTACATTGTCACCCCTTGTAAGATGCATCATTATTTATTGCCCAGAGACAAAAGAACAGTGAATGGATCTGGGATGTCATAGTACTTCTCAGATGTATCTTCATTACAGAACTGTTAAACTGAAAAAGGGCTTACCTGTAGAATGAATGTAGTGTGGCACAATGCTGAAGGGATTGATGCATTTTTATTTAAAGATGGAACAAGTTAATATAAATAAACTGCTGAAAGGTAGCACTTTCCATCCAATTACTTGCATCTCCTTGTCAGTAATAATGATAGTTTGCATAGAGACGTATAATAGTTAATACCTAAATGTATCATAGAGATTTTCTGGTAGAGATAGAACTCATTTAGCATTGAGGATTCTCTTCTGTATTTAGGAAGGTAAATAAAGAAGTAAAATGCAGATGAATGCTATGTAAGTGATATATTAAAAGCCAAAATCGTAACAAATCCATGTAGATTACAGAAGAGAAAGAGGAAAACACATTCCAGTCCCTCTCCCTCTCCCTCTCCCTCTCCCTCTCCCTCTCCCTCTCCCTCTCCCTCTCCCTCTCCCTCTCCCTCTCCCTCTCCCTCTCCCTCTCCCTCTCCCTCTCCCTCTGTAAAACAATGGAACAATAGCTAGCACTTACTGACTTCATTCTACAGTATGTAATTACGTAAACAATCCTCTGTAGAGCCATATTCTCTAAATTAAATACTTACTGCATGTTCTATATGAATATGTATATGTAATGTGTGTATACAACTACTTAGATGGCAAGTATATTACCCTATGAAAAAATCAATTTTGACAAGTGGCTTTACATGCATTACCTGAATTTTGCTTGGACTTTAGAAAGTATGGCCTGATGTGGATGAGCTGTCAGTCCTCAGTACATGATAGATTCTTTCTTGCCTATTCTTGTCTCATGCTAGAGTAGTCTGACCCAGAGAGAGAAATAAACAGTTGTCCTCTCCCAAGTCTGTTTCTTTGAGACTTCTGAGTCCCCAATCTACAGTCATGAGCAATAGTATGACTCAGCACCAGTGTCAGCCAAACTGTGGTGACCAGGAGGACAGATGTTTGCCCATGCTGAGTGCAGCCCTGCAGTTTGTTCTTATCACCTTGCAGAGGGACTGAGCAGTGAAAGGAGCAGCCTTAGTACCTGTTCTATGGTCCCCAACGGCTACTCATTCATAAGGCATAGCTGTTGTCAGACTGGGAAAGCAAGACAGGAGGAAAGAAAGAGAACAATCTAGCTGGAGGTCAGTAGAACAGGTCATACAACCCCTGTGAACCTCATGTCAGTTGTGTAATGCCTTTTGAGCAGTACTTGAGCACTAGGATGTATACTTTACATCCTTTATTTCATCTTGTCCTCCCTTTCACTTGCTGTGTTGCTTTTATATATAGCCAAAGAAACTGCAATGTTGGGTACTAAAAGGCTAGACCAGATCATAATCTGGTAAAGGGAGTTTTCAAAGGCAGGCATTACTGACTATAGAGCTTGTACATTTTATGCTCTGTTCTATGTTTTCTAGGGATAGTCAGGCCTCTGAGTAATATTGAAATGACAGCTGATTTCTCACTACAGTGTGTCTAGAGACCAGATAGGCAGATGGACTCACTTGAGTCTAGTTTACAGAAGTTTGCAAAAATAAATTTTATCTTTCCCCCTTCTGTTTCAGAGGCTTTCCTCTGCCTTGTATGAATAGATTAAGGGAGGAAGATGAGAAGACGCTCCTCAATCTACTAAAGTAAAATCACCCACCCAGAATCCTCTGTAAATATCCATGACATTCCACTTCCTATTCACAAATATACCTCATGTATGAGTTTATTAGAGAAGTTTCTCTCACTTGAGCAATGCCCCGTGGCACTCACTAATTTTGTTTGAGCTCCATGGTTTCATTTTCTGAAGGTAATCACTAAGTCTTGAGTAACCTTGTCAAAACATTGTAAGTTTTGTCCTTTTCATTCAAGACATCTAACATAGGGAGTTCCTGAGTGAATTATGCATGAACCAGGGATTAGTATGCCTGGATGTTTACTGGTTGTATCTTCTACTGCTGCCTATGCCTTCTTAGCTAATCTGTCTTGGCTTGAATTCTTCATTTGCAGCCAGATTTCTTCAGAGCTAAACATTTTTAGATTTGTATTTAGTATAAAACTACAAAATACTGGAAGAAAGACTTTGTCCTCATTTGTGCTTATCCAACTATAAGTCTTATATGCTTAATAAGTCCTGTGTCAGGATAAGCATGTCAAATGAATGCATATAAAAAAAAAAAAAAAAGAAGCCTGGGACTGCCTTGCCTGTTCTTTAAAAGACCATAATGAGACTGCACCCATCTTCAAAGAAGGAACAAGATGAGGGGCCCTGAAGGTCATTTCCCTATTGCTTGCTACCTATTTCCTTTGAAGATAGAGAATATGAAGAAGGTGGCAGCCTTCTGTTTGAAAGATTAGTTTTCTGTCTCTTACTCTTCATGCCACTGACTCCAGAATTGGAAGGACGATAGCTACCAGAAGATCAGAATCCTTTTCAACTAACAATGATATGTCAAACTCAACAATTTCCAACAGTTTTGCTCCACATGTCTCAAGACACAGGCTTGTATGTAGACATGAAACATTTTTTTTCTACTTTCTAAACCTGTAAGTTTTAGTTATTGAGAGAATTCTCCTTCCACTAGCTATAGACCAAATTATGTCCTCTTCAAAGTCCTAGTCCATAGTGTGACTTAATTTAAAGATAGATCTTTTAGGAAATAATTCTTTTAAATTACATTAAAATGATAGAGTCCCCATCAGTAGGATTAGTTGCCATATAAGAGGAGGAATGGGAAATTGTATTGCTTCTCCTGACCCCTAGTACTGACCCTCATTTTCTCTCAGTGGCTCGGGATACACACAAAAAAGGCTACAATGAAGGAATGAATGGTCACAAGAACCCAAAGATTATTGAAACTCTGACTTTGGACTTCCTGATCTTCAATACAGTGCAAACTTACTTTCTGCTCTTTGAGCTGCTGAATCTCTGATACTTTGTTTTAGCAGAAGAAGAAAGCTGAATTACAACCTCCTACCGTAATGGCCATATAGGATACTTTGAAATAAGGAGTAGTTTTCTGGTGCCAAACATGGGTCTCATCATCAAGGATGAATAGGTAGGTTAGCTGAGTGTTGCTATGAATACAAAGTAAATAAGCTATGGAACCCACACAACCTCAACAGATCAATCTCATCTGATCTTTTGAAGAAACAAGAAAGGCTGTTAAAAATAGATAGTAATCAAAAAAGAAAATAGATAGCTGCTGGTTTTGGAGGGTCAGTTTATTTGACTGTATATTCTTTTGTCAAACTCATAGGACAAGAGAATGAATGCTAACTATTCATCCAGCAAACTCTATATAAACTTTTAAAAAGCACTCATTAAATCTTGCCTTTCCTTTCCATCTCTACTTGTTACTATTCAACCATGTTAGTAGGCTTCCCATCTGTCTTTGTTTCTTTTTCTGTTGCTGTGATAAAATACCATGATTAGAAGAACTCAGTGGAAATAAAGTTTCTTTCTCCTCACTTTTGAAGGGTGTAGTCTGTCATAGTGGAGAACTCAGAGTGGCAGGTTGACGAAGCTAGTCACATCACAGCCACCATCAGGAATGAAGGTGAAGCAGGAGCTCCCCTGCTTGGCTCCTTTTGCCTACTTATATAATGCCAGATCCCAGCCAGGAATGGTGGGGCCAAAGTGAGTGGGCATTCAGGCATGCCCAGTGTCCTGTTTCCCACATGATTCCAGAATCTGCAAAGTTGACAACTAACATTAACCACCACATAATCCATTTAAGAGCATGCTTGAGAAAATCAACTGAAAGGAAGAAAAAAATTCTCTGGGCTTCATGTTTCAAAGGATTCAGCTGATGGTCACTAGCATCTATTGTTTAGAAGGCTTATCA
Source organism: Mus musculus (assembly GCF_000001635.26). NCBI lineage: Eukaryota > Metazoa > Chordata > Mammalia > Rodentia > Muridae > Mus > Mus musculus. Next base: position 91,551,871 of record NC_000073.6, read on the forward strand.
CCATAAGACAGAACATCATGAGAGAAGACATCATAAAAGAAAGCTGCTTACTGCACTGTGGCCAATAATAGGGAAGAGACCAAAACAGAGAGCATAGCAAGAAAACACACTCTCCACAGATAGACCTCTCCTAATTTCCTTCCTCCACTAGCCCCCCAACTCTTACTATTTCAATACTTACTGAATAGTACATTCATCTCTGAACCCATCAGTAGAGTAGCTTATTGATGAGAGTTAGCTTTCAGGATACAGTCACTTCCTAAAGCCCCACAAGTAGTGAATACTTCTACACCAGGGACCAAGCCTTCAATATATGATGAGCCTTTGGGGGACACTTCTCACTAAAGACATAGCAAAGTCCCTCTGAAGCATGAACATAATGATATCCTTATAACTGAGCATGGGAGAAAATTCCTACTATGAGAAGGGATTTAGATTTGTCACAAGGGTTTGCCAAAAGCATGGAGAGAATGACAGCTGATAGAAACAGGAGATCTTATAATAGAGTTCATTCCCTTTTCAGCACTGTAAAGCTGCGTCAGTTGATAGGAGAGAAATTGATGATTCCTTAGCATGGGACTACGGAAAATAAATTTTCTATGGGAGGGAGAATGTGCCTGTCATGGGATTTAGGAGTTGAGGGAGTGATGCCTGAGAAGTATAAAAACAGGAAATGTAGGAGTTTTTCTTATGCCTTCATGTTTGAAAAATATTGTACGTTAAGATTTATTTTCCTTTGATTTCTAAGTTTATTGTGAAGGTCATTTCTTACCTTTCTTCACCCCTGTCCTTCACACATTGTTTTTAATTTTTTTTTCATCACTTAGGAGCAATATGGCAGCTAAAGACTTTAGACCCATATGCAAAATTTACCTTATTGTTGCAGAACCTTGGTTACATTGATTTTTGGTTCTTTCCTGTGTTACAAACAGTAGCAACCTTCTCTGTATTGGCTTTCTATCGAGTCCAGTAAAAAACTTTAACATTTCCCTCTCTTGTCCCCACTTCCCTTTTCCTACCCTCTCCCCTTCTTTCCATTTCAATACACAACCTAGTTTCCTAAAGGAAACAAGGCAGCTTTTGGTAACTTATTCATTAACGATGCCTCTTTCTCTACTACTCCCTTGGGTTTCAGAATGGTCTTGCTTCACCATCCTTGTTTTATAGAATGAAGAAGTATGTAATTATATCTCTGCTACTAGAAGGAGGAAAACAAGAACATGGCAGGGAGGAGGTTGGTGGTGGTGATGGTGGTGATTTTTAAGTGAATTTGTTACTATACTGTGGAGAGCATTTGAGTCTTTAATTTATTACAAAAAATGTTTTGCATCATTATAAACATCCCACCTCCAAGCTCTGTCCTTTGTCCCCTCCCAGTCTCTCAGTATCTGTAAAATCATTTTTGAAAGAGTAATTATATTTTATGAATGTTGAATGAAAGCCTATCCCTTCTCGTTTTAAGGGAAGTGAAGCATTCTGAATGACACTGGTCTCAGGCATAGATGGACCACATCACTTTACAGCTTTATTTTCTACTCATAAAACCAGAGGAGTTTCATGGGCTCTAGAACTAGGAAGGGCCTTTGTTTTATAGGTGATAACTGCAACATTAATGAATACTTCCAGAGTGCTTATTGCGGGCTTCCACTACTGCTATGGTTATCAACCTGTGGATCTCAACCCCACTAGGGGTCTAATAACCCTTTCATGGGGGTTGCCTAAAACCATCTACATATCAGATATTTACATTATAATTCATAACAGTAGAAAATTATACTTATAAATAGCAGTGAGAATAATTGTATGATTGAGGGTCACCACAACTTTAGGAACTGTATTGGGGGGGTCACAACATTCGGAAGATTGGGGACCACAACACTATTGTATGACTTCACATATTCTGATTCTGCTAGTTTTCACAATCACCCTATTTGCTAAGTAACATCATGTCTACATTTTCACCTTGAGGCTAAGAAAGTTCAATTTGTGACCAAAGACACACAGCTAGCATGTTCTACATGGGTTTTGGAAACAGATGATCTAGATCCGAGTTTACATTCTCAACCATGACTACATGTTACCTCTCTGATTGAAGCCATGTTAGGGTAGTTAAGCTTGGATATTCCCAATTGCAAGTGATCTACCTGAAATTTTTTATGCTCAGATCACCAAGACTGGCAAGCACTACCCTATAGTCACGGATAAGGAGCAATTGTCAGGATCGTTGTCTTTTGTTTTTTGTTTTTATGTTTTTTTCATAGCACCACTGCTTGTATACAAGATTTTAAATAGTGATATTGACAATTTAGGCTGATATTCTCAGTAAATAATCGACCCAACTTCCCCATGACTTCAGAGCCTGGTTGTAATAATAATAAAAAAAAAAGTCATATAACAGGGTATCGTTTGGAGAAAAATTCCACATCAGTGGTTGCATTAATTGCTACTTTGGATGTTCCTGCTGTGAACTGAATGGACCCACAGTGGATCTATTTCTTAGAAATAACCATCTTTATTACCTCTGCTCTGGGATGCATACTTTTGAGATTTTTTTTTGAGACAAATACCTTCTCTAATTTATTTCTTTTTTCCATTTTTATCCTATCACTAATCCATTTTGTTGTTATAACTGGTTTAATGTTTTCATATTCAATCTATAAAGAATAAAAGATGCTATGGTTTTGTTTTTTTTTTTTTTTTTCTTTTTTGCCTTCTACTCTCCCGGTGTGTAACATTTGTTAACTCCGCAAGTGCAATGCTTTAAACGTCACGTTTAATTCAAATGCTATCTCTTATTTTATAAAATGTGGGGTTTTTTTTTTCATTCCATTCTCTGGAATTCCAAAACCCTATGTGATACATTAAAGAGAATTTCTTTTGTTTTGGAACTTTTCCCTGAGAAAGCTGCAAGAAGTGCAGACTAAAGCACACCCGACCAGCGAGGTGATGCATGGTCACAGTTGTGAACTACATTGTGCCTTTAGAAACCAAATTTAAAGTCAATTCCTGTTAATTTCTACTTCGGTATCCCAGTTTCTTATAACTTACCTTCGTAAGTGCCTGAGCAATTTCAAAGTCGTGTAATATTTTTTATTCACTGATTCAAAAAGGCTGACTACAGGAAACTAAAATTAAAGTACATGTGTTATCCATGGCCTTTTAAGTCAATTAATACTCAACAAATGCTCATTTCCCCTCGATGGTGAATGTAGACTTATTTGCACATTTCTATTAATAATACTGAGCTGGGACTTCTAAAGGGTGCAGAAGTGATCGAGGAATGCTGTACCCTAGACCATTAAGAATCAAGCAGAGAAAAATACATGATTGAAACAAACCTCTGACAAGCTCTGTGCTGTTTTATCAGACTAAGTGATCTGGCACTTTCCTTCCCATTTCTTATGCCTGGCCCAGATATATTGCAATCTTGGAATAGAGGATCATGCATGGTTACAAGTCACCGGGTACAAGGCTGACTATACTGCACTGTTATCCAATAGTAGAATGAAACACGCCCAACTTCATCCTGTTCCTAGGTAGCCCATGGGGACATTTATCCATAGTTTCCTTCTAGAAAACACAAATGTCTCAAGTTGATGAAAGCTGTTGATTTTGACTCTTTTGTTAAAATTCACTAAAGAAGAAGATTGGAAGACCAGCAGCACCACTGCCAGCATGGGCAATGAAATATTTTCTTAAACTTTGTATGTTCTGGCTTCCAAAATGAGACCTGTCTCATGCAGTTCTTATGGGAATCAAGTGCAGATATATTTATGATATAATCAATATGGTCTAAATGTTCATAAAGAAGTAGATAATTTGACAAACTGTTCAAACAAAGCACCTTAGAAATTAAATGTAATTCTGCACAATTTCTCAAATGACAAATGAACTCTCCTATCCCATACTCTTGCTCTTAAGTTCTATTTTTTTTTTTTTTTTTGGACCACTTTGGATAACTTCATAGTCATAGCTCTTTGGCATCAGAATACATGGGTGAATAGTCCTCTGCCCGGATACAGTAACCATAACTTTCACTGAACAATATTTTTGGAGGATGACTTGACTTAAGCAGTAGGTCTCACCAGAGATGTGAGCAATTCACTTGATAAACTTTTTACCCAAGTATATCTGTCTTAATATATCCCCTAGAGACTACCCCCTGAAGAGGCAGAACATTACCCTCTAATTAACATAATGCATTTCTGTCCATTTTAGACAGCAGATATGCTCTTGGAAAAGAATTGGTACCCAACACTATCTGTTGTTATTACACTTGGATACTTGACTGTTTTACTATGCTCTTAGAGCACCAAGTGGATGTGATAAAATTCACGATGTTAAAATATTACATTACTTTGCATTTCTGGTTAACATTTCATAGTTTTGAATGTGTTCTGTGTCATTTTCTTATCATACCCATTTATACTGTCATATCACTGGCGAAGCAAGTAACATGTCATTATGAAATAGACCCACTTAATGAAACTGCACATTCATGTCAGGTAATTTAAGGAAACAGCCTCAGCATTGCATAAAATTAGAAATATAGTGGTGACCATGCTTCCTCAGAGCACAGTACATAAGACTGGCTGCCTTCTGGGCGGTGCGGCCCTAGACAAGGGATACAATTAGTTGCCAATGAGGAAGGCTGTGAATTGTCAACTATGACACAATCTGACATGCAATATGTTCTGGGGTTCTATGCAATTCCATTTTCAGCTGAGTAAATGACACATCATTGTGAAGTAGGCCACTTCTGATTGAAAGAAAAAGTGGGTTGACTGAGAATTTAATTTTAACCCCTCTGTTACAGTAGACTGCCAAGTAGGGTATAGGCACAACTGAATTTCTTCTGAACTGTTAAGTATCTTAGTATCCAAACTGATAAATGTACTATATTTCATAGTCAAATGGTCATGCAATTATTTTATTGTGTTAAAATGTATACATAGTATGCCGTCAAGTACATTTTCAATATTGTGTGACTATTACTATCATACCTTTTTATAATTTGCATCACTTCTAAAGGAAACGTACCCACCGGAAAGTTAACTTTAACATAGAAACACATCCATTTACTATTTGAGCTTGGCATAAAACATGCTGACGAGTTTATCACAATAATTACATTCATCTGGTGTAGCCCTTCTAAAAACATCTTTAAAATACTTATAAATGTTTGGGCTTCTGTTACTACTTCAATAAGATTTTATAACATGTGAAATAAAATTTTAAGAATTTGTTGCAAGTAATATGATTTAGCTAAATACCTTTAGCTTTACTAAGATTAATAATTAAATATTTAATTGTGTAATAAATTATTATGTCACATGATCACTGAGAGTGGATACCCATTTACATAAATGTTTTACAGGGTGTTATAAAAAATCTAGTAAATTAATTATGACAATTTAGACTTCAGCTAATTAAACTCTTCTTTAGCACTTAACTTAATGGTGTAAAATAAAACAACTTTGACAGAGATAATAATTGACATGATGGTCTAGTTGTACCAACCAAAGGTAAAATTAGACAAATAGAATGTGCATCTATTTCAAAAGGAAAAAGTTGTTTTTTAACTACCCTCTATTGTAAAGTTGATTGCCAAATTGAAATAAGAATTATGTATACTTTGAGGAGAAAGACCTTTCAGTTAATACCATTGTTAGTCCACCAAGTCAGTCTCTCTCTCTCTCTCTCTCTCTCTCTCTCTCTCCTTTCTGGTGTGTGTGTGTGTGTGTGTGTGTGTGTGTGTGTGTGTGTGTGTGCATGCTTGTGTGTGAGAGCATAAATGAGGGAGGGCAGATGCATGCATACCATATTATATGTATAGAAGTCAAGGGAGAATTTTTAGAACTCAGTTCTCACCTCCTCAATTCTCTTGTTCCTTCTGCTGCACTGAAAACCACACAGATTTTATGTGATTCTCCTCCCCCATCTCTCATCTTACTGTAGGAGCTGGAATTACAGATCTGGGATCTGAAATGAGATCTCCAGGCTTGGACAACAAGTGCTGTTACTAAGCTCATTCAAACATTTGTAATGAGAATTGGTATAATCACTATATCAGTCTGACAATTAACTTTCACAGTGTTGTCATTGTACCTAGAACTAAAGTGGGATTTTTGGAACACCATAATCCAATGCAAAAAGTGTAGGCAATATTATACATGGGAGAAAGTATGCTAATATAAAATAACAACAATGATATTAATGGTCAGGATAACTTGCTATAGGTGATATTTATAGCCAATACTTTGTACCGATAAAACTGAGGTCCATATCTATTTACTTTAAACATTCAACATTTACCTAAGGCCAGCTCTGTCATCACCGAGAATTTTCCTTCCTACGCTGGAAACTGTAGGTATGAAAAGTGTGGAAACATGTCAAAGATATGTCTGCATTTAATTACTGGTCCTGCCTTGACTTGGAAAAACACTATGATTTCCTTAAGGAAGCATCACATTTATAGTCTGAAAGTTTGTTTCACCTTTTACTAACTAGAAACCTGACTTCCCGAAGGATCAGGTTTTAGGTTTCTTTCTATTTATTTTTTTTTCTGATCTGTTAAACAGGGATGACAGACATAAATGACTAACACAGGAATATGTTAGACAGCAGATACTCAAAAGTCAATGCATTTGTTGATTACTTCAAAGAAACAATTAAAATTCTTAAAGCACCCATAACATATTCTTAACTAAGTACACACACTCACAGTCCCCCCCCCCCCACGGTATAATTTGTCCAATTTCCCTTTCAAAATGTGAAGTTCTTAGGCTATTAAGACAGAAATCTTTCTAATAGATGACCAGATGATATCACAATTCAAATATAGTCATTACATCTGTTGTACAACAGAGGTCCTATGTATTCAATGGGATTTCCAGGCATGAAGACAGAAGTAGTGAGGACAGGGTGGAACCAGAAGGAACCTAGGTAAGGGGATAAGAAAGGGCCTGGCAAGCAGAGGAGGTGATATACTTATTCTAAGAATAGGGATTCACTAGGATATGCACAGATTTTAAGTTTGGGCCTTTGATGGAGCAGCAGGGGGCTGATGTCAGCCTGGGTAAATCATGACTGTGAGAACCTGGGAAATGATGGGAAAGTCATCTGGGGCAGTAGGTGAAAGTTTTAGCTTGCTATCTAATTATTTCTCAACGTTTGGGTTTTATTTAGTTAATGAGGCACCAGTGAGTGAATGAGAGAAAGGAGAGTATCACATTTAAAATTTGGAAATTTTTCTTCTAGTTGAAAACTGAGATGTATTAGAAAGAAGAAGAGTAAAGTAGAGGCTACGACATTTTATAGTCTCCTCTAGGGAGAGTGTTGGTGCAAATTACCTAAGGCCTTTGAAACAGTTTCTTTTTAAGTTTGGTCAGTATTGCATGGGGATGAGAATGTATGTCTCTTAAAGAAGTTTCAAACTAGTTCTGCTGATCTCAGACTGTTTTATGAAATACACATGCATGATAATGGGACATTTCATGTAGTTCCAGAAACTGAGAAAATACAATAACCTAGGTTAATATATTAACCTCTCACAGTTCTAGTGGGGAGAATTCCAAGGTGAAGGTCCCAGAAAATTTAGTACCTGGCATGGTTCTGCTTCCTGGCTCATAGCCCGCTGTTTACCAAGGTAACTTTATACAGTAGAGGGAGAAGAGCAATCTCTAGGATCTGTATATTAAAGGCCATGATATCATTCATAATGATACTGCTGTTAGACCCTAGTCATAACCAAAGACCACTGCGTTGGAGATTAGACTTGAGAATATCAATTCTGGGAAGGCCCACTTCTTGCCTTTAGAAGGGACCAGCATTGCTCTGTATTGACAAAATGAAACAAAAGAGGTAGATGAGATTGTATTCACAGCTTAGAAGTACTCTGATGTGTTTTTGTCTGGATTATCTGTCTCTGCCTTAGGGGTTTGATTCTTTTGGAGGATGCTACCTGAATTAAAACAAATTAGCTGCCAAATAGGCAAATAGGCAAAACTGAGCCTCAGTAATGACCTTGTTTTCTATTCAGTTCACAGAAGAAAGAGACTGGCTATCTAAGATGACTGGTTTCTAACACAAGTTTTGCTACAATAGAGCTTTGTACATTCCCTTTGCTTTTCAGTATATTCTGGCCAAAGAAACAAGCCTAAGTTCTTTTTAGAAGCATTGTTCGGTGTTTTCAAAGGTATGGTATACACTAAGGCTGTTATTCTGATCATTTTCTATTGCCTGCCTTTCTCCTGTTTGATGCCATGCTTGGGTGTATCTGTAAGCTGAACATGATCTCTCTGATTACCTTTCCTTGTAACCAAGCCTTCTTTGTTCTATGGTCTTCTTGTTGCTCCAGTAAAACTGACTTCATCTGCAGAAAAGGGACTTTAATTGACATAATTAACGCTGTGGTGGTTCCCTTGTATTTAAAAGTAGCTGTTGATTCTTCCAGAATATAAGGGCATTACCAGTTAGATCCAAGCATGCTGTGTGTAATAATCAAGGTGGTTTGGGAAGATTTTTGTGCTCTTAATTAGAAATGAGATGAGGTAGCCTTCTACCAGCAGGAGACTCAGGACACAGCCTTGAATTTTCATTGAGTATAATGGGATTACCTCACATTTGAGACAGTATTGTCACTGACAGGGCACAAAGCCCTTCCTAGGAACTTGCACTGTGGCATGTTAGGGATTTCCAAAGTCCTAAAGGATTTATTGTGGACTTTAAAAGATCATCTCTCTCTCTCTCTCTCTCTCTCTCTCTCTCTCTCTCTCTCTCTCTCTCTCTCCCTCTCTGTCACACACACACACACACACACACACACACACACACACACACACACACACTTTTTCTCTATCTGCTTTTTTCTCTATGTGTCAGTCATGTTCAATAGTGGAGAAAAATAAGACCATAATTGTTTGCACATTATTTTAGAATATTTGTGTCTTTCAAATATTGTCCTTCTAATGGGAGGGCTATTGAGGATTGTTTTTCGTTATGAGACACTGTATTCAGCATGGCCTAAATGATGTCCAGAATAAATTTAATGTACATTTGATGTGGTTGCCTAATATTGTAGCTCATAAATGTTTATGAAGATAAAATACTATTACATTAGTGTAATTTCTCCCAGGTATAGAGATATATACTGAGCAGATATTATTGAATGCAAATAGTATTTTGAAAGCATGTATAAAACTTGGAGTGCATTTTAATTTCAAAGTAAGAGCAGATTTGACTTAATTAAGCACCAGGGATCTTGCATGAGCAACCAAAGTAATATGTCTTTTCTTCTTGCCTATATTCTCTTTCTCAATCCCTCCCCCTTCCCTCATTTTCCTCCTTTCCTCTCCTCTGGTCTCTACTCCTTCACCTCTCCTCCTCTTCTCCACCACATACATTATATACACTCTCTTAGTTTTCTTTTATATAGATTGTCAAAAAGCTTGAGTACACATTTAAGCAAGAAATGTGCAAATTTTTGGGTATATCAGTGTAACAATGGCAGAATATCTGCCTTCATAGACTCTGAATGAGGCAGGAAGTTAGTATGTATCCACACAGCAGCTTGAAACATTTAGGAATAAATATTTACTGTAGTTGGAAAGAGGGTACCTCAAGCTGCATCTAAAAAGGAACAATTGGGCCCATTGGGGAAAATCTTGACTACTAACCCTGAGGTGAGTTGTAATTTCATAAACAAAAGATACATATGATATTCCTAATTGCAAAATTGCTTGGAAAGAAAGTATGATGGAAAAGCTAGGTCCCATCAGGGTTTCAAACTCAGACTTTAGATTTGTTGCTTCACACCAGGATATCTCACTTCCCATCCATGATCCTGGAATGTTGATCAGCTGGAATGGATATATAAAACTTATTTTCAACTCTTTTTTAAATTAGATATTCTCTTCATTTACATTTCAAATGCTATCCTGAAAGTCCCCTATACCCTTCCCTCTGCCCTGCTCCCCTACTCACCCACTCCCACTTCTTGGCCCTGGACTTCCCTTGTACTGGGGCATATAAATTTTGCAAGACCAAGGGGCCTCTCTTCCCAATGATGGCCAACTGGGCCATCTTCTGCTACATATTTAAAACTTTTATAATCACCTTCAAGTGTTGCTTGAGTCACGACTGCTGTCCATCCTCTTCTCCCTTACATCCCCACATATGCTGCAAGACATCTAAACCCCATGTGTCTTGTTAGAACTAAAGTAGGAAATCATTCTATTCAGGGTCTTTTGAGCCTTACTGTGTGCTGGGAGCTACACAAAGCCCTGGCCAAAGTTGAAAAAAGAGAACAACATGTACTCACGCACATGTACTCACGCACATGTGCACACATGCGAGCGCACTCACACACCACACACACACACTTATACTTTCATATAGTAACACTAACATGAAGAGACTGTGTAGAATGCTTTGGAACTAGGAGTGTTCATGAAACTAAGGGCTTCTGGTCAAAGATGAGAGATCCTCCTTGTCTTACAATATTGGCAAGGAAAACTTGTACACTAAGTGTAGCTTTTACGTGTCAGCACTTTAGTAGATAATGGGGAACTTACTTATATTGCATATAAACCAACTGTATTAATTGGGGTTGGGTGATACCCTAAGTGTATAATTAGGGTGATTTTTAAAAAAATTAAGTACATCCCCAGATGTTATATTTATTAGATAATTAAATCCCCCAAGTTCTTCTAGGAAGGCTTCCTGGAGAAAGTGAGGTTCTAATGCCATGTAATGGCCTGAAAAAGAACATCTTGAGAGATGAGGTATGGACCAGTCTCATCAGGAGATGACAGATTCTGGCAGTATTTTAAAGAAAGCAGAGGAAACCAAGAGAGAAGTGTGGTCGTGAGAAGAGACTATGAGACTTTCCTAGGAAAGGTCTGACGAGGCAAGGTTGTGAAGGAAACATTGGGAAGCACCATGTGCTGACACAGTTAATGGGTTTGGACCTCGAAAATGATATAGCATCTGCATTTTCAAAATAAATTGCTGCTTTGGAAAGTAAAGGTATTGCTCATGAGGATCTATGTCCACAGTACACAGAAGGCTCTAAGAATACAGGAAAGAGATAGATTTTAGAACAAAGCACTATAAGAAGGAAAGGGGCATGAGCTATTTATAAGTTACACTGAAAAATACTATGTTTCAGGAACAATACTGAGGAATTCCTGTGGGTTTTTTTTTTTTTCATTTCATCTGTGCATTAATTCTGTTGGGTATGTATACATATACATACACATACACATACACATACACATACACATACACATACACATACACATACACATACACATACACATACATATACATACCTATATATACATATATATACACACATATATATGTATGTATACATATATATTCATACATATATATATACATACACATACACACACAAATGGAAAGATTGTATCTATTTTAAAGGGTTTGCATACCATGAGAAGAAGTGGAAAGCATAAAATTTGCAATTAAGCTTAAATTCAGTGCTTCCACTCTACCTATCTATTGAGTAAATGACACAGAGCACTATTCTGTGGTGGATGCCATAATACTATATATACAGCTTACTCGGAACCTACTGATCTAACTAATCGATGTGGCCACTTTAATATTGCCATTTTTTCCAATGTTAAATTACCTTTGAAGTGGGCACTCAAGCAGTGTGGGTTGAATCCATATTTATAGTTTAATAATTACCATGTTTCATGTTTCGTTCTCAAAAAAGTTATTTGACATTTGTCATTGATGTATTAGTCTCTCTTAATTATTTCTGTTTGTCTTAATTCTATAAATGTTAAAAGGAATAGCAATAATGATAATAATGTTAATAATGTTATAAACCTTGTCTTGATCATATACCTTGAGCCAAGGACTATTTAAAGGTAAGCCTTTGTGTCATCTTATTTAATCATCAGAAAAAGTGTGAAATTTAAAATTGTTTCTCCATATATTTCTTGTATGTGGAAACTATGGCTTTAGAGGTTTAACTGACATTCTCATTAGTAATAGTTCACAGACAATAAGTGCCTGACCAGAATCTTCAATCCAACAATGTTTTGTGGCATAGCTTAAATTCTCTATCTCCATGCAATATACCCTTTTGACACAATTGAATGTGCTTTGAAAGTCAGAGTTACTAGTTATTCCAAGCATTTTTGCTTCTGGATAGTCAGAATTTGTAAACTTTTACTCTAATTCATGACCTTTGGAGTTGATGACAGCTATTTTTAAATATTTTAACTAAAAAGAGGGTTGTTTTCTTCCTAAAGTAAAGAAAAATAGCAAAGACATTAAAAATAATTCTCTGTCACCAAAAGTCCCTAGGCATCCCTATGACATAGCACATACCTATTGAAATATTTATTTGCTTGGACAAAAATGGGAGATCCAATTTCTTCTGGGTTGGACAAATTTTTCTTATTCTCTCTCTCTCTCTCTCTCTCTCTCTCTCTCTCTCTCTCTCTCTCTCTCTCTCTCTCTCTCTCCCCTATGCAGCAATAATGTCTGTAGCCTTTATTTTGAACATCTTTCTTGAAGAAACTAAAATAGAACAAAAGATGCTGGAAATAGGATCATGAAAAATAGGGTCACTGGTGTCAGGCCCAGGGCATGAGATGGAAAAGGTAAAGATATTCGCTATCTGATGCTTTTCCTTCTTTACATTTAGAAAGTAGAATTTAAAATGAAAAGCAAGATCTGGAAGGAGGCAAAGACCAGGTGGAAAAATTCAGAATACTAATTGAAACTATCAATATCAAGAGGTGAAATGTACAAGCAATGGGTCAAATGTACTGATTACTTTGGATGTTTTTACCCCAAGAAATGTGATCAAATGAAGTAAACACACACACACACACACACACACACACACACACACACACACACACACACAACTTATGAGATCAGAATGAAGTCCATTTGGTTTGGTCAGCTTTTGCTCACTGCTCATCATCTTATCTTGACTACCTGAAAGAGCGAGTTCACCTTCAGTCTAGATACAGGCTCTGCACCTCATTAGCCAGGCTGAATTTGCACTTCTGATTATATACATTTGCCCAGACAAGAACATTTAGATGCTCACCTACCTGCCAAGTCCTCATTTTTTCTTCCTTATATCTATCAGTTAAGGGAAAACAGTAACAGAGAACTTTTGAAGTATACAAAGTTTTTACAGTATCTTGTTCTTGATTAATATTTATAATAATATATAGAAGTAGAAAATATTATGTTATACTGCAATTCTCACTCCCAGAATGTTGTTCATCAACGATGTCTATCGATTTCACAGTGTGATCCTTGGTCAGCAACCAACTGAGAACACTAACAAGCATATATAATTCTATGTGTGGTTCTTCTCAAAGAGGCAGGTCATCTGTCCTTGCTAATAATAACCACCTTTCAAAGACGAGTTCTGGCGTGTGACAGTGCCACAGTAAAGCTTCTTAGAATACATCTTTATTAAATAAAAGCTGTGTGCCTTTAGGGAAAGGGTAGAACACATTGTGTAATTCGCTGCTTTGCATATTGAAATTCAGCAGGTAGATCTTGTTAAAGACATTCAGGAAGCATCTCAAAGAGAATGACCTTCACATTTTCATAAAATAAATGATTAATGTGGGGGCCATTAATTCTACCCATACTCTGTTCCCCAAAGAGCTTTATCCATTCTGAAGAAGTGTTTCACTTTCAAGGATAAATGACACATATTTTTAAAATAATTGTGAACCATCAGGTATGTAATTTATATCTGTTGTGCATAATAAAATACATAATTAAACATCACTCTACAATTAATCAAGGCATTAAAACCTGGAAGTGGCAAGAAGCTACTGTGTAGCAGCATTCCAATTTGGGAAGACTGTTTATAAATAGGTTTATATTAATGAGACTGTTTTTATTCCTATCTAATTTTCTTAGGTCAGTCTTCATTATATTTTACATTTGTATATGTGCTCTAGGCAAAATAGTGAAAGGGCACCATTTGAACTCTTCTGATAAAAATCTAAGGAGACAAATATTTAGCTGAAATTTAATGCTGGTCCGTTTAAACAATCAGCAGGAAAAGATTTTATTATATATCAATAAATTAATTCAGTTTATCTCTCAGAAAAGGCATATACTGATGTCATAGCATAGATAACACAAGGGAAATGTTTCTTTCATGGTTATAGAGCACTGAAAAAGTTTGAAACTAGATTCCTGAGATTCTAGAACTCAGGTCACATGCAATAAGCAAATGGTTCAACATGGTTCATGCATCCAGGGTGTTCTGAATACATTATTAATCTGTAGGCAACAATAAAATAGTAACTTCCACATTAGTCTGTAAATTAAATGTTTGTTCTTGAACTTCTGGTGAGGAGCATGAAGCACAGAATCTTATATGACCTGACACGAACATTCTTTATTTTCAAAGAGTGCCCCAATGCATGGCTGGTATCAGCAGGTATTGATTGCGTGTGGCGAGAACACACTCTTGAACCAAATTTACTAACAGAGGCTCATAAAACACACAGGTAATCTGGGAACAATTCAGTCGTTGCAGTTTGACACTTTACATGTACGGATTCTCCTGTGAATGCTTTTTGTATCTTGAGGTGAGTATAGAGTGCTAGACAACTATTGCCGGGACTTCAGAGTCCCACTTATAGTTTAATAATAAAGACATAGAGACATCTATATAATTTAAAGCTGTTGGGCTTTGGCTGGGCTAGCCTCTAACTTAACACAGCTTCTCTGCCATTGAGTCTCTTCCTGCCCCAGCCCTGGCTGCAAGCTCTTTATTATGCCAAAAGTCACATTCCTCACTGAACCAGTTGGCTTTAGGGACTACATGAGCTTCCCCATATCAGCTTCTAAAGGCAGGTGAGGAAGTGACATTTAATATCCTGCTAACCTAGTATGAGGACAATTAATAATGGAGAACATGGGGACACACTTTTTCATGGCCAGAAAATACCATATTTGCGGGGCACCCCACAGGCAACATATTTATGGAAACTATGGTGTCCATCTCTCTGTGGTCTCCCAGTAGTCCTGTAATGCATAATCGTGCTTAAAACACTTTTGCAGCTGGGCATGGTGGCACATACCTTTAATCCCGGCACTAGGGGCTTCAGAGACAGGTGGATCTCTGTGAGTTTAAGGCTGGCCTGATCTACATAGCAAGTTTGAAGGCAACAAGGACTGTATAGACCTTGTTTCTACATAAGCAAAAGAAAAACCTCCTTTGCCTGTGCCCTCCTTTGCCTGCAGAATGCTTAATTATTGTGTAGGTTAAACTGGTAAGTTTCACTTACTCTGAGCTCTCAGATTCTCTGTGCTCTCGGGTCTTCCTTTCACATCTACAAACTTCACCAGGATCAGAAGCTTCTCAAGTTAAAATGTCTACTGTGATTCATGTCAAAAAAAAAAAAAAAGGTAGCCATCAATAAGCAAAGGGTTTTCAATGAATCTTCAGAGAATAGCTGGAGGACTCTCAGAGAAACTTGGGTGTTAATATGATGTTATTTTGGAAGTTTTTTGTAGACCTCAGATATGAGCCTTGCATTCTAGTCCTTAGAACAGATATCACTACAATGAGCCAAGCTAAACACTTCTATGAGACTTAGGATTTCTGAGAATGAGAGGAAGTTAAAGTTCACACTCATGGCCACTTCCATGTCACAGTAGCTTAAGGTGACACTTGTGCAGACTTAGAGAAATCAATCAATGTGGAAGCCTGCCTGGCACAAAACTTTCCTACATCAGATCCAGGGTATTTCAAAATACTGTTTGCTTTGTGTTCCCATTTGCTGGAACTGATCTTTGCATTTCTTCCTGGTACTTGCATTTAGCAATTCTGTGACATTGGGCAAAAAGACTAACATCAGTAAGTCTATTTTGCATCATCTAAAATCAAAATTAATGACTTGTATAAATTATTTGAATATATGGCATTTAGCTCTTTATGCAATGCCTCTTAAATACTAAAGTCTCAATTAATGACTGCATCGTCATTGCTGTTATCATCAAAACTACTACTGCAATAAATGAGACTATGTAGCTCTGGGCAACAATGGGGTTGTCTATTACAAATGGAGTATCATAATTTTTCACTGACCACTGTTATGGAATATATCCAAAATCTGTATGTTAAGGCCATAGAGTCCACCTAATCATATTATCAGTTCCAGCATTTTGTATCTGATATCATTAGGCAGAAAATGAGACCCAAATTATATTAAAGCATACAATTAAAAAGTCACATTTGTTTTATTTTTTTCTGTGATTTCTAATAGTAAGTCATGGAAATAGAAAATAACCATTGAGACATGACTACTTGGTTTTAGACCCTGGACAAGGGAATGAGGTGCATATTTCACATACCAAAGCAGAAGTGGCCTCCAGGTTCTCCCAACATCCCTCAGCCTCTATCCAGCATATCCTGTCCCCAACCCTGAACTTTCCAGGCCGAAGGCTGTGCTCCCGTTCCTCCAGAGGTGCCTATCTATACAATCCAAATATTTTGGACTCTCTCCTCCCCTCTCCCTCTCCCTCCCTCTTCCCCTCTCCCTCTGCCCCTCTCCCCCTCCCCCTCTCCCTCTCTCCCTTTTCTCTCTCCCTCTCTCCCTCTCCTCTCTCTCCCTTTTCTCTCTCTCTGTTCACATGCCCCTTTCTCTCTTTCTTTGCTACCACCCCAATTTCCCCCATGACCACTGCCCTGGCCTTGGTCTTTGGGGCCTGTGAACTCACCCATTCAAGAGCAGCTTCCTAATAAGCCTGCCTTTAATCTAATCTAATGTTGCTTAAATTGGCTCATTTCACTGGCGATGAAGAAATAACTTATCAATGATATGTGATATAATATGCCATTTAAATATGCCGTGTGATACTTGCACCATCACAGCACCATGCTATGGGAACTTTATTCAGGAACTGTTTAATATTCTCTTATGCTTTCTGCACTACTCATACAAGTCAGCTCCATTTGAATCCTCTATTGCTGCCCATATAACACTTGCTTAGTTCCAGCATAGTAACAGTGAACTAAAGGTATATCACAGATGTCCTCTAAGTAGTCAGAACTGCTAAGAGAGTCATTGTCTCGTTTCTCATTATAATTAATTGAATCTGCGCACAATCAAGAATTTTGTGGTCCAGTGATTTCAATTTTATTCATCACAAATGTTACTGTTTATTCTTGGTAGAGTTCTAGCTTTAGTGATCATCTATGGGGAAGCGTCTGCCTACCTTTTCTTACTTTCTGAAAAGATAATACATGTCCACAGCATCAGCAAATTTGTATTCATAGACATCAGCATGTAAGAGCTGTTGTGTCAGAAGCACTGAAAATGTGATAAATATTAATTTCTAGCCTGGTATTTTGTCAAGGATTTTTAGAATCAGCATTTCATGTTTTTGTTTTTTTGCCCTTGGAGTCTTCCAAATAATAGTAATAAAATCCTGCAGTTTTTAACAGGGTCATGTTTCCATTTTCAGAGGTCTGCCAGTATTTTCCTTTTCTACATGATGAGTTCTTTATTCTTGATTAATAAAAAGCCATGTTTTCTCTTTACTCCTTGCTCAGCTCTTGTTTTTATAGTCATATAAAGCAGGACCATGGAGTGCTTATTTGATTTTGGTTTCAGCCTTCATTTTTATAGCCTCAGAAAAGAACAAGGAAATGTTACTCTATAAGTAAAAGAATAGGAAACATTTTCCATGAGCATTAACATGGTATGCCTATGTTCTTAAAAGAAAACATATTCGTGTTGATGTGTTTATGAAACTCATAGCTCTAGAGTTCTGCAGTTTAAACTACAGTAGTCAGTTTTTTCTCCCTTGTTAGGAACATGCCATCTCTGCTGACTGAAAACTGTTCAGTGGCCTTGCCCCGGTGTTAGTACTAGATTTGCTTTAGGTTGGTATATATTTGAGCATGAAGGGTCACATATTCCTCTGCAAACGGGGTTGGAGCCAAAACCTCTGCACTGCAAGACGAGTTTTAAACCTTGATTTATACCCTGCAAGTGGTGTGATGTAAATAATTTGACCATTATGAATCTCTTTATGGTGGCAGATAGATCCCAGAAACCATTCATTCCATTGGGTTGCTGTGGAAATTACTGGAATTTCTGGGTGTGCTCAGCTGTCATGGATCTATGATGGTTAACTCTCCTTGTCTGGGAAACACCAGTCCTACCTTCCTCATCCAGCACTAGCTGATTTTCATCATCAATTGTTTAAACGGATGACATTACATTAATGTGACTTTCAAGGACTTTAAAGTCAAAATTCTGATTTCCATATTAAGAAAGGAAAATCTGGTCAGCATGCTTCCAAGATTTAAGATGGATCCCTGGAACCCATGTGGTAGAAGGAGAGGATGAGAAAGAGAAGACAACTTATCCACTGTCTTCTATTTATGTGCATGCATGCATGCATGCCACACACACACACACACACACACACACACACACACACACACACACACAGGGAGAGAGAGAGAGAGAGAGAGAGAGAGAGAGAGAGAGAGAGAGAGAGAGAGAGAGAGAGAGAGAGAGAGTTTTCAAAGCATAATTATAAAAGTGGTTAAGAAAGAAAGCAGAGACTGGAAGTTTGTGCGGTGTGTTCTGCCTTTGTCTCTCAGAACTTCCTGATTGAAGGACGGATGGCAATCATGCTACATATCCAACATGCAAGGGGGCCATTTTCAAAGGTTCAGAAATGTGAATGGAGCAAAACTAAACTCAAAATGTTTTTGTAATGATTCATTCAGAGTGCACTTTGGAGGCACCCACAGTGGCACTGCAAGGTTGGTAGGGGAGAGGGGAACCTTGAGTCTTTTACTCCCTCCTCACAAAGGAATTTTGGAAAGCAGTTTGTGTAAGTGCTTATCTTGTAAATGTAGTAAAGATTCCCAGCCTATAGTAATATGCAGATGGAGCACATACATCAAATAGAATAATAAATGAATGTACCGTACTATATAGACTTCAGAAATGTTAGTGTTTTTTTGTCATTATCCTGTTTTCTTTCCTATTAACTGGTCCTTGTCATGGTTCAGCCAGAAGGACTACCTTTGTTTGATTAAAAGACTCCAACCCAAACCCACCATGACACTTGTGATACTACTGTTGTGATTCACTGAGATGGAGTGCTGTTGCTAGGGAGATGCTAGTGGAGGACTCTCTGGCTTAAAGCACCCTTCAAAGTCCTGCAGTGAGTGAGAGGCTCCCTATTGCCAAATGGCTGCCTTGTTAATCACACTCTAGATTGCAGAGCAGCATAGAAAAGGATCAGGCCAGAATTGTGGTGTGCTGCTGCACAAGAGAAAGCCTGGGGGTGAGGCCGGAGGTGGGAGTCAGTCTTGCTGGAACGTACTGTACCAGGATAACAGGAGGGGAGATTTAAAAGAAGGAAAGCCCTAGATTATGGAAGATCTTTGTAATTGATGAGTCATTGGGAGATTTTGAAACTCAGAAGTGATGTGATCAGATTGGCAGCCAAACCATTCTGTCAGTGAGCTGGAGGATGAATTGAGGCGACTGAGACTCTAGATTCAAGCAGACTAGGACTTTACTGCAGGCACAAGATGACAAGGCCTCAATCTCAGGCAGATGCTTCGGAGAAAGCCAGCTTGGAAAGACACTTTAGGGGATGAAGTTGCCAGGCTTGATTCCTGCTTGGAGGCAAAAGGTAGAAGAGAAGTGACATCCAAGGTGACTCAGGAGACCTAGCTGTGACAGGGCTGCCTTTGCAAGGGTGATCTTCCTTCTGTGATGTTCCTAGGATTCCAACTTTGTAGGGAAAAGTTACTCCTCAATTACACAACAGTTGTGTTGTGTTTTTGAATCAAACTTAGTATGTGCCCTGAAATTATGGCATGTGCATAGCCATTATCCAGAACCAATGTCAAGCTCACCATGGTCAAGACCTTGTTTGAGCTTCACTGATTCTGTAGTAATCATCAGACAATTGTCTTAAGCAAAATGTGCCAGTTGTCATTTCACTAGACAGATGTGTTTGGTATATATGTATACGCTATTTATGCTTCTAATAAATTTAGAAGGCAGTGGTCTGAGGGTTGTTTCCTTTGAACTATCAGTTCTGCCTCTTCAGTTGGTTTTATTAACAACTATGTTGCAAGGTCCTTTTATCTCCTAATTAGTTTTGTTCTTGTTGTTCTGGATTTCTACATCATGGGGATACTGGCACCCTGAAGAGATATGTGAAAATATTGTTATTCGCAAGATAAGTTAACACTAGGGTTACCTCTGATGTCTTCCAAGAGTCTGTGCCTTTGAAAGAGGTTAATCCAGTATGTTCTGTTTAGCTTTGGAAACTGCTGGCAAAAGTTGGTGCCTACATTTCTTTGAGATGTCTGTAAATGATTTTGTTGTTCTTATTTTATAGAACTCTCTGATGTGTAAAAGAACAAATCTGCCTAGGTGCCAGTCTGGTGAAAGGACAGTTCCTGACCATGACTCAGAGAGCCTAGAAGCTGGATGTTATTAGGCCTTAGGCTAGCTGTGCAACCTTGGGGAAAAAAAATCCTTTCACCTTTTGAGTTCCATTGTCTTTATCTGGAAGATGGAATGTTAGACTCTACAATGAATCAGTTTCCCCAGTTTCCCAGCGTCATTAGCCGTGTTAAAGTAGGTTAGACAAACTTACTCATGTTACCTAGGATCCTCTATGTAAAAGTTTGTGCATCCCTTTCAGAAAAGGAAGCAAGGCAAAATGTAAATGGTTACGAAACTAAAGCTACAAGGGAAATAATAAACAAGAAATTGGGCCCCAGAGGTTGTTTTGGAGGCAGGCCACTTGAACAGGTGAAGAATGGAATTTGAAGGGTACAGCCTCGAAGAGCAGGTGGTCATCAAGTAGTCAGATGGCATGGGGGAGGGGAGGGATGGTGGCCACAGCAGGCTGGCAGCAGAAGGCAATGAAAGAACTAAGGAGCATGTAGTGCTCAAAGTCAGAATCATGGAAGCCTGTCAGGGAATAGCAGGGCTCTGGCCACCTGCCTGGGTTCATAGGCAGGGCAAAGCTTTAAAAAGGAGACTTGGGAGGGGGCAGCAGAATGAGAGCAATAGAGAGTTCCAGTTTTTGAGAGCCTGACATATTAGGCAGGCCTCCAAAAGAGATCAGGCAAAGAGGAGCAAGACAGAAGGCGAATCCTCAGAACTGGGGCACCAGGTGGGGGCTGAATTGTGGAAGCCCTGTTACAAGAATTGGGACAAGAGGTCAAAGCTAGATTAATGGGAGGCAGGTTAGCACTGAGACCTTCATGTTGAGAGTTGAGGCCATTTATAATCTTCAACTTAAGAGGTGATGGCTTCTCCTTCCCTTAACTCCCTACAACTGACTATAACTGACTGGCAGCCTTCTTGTCTTCCTTACCAACTTTCTTACCAAAGCAGTGACTTTTCCAACATTCTTTATTCATAAGTTTTATTGAGAGTTATTAGAGTTCAATGTATGAATGAAACATGACCATTCTCTAGAGAGGAAGGAAGTAGTGTGCAAGCCTGCTCCATCATGGTAACTATAGCAGAAACATGTACACACCATTCAGGGAGCACTCAGGAGAGATGCTGATTCCATTTAGCAGGGCTGCCAGGCCCCCTAAGAGGACAGTTCTTAGAGCAGAGCCTTGAAGGACAATTTGCCCTATTCCTGGAAGACAGGTGAGGCAAAGGCATGGAGCCAGGTTTGAGAATGCTCAAGAAATATCTAGTTAAGAATATTGACAGCTAAGACTGTAAGGAAATGTCACAGATCAGCAAGGGAAATGGTTTGGAAATTTCCAGAAGCAAGTGGCACTGGTGTAGAGTAAAAGAGTTGAAACTTTCATCTGGAAAGAAGGGAAGGTGAGAGATGGAGAGAGCAGTGACAATGAGAGCAAATAGAACACCTTGGCTCACACTCCTGACAGGAAGTTAACAGAGGAGGAGGTAAACATGTGGCGGTGCACAGGAGTCTGGATATATTTATACCTCTTAATTTATCCTGGGTCCACTAAGACACATCCAAAATGAGGACCATTTCTAGGAATCATGGACTGATACCTAGGATCAGAGGATATGTCTTTTTCCTTTCACCTCTAAGTTAGGCGGCCTCTTCAATCTCACCCTTTCTGTGTTTTTAACCTTTCCTTCTTGGCCTGTCCCTTTGTTTTCCTTCCTAGTATTTTCTAGTGACTATCATACCACAGGCTTTATTTCTCATGATAACTGTCTCGTATCCATAGGATGTAGCTCTCTGAGGACAAATATTGTATCTTAAAATATATCTCTTCATTTTATCCGTTATACATAAAACACCCCTAACCATACAATAGCAAATATGGGATGGATGAAATTCAAGCACTGGCAGCCATACATCAGGCAAGGCTTACAGTCCTAGAAATGGAAAGAAGCAGAGAGGCTAAGGCCTTTATTTTACAGAATGCAGAAATGAGTTGCCCAAGGTCAAATCCACAACATGACAGGCAAAGGTAATAGGAAGTGAAGAACTGATAGATGTGTGTGGCTTGGTCTCCCAGGGCTGATTGGCATCAAGGAAAGCAAATAATGGTGACCATGTTGCAGTCAGGCTGTGGAAAGGCACTCCTGCTTACAAGTAGGTTCTGATATTACTGGACTGAAACTTAAAATATAAAATAGATGTGGAATTAGATTTTCTTTTCTAACTGAAGCACACTGGAAGAATTGCTTCCTTTTTCTTCCAGAGACTGTTTTCATCCACTTTGTTGGCTGCCTGGCCCTTTTTGTAAATTAATCTTATATCCTTCCACTGTTATAAGAATAAAGGGAATCCTACTCACTTCCTGTGAACCTGTTCATTTTCTATCAAATGTAGCCCCTTTTCTTTAGACTCCCACAAACAGCAACAGCTCATAAGAGAATCAGATAATTTAATATGTGAATAAAAATTGGTTATTTTTCACATGTGGATATGATAAAATCGTTTTGAATCATGTAAGGATTTAGAAATTATGTGAAAGATTAAATCAACACCTGAAGACTGTGAATTCTTTCTTCCTTCAATCACATATTCATCATTCAATACATAGTTCCTTCATACTAAGTTTGAGAGCTAGGCTATTGGGCAATGCAAAAATACATCATGGATATTAGAACCTAATCATAATTATCAGTAATAAACCAAACAGAACATTTTTAACTGTATATAGACTATGCATATATAAAATTTATCTTCTCTGTATGTATACTTTAATTATGTATTATATATTTATTCTTTGTGTATTCATACACTGTCAGGTCACATGTCTCTGGTAAAAAAAAGTACTCTAACATATACCTGCCAGTATGTAGATAATGCACCACTTAAATGACTTTAATATATGTTATCATGAATACTTGAGAAGAGCTTATTCTGCTTTGGCAATAAGAGGTTTCTTCAGAACGTGATAGTTGGACTCTAGAAGCTGAGAGAAGTGGACTACATCAGGAAAGGCAGATGGAGATTAGTAGAATAGGCAGAAGGAACTGTATGCATGGAGATGCTGATACAAGGGCATGTCTCATTAGAAGTTGAAAAAAAATATACTGGCGTGGACAAGGGCTCTCAGGGGAGAAGGAGGCTGGAGCCTCCTTCAAAGAACAAAACACACCCATGCAGAATGATGCATTAATGATACATTTTACTCATTAGGATTTTGCTCTCCTTCAAAGCAATCCAAAGTCAATAAAGGTCATAAACAAAGGAAAGTAATTATAGGATGTGAAATTTGGAAACTGGATTAGTGTATAGAAAAAATGTAAGTGGGAAGAGAAAAATTACAGATTCTAAGAGTGAGGCAAAACTGCCAAGGAAAACTTTATAAAAGCAAGATTGCTTCCTGCTGAGAAAGTTGAGGTATTAATGGAAAAGATGGCTTTGAACACAGGCCTTTAAAAAGATGTCAGATTTATGCATGCATGATAGGGGACTGTGAATTTCCAAGAGAATCCTTAAAGGGAGGTCAATATGATAGAAGGTCAGGAAGATGGAAAGACACACGTTGATGTTTGAAAAACAGCAACAAGCCAGTAAGACCCAAGTGAGAGCAGAAGAGATCCCCAAGTTCGATGAATGAGAAATCGATAGAACCATAGGCTAGAAGCTAGAAAGGCTTGCGTCTTGTCATTACCTTATTTGGCTTCATTTTGTTAGAAAATAGGAGTCATTGAATGGCATGGAGACTATCAGGCAGAGGCTTGTACTGGCTTTCAGGGTAGTTAACTGAGTAGCAAACTTGCTCAGGAACTGGAAAGAGTAAAGGTTAAAAAGAAGGAAAGCAGATGGGCGTCTAGCACAAAGGCTTCTACGGAGCCAACAAGTCTCTCGATTGGGGGTGGAGGCTGTGGGAACAGAAACAATGCGAAAGATATCACGGAAGTGGGATGAGGGAACGTATTGGCTGTCAGGAACATGAGGGAGCTTTAAAGCTTGCTTGGTGTTGCTGGTTTCTGAGCTTCCTTTGGATTCCAGCCCCAGTGGTTGAAGCAGGTTGTGAATCCTGTGCTCCGGACTACAAACTGATATCCCCAGGATATCTTGCCCACGTGCCAGGGATAGTTGTGTCACTAACCAAAGCAGTTTTGGGTGACTCCCAAATGGACTGGGTTTTAAATGTTAACCTACTAACAATTATCTCTGTGTCCTATTAGCAATCAGCTGAACCATCTGTTCCTACTAACAGAGGATATATTCTAGAAAATTAGTTTGGGAATGATTAAACATTCACTGGTTAAAAGAACACATCAAGAACACACCATGTGCGTGAGCAAAACTAGTAACGGCAATGCATTAAATAAATAAATAAATAAATAAATAAATAAATAAATAAATAAATAAGAGACCTAGATCTGAGGGGAGGGGATTCCAGTTTGGGTGTACAAGTTTCTATTGCAATACATAAAATATATAATGAGTTCTGTGGATTAATGTTGTACTGCCAACTTTTTTTGAGTCAGGGTTTTTCTGTGTACCCCTGGCTTGGTTGTCTTCTGTAAACCAGGCTAGTCTTGAATGCACAGAGATCCTCCTGTCTCTGTCTCCTGAGTGCTGTGACTAAGGGTGTAAGCCACTGTTAACCTACTACTGCCCAGAAGTATTGCCAAAATTTTTCAAGTGAGATTAATCATGAAATCTGAATGAAAATGCATCATTCGTGTGAATTTCATATACCACTACTGTACAAGTTTACGACATGGCAATTTTTGAGATAGTCTTTGTTATTTATATGGATGCTATCCTTACTGTTGATTTGAGTCTTTCAGTCCTAGATTTCTCATGAATACACTGAAGAGAGAAAAATGCAAGTAATATCCTCAGACCTAGAAAGGTTCTTAATTATTCATATCCAAACTATTATTTGAATAAGATCTGTGAGGCTGTAAATATATGTCATTTGGAAACAGTAGTAAGTGGCTTGTCATACTAGATAATAAAGACAATAGACAGAAAAAAAATGTTTGATCAAAAGTTTGTGAGTTCTTCATGAAAATCTCAAATAATCACTCATTGTAAATGCTGTATTAAAGCAGGTTGAGGGTTTCATCTCTATGGTTTAGAGAACAATGGTGTTTAAGGTGTGAGAGCCAACTACCCTCATCAGTAATATGGAAACTTCTAAGAAATTCAAAATATCAGTACTCACTCTCCATTTCTACTGAATCAGAAACTCTGATGCTAGCTCCTCACATATTGTGAATAAAATGTCTCTCCAGAAAATTCCTGTACATATGAAGGTTGAGAACCAATGATGCAAAGGAAAGAATTTTGGCACTGTAATAAAACATGAAAACAAATGCAGACTCTGCTACTTATCCATACAGTGGCCTCAGCTTTCTTTAACCATTACTGCTTTTTACTGTAGTGCTGAACTGAGAAGCTTATTATAGATATCTATCTATCTTTCTTAAAATACTTAAGTCTTGGCTAGCTAACCTACAACTTGCTAATTCTTCTGTACATTTTTTTTTTCCGTTTTCCCCACTCTTCCCATGTTTTAAATTTTTAATGGAAAGGATTTTCAAATAATTTAGTTATTGATCAAACCATGGGACCACAGATAGGAATGGTTTGATCAATAAATAAACACAGTTCAACACTTCAATATACTCACAAATTTTATTTCTTACATTATCAATACAATTTCCAAACCAGATAAACTTCACCTCAGGGCAGATAGATACTGAGGACATACATTTGTTCTCTTCAAAAGGGCACTTATGGCTGACATTTTGTAGTTATTGGGGTGAGGATTATCCACTAAAATAACTCCATTGTTAAGCAAGATTAAGGCAAAGAGCCTGGATGTATTCCTTTCTTCTGCCAAAAGCAAGCTCCATGTTCCATAGATATTTATATTGAGCACTTAATATTACCTAAGAAAACCAAAGGAATCCTCAGTGAAGGAGTTTTGACAATGGGGCCAGAGGAGATTGATTTATTCAACAGCTATTTATAGAGTACCAGTGATGTGCTAGGCACTAAGCCCTGAGTGAACCACACTGAGAAAAAAATCCTTGTCCTCATTGAAGGACATTTAACAAATGATCACAGAAATAAGTATATAATAATGATTCGTGATCACTTCCATTAAGGAAAAATACAGGGTATTTTGAGGGCATAAGAGAAGAGGGATCTGAATGGCTCAGACCTTAAAGAGCTTGTGGTCTTTAATATGCAATACAGCCTCTGTACTGGGAACTGGCCTCTGTAATTCTTTATAGAATTTTACCTCCCATATTACTGTCTTGCTTGCTGATTTTAGAAAAATCACTTAATCTCTCAAAGTTTCCATTTTCTCAATAGTGAAACAAAACAGAAATACTAAGCTGGTAGAGATATTTGAAGAATTAGTATAAGAAATGAAGAGAACTGTACTTGGCAATATGTTAAATATTCAATGTATGTTAATAGAGAAGACAAAGGAGGATGGTGAGATAAGGGATCGGAAGGTGGAGAGGGAGAAGAGAGAGAGGTAGGAGAAGAAATAATGGTTGTGATAGTAGACCAAAAATTGGTACTCTTAATATGAAAATTGTAATCTTGTTACTTAGAATTATATATGTGTGTATATACTCAAAGTACTATCAATTACTTAGAAATATATATGGAAATATGTTTATATTAATTAAATATATATGTATACATCTTTATAGGTTATATATATGTTATCTACATAAATATATACATATAGCTTTCTAAATTAGATACTTGTATTTCTAGGTAATATACATATGTATTGTCAAGTAATATATCATGGTTTGGATACACACACACAGAAATACAACTAAACTGTTACATAAAAATCTTAAACATACAAAGCAAACTGATCTTGTTTCTGTCTGGGTTTTCACTAGAATATGTGGTATAATTATCTTTATCAGTCTCTTTTGTGAAATATGAATGTTCCCTTGACATATTTGACCATGAAACGCCATCCTTAGTCCCAGTAGACTGAGTATTTCCCTAAAGGTTAGTGAATATTGAATGAAATAATATACGAGTGACTTCTTCACGCTGTAAAGTATGAAATTATTGATCATAATATTATTCTCTTAATTTAAGCATTACATTTTTACATGTAAGTCCGTTGCTTTTGGAAACCATTCATAAATCCTGTGAGCTGACTCAGAGGTCATATCTGTTATAGAGGAACAATAGATGCATAGAGTAGTATTTCCATGCATGTATATATCTAAGCTGCAGTTATTCCAGAGTTAAAAGGATTAGACCAGTTCAGTAGTAGACTCAATAATGGAAGAAAGTTAGTGTTCATATAATAGATATACATACAGTCAGATACAAAGGGAAGAACTACTGAACCAAAGTATCAAGTTATTAATGAGGGCAACATTTTACAAAAGGAAACTGACTTACATACTTGTAGCATCACAAGACAGAGAGGAGTTATTCCCTACTGCCTATATTTTTACCATAAAAACTTTTATTGATTATCAAAATATCAATATGAATCCAACCCTCCAGGAATTCACCATAGGTGAACTCACTATAAAATGTCCATATGGGGCAGCCTAAGAAGCAACTGAGAGAGAGAAAGAGAGAGACAGAGACAGAGACAGACAGAGAGAGAGAGACAGAGAGAGAGACAGAGATAGAGACAGAGAGATCTGTCATATGAAGATTCAGATTCTGTTCTCCTTCTCTTCCTTCTCTCCCCCTCCTCCTTCTCTACATTGTTATCTATTTTGATGCTGGATATCAAACTGTGGATCTCTCCTAGTCTTAACCATGTACTCTACTAGTGAGTAATTCTCCTGATTCCAGAATGCAGGTTCCTCTTCAAGCACAGGAATATATATACAACATGAGAGATATAATTAAGACTCCAACTAATTAATTTGTTAGTGGTTACTCCCTTTTAATGCATCCACTGCTAATGTATTCCTTATGTACAGCGTGCTTGTTAAAAGGTGAAAATGTAAAGCTGTAACTGAGAAAATGCCACAGAGCTCTACAAATGAGCTCCCTGTAGGAATCTAAATAGAAAATAAAAATCAGCTCTTTGAACTGCATCTTTACAGGGAGTGCTTTGAGTCAGAAATTGCTCTGGGTATAGAACACATACTGTGTTGCATGAATTGTGATGACCAAGAATATTGCAGCTGAATTATAGTGTAGATCATAAGGACCTTTACTTTTACAATAAGAGTAATCCCTCTCCCAGATGTTCTACACTGAAGTGGAGAATTCTGAATAGGGACTGGGATTGTTTGACTTTACTCTGTTGTCAATCTGAAACATCTGGATATATCAAACACCCATAATACTGACCTCTTTAATATATTGTTGGCTTTAAAAAAATTGTAGCATCTAGCCGGGCATTGGTGGCTCATGCCTTTAATCCCAGCACTTGGGAGGCAGAGGCAGGCAGATTTCTGAGTTCAAGGCCAGCCTGGTCTACAGAGTGAGTTCCAGGAGAGCCAGAGCTACACAGAGAAACCCTGTCTTGAAAAAAAAACAAAAAAAACAAAAGGAGAAGAAGAAGAAGAAGAAGAAGAAGAAGAAGAAGAAGAAGAAGAAGAAGAAGAAGAAGAAGAAGAAGAAGAAGAAGAAGAAGAAGAAGAAGAAGAAGAAGAAGAAGAAAATTTGGAGCATCTCACTGTGTAGTCCAGCCTGCCCTCAGATTTCTATCTCCCTGTCTTACCTCCTGAGTGCCAGGATTTCAATGGGCATCACCACTCCTGGGTCTGTGTCATATACACTTAGAATAAAGATATGAAATAATTTTTAATCAGCAAGAGATTTGTGTTGTAATTCTGAATTGCTGTAAAATGAAAACAGCATATGGTGAAAAGCCTTTAATAGTCCACACTTTGGGTTGAATCGCTCAGCAGGTAAGAGCACTATTTCCTTTTCTAGAAGACAAAGGTTGGATTACCAGCACCCACATGGTGGTTCACAACCATCTGTGAAGTGTATACTATTTACTGGCCTCCTCGTGCACTGTAGAAAGTTGGTGCAAGACACATATGCAATCATAACGCCAATACATGTAAAATAAAAAATAAGCTTAGAATATTATGTTCTGATCTACATTCTGATAAATGAACTTATTTGAGGAGTACAAATAAATGAAGAACAAAGGTTCTTTGTGGATTGCAAGCCATCATGAGTACTCCAGTGCACTGTCTCAATTCACCCTAGGTGCCATGTATAGCATTATTAATGCTTGCCTATCTATCCTTCATGACATTTTTCATGTTATTTTTCCAAAGAATCTCTCATTCTGTCCAAAATCATCAAATCTGTAACATTAAAATTATATTCTCCATTTTTGTCCTTTGACAATTTTACATGTGGCTATACAGTACTGTGATGGCTTTATTGCTGTATTCTTTACTGTCTCCCTCCCACATCTCTCAGTCCTGCTTCTTCCCTACAAGTCTCTTTCCCAAATTCCTGAGTTTTGCTTTTGTTTTGTGTCCCATTTAGTTTAACTGGGGCCATCTCTGTGAGCATTGGATTAGAACTTGATGTTTGAGCCCAGTGGAGTGACCAGTGAGAACACACTGGAAGGCAAAGACTCTTCCGTACCTTGCATCTACTAGTAACCTATAGTTCAGCATTTACAAGTAAGGCCAGAAGGGTCCTTCCTCCATCCACACTTGCCTGTCCATGGCCTCATGCCTGTGTGACCCAGTACAGGCATCAACATCTTGTTTAAGGCTGAATACTCAACTGTCACTTATTATCAACACCATGTGCAGCTGTAAGACCCTGCATTCACTACTATTCCCTGGGAATAGAGGCTTCCCAATTTAGGCTGAAAGTAACATTTATGTATGAGTGTGAATGAAAAGAGGCACTTTGACACTTGTCATTCCTAAACAACAGTATTCAGGCCCCTTTTAGGGCCTATGATCTTCCTCCACACAACCTTTAAGAACCTCTCAAACATAGCATGTGGCCAGCACTCCCTCTACAGGTGATCTGACGAATGCGCTACAGCTAGCCTGTCATAATAATGCTCCTTTCAATTCTTATAATAACCTGCAATTTTCCCTGTATCATTGGTTAAAGGGTTATAACAATAGTACAAGGAAACCTTTCAGAGCTGAGCTACCTCAAGTAACAATATCACTTGTATTCCCACAGGCTCTCTTCCCCAGACAGAAGCCATTGTTACAAAAAGAAAGCACAGGGAAGAAAGAGTTCATGTATAATTGATTTTGCATCAAAGCAAATTACAGATCACTTGTCCCCCATGCAAACAGAACCATTGTTAATTTCCATAGCTTGACAAAAGCATTTTCTTCCAAACAAGGCTTTTGGTTATTAGCACTTGTAAAATCGGGTAATAAACCTGTATTTTCAAAAGTAGAAAGAAAGTGGAAAATGTCAGGATGATGTTAGGAGATATTCCGAATGTCTATCCTTGTGGGTGGAGGTATTATATGAGGTGGTGTAGGTTAACTACAGTTAACACCGGCAAACCACTGACAGCAGAATGAAACAAAGACTGTAGTTGTCACATGTGACCCAATACAATTGGTGGTGAACTGTGGGCCTCATATTCATACAGGAAATGCACTTTCATTTGTCACAAACACATTCATCCCTTGACCCCCAGTGTGACAAAATGTGTGTTGAGAAGACATGAAGAATTGTACAAGAGTCCCATATCACCTCTGTCGTCTATCCACATTCCTTTGGGCAAACATCTGTCATTGGTGTCAGCCAAACTGCAGACAAAGATAGAGAGTCATTGTCTTGTGGGACAAGGGAAAAGCTAAATAATTTGGTTAACAGAGACTATAGTCTCAGAAAGATGTTTTTAATGTATAATAATTATTTTACATGTTTATTATTCTCATTTTCTTTTCTATGTTGTAAACAAACCAATAACCTTTTCTAGAAGCTTTAGCAAAACCAGTCTAGTTTAAATAGTGGATATGCTGTAGATCCATTTTAGTTCAGATTTTCCTTACTCTGGCTAGACTGCTGTTCACCTTGAGATTTTTTTCTCTTAAATTTCCTCATTCATTATTGAGAATAAAAGCATTTAATAAGAACAGTACCTTGATGATAAAATGAGATCATGTACCAAGCAGAGATATTATTCAGTCATTTTATGAATAGAAACAATACAATAAAATTATTGCAGGCATTATCTATACTTCAATTTCTTATAGATCTTTAAATATAATACATTTTTAATTTTAATTTCAGTCCATCTTCCTTTGTATTCTTGACCACTGAGATGGTCTGAGAAACAGCCTTCTGTTACCACAATAGAAAGAATTTCATAGGAAGAGGAACCACTTTGGTTGTGATAGTCAACAGAACATTACAGATTTTTCAGTTTGTTGGAATGGGGTTGATGGCTGCCCAAGTGCACAGGAATGTGATGCCTGTCTTCTTAATGACATTCAGGATGACTCACCAGAGAGCTTGTTTTTGCCAGCTCTCTCCTCTCATTTGTACTATGAACGAGGCCTAAATGTACCTCTTGAACAAAATGGCTTCCTGAGGCTTTTAGTTCCCTAATGTCTGTGAAGTATGCTTTCTCTTACACACAAACACACACACACACACACACACACACACACACACACACACGCGCGCGCGCGCGCACGCACACACACACAAACGTAGAGCCATCTGCAAAGCATAAATATCCAAATGTTAGTATGAAGTGAATTTATCATCCTTAAGTAAAAGAGTTCTCACCAACATCTATACTGAAGAACAAGCATGTTTTCTGGTACAGAAAAGTTTCTTCCTTGTGAAAAACCAAAGGAAAGAAAATCAGCACAATACAATTATTTGTGTGTGTATGTTATTTTTTAAGACTCTTTTATTGGACTTTCTCTTTTAAAAGTATGATTAGTGATTTCTGCTGCTAATGTTTCTTCTTTATTTTGCAATGATGAAGCTTTTTAGCGTAGGTCTAGCCAGGTACAGATTTAAGAGTATAGACCATCTTTAAAGTCAGTACTGAAAACTCATCACTTAATTGAGAAACTTTTACTCATGGGAAAGATGGAATAAAATACATTTTTCTTCATTCTAGATTACAAGTAGGAGAATTAAGACAGAAAAAAAAATTAGATAAGTCAATGTCCACAAAGAAGTCATCCTAAGTTGCAGGTCAGAATAGTAGTGTTAGAAGAGACTATCATTGTTTGATTTTTCATTTAATGTAATTTTATGATTCTGTATATACATGTGACATAAAGTCATGTGAAAAAGAGCTGAATCAAACACACTGGCCCAGGAAGCTGAGTGATTAAGCCATTTACAGCAAAGGCTTTGTTTGTGGTAGTAAGTTACGCTAGTTTATTTGAATTAACCCTTCTCACCATGGCTAAAACCAAACATTATTTAAATGTGGGGCAGCTAACAGCATAGCATGAGTTGAGGGAGATTAAGGAGCTGGGGTAGGGGTGGGGATTCTACTCTGCAGGTGCTTGCACACCCAGGGCATTGAAACTGCATGGACTTCAGCTTTAGAGTTGTTGAAAACAGATTATAAACTACTTATGCACATCATATAAAAGTTGAAAGATAAACTAGAATAAACTGTTGAGGAAACTAAAAAGCTATTTTAGAAGACAACAAAAAAATTGAAGAGAGCTCTAATGATGTAAAAAAAAATGTAACAGAGGATGATGGCCTTGTGGGGCATCAATAGGAGGAGAGGCCCTTGGTCCTGAGAAGGCTGAATGCCCCAGTGTAGGGGAATGCCAGGACATGGGAGCAGGGGGTGGGTGGGTTGGTAAGCAGGGGGAGAGGGGATGGGATAGGAGGTTTTCAGAGGGGAAACCAGGAAATGGGATAACATTTGAAATGTAAATTTAAAAAAAAATCTAATAAAAAAATTGAGTCAAAAAATGAATTGACTTGGTCAGTAGCAATTTAGTCAAAACAGCAATGTTGACAAATGATCCAGAAAATTGTTGTCCAATTATACACACAAACACACACACACACACACACACACACACACACACACACACACACACACACACACACACACATATATATATATCCAGAATCCAGAGAGGCAAAGAATTAGGACATATTGAAAACAAAGGGAACTGACTAGAGAAAGGATGTGGTATGCGCTGTAGAAAAGCACGTGTAGAATGTGTCTATGGCAGTGTTTGAAAAAAAGAAATGATCAGAAAGTACTTTCCACAATTGCTTAAACGGCAACAACAGGGAGTCAAGGAGCATCCTGAATTCCAAACACCTTTCTTTTTTTTAAAGTCCACACATAGAGACAATAAGGTGACCAAGATAAAGAAGTACTTAGGAACAGAGCTGTGGGGTGGAAAGAAACAATAAAACCAGGAATGCATAATACCAGAGTCTGTTTGCAACAGAGCTATCATTAAATATGTTCATTTAGAGTAAATTTCATTAACAATTGCAGTGCATGGTAAGTTAGCATCATAACATAACTCATCTCTGAGCCCACATGTTTCCACTTGGAATCTGAGCCTTGTAAAAAGTAGCTATGCAAAGCTCACAGAAGCATTTTAAGTGATTCTGCTTACTTTTCTGTGAAATGGGAAGAATAACAAAATGTATTGCATAGAGGTGCTGAAAACATTAAATGTAAGTTTCCTCAAACAATATCTGTGTAGAGTAGGTATCCAATATATGCTTGCAAGTACATTATTATTATTATTACAAACCATGGGCCAAAATGGCTTTGGCGTCAACATAACTCACATCCCTTAAGCTAAATCCTTCACCAAGAAAATGTGATATAGCCACCATGAAAGACTGTTATTGATTTTCTCCTTTAGGACCAGCAGCCATTTGTGCTTCCTGGCTGCCCTCTGTGAATATCTATAATGAAATGAATATCTATATTTTATGGATATCTATAATGAAAAAGAGCAAACTGAGCAAGGAAATATATAAAATGTCCAGTGTAAGGAGAAAAGGGACATCAGGAAATTGAATAGATTTAAGTCTTCTGTTCAAGGAGATTAAAGAAAAGTCTGATGTTAAATGGAATAAGGGAGTTGTGCTCTCCAGACAAGATCCCTCCCAGTTAATCTTCAAACTCGTGAAAAGGAATTAAAGAAAAGTTTAGAGCCAGCTGTGGTGGTGCCCATATTTAATTCCAGCACTTTGAAAGCAGAAGCAGTTCAAGGCCAATCAAGTCTACAAATGAAGTTCCATGAGAGCAAAGCTTAGGCAGTGAAGGAAACCATTGAAAACGGAATGCTAATGCTAATGAAGATGGAATTGAAAGGGTGGTGGTGGGGGCATGTTCCAGCCTTAGCAAGTAGCAGAACTTGGCAGCTTCAGCCATGTTATTCTGGCTTTAGAGTCAAGAATAGAAGAAAGAGGTTATAGACTATCTCTCCAAGACTAAGGATAATCTGAGGCCAGACATGGCAGGGGTGTCCCTTTATGGAGGCCTAGAGAGACAATTGCATGAAGCTATGAAAGTATTGCCTAGATTGCCTCGGAGATCCCAAAATGTTTGAGATTTTAGAGCCATAGGATGGATACCTGCCAAGGGAACTGTTAACAGGGAGTAGAAACAGCCTAAAAGAAAGAAGTGTTTTGCAGTCTACAAACCTGAAAAAGAGTTATAGATCAGAAGAACATTTTGATATCAGACATAAGATGCAGAATTTGGAGTTTACCCAGCTGGTTTTCTGTGTTGCTTTGATCCAATATTTCCTCACCATGTTCCAGGTTGAAAGGGTAACATATTCTGTGGCATTGTATGTTGGAAGTATGTAATCTGCTTTTAAATTTTGACTTTATAGAGGATTATATTTGAGATTGCATGAGTCTCAGAAGAGACTTTGAAGTTTGGCCTATTAAACACAGTTGAGACTGTTATAGTCTATGGGGACTTTTGAAATTGGACTGACTCCATTTCTGTATTATGTCTTTTGCTATGTATTTAATGCTAAATATTGGCACCCAAAGCCTGATTGCCCACATGGACGATAGAATCTATATGTACAATGTGACCTTGCTCCTTAATTTAGAACCATTGATTAAATAAAGTCAATAGCTAGGTAGAAGAGACAAGGGATGGGATTGGGGTTGCTGGGTTTGGGGTATGAGGAGAAACATGAGGAGAGGGAGAAGGTAGAGAGAGCAATAGATGCTATGAGGTAGATGCATCATGAAAACATAGCCATTAGAACTGACTCATTGGAGTTAAGAGATGCGCAAATGGATCATGGAAAACTATAACTCGGGGTTATTGATGGGGAAGTAGATTCTAATACCATAGAGGGTAGATATCTGGACAGCTCTAGTGCTGATTAAGGGTTATTATAAATATAAAGGTTGTGTGTCCTTTATCTGGGAACTGAATAACCAAAGATGGGATAGAGACCCCAACTGAGATTAAATATTTTCTAAAACAGCATTATGTTATGGCTACAAGCCTATGTAGACAGGGAGTGGAATGTTATTCTTTGAATAAGAATGGCCCCTTTAAACTCGTGATTTGAATGCTTGGGCCATACGGCTCTATTAGGATGTGTGACCTTGTTGGAAGTAGTGTGTTGCTGTGAGGATGGGTTTTGAGGTCTTAGAGGCTCAAGCTAGGCCTAGTGTGGCATTCACTTCTTGTGCTTGCAGATCAAGATGTACAAGTCTCAGCTCTTTCAGCAGCACCATGTCTAACTGCATATTACCATGCTTCCTGCCATGACAATAATGGACTAAACCTTTGAACCTGCAAACCAGGTTTTCCTTTATAAGACTTGCCATGGTCATAGTGTCTCTTCACAGCAGTAGAAAATCTAGCTACAACATTGAGGATGGATAGAGATTTTTGTCAATGGTGTAGTCACTGGTTAGATGCACATATTACTCTTAACAACAGTAACAATAACAACCATTCAAACAAATAAAAAATAAACCCAAATTCTCATTCACACTTTGAAACAATACTAACAATGCTTAGTGTGTCAAAAAGTGATGAAATTAGAAAGGAGAAGGGGTCTAGTTGAGAATGGAAGGACATCAGTAGGATGGGAGGGAAACAAGAAAAAGTAACAGAGGGTAAATATGACTGGCATGTCTTATTTTCATATGTGACAATATACTAAAATTTATTAGAAAAAGTAATAAACATTTAAGTACACTGAAAAGACTTCTACTATTTTTGACATTTCTCCATGAAAGGAAAAACAAATGATATTTAATGAACTCATTATTCTTATGTAAGTAAAAACCTGAAGAATTTAAGTGAAATTTTAAGGTTTGGATTCTTTTCAGATATTTGTCAAACTTGTATAAATGTGAAAACACTACTGACTATGAAGGAGGGAATTTTTCTGGTCTTGCTTGTACCCATATTGTTGTTCCTCACTTGAGCCTCTACAAAAAACTTGTCCCAAGTCAATGACAAAATGGTGAATCCCAATTATTTTGTACATATTTAATAAATAGAAATCCATCTTTGAACTTTCTTGTTTTGCATTTATCATGTGTGTTTTTAATACTCTTTTTGATCCCCAATAAGTATTCTTTCTCATGAAATAAAATTGGCAATAATTTAAGATTGATTTAAATTCAAAGCTTTTGCAATTTGAACATGACTGTTCCTTGTTTCCATTTTATCTTTCAAAGTTTCCCAGACAACGGATGTTTCCTCCAGAACAATTTCACACATCTCCTTAATTTAAAATCAGTTAAATCAATGTGAAAATAACCAAAACTATTTGATACTTGTCTTTAGAGTTGAGAAGCATCTAGCCTTGTCAAGAGAAATAACATTCATCTTCATGTTTGTTGCATTATAGAAATACAGCAGGCTTTTGCAAGGAAATCAAATTCAACTCCTGAATGATCCTTTAAACACCTTGGTTTATATATGGGCTCACTTTGAATTCATGAGGCAAAGACATGCAAATAATCATCTCTTTAGGTATTTTGGTTCAAAAGGCCTAAAAATAGCCACTCCAACATTGCTGTAATTTAGCAGTGGCATTTTTGTATAGATGCTTGGTATGAATATTTGATGTCATATATACACTTTTTAAATTTCCCTTAAGTGGTTTAATCATCCTTGGATGTCACTGCATAATCTATCTGGTAATAAAGTTATGCTTTTTTGCTTTTAACTGATAATTATATGGGCTTCTCGTCTATGTAATTTTCATTCATCTTTCCTAATTAATCAATATTCTAAGAAAGAGTAATCATTAATAAAACATTGTGTGGGAAGAAAAAATAAGAAATACCATGGTAACAAAACTAGTAAATCATTAGTTTTCTCCAAAAACTAATCATCATTTTGTTCCTAACTGCCATCTATATACAAGGCACACTTTTATTGTAGGAAATGACTGCAAAATGTGATGGCTACCACCATTTATCAAGCACCATGTTGAATTCTGCCCTGAGCAGGCACCCTCTGAGTTACTGTGGACCTGATAAATGCTACATTAAAAAAAAGTCCTAGAAATAATCTATATGCATGTATACACATTACATATACACATTTCAGATAGTTGGTAGGAGTCTCAGAAATCTGTATGCACTTTCAGAATAGAAAATGAACCAATTAATCTGTCAATAACATACACAGCAGTGAAGAGCTCACCATTAGACAATGTTAGATGGGAAACAGGAAGGCACCAAAGGAGGCCAGTTGGGCTGGAAGAACAACCTAGGACTGAGGCACTGGGATACATTACAAAATGGGATATGCTTCTGTGTTGTAGAATATATGAAATACAAGCTAATGATTAAGTTTAATTCTATTACAGAAAATTAATTCAAAAATATTCATATATATGTGAAATAAGTAGGTTTGTATTAGTCATGAATTAAGAGGTGATTCTGTGATAACCACAGACTCTCGTGAGAATAGCATAGTGACAATATCTTTCTCCACTGTCAGATATAGTAGGGTTAGGAGTTCTTCATCTTGTAGTTCTGCCATCTGGAACATATAATTTGCATGGTGCTCTGGCAGGTTGAAATTATGCTAGAGATCTGTAGAGCTGCTCTGGATTCATATATATTGATACAATACCCATCTTACCTGCTACCAGTCAAATATTCCTATCCTAAATACACATAAAGTTGTGAATGTGGGCAGACACATGCATTCAGTAGACAATAACACATTAGGGCTAACTGGAAGGATAAACAATTAGAAATAACACTGGCACTCATAAATAGAGACGTTTGTAAACTAGACTGCATTCATATGGGAAAGTGACATACAAACACAAAAATTTTGTTGACCTGGGATGATCTTAGAGATATTTAATGAGCTATTAATGAAAAACCTGAAATGGGTGAAGACATGAAACTATGCTGTCCTTTATATAGAACAGCAAGTTAATGACACTTATTTTGTCTTTTCACAGTGACAAGCATGGTGCTAGCTTACATACTAACCTGTTTACTTTCTCATGATTTACCAGTGACACTGCAGTTCATTTGTATTCTGAAAGTCCTTAATGGAGGCAAACAAAAACTTAAAGCTGATTATTTCTCTCAAATTGTTTCCCCTCAGAAGCCCAACTGAAATTTAGCATGGGATTTTCTATATCCCATAGACCCTCCTCCTAGCTTTTAGAACCTCCTCCTAGCTGCCTGGATGGCAGTCTTCTGCTGGCTGCTTTCTGATCAAGATGCAGAACTCTCAGCTCCTTCTCCAGCACTATGTATGCCTGGAGGTACCTGGACACTGCCATGCTTTCTGCCATAATGATAGTGGACTGAACCTATGAAACTGTAATTCAGCCCCGATGAAATGTTCTCCTTTCTATGGGTTGCCTTGGTCATTGTGTCTCTTTGCTCTGAGTGCAATAGATTGGCAGCCATGCTCGGTACAGAAGTCAACTTCTCACCCCATTCTTCATCCCTTCTTATAATTATTAAGTTATTTCTGAATCTTCTTTTGTGATAGTCCCCAAGCCTCGAAGTCCTCTCTAAGCTGGATGATTCAGCTGGCTTTTCTCAGCTTCTCACTGAATTTCTCTGCTGAGCCATAAACTAACTATGGCAATTTGTTCGAATCTTCTGGCTCCTTATTCGCTGGATTCAACTGCCTCTGCTGACCTGCACTAAACTGCATGAACTCAGAAACTCAACTCCAGTGCACTCACTGCGCTGACTCACCACTGACTCATTCTCCCTGTACTATCCTGCTCTTAAATAGCTTTTCTTTCCTGTGCTGTTGTCCTGAGAGTTGGGGGTATCCTATCTCTGACCATTTTGTCAAATCATGTTCTGATTTGTAATTTTGTGTGCTCCTCAATTAGATGTCACTTTCACACATGGCTGCTTCCTTCTATAAACTAATTTTACCTTCATTGTTTGCAATTAAACATGTGTACTAAGGGTGTGTCTGTAGTCCTTCCAGGCAGAGGGATTAAAATTGTGTATTCCAGCCAGAGGGATTAAAGGATGTGTGGCAAACCTGTATTCCAGCCAAATCACACAGACCGACTGAGGTCTTTGGATGTGATCCCTTGTCAGTTTCTGGAATAAAATTCCTCCACACACTGCTACTCTGTGGGCATAAACAGCTATTTAGAAAATAATTTGACAGAGATATCATGTCCATTTAGCAAAACAATAACAGAAGCTTTTGTGCTAAGATATGATCTTCCCACATCAGGCTTTGACTATGTTTGCAATTCTAGACAAAAATTCCCTCCTGTGGAGCTAACCTCAACTAGAATCTGAAAGCACTTTGTTATCCTCCTAATGAACTTGCCAGTTCTTCTCCACTGGGCTCATTTCCCTGGCCAGCCAATATTGTTATACTCAGGCTTTATAGCCAAGTAAACCTGTTACGAGCTCTCCCTCAGCACTCTGAAGAATTCCTTCTGGCAGGACGCTATGAGGGGAAGCCACCCAGGAGGATGTGTCCAACCCAGGTCCAAGTTGATTTTTGTCTTCATGTTCTATGGCCACGGAATGTGGCATGCTCAGCAAGTGTTAGAAGGTTCTTTTGAATCCCATTCCCAGTCACATTAGCTGGTGGAGATGGTCCTGGGGCTAAGCCTTTGCAGGAAAACAATAATGCAGATTAGGTGTTCCTTTATAAAGCCTGTGAGAAGTAACAGATGAGTGTATTTAGGAAATCTGGAAGTTGAAGTACAAGTTTTTTCTTCAATTTAAAATTATTAGTGTGTTTTGTGGTTGCTTTCTATAGCACATATGGAGGTCAAAGGATATCTTTCCTTATGTGATTCTTTCCTTCCACCATGGGTTACAGGGTGTCAAGTTTGCATAGGAAATGGTTTATTCACTGAACCATCTTGTCAGGCCCACTAAACTTCATTCTTTGACAGAAGCAGGAAAATGTAGCCAACTAAATATATGTGGGGGAAAGATGGACTCACTGAGAGTCTAAAGGTATCATCTGGAATTTCTAGATAGCATAGAAACATATAAGAAGTATGGATTCTTGTGATGTAATAGCATTATACTAAGCACGTTGTACTTATTTATTTATGGAATATATATATATACATATATATATATATATATACATATATATGCATATAACAACAATTAATAAAATAAGAGGCCATGAATTTGAGAGAGACCAAGGAATAGTATGTGAGTAGGGGGTTAGAAGGAGGAAAAGAAAGGGGATATGGTGTAACTACATTTTAATCTCAAAGAATAAAAATATTTTTAAAAGAATATTTATGATGTCTATTCAAAAAGTTTCTTTAAAAGCAATGGTGAAGTTTCTTCATATTTCTTCTCCTAATTGCATAGTCTCATTTTTTTCCCTACCTTTATTTTCCTATATTACTACATGCTTGTCTTTGGAGAGGTTTCCTTGCCTTTGTTATCTTCTGCAGAGGACAGGTTATTCTAAACCATTGCATTCCAGGAACAGGTGACTCAATCCAATCTATAATATTCACATACATTCACATTTTAAGTAAATGTGTCATTTAGCATGTAACTTCCCTATAAATTAAAAAGAAATAGCTACCCTTTTTGCACCAATTACCTCCAGAAAATTCCCCTCCTATTCATTGTCTTTCTGTTATGCAAACTTAACAAAAATAGAGAAATGAAGAGTGGAAAGTATTTTTTGTTACTGCCTTTCCTTTAAATATTCCCACTCTAAGTAAATTTCAAATGTAAAAGATGTATTTTTGATATGGTTGATGCTTTGGGATTTGCAGGTTTTAAGGACTTATTTTAGTATGCCTGATACAGTGTGTAGTTTCTTAGTATTGATGGTATACGCATTAAATTATAGTTATACTAATTGCTATGCAGGGCTATCGCTGATGTGATTTTTTGCCTGAATTGGATGAACTGAATATATGTTTACCAGCAAGCTTGCTTCTCACAAATGCACTCCTGATGCAGCATTAGACCATAGCAGACAGAAAAGTATATCAGAGTGGATCACTAAGCAAGTAGAGTGTGAAAATGAGCTATGTTTTTTGTTTGTTTGTTTTTTTCCATGAGTTACAGCTATTTCTTGGTGAGTTAGAAGCTCTGAATATTGGAGGCTAAATCTCCAAAATAGGATTAAATGGAGATGTATAAAAAAGTGCACTAGCTTTAAGCAAGTGTGGAAATCATAAACCTATATTTCAGACTTAGCTCAAAGGACAAAATGCTAAAGGAATGTAACACAAAAAGTGCTAGTAGTTGAATGGTATTTTAAGGAACGAGATTAAAGTGGACACTGCATTGTGATCATGGTGGTAAGGAACACCTGAAAGTGGGGGAGAATGAAACTCCAAGAAACAAATGACATTTTCTTTTAAGGAATAAAAAGAGAGAGTGCCTCCTCGCTGAAGATTAATATTCTACAGTTGGTTCAGGAGCATGCACAAGAGTTTGATGTCCCATAGTAGCAAGGCCCCAGCAACCTTGTCTGCCACTCAGGGCTGTTTGTGTGCTGAGACTTCATTAGTATGCAGAGGAGCAAACTGTAAAGAAGCAAATGTCAAAAGTCTCATGGTTTGCTTTTGGGCTTGTAGCCTTTGCCTTTGAAGTAAAGTTAAAATAATGAATGCAGTGGTGGTGCACACCTTTAGTCCCAGGAGGCAGAGGCAGGAGGATCTCCCTGTGAGATAAAGGCCAGTCTAGTCTACAGAACAAGTGCCAGGACAGGCAGGGCTACACAGAAAAACCATCCTGTCTCAAAAACAAACAAACAAACAAACAAGCAAACAAACAAACAAACAAGCAAACAAACAAACAAAGCACTTGAATAAAGTATAGAGAAAGGAAAAGTAGACGGACATTGTAGATGTAAAACCATTCTCTGCCACACAAGTTTAATTATGGCACTTGACTTACATGACACATTTGGCAGAGTGCTTTGGGGATAGTCATAATCTTACCTTTATACCACCTTCATCTGGCAGAGCAGCAATTATTGAACATCTATCTTTTTTCAATAACCATTTTGGAATGGGTAACAATATAGAAATTAGTTGGCCACATTTTTACTTTTTTAGCATTTTAACGTAATAAACTAACAAATAAAATTCCCACACAGCTAGATTAATATAGACATTCAACCACATGTCCAGTCCCCTACTGTATGCATCTCAGTAAACTCTCATTCTGAGCCATGGAGTTTCTTTTAGGGCTTTGCTCTTTCAACACCAATGACAAGTTTT
Source organism: Mus musculus (assembly GCF_000001635.26). NCBI lineage: Eukaryota > Metazoa > Chordata > Mammalia > Rodentia > Muridae > Mus > Mus musculus. The sequence continues at coordinate 91,594,992 of NC_000073.6, forward strand.
ATGGATGTGTCCATAACAGAAAGAAAGAAAGAAAGAAAGAAAGAAAGAAAGAAAGAAAGAAAGAACTATACTAGAGTTGAAACTGAAAGGCAATTATCTTGTATCTTCTTCATGACTCATGTTTCCACTTGCCTTCATTAAATTCTTTCTCATGACCTCATATTATCTTTTTTGGTCCCCCTTCTAAATCTTATACCCACACTTTCATATCTATATCTATGTCTATGTCTATGTCTATGTCTATATCTATATTATCTATATTATATCTATATCTACATCTTCATCTATATATCTATCACATACATCTTCTGGTGTACATCTAGTTGTTTTTCATTTCCTTGTCATTAATAGAGGAGCAATAAACATGGATGTGTAAGTATTTCTATGGTAGAGTACAAAGTTCTCTGGGCATATGCTCAGGAGAAGAACATCTGGGTGATATAATGACCATATCTATATGCTTAGAAACCTCTAAATGTGCTCCCAAAATGGCTATATTAATTTGCATCCCCACCAGCAGTGAATAAGTGGTTTTTACCTGTATTCTCCCCTAAATTTGTTGTCAGATTTCTTGTTGATGGCCAATCTGTTTTAGGTTATGTGGTTTTCAAAGTAGTCTTAGTTACATGTCCCTAGTGATTAGAGATAACAAAAAAAAACATTTTTATAACTCAAGTATCCACAAATAAGTCTATAAATAATGTCTCTGTACAACAAAAACTAAATATAATTTAGACTTGAGGCTAATATCTAAATAATGGATTGCAAATATTAAGTACCAAAAAATAGAGCTATCACTGAGTAAACAGGCTAATGAAGTTAGCAGGTATTTTCAGAGGAAGAGGCACAGATACCCAGAAACTGTATTATTTTTTTCTTATGGCAGTTGTACTGTTTTTCTTTTTCTGTGAAATTAATTTCTTGGTTAGGACTCTATTCATTGTTGCAATTACTAGGGGTTTTTAATTTGTTTTGTTTTGTTTCATTTTTTGAGAAAATGTCTTATATATACAAGGCTGTGCTCAAATTTGCTCTATGATATTGAATCCTGGTCTCCCTGTGGTATCCATCCTCAAATGTTTGGATTACAGGTGCACACCATGGTACCTACCTTTTATCCTGCAGTAGGGCTCAAACTCTGAATTTCAAGCATGCTAGCCAAGCACTCCGCCAGCTGAGCTAGATGCATAGCCATAAAACTTTTATATTTTGTCTATAAATAACTAGTGTAAAGAGAAGCAATGTATGTGTGATTTGAAATATTCATACAGTTTTAAAATAGGAACCACTATACATACAAGTTCAGTCTTTCAGAATGAAACTTTAAAACACAAGGAAGGTTTAAAATTGTAAACTGGACTTCCCATTTTATCTACTATTTTCACTTGCTATTGAGATGTTTTTCTTATTTTACTTACATAGAATGTATATACTGTTCTAAGATGGCTCAGCATTATAGTTACAATGAAATCAAACCAAGAAGGAAATTCCTTAGGTCTTGAGGTTTTCTCTGAAGCAGTTTCAGGATCAACATTCTGTTAATGATTGTTTCATTTAAATATATGTTAGGGATATATATACATATACATATACACATATACATATATATGTATATATATCCCTAGTGATTAGCGAAATAATATAGGGTTAAAGACAATGTGGTAAATATAAAGAAATAACAGAATTTAAGGAGACAATCTGGATGCTAAATTTTACTTATTTCTAGTATAACTTTAGGCAAAAAAAATCAATATCTCTAAAACTAAGACAACTTTATAGAGCGACAATGTATTCTAAGGGGCCAAGACAAATGGTATATGAAAACCTCAAGTGTAATGCTTGGTGCACAGTAGGGCTCACAGTCACACTGATATTTACTTTTGGCATCTATTTTAATGTAAAGGAAACAAGCCAAGTTTTCTCTATCATGTAAAGTGGTCAGGGCTCTCTATTTAACATATTTTCCTTCTTGCCAACATTTACTTTAATACTTAATTTTTTGTATTTTTGTAGTTTGCACTCTAGAGCAATTGATTGCTTTATATTCCATATCACTTATTGTCCTTTATAATAATTGCAGTTTAAAAACGTTGTACTCCTCTTTAATCCACCTTACTCTTTTTTCCTAAAATGAAGCACCATCTGGACCTTGTCTATATTTGTCTTAAGAGGGAGAACAGATTGAACAGTTTAAAAAACTTGTAAATTCAAAACAGGTAATCAATTCGGACAGAGTAATTGTTCTTCTGGATGTTAAGGATAACCTAAACTCACTTGTGGAAGGTTCATTCATTATCGTCAACCCCTTGTTTCATTACAGAAGTGAAGTAATAACCAGGCAGATACTCCCTGCTGTTTGCAGATATGCCCTGATGTTTGTACTCTATCTTGGGTGCAGTCAGGATGCAACTCCCACAATGCACAGAGTCCGTGGTGATGAGGCTTGTATGGGTTCCAAGGACAAGATCTGCAACGATGTAACTGCCATGGGTTGATTAAATATCAGAAACTAAAATTAACTAAGAAGACCAAGAGAGAATTTCTGAACAATTAATTCATTGAATATTTAATGTGCTTTATTGTTATGGTTCACATAAATGTCCCCCAAAGGTCTATGTGTTCAAGTTATGCCTTTTTCCATTCTATGACATTAAGAGAAGTGAGACGTGGTGGAACTTTCAGAAACAGAAGCTAATGTGAAATCTTCTAGGCTTTGGGATATTCCTCTGAAGGGGGAAATTGAGACCCTCACCACTTCCTCTTCATGAGTATACATCTCACTTTCATTCCTAAAGTTAATTATCTTCCTTTAACTCACATCAACACCCTAATGCACTGCACTGACGCAAAAGTGATAGGCTAACCAACTGTGGCCTTAAGTGCTCCAAGCTAAAAGTCAAAACAAGCTTACTTTGGGAATTTTGTTGTAGAAAAGGAAGACTGACATAGGCCATGCAGAGGGAGAGAACACGATGCTGTCACTATAACCAAGGATATAGTTCTTACCTTAGAACTTTAGAAACAGCTAAAATGCAAATAAAATATGAGAATAGCTTCAATTTTATGAGGCTCAAAAAAGGAGTAACTGAAAAGGAGAAAGCCACGGATGTAGGAAACTAGGAAAATCAGGGAAGAGGTTGCGATGAAAGGTTCCTCAAATAACATCAGTGGAAGTGGCCTTGAGAGCAAGGATTTTATGTAAATGAGGACCAAAGATAGAGGAACAGTAGATTAACAAAATAAGTAGTGAAATGAAATGATTATGTCTATGAATATGATATCAATCAAAGTAAGAAAAAGACAAAGTCAGAAATTGTAAAGGAGCTTGAACAGACTCTGTTCTATGGGCCAAACACAAAGCAAACTATAATAACAATGTAGATGTGAAATAATTTATAAACTACAAAATGGGTATCTTGTGTGAAGAATAAATCCATTTGACCTTAATAAGAAGAACATTATTTTCTGAATGACTTAAAACTCACAGCTCAGTGTAGAGGGATTTTAATCAGCAACATGGCTACTCTGGCTGGACTATAGACATACATTTAGTAAATACTTTAACCCCTCTGGCTGGAATACAAGCATGCCCTTAGTACACACCTTTAATCCCAAACAATGAAGGTAAAGTTAGTATGTAGAACGTGTTTAATGGAGTGGCAGACAAAGTGACAAATCAGGGAACAATTTGACAGAATTGGATGCTCCTAACTCTCAAAAGAAAAGGGAGAAAAGGGAAGCTATTTGAGGAAGCAGTTCAGGGGCGTGGCAGTTTTACCAGGACAGTTATAGAGAGACGACAGTTTGCAGAGAGAGAATAAAGTAGACACAGGAGAAGGAAGAATGAGCCAGAGAATGAAAAAGAGCCAAAAGATTAGAACGTATTATCAGTTAGTATGAGACCAAGCAGAACAATTCAGTCAGAGGCCAAGAGAGAAGCCAGATTGGATCTGCTTGGAAAGGAGTTTGAGCCAGAACAGCTGAGTTGAATCAGCCAGCCAAAGATCAGAAAGACCTAGGAGGTGGTGAGCTCTTTCAGCAATAAGTCTCAGAGGCTGAAAACATTCTAGGACTACATAAGATTGTACAGAGGCTAGAAGCTTCCAAGACAAGGCCTAGATTAGGAGACAGGGGCAGTAGGTAAATGAAAGTTATTGTAATAGACTGGCGGAGAAAAAAAAAAGCTAAGATATTAGCTGACTGTGATGGAACAATATTCACAAAATAAAAACAATGTAAAGTCTATTGTTTTTTAACTTTATATATAACTTACAATAACATCAGATATTGTTATAGCTGCATGAAAAAATATAAATATAACAATCTGGAACATATAAAAGTATAAATTTAGTCATCAGAAATGGAGCTATAGATGGAAGATTAGTGGCTATTTTTGATAATTAAAAAGAAAGGCAGCCAGGCATGGTGGCACACGCCTTTAATCTCAGCACTCAGGAGGCAGAGGCAGGCAGGTTTCTGAGTTTGAGGCCAGCCTGGTCTACAGAATGAGTTCCAGGACAGCCAGGGCTACACAGAGAAACCCTGTCTCAACAAAACAGAAAGAAAGAAAGAAAGAAAGAAAGAAAGAAAGAAAGAAAGAAAGAAAGAAAGAAAGAAAGAAAGAAAGAAAGAAAGGAGTTAAGGAAACCAACTGAAAGCTGATGACACAAACAGCTTTTGAAGAAATTATAGTTTCAGGCATTATGGAGAGAACTCAAATACAGTTGGAGATTTAGACATGGACAACATCAGTCCTTGTCATTCATGTAAGGAAGTCAATAGATATTAAAGTTGGCAAATCAAACTCGGACCTGTATTCAATACATGGGTTCATCAGCTACCTAGGAAAGAAACTGAGACAACTTCCAGAGAAGAATCAGAAGTTTAAGAAAATGGTGTGTCAGGAGATTCTCAGTAGTCCAAACAATGTGTGTTAGCATGCAAACAATATTTATCCGCACCGATTACTTCCAAAGAAGAGAAAAGGTGAGAAGAAGCCCTTACATGGCCTAAGGCACTGTGCTACCCTGACAGAAACTTGTTTTCTTGTGTCTGTTACCTCATGCGTTTTGTTGCTGCTACGTATAACTGTTTAGGAGGTTTCTCAGTTTAAACTAAAATTGATTAACAACAAACATAGTCTACTTTACTGTGCTTCTATATCAACATTTTAAATAGATGATATTGGAGTGTTTAAGTCTTTTTCTTATAGAGTCACTAGAATGTCCTGAAAAACTGTGTGATAATCTTGACTTCAAACACACAAGCCATATCCTACTTGCATTATTTGGTCAATATCTTTTGGATGTTTACTATGCACCAAGCACTCTTGCATGCCCAGGAATAACAGCAGAGGCCTGATTCTCGTAGATTTGCAGCTTACTAATTTTCCAAAGAAGACATTACCATCCAAGCACTGTTTAGTAACAAGAGCAACATAGTACTCTAGCATGTATCAAAAGAAGAAATGTGTGGGCTTTCAGAGGTTATAAAAATTAAGACACTTCGAATGCATCCCGAGGGATGCTGCCTTTCTGAGAGTAGGCATTAGTGTAATGAGAGTGTGTCAAGTGCTAAACGTCTAAGAGCAGGGCTGTAGAAATGGCTTCGTGGGTAAGGATGCACAAGCATGAGAGTCTGAGTTCTTACATGAAGAGGCCAGGTGAATTCCACTCTAGTGCTGTGGAGGAGTCAGAAACAAGCTGGTTCCAGGGCTTGCTCATCACCAACCTAGCTCTAGGCTCAGTGAGAGACCATGTTTCAAAGGGATAAGGCAGAAAGTCATAGAGTGGATCACCCAACATCCTCCTATGGCCTTACCTGGTATTCACATAGGAATGAGTACTCATATACACATGCGAAACCAACACACACACACACACACACACACACACACACACACACACACACACACACACACACACACCCTAACATACATACATACATGCATACATATATACATACAAACGTACATATCTCTAATGTCTGAGTTTAATGAATGAAAACAGAGTCCTTGTCCCTATTCATGTTACTAAAATAATACTCCTTTTGGCTGTGACCTATGGTGACACATCGGAATAAGGTCAGAAATATATATATCTTTGAGTGATAAAACCACATAAAGAGATGACATATGTTTTGACTGCTTTCTATGACTTGGGGATTCAAATAAGAGTCAGGTGTCCGTGACTTCCCCCAGTTTAAATGTGATAGGATGGATGTTACACAGATGATTAGAGGAAATCATGCTTAGGCTACACTGTGATAATTTTGAGGTTGAAGGCAAAAAGTTGCATCTTTGAATAGTTGTTCTTTAAATATATGTGATGTTCTATCCTGTTATCTACCTTCCAAGAGCCTCCAAATATACATTTCACTTTCCCTATCTAACCTCTGCACCTGGTACATGGAAACAGATGGGAGAATTTGGAATCTTACTTAAAGATGATTTTTGAATGCATCTTGAGCTGGTGTTTGAAATTCTTTGAGTCAGTCACTGTACCAAAACTCTGCCACCTGGTGGCTATGAGCATCACTACTATTCATACAGCAGTAAAAGCAGACCTAGGTCATTAATTTTCACTGGGACTGTGTGGATTAGATTATGTACATTTACCTTACTTAAAGAAGTATAATTGCTAGGTCCACATATATGATGTCTAGGTATTATCTTTTTAGTCCTCTAGACAATATGTGGCCAGCATGCCATTGGATATAATTCTTTAGCCTGTCACGAGATATTGTCCAATTTTTAGAAAGCTCACAAAGGCCACCCAATTCAGTATATGAGTCCTTCCTACTCCTGCCCTACAGAATTCAACTCTAAACATCAGACAACTCTGGTTTAATTTGCACAGCTTGCTATCCCACAACAATGATGAACTCATAGAGACCTACCTGTCTCTGCATTACTAGTGTTGAGACCAATGACCTGCGCCATCACATCTTTCTGAATCACCAGTATTTTGAGAAAAATTCTTATATAATCTCAGGTGGTCAAAAGCATGACATGTCATCAGCTGTATAGTTTACTGTTAATAATAACAAAGGTAAACCTATCATGTTTGCCAGGAATATTTCCTATCTCTATAGGTTCCACTTAAACTCAAAGATGGAGGAATATTGTATAAAGGTGCTAAAGTAGGGAACACTGGGCCTTATCTTAGCTTGGGTCTGTAGGAAATGGAGAAGTCTATTTGGAAAGTTGTGAAAGGCTCCCCAGGGGAGTGGTCATGTGATAAAACAGCGCTTCTCAATCTGTGGGTCACAGCCCCTTTGGATCTAATCACCCTTTCACAGGGGTCACCTAAGACCATCGGAAAACACAGACATTTACAGTACAATCTATAATAGAAAAATTACAATTATGAGGTAGCAACAACAAAAAAAAGAGGAATTGTATTAACTGAGTTGCATTAGAAAGGTGGAGAATCCCTGTGATTAGACATCAAAATAGAAAACTAATTAAACTGAAAGAAAGAACAGTTTTGCTAAAGTATAGAAGAATAAAGATAGATTGTACCAGTGGATCAGAAGGCTTTGTGTGTGAATGTATGCGTATGTATGTGTATGTGTGTGTTGTGTGTGTGTGTGTGTGCGTGCGCATGCGTGTGTGCATGTATGTCTATGAGTGTGCGCATGAATCCCTCAAAGTAAAGGGGAAGAGAAGGGAAAACCCAGTGGGAGAAGCTGGTGATCACTGTGTGTTCCATGGCATGGCTGCTGTTCTATGCACAGCAGCATGAAGGGCAGATACAACCAAGTGAATTGAAGAATAGTGAGAGGCTGTGTTGTGTTCCCAGCACTCTATGGCAGGCTGGTGTCAGAGTGTGGAGCAGCATTTGGTTATAAATAGTGCTTAGGGGATACAGTCACAGTATGTGGTGTTAGCCATGTACTGGTAGGAGAGAGATGGTAGGTATTGTTATACCTGCATTAAAGCCAACTACTGACATGTAAAAATAATTTAAATTCTTAATGGAACAATTATAAAATGAAAAAAGCAACTGAGGTTTTTTTCCGTTAGTGATATAAGATTAAGCGGCTACGATGATGCAAAGCCTCTACAGTGAGCATGAACAGCAGGGCATGTCCTGTAATCTAGCAATATAATTCCTACCGTGGGTGAGCAGACAAGGACCAGCAGCTTCTAAACACTGGCTCATGCAACAGGAGGCTCTTAATTCCTTTCTGCTTCCACCTAATTTTAAATTGATACTACAATCACGGAGAGTCATGTCATCACAAATTAATAAAGCTTGCATGCTGAAAGCAGAGTGAGAACATGTTAGTGGAAGTGTGCCTGTGAGCAGCATCTCTAGATGCTGGTGATGTTTGCAGCCCAGTGGTTACACACATATGTCTAAACACTGAGAAAGGGGTAGCTTGCTGATAGAGAACTGGCTTTGCTGCAGATGTTCATATAATGACGAGAAACTCGATTAGGGAGGAAAAAGGACTTCTCACAGGAAAGCTGACTTGTGGAAGGCTATTCTGTGCCATGGCAACAGTGCTTCTAGGCACCAGCGTGACTACTTCCTGCATTGTGTCTGTCCAACATTTATTTTTTCTCTTCCCGATTGCACTTGATTTCCCCTGGGGATCCCCTCTCTCCTCACTCGGATAACTCTGATATGACCATAAGTTGAAGAACATGCCCTCTCGCTCCAGAGTTAAAGGGATGCCAGAAGCTGAAAGCTGTCCCTCCTGCCAGGTGCTTCTCTCTTGCAAGGAGGCCAGGTAGACAATCTGGCTTCTGCAGGAACTAATCATGCCAGCAGCTGCTGCCTCCTCTATTTCGGCTGCTTTTATTCTGTAAGCTTTCCAGAAGCTTCTGATGAAGTGTCTTAGTGATTGGGCAAGTCAGAGTTGGCTGTTTATCATCTAGGGTGGGGGGAGTGGAAGGAAGGTACACTATGATACACTGTTTTGTTAGCATTTTAGAAGGAAGGAGGACAATATGGCTAACTGAATTTCTGCCAGCTGTCACTCTGTTTGATATTTTACATATTTTTGGTCATCAATAAATTGTCTTGAAGTATAAATTTATTTTTACATTAATGGATACACACACTTGAATAAATCTTCTAATGCTGAATTTGATTTATATTTCTAGGATAAAGTCATCTTGGACAGGGAATTCTTATAAGAAAACAGTGCTATCTCTCTATAGCTAGATTCCCATGATGAGATTCTGATATATGTATTTTTGTAGGTATGAGTACAGCGAAGTTGTCTAGTCTTTATGCACATTATCTTATCCCATCTCAACAGTACATAACCTTTTCTTATTCTATTCAAGGATTCTGAAATTCGAAAAATTTCCATTAATTTATTTATTTGTTCATTTTATATCCCTTTTACTGCCCACTCCTGTTCTGCCTCTCACACAGTACCTCCCTGCTCTGCCTTTCCCTTCTCCTTAGAGAGGGTGCTCCTCCTAGCATGCCCCAACCTTGACACAGCAAGTTGCTGCAGGGTTAGGCACATTCTCTCCCGCTGCGGCCAGATAAGATAGCCTAGTTAGGTGAAGCGATTCCATAGGCAGGTAACAGCTTTAAGGATAGTTGTTAGGACCCTCCTTCACTCTTTTCTCCATCTTTGTCCCTGTATTTGTTGTGGACAGGACAAATTTTGGGTCAAAAGTTTTGCAGATGGGTTGGTGTTCTTCTCCCTTTACTGGGAATGCTGTCTGGCTATAGGGGGTGGTCTATTCACGTTCCATATCCCCACAGCTGTGTGTCTCAGCTAAGGTCACCCACATTGATTCCTGGGAGCCTCCTCCATCCCAGGTCTCTGTCATGTCCAAAAGATGCCTCCCACTCCATACCTCTGCCAACTACAGATTTCCATTCATTCTCCTGGCCCTATGGCTCCTCTTCTGTCTCACCACACACCTCATCCTGATGCTCCCCCTTATCCTCCCAGTCTTCTCTCCCATCCAGTTCTCTCCCTCCATCTCTCTCTCTCTTTTTCTTTTTTTTTCTTTTATTAGAAATTTTCTTTATTTACATTTCAAATGCTATCCTGAAAATTCCCTATACCCTCCCCCCACCCTGCTCCTCTACCCACCCACTCCCACTTCTTGGTTCTGGCATTCCCCTGTACTGGGGCATATAAAGTTTGCAAGGCCTAGGGGCCTCTCTTCCCAATGATGACCAACTAGGCCATCTTCTCTTCTGACTACTGTATTTCTTCTTCTAAGGGAGATTCAAGCATCCTCATTTGGGCCTTCTTCCTTGTTGAGATTCTTTGGGTCTGTGGAGTGTTTCGTAGATATCCTGTACTTTATCATAATATCCACTTATAAGTCCCATCCATGTCCTTTTGGGTCTTGGCTACCTCACTTAAGTATGATATTGTCTAGTTATATCCCATTTTCCTGCAAAATTTGTGATGCCCTTGTTTTTAATAGCTGAATAGTATTCCATTGTATATATGTACCACTTTATCTGTATCCATTCTTAGGCTAAGGGGCATCTGTTTCCAGATTATGGCTAGTACAGATAAAGCTTCTATGAACATAGTGGAACACATGACTTTGTGGTAAAGTGGAACACATTTTGGGTATATGCGCAGGAGTGGTATAACTGGGTCTTCAGGTAGAACTATTTCTAATTTTCTGAGAAACCACCAGGTTGATTTCCAGAGTTATAGTACAAGTTTTCACTTCAACCAGCAATGGAGGAGTGTTTCCCTTTCTCCACACCCTCACCAGTGTGTGCTGTCACTTGAGATTTTTATCTTAGTCATTCTGGTGTGCATAGGATAGAATTTCAGGGTGGTTTTGATTCACATTTCCCTGATGACTAAGGATGTTGTGAATTTCTGCAAGTGCTCCTTAACCATTGGGGATTCTTCTGTTAAGAATTCTTTGTTTAGCTCTATACCCCATTTTTAATTGGGTTATTCAGTTTGTTGGATGTCTAACTCCTTGAGTTCTTTATATATTTTGAATGTTAGCTTGTAGTTGGTTATAAAGTCAGTGAAGATCTTTTCCCAATTTGTAGGCTGCCATTTTGACCTGTACTATTATTTTATGTGTATATATGTTTTACCTACATGCATGTTTGGGCTCAATGTGTGTGCTTCTATTCTTCAGAAGCCAGAAGAGAGCATCATATCTCCTGGAACTGGACAGTTTTAAGCTGTTGTGTGTTCTGAGAATTGAACTAGGGTCCTCTACAAGAGCATCTTCCAGTGCTCTTAACTGCTGATTTTTCTCTCCAGTCCTGTTTTCCACTTCCTGGAGGATGAAACTTAAGAATAAAACCATCTACTTGCAGAAATTTTACTTACACTTTTTCATTGTGTATCATAATTTTGAGATTTTTCCAGGTTTATTATTTCTTCTTCAGAAAAAATTTAATAGTTGTGTCAGCTGTTTTTTTTTAATCAACTCAACATAAGCTAGAGACATCTGAGAGGAAGGAATCTCAACTGAGAAAATGCATCCCTTCATTTTCAGGCTATTGGGTATTTTCTAAACTAGTCCCATTGTGATGGTGACACAGTCCCTTTGCTCATGGCTCTCCATTCTATAAGAAAGCAAGTGTCTGCCTTGCCTTTCTTCAGTGATGAACAGTGATGTAGAAGTGTAAACCAAAAGAATTCTTCCTCCCCAGTGTTTCATTATATCAATAGTAACCCCAACTAAGACAAGAAGTTACGATTTTCAAGAAATTTAACTATTTCTTTTAACTTGTCAAGTTATTAAAGAAAAATTTTCAAAATACAGTCTTAATATTCTCTTAAACTTTGTCCTATCTTTGTGGTTTATTTTTCTTTATATCCATAATATTATTTGTTTGCACATTTTTCAATAGTGAGTTATTGTATAACTTGAAGGAGCATTATAGACACTATTTGTCAGTGTGAATTAAGTTCCTTGGTTCACAATTAACCAATATACAATGAATTAATTAATCACAAATGTGTTCATGAAAATACCAATTACATATGAGATGGCTTCATGAATTAAAGAGTGATATGTATTCTTAGTCACTTTTATTTGAGAGATTGTTCTAGAATTTGCTGATCCTGCCATGAAGAGTATGGATAGGTTTCATCAGTCACTTCCATCATTTATATTTCCTGTTTGTAACTTGTTCTGTAATTCTATTTCTTTTTCTTTTTTCCTTAACTTTACTTTGTCGTTCTGTATTTCTTTTTTTTCCCCCTAAATTCTCAGTTTGGGTATTTTGTTTTTCGGTTTTCTGATTTCCCCTTTATTAGTCTGAACAGAGCACTGAAGTTTCTTCTTGTATCTAATTTAGTAATATCTCTGAGTTCTGTGATGCACAACGTTATTATTGCTGCTTCACCTCTTCATCAACTATTTACTTGTTGAAAATGTGATCGTTGTCATTCCAAATATGTTCTCAAAGTAGCAAAGTGTCCTTCATTTCTAGTTACCCACAGGCCAGCAATACTGCCTGCATTACATAGTCATTCAGAAATGCTGAGAACCAAGAACCTAGTACAGGGTATACACTTTTTTAAGTGTTTAAAGGGTGTTTCAACACTATGTTCATTCTGTATTTGATGAATGTCACATTTATGTCAAGAAGATGATCAGATAAAGTCTGTCCTATGTATAGCTCACAACCTGTCCCTCTCTTCTCATATCTCTTACTATCAGGCTACCTTATGGGTGGACGTTTAAACTTTAGTAAATAATGTAAATTATAAAATTTCTACATTGTTTGTCCAGGAGAAGAAGTATTTTTAATTTGGAATAGATTTTAGATAAAGACATAAGTTTAGAGGTGATATTTATTTGTTTGTTTGTTTATTTGTTCTTTTGTTTAATTAGCTGATTCAATTACATACTCATTGTGTTACATAATTACATTGTGCTACTTTATGGTCTGTCTTTTCTATCTGGTTGATTTCAAGTCCTCCTTTGTAAATATGATTTCCTGTGCCTTTACATTAGTGAGTCTAGTTTGTTTTATAATAAAACGAAGTCTTTTTTTAAACTTTTTTTTAATTAGGTATTTTCTTCATTTACATTTCCAATGCTATCCCAAAAGTCCCCCATACCCTTCCCCCCACCACTCCCCTACCGACCCACTCCCACTTCTTGGCCCTGATGTTCCCCTGTACTGAGGCATATAAAGTTTGCATGGCCAATGGGCCTCTCTTTCCACTGATGGCCAACTAGGCCATCTTTTCTGCTGAAATCTATGATATATATATATATATATATATATATATATATATATATATAATTTTTTTATTCTGAGCACTCACACTGAATCTTTGTTGGAAAATTATGACTCTTCTGGCTCTTTTTTCTAAACATTGTTTTATTTTTATCTTTGACATAATATAAGTACATTCATAAAGTCTCACTAACATGGCTGCTTCAATATAACTTGAGAAAGATAGCAACAAAAGACATGCTAAACAGGATATGGAAGGGAACATGAATCTTCAAGTATACACAAAGTAATTACATCCATAAAGTCTCACCAACATGGCTGCTTCAATATGACCTGAGAAACGATAACAGCAAAAGACATGCTAAACAGGATATGGAAGGGAACATGAATCTTCAAGTATACACAAAGAACTCCAGTCAAGTATGGGATGCCAAGAGCAGGAAGAGTGGAAACTATTATATTTCACTGGAACTCTAAGGACAAGTATACTGTCCAGATGTTTTGAATAGGCTTTCAGGATGTGCCTGTGTGTGTGTGTGTGTGTGTGTGTGTGTGTGTGTGTGTGTCTGTTTGTGTCTGTGTTTGTGTGTTTCTGTGTGTGAGTGTGTCTCTGTGTGTGTAGTATGAGTTTACGTGTGACACATACATGCAGGAGCCATCAATTAACCTAAAGCTGGAGTTAGGGGACTTGTGTGATGTACTATGGGTTCTCGGACCAAAGTGTAAGTTCCCAGTCAGCAACTGTATTTGGGCCTCTATTTAAATCTCCTTTGATGGTTTATTCTTCAGTTTTTAACTTTTTTTTTTTTTTTTTTTTTTTTTTTTTGCTTTCTCTTTTAGGTCTTTGATCATAGCTTACACATGTTACTGCATCTTACTTATTCTGAAATTTGAAATATTTTATGTTTCAGTCTGTTGTTCTCTGTACTGACTTTGAAGCATAACAACTAAAATTTTTATGGCTGCATTTTTGTTTTACTTCAACTTAACGATTTCCAAATATGGGTTGAAGACTCATTTTCTACAGAAAGAATGATAGTTTGCTTTTTTCAAATACATAGAAGCCATATGAAAGTATACCCTGATGTCACTGCCGTTTTGGACAATATAAAATGTAGATTTGAGTTCCAGTGATTTAAAAATATGTAGGAAGATGTGATCATATTCCTCACCCCAACCCCAGGAAGATTCCCAACCTCCACCACTCCTGTCATTTATGTCAAAGTTTAAAAGGTTGGTAAAATTTTTCTTCCTATTTTTTTTTTATGTTTGACTTATTACTATGCTTCAACAGCTGATAACAGAGCACCACAGACTTCAAGGTTTTTTAAAAAATAATTTTCCCATAATTATGGAGAATGGGAAGTCTGAGATCAGAGATTAAAAAAGAAATAAGTTTCTGGAAAAGGTGTTCTTCTGGCTCATATAAGATTGCCTTATCACTTTGTCCTCTCATGGCCTTTCGGTCGTGAATGTGCAGGGGGAAGTGGGGGTTAGGAACTTGGAGAACAGAGGGTGAAGGAGAAGTAGAGGGAAGGCGATAAGAAAGGGAGAAAGAGGATGCTGGTGGGAGAAGAAAAGGGAAACAAGTTAGGGAGCAGAAGAGGAAGGAGGAAACGAGTTTGCTCAAGAAGAGAAGGATGGAGGGAAACTCTCTGGTTATTATGTCTGTCATTCTGAATTAATGCTTACTGCATCATAGCCCCACCTTATATCCAGACGTCAGTTTGTTCTAAATGTTTCCTTAGGGACCCATTTCCAAATACAGCAGCACTGGGTGCTAAGCCATTTTTACAAAGATCTTGGAGACACAAGAGTTAGTTGTATAGCTATGGCACAGATACTTTTTCTTGATTCTTGTACTAGAGGATATGAAGGTGTAGATATCCAACTTTCTACGACAATGGTTGTTTTAACTCCAGCTTTCGGGACGCAGATAAAGGGCAGTGTTCTGTGGGATCATTGTAAGGAGCTCTCTAGGAGGCTGAGAAGGACCTGAGTTTCATATGAAGCTGGTGAATTTTGTACTTAATTTCTCCTTCCCAATTCATTTCTCATCTCTGGTAATATCTTATAGTCTCTTTTCAGACTACTTATACATTAAAAATCTATATATTTTGAGTTATATTTATTTTATTATCATTTTTAATTAATCATTTTATTTGTTTTCATTTCAAATGATATCCCTCTTCCCGGTTGCCTCTCTGCAAACCTTCCATCCCATCCCCTTCTTTCCCCTTCCCTTTTGCCTCTATGAGGGTGCTCCTCCACCCATTCCTACCTCACCTTTCTAGTATCCTCCTACTCTGGGGCATCAAGCCTCCACAGGACTAAGAGCCTCCCTTCCCATAGATGTCAGATAAGGCCATCCTCTGCTATATATGTATCTGGAGCCATGAATCCCTCCCTGTATACTCTAGTTGGCTGTTTACTCCCTGAGAGCTCTGGGTAGTCTGGTTAGTTGATACTGTTGTTCTTCCTAAGCGATTACAATCCCCTTCAGTTCCTTCAGTCCTTTCCCTAGCTCTTCCATTCGGGTCGCTGGACTCAGTTTGATGGTTGGCTGAGAATATCTGCGACTCTATAGCATGACACCTTTAGCCTCTTTATGAGACTGGTTTAGTAATTCTGATAATAAAGACATCTTCTCTGTAGTCACATAGAAATTTATCAATGTGTTTTAATATCATCTAGTTCTAGCCTGTGCTTAAGTGCACTTTACTGTTTCTAAAATATCATTCTAGGGTTGTTTTTTTTTTCAAACCTGGATCCAGGCAATTTCACAGTATTGTTGAATTTTCTTTTGATTTCTCTTAATCTAGAATGGTCCTTTCTAATTTTAATAATGCCAATGACTCATTAAAAACTGAGTCAGCTGTCTTAA
This sequence comes from Mus musculus, assembly GCF_000001635.26. Taxonomy (NCBI): domain Eukaryota; kingdom Metazoa; phylum Chordata; class Mammalia; order Rodentia; family Muridae; genus Mus; species Mus musculus. The sequence goes on from NC_000073.6 coordinate 91,611,042, forward strand.
ACTATGGCTTCTGGTAATATACAGACTATTTCTCCATTCTCTATAACTCTTATTAGCTAAAATTCAGATTTTTTAAATTTGGATTCACTATCTTTGATTTGGATGCTTCATACCTGATACACAGTGTTTATATTTATTGTCAAGTGGCACATACAGCTGGTAATCATCAATTGTCATAGGTTTTGCTATCCTAAATGTCCCATTGTAAATTTCCCTCTTATTTCTATCATGTAAGAGTTTTACATTCTATCACTGAGTGTTTGTTGCCTTTGTAAAATTATTTTTAAGAGTGACCACTGAGTAATTTTCTGATTCTATCCTTAACATTTATTAGATAGAAATATTCTAAAAGTATTTCTTTAGACATTCTTTTTATTGGTACTGATGTCCGTTTCATACAGATGAGAGCAGACACTCATTTATAGTTTTTTATAAAGCACCAATGAGGGTAAGCGATTGAGGATCTTGTTACCTTCAGCACTGACGTAAATTGCATTTCATTTTGTTTTTGATTCAGGAGTTTACAATAGAAATTTCAAGTTTTTAGTAAGGAGAAAAAATAAGTAAAGTCATCAGGAATGATGATACAGTCAAGTTACTGTATATCTGATTAGAAATTCTTGAGTTAACAGAGCGTTTGTTTGTCATAGGCTGTGTTTGAATAGGAAAACAAAGGCAACTTTTAATTTGATAACATTAAGAATGAAATTTCTATAGCTTCTTAAATTTCCATTTTTTGCTTTAGTGAAATATTTTTTCAGTTCTTTGTTTATTCTTTAAAGACACTGTGATGTCCATGTCTAAGTGATAATTTTCTTAGCATGGTGGTGGTTGTGTGTGTCTTTCTTCCCAGAACATGAGAGGTGAAGGGAGGAAGATCTATGTAAGTTCAAGGCCAGCCTGATCTACACTGTGAGTTCTTATATAGGGCTATATAGGAAAACCCTGTCTCAAAATAAATAAATAAATAAAAATAAAAGAAAACAAAACAAAGCAACAACAAAACAACAACAACAAAAACCTATCTTCCATCTATAGAATTTGATTTGTAATTAATTAGAGTTTCTTTCAAAATTAAAAAAAAGATTAGTAGCCGGGCATGGTGGTGCACGCCTTTAATCTCAGCACTCGGGAGGCAGAGGCAGGCGGATTTCTGAGTTCGAGGCCAGCCTGGTCTACAAAGTGAGTTCCAGGACAGCCAGGGTTATACAGAGAAACCCTGTTTCAAAAAACCAAAAACAAAAACAAAAAAAAGTTTAGTATGGAAATAAAACCATCGCTTAAATGATTATCTATATTTTTATCTATATTTTAAGATATGTCATGAGAGAGTGACAGACAGACAGAGACGGAGAGAGAGAGAGTTAAAATTCCATGGAAGGAAACTTTTAGCCTCTATACAGAAGATTGATTGATGGGAGTTTAAACAAACAGAATTAGTGCTATATGCAAACACTGATTATTCTCCCTGGCTTTTTATTATATCAATATCTTATTATATTCAGAAAATGAAAACAGATCGTAGTACAAAATTTTATTTAAAAGGCAAATTGACAGGTTTACATGAAATCGAACTTATGAAAACGAACACAAACAAGTCACTATTTAAGACTTCATTAATTAGGTCACACTCAGAGAAACATTCTGTATTAATGGGCTTCACAACCAGGACAGACATATTCTACTTATAATGCATGTATTATAACCTGTAAGGAAGAACAGGAACTTGATGGAAAGACAAATTTATTTCGTAAAAACATAACTAGGAGATAAAGATTTTTACATACTAAGTATGTGGCCTCTATAGTTTTCATTACGGGTAGTTAACCTCTTAATAAAATATATCTTATTACCTGTTCTGAGGTAACCTTATAAGTTAATATTTAATGGCATAAAATCTTGTGACAAACATTCAATAGTCAATTCATCTATAAGAAAAATATACACAAAGGATTCCTAAATGTCAATATTTTACTGAACAATTATTTAAATATTTATATAAGATAAAGTATAAAAACCAAATAAGAATATTTATTATAAATTGGTAGTATGTCACACCAGGAAGTCAAGGAACACTGCCTCTTCCTGTTGTGCATATGTTATTTCTTAAGGAATCAGAAACAACCTGATAATTACTGCAGTGACTCATTCATTCTCTCAGCAAACACATTATCAGATGTCTTTTGCCAGATGTATGTCCCAGCACTGAGAAAGCAAAAATTAGCAAGACAACAATTATTCATTTGTGCTGCTCACAGTCTCTTTAGAGAATTGTGTACCAGGACAGCAGGAGGTGACAATCACAAGTTCTTCAGTGGAATATGGGAAGGGAACTGGGAATGACTTGAAAAGAACAAGAATCCCTTCTGAGACACATCTTTTTTGAGAGTTTCTTTCAGTGGTGACACTTTAGATTCAGGTGTTGAAGACTGGATACAAGTCTTCCAACTAAATAAATGTGGAAAAGTCTATGAAATATAAAATCTGAGAACCAAGCCCATTTGCAAAACTAGACAGTTTAAGTCAGCATGTGGTATTCAGAAAGTGGAACGAGGTTCTCTGTAATTGAAGTAGAGATGTGTGAGAGTGAGTGTGTCATGTGGCTCCATGTGCTTCAAGACTGGACAGTTTGAGAGATGCAAAAGAAATCTGGGCTTTTAAACTCCAGGTGTCCAGCCAAACTGTATAATTTAGGCCGTCACACATTCTTCATTTGGGGGAATACAGTGTAGTTGAAGGCATGCGTGTGAAGGGAATTTACAGTTGATGGAGTATGACTCACAGTAATGGTGATAAGAGGGTTCAGGCTGTTTGAGTGGATAAGCACTTAGACATTGAAAATTATAGAAGGGAGTGATCAAGAACTATTATGAAGAGTCTTAGTAAGTCTAACATTATCGGTATTAAGTGAAGCAAAGTAGCTCATAGAGCCATTCTGAAGGCAGTTTCTGAGATTGGTTTCAGGAATGTACAGGTTTTAGATGGTCTTCACATGTGGATAAAGTTAACTCCAGGACTATGGAGAATTAAAGCTACATGCATGTGTATCGTGTCCCATAAAGATCTATCTACCTGTCTTCCTGCCACTACGATTATAAGCGCAACAAACCATGCCCAACTTTTCTTCTTGTGAGTACTGGGGATCAAATACTATGTAAGTCTATGACGTTATTCATCCTTCTATTTTTTAGTAGGAAAGACTGATATTTAGTACTCAATGATGTGGTTGAGGACATCTGCAACCACCCAGATCCTGAACAGTATCTTTTACAAGTTTATTCTACACGTGATAACAGCTCATATCAGTGCTTCAATTATCTTCATTTTTTCCTCTCTCCATCTCTGCCTTTCATTCAACTATTTTCTAAAGTATACACTATATAGTATCTTTAGTCATTGATCAAGGTGATTATTGAAATGTGCCAATCAATCTTGTGGCTTCATCATTTCAATGTAATCTGAACATGAATGGCTTAGTGCTCCTGAGGGTACTGAGTCAGAAACAAGTGGCAAGGATGAATTACACATGAACCATAAAGGAGAGTGGTAGTGGGGGTCATTCAGTTTTGCTTGACTTTAAGCCAAGGTAAGCACAAAACAGAAGATATTTCTATCTATCAATAAGAAGAAATTTCTAATATAAACTGCTATTGGAGCTTACTTTGTACTCTTGTGACTTTCTCTAGAGAAATGTGTTTTTTGCAAGTGATAAACAAAATAGCTTTTAATCAGAAGCATGGAGTGTGGTTTCCCTGGTACCATCTGGAAAGAATCAATTCTTCACCTATAGTGTTTCTAAGCCACCACAAATTGGAACACTGCAAAGATACCTCATGGAAAGTTAAAGCTATAATTTTTTGATTTCCATGATTTTGGAACTTTCATAGAGTAAAAATCTTAATAGATAATTTATGTGTTCTGTCTTTTTATTAAATATAAACTTTGTCTAACTCCACTGTCCTAGATTTTGTAAATTCATAGACCTTTGGAAATACATGCACCAGTACTTCAATATTCATAATTAAAATATGCACGTACACTACAGCATGATTATTTTGTAAAATATAAAACAACACTGAAGTTGTTGCTTTTTATATAAAGCTGCGTACTTTCTAACACACTTCAGATACCTTATGAATTTTGAAACTTATAATTAAACCGAGTCCTGAATATAATGACTATCAAACAGTACTTTAATGTATCCATTTTGTAATGTTAATTTAAATGTAAGTCATTATTTTCCCCTTTTGTTCTCTCTACATTTGAATTTCCTGGATTAATTTAAATGTAAATATTCTTTATACAAATCACCTCCTCATATCCTTGAAGGTAAATTTCAAATTCTTTTGCTTAATATGTAGTGCTGAAATAAGCTTTTTTTTTCAGAACTATAAAGCAAAACCATTTAAGCATTATACTTTTTCAAAATAGGTTTTCATTTTTTACAGTGAAGTGGTTTTCCTTTTTTTGTCAATGTAAGGGCAATGAAGTAAACCTGTTTCGTTTATTATTCAAAAGAAACTACTTTCTCATATAGAATATAATTTACCAACTAGTATTCTTATTACTGAATGTTGGGACATATTTATTGTATTTATTTATTTACCTGTACATGTGCCGCACAGAGAACAATTTGTCCAAATCAGTTTTCTCCTTCTAACACGTGAGTTCCAAGTGTCAAATTCAAGTCATCAGGGTTAACCAAAAACTCTACCAGCTAGGCCAGTTTGCAGGGATATTTATATTAGATAGCTTCCTGACCTTACTATGAGAAATATCCAAATATCCCTTTCATGCTTTTTTTAATAGATGTGGAATTGAGATAGTCATGTTGTATGGCACAGATAAAAACTTATTAATTGATCTTTTGTAGGACTACCAGTTCCTGCCAAAAGAGTAGGCAAAATTGCTAAAATTTTGTACAGTGTGTGCATTTGTTGAGAGAACCATGTTTTCTAAAGCATTTATCAATCAACAATGAAATAACACATTAACAGTCCAGGCCTGTTAAAAATGAAGTAAACCAATACATGAAAGGAAACCAGTAAAAATTAAGTAATCCCTCTTGTCTGATCTCTTTGGAGTTGCAGTTCAGGATAGCATTTGAAATGTAAATAAAGAAAATATCTTTTTTTAAAAAAGTGTCTTTAGTCCATTGGTTAATGAGTAGTGTATTAGATACTTTTTGTTGCTATGATAAAGTATCATAACCAGTAGCAACTTACAGGGAAAAAAGAGTTTATTTTGGCTCATGCTTATGTAGAGGGAGTCCATAACAGCTGCAGGGGTACTGGGGGAGAGATGACAGTATATGGCAAGAGCAGGAAGCGGGAAGATCACATCTTTGAAACACAGGTAGAAAGTAGAAAAAAAGTGAACTGGAAATGGGGAAAAAATGTATACTGTTAGAGCTGCACATATGATGTACTTCTTCCATCAAGGCTTTACCTCCTAACGTGTCAGTAACCTTCCCAAACTGCACCACCAATCAGAAACTAGGTGTTGAAATACAGGAGCCTATGAAGGACATTTCTCATTCAAACCACCACGGATGGACACTGGAGCTTGTTACGATGTCACAGAATGGGAACTGTGAAGAATGGGTGAGAATGTGGTGGGCACATTTCTCTGTCAGCCAAGTTAGCCCTCCTTTCCCACAGCTTGCACACACACACATGATTAAAGCAAATCTTAGAACATTCTTGCCACATTAGAATCCTCAGAGCTCTGTATCTTTCTTTGGCCCACGTCTTTACTGCCTGCCATTTCAATCATCCAATAAACGGTCCCTTAAATCACTCTAGTGTAGCCAACTCGGAGGTTATTCAGATTCAGACCCTGAGGTCAGAAGCTGACCCTTTGCAGGGAAAATAGACTATTATTGCTGATCCTATAAAGGAGAAATGGGTGTTCTCTAAGACACTGCTGTCTATCAAACACTGTGGTAGGCACTTCACCTTCATTATTATCACACTTAATTTTCCAAATATTCAATGCTGAGAAACAGTTTCCAAGACCGTTTGTGAACAGTGTGTTGCACTTTTCTCCCAGGTTTGTTGGACAGTAAACTTCCTACTTTTACCACACCGTTTTGATTGTTGTTGTTTATTTTTGTTTATTTTTTTCAGCTGGATGAAATTAAGAGAGTCCTTGGAGAAGGTGGAGTTTAAAGATGCAATTACGAAGTTTATTTCCTACTTTTTAATGAGTAACATTTTATATTTTCATCGGGATTTCCAAGAACTAATAAAAGTGAAACAAAAACAAACCCCACATTGCCATTTGTTACTCTTAGATGAGAGACAGCTCAGATCTGTGGAGCTATTAAATATTAAAGTCTACGAATATGCTGTGTTTATGAAAAATGCAATATTCATTCTGGGAAATGTATTCTGGGCAGGGGAGAAATGTTTTCTCCTTGCCTGAGATATTCTATGTTCTTTCCTCAGAAGGAGAATAGATAAGAACGTCCTTCCAGCATTGTTGTAATTATTTATACTTAATTTTGAAATGTTGTTTATGAAATCTTAGTAAACCCATGGGTTAGAAAGTATTTCTGTTGTTTCTTAACTGAGAGACATGAGAAAATTAGATGGCGTCTCTGAATTTGAGCTCCTAAATCAGTAAGGTGAGAGTTAAGTTTTCCTTTCATATTTGGTGAAGATCTGGTACACCATACCTGCCTGGTGCTTGGTCATCACTCAGTATCATGGTCCATTGCTTTATTTTTTAACTGTTTCTAGAACATAGACCCTGTTAAAAATATCTGGTCCTCCGAGTCTTCAGTATGAGGAGTTATACATAAAGACGCAACAATCTTTATGACATAAAATCCTAAAATTATGAAATTTTGTGTTCTTAATACTTTGGCCATGTCTATGTCAAGAAATTTTATTGTTGGAACCAATTTCCTGATTTAATTGAGTCCATTTCTCTCAGAGCCAACTTTGGACTAAACGGTTAGAGTAAATGAAGCTGAGTATTATATATGTGTATTCCCCATCACTTCAAAGCAAAGGTACAGGTGCACACATTAGCCTCTCTATGGTTCAGTTTTTTCATCTCAGAAGGTAGAAGTTACTAGATCTTTCTCAAAATGTTATTAAAAGAAATAAATTCCTTTAATTTACATAAAATTATGCATGTACAAATGCTATTGGAATGTGTTTAGGGTATGTTTAGGGTAACAAAAAGCAAAGAGAAAATTAATGGGAGTGTGGAGGAGTGAGAGAGATGTTAATGAAGTAAGAGAACAAGGAATTTGCTAAAAATTAATCAGACCCTTGCATGAAAATAGCCTCATATAACCCAGTATATAGATAATATATATTTGGAAAAAGCAGCAAGAGTAGCAAAATAGTGCTAATCAAACTATTCTGTACTCTGAAAGAAGAGCAGTAAGAGAAGAAGTAAGACAAGACTGTAAAAACTGTTAGATTTTTCCATTACTTACTAAATGCTTCCTATATTTCAAACCTAGGAAAAATCACTTGGCATTTATTGGTACGTGTAATCCTATTATATACCTTAGGAATAATTAACACTTAATATACAATTATCCTAAGTAAGTTGAATGATTTGCTTAATGAAGAATTTGGCTTAAAGAATACATGCTATTAAATTTTTAGATAGTTTTGGCTACATGCTCTACCTTAGAAATCTAAATTGTTAGTTTGGATGGATCTTTATATAGAAAATAAATGTAGACTAGCAGAATATTCTGCCATTATTATCAATAACAATATAGTGAGAAAATTATAAAGTTGTAGGTAGAAGCAGAAATAGAAGTCTAAAGTATAACATCTGAGAAATAGAGATTGGATTTTTAATGCCTGTTGTGAATATTCCTGATCAAGCATTCTGTGTTATTGATATTGAAAATGATATGAGAGATCCTGGGAGCTTAGTTAAGGTTGTCACAAACTTAATATCTACAAAAAAGTAACAATATAATAAGATTGCAAAAGTGTTATAAATCATGGATATAGAAAATAAATTTCCTTTTGGGGTTTGGGACATTGTCTTCCATACTTTAAATAGTGAAGAATAGGCACCCCTAGTAGAACCAAAGAAATGGATGCATACAATACTGACTGTAATTGGTTTCTAGACCAGAAATTGAATGCAAAAGGAATGGATAAAACTTTACCACAGGAATTTTGAACAACCACCCTGTGCTAAAACGTGGCTGTCTTAGTCAAGTCTGTCCCACTGATAATGTCAGAACAGAGCCCTGACAGTAATTAAAAGTATTGTGGGGCTTCCTGCATGCTATAGGATATTATTAAAGTGAAACAGGCTGACAAGCCTCAAGTACTCTAGCCCTTTGCCAAAAAAGTAAAGTCGATTGAACCCTAAGAAATTTCCCTGATATCTGGTTTTATGAAAAGTAGATAAATTAGTCATAAACTTCCCCTACCCCATTATAAAATAACAAACATGAAAAGTCTTTTTAAAAATCTTCATTTTTTAAAAAAAAAGTACATGTTATTTCAAAACAGAATTTTATGACGATTATGCATTTGTAGAAAGTGTTGATCTCACTGACATGTCCCTAGATTTCTCTGAGTGTCTCATAATTTTAAAAGATAACCACACTTTAAATTTTATATCCATTATTGGCTTACTATATATCCATCCTTATTTTCAGCTTTCCTTCTAGGATATATAATTTGCTACAGTTTATCTTTAGTCAATATCATATTGCTTCTCGAATAATGTAGGAAATTCACACTATTCTGCCCACAGTGTTCACTGTTTCTCCCTCTATATATGCAGCATGCTATGATCATTTTCATTTTAGCTAATCACTTATAATTTAGACATCAACACTAAGGCAATGTGAAGTATTTGACATTTCTGATGTTCATGATTTCTTTGTGAAGATGTACATTTTGCATATCGATATAAGTTTGATGTTATATTTATTCAGCCCCAAACATTCTTTAACATTTAATGCACTTCACTTTTGGTGCCAATATCTTATCAGACTTTCTTTCCTGACAAGATTCTTTCAAGTACATTGTTACTAATGTAAGGAAACTGTACATATTTGAGGTGTTCAGTGGGGCAATATAGTACATGTATACAGTATGTAATGATCATGTCTTTTATCCCCATCTCATTAAACATTCATTATTTTCTTGTATTGAGAACTTTTGAATTCCCCTCTTCTAGTTTTTTTTTTCCTAAAATATATGGTAATGATTGATGTCTATAGTACTGAGTTCATTTAAATGTTATTTTTGCAGGGCATAGAATTTAGCTGTCAATTTATTCTTTAAGTGAAGTAATGTTCCACAGAATGACATTTCAGTCAGTGACAGACAGACATGTGATGGAAAGCCTATACAATTATAATGGAGCTAAAAGAATTGCTAAAATACAGTGAGATGGAGGCTACAATAAAATTATATCATCCCACATGATTCAAGAAGGGATGGAAATGCTACCAGCCAAATAAGAGCACATCATGTTAGAACATAATTTACAAAGATAATATGATTGCTACTAACATATAAGCCTACTATAATTTTGGCATAAAAGGTTCTACCATGAAACAGTATGTTGTGTTGTGCTATCAATGGTTTGTGCACCTTACATTCACACATTCAATGTTTGAAGAAAAAGGTCACTGTGACTTATTCATGTACATCTTCTTGCTTTTTATGAGTATAGCATAATGTCTGTGTAAGCATACCTACATTGCTCAGAATATTACACAGTAGCACAATTCTGCTTTGTCACTTTACCTACAGCCATCAACCAGAAGAAATCTGCGTCAGAAGTCACTTACTTGGTTTTCAATGTGTGGTATTTTCCTTTTCTAGTTGTGTCTGCAGGTTTTCATTCTCTGGTAATGATGAAATGTGCTATGGCCTTCCTTGTGTTCATTCTGCTTCGAATATATGGAGTTAGCTCTTTGACTTAAGAGACTTTCTCCTTATACTTTCTCATCAAAGTAACATACATGAGACTCGACTCATATGTATATTAACATGGATGATATGACTTTCAGTCTTTCAACTCCTTTGTTTCATTGTCCAAAGTCATCTTTATTATTTTAGAATTATATTTTATTTATTTAGAATTTATATTATATATTTTCTTTTTTTGTTTTTTTTTAATTTTTTATTAGGTATTTTCTTCATTTATATCTCAAATGCTATCCCGAATGTCCCCTATACCCTCCTGCCCTGCTCCCCTACCCACCCACTCCCACTTCTTGGCCCTGGTGTTCCCCTGTACTGGGGCATATAAAGTTTGCAATACCAAGGGGCCTTTCTTCCCAGTGATGGCAGATTAGGCTATCTTCTGCTACATAGGCAGCTAGAGACACGAGCTCCAGGGGTACTGGTTAGTTCATATTGTTGTTCCACCTATAAGGTTGCAGATCCATTCAGCTCCTTGGGTGCTTTCTCTAGCTTCTCCATTGGGGGCCCTGTGTTTCATCCTATAGATGGCAGTGAGCATCCACTTCTGTAATCGCCAAGCACTGGCATAGCCTCATATGAGACAGCTATACCAGGGTCCCTTCAGCAAAATCTTGCTGGCACATGCAATAGTGTCTGGGTTTGGTGGCTGATTATGGGATGGATCCCCAGGTGGAGTAGTCTCTGGATAGTCCATCCTTTCATCTTAGCTCCAAACTTTGTCTCTGTAACTCCTTTCATGGGCATTTTGTTCCCTATTCTAAGGAGGAATGAAGTATCCACCCATTGGTCTTCCCTCTTCTTGATTTTCTTGTGTTTTGCAAGTTGTATCTTGGTTTTTCTATGTTTCTGGGCTAATATCCACTTATCAGTGAGTGCATATCTAATGACTTCTTTTGTGACTGGGTTACCTCACTAAGGATGATATCCTCCAGATACATCCATTTGTCCAAGAATTTCATAAATTGTTTTTAATAGCTGAGTAGTATTCCATTGTGTAAATGTACTACATTTTCTGTATCCATTCCTCTGTTGAGGGGCATCTGGGTTCTTTCCAGCTTCTGGCTATTATAAATAGGGCTGCTATTATTATAGAATCATTTTTTATGATTTATACTCCTTAGTTTCAATTTCTGCCTTTTCAATACATTAAAAAACAGACTTTCTTTAAATTCTGCAGTTCTTGATCCTTACTGGAAACCACCTATAGATATAAATTTGTCCAATTCTTGAGTCATCTTGTTTAAATCTTTTTTTTTCACTAAGCACAAGACCATTATATATCTAAAATGCATATACATGTATTACATATATTCATATAACACATATATACACACATATATACATATAACAATTATAGATGTATTTTGTCTATATATGTATATAGACATACTATGTGTATACACACACACACATACACACACACATATAGACGCACTGTGTGTACATGTGTGCTTGTGTGTATACATGTATATATGTATGTATACCCAGTAATCCTATCTGGTTTATGAGACATGGGATTTCTTAAAATACCCAGGAAAAATTAGTTTTTAAGTCATTTTCTCTCATATACTTACTTTCTGAGAAGTCATATCCTGAGCAGGAAATGTGGTCAGTTGATAATCCTTGAATAGCATTTACAAAACCCTTCTCAGCACTTTATAAACTAGACATTATGGAACAGTCCTATATGCCGAGCTCTTAGAGGGGTGCAAGACAGAGGATCAGAAATTTGAGGTTATTTTCAACTATTTAAAGAGCATTAAGCCAGCCTGTGACATTTGCGACCTTGTCTTAAGAAAGAAAGTACTTTCCTCCAGTAGCCATGTTTAGTCTCTTTCATTGTTTGTCTGTGTCATTAATTCCATCTCATTTATGTTTTGGGACTGATGTTGGAAAAAGGACTGATATTAGTAAACTAGAATAAATTATATTTATGTTATATTATAAATTATATTTCTCTGAATACAAATGTAGGAAACTATCATATTTCCTTTCTATCCTTTAAAATTATATTGTTTAACACAGCAAGAAGTTCACAATAACATATAAATTCATACAACTAAACAGATTAATATGCAAAGATTAAAAATCTAGCATTAAGTTGGGGAGAATGATGATGAGATATATTGTGTTAGTTAGGAAAGGTTGCTATAGGGATACCCAATAGCCCTCAGAAGGCAGGCCATTTTGTTACTGCCTCAAACGTAGAGCAAACTACAGAAACTAGAGCAAGCCAAAACATAATGAGGAGAGTTTCTAACATCTTTTGAGGAAGAGTCATAAGTAACAAGAGAGTGTGAGTTTCCTACAAGATTTCTTTCACCTTGATTTCACATATTCTCCACAAGTCATGGTACTTTTTACCACTTGGAAGATAGGATTTCAGATGTTATATACCTTTCGAGAAGAAACACAACCTTTCCTAATGATAGCAATTAATTTTGAAAGTATGTTGACACTTTAGAATTTCCAGGTTCTCCTTCCATTTGAAAAATGGAATCTTTGTGCTGAGGCATATTTTTTTGGCATATAATACTCTGTGAGATATAACACTATGCTATGTTATGAATGTTATTGTTAACAGAAGGAAATTATACTTCAGTGTCTCTCACACACATGGATTTGAATTCTCATAGATATACACTTGTATTCCTACTGTGCCTCATGTCTTCATTATAGAAGAACTAAATAGTAAGGAAAAATTGGCAAAGAATTATATCGGCTTACATCTCAACTCTGCTCATTTGTATATACAGGGTGTTTAGTTAATCTATCTACATATCTATCTATCTATCTATCTATCTATCTATCTATCTATCTATCTATCTTTGATTATGTATTTTATATACATATATAAATGAGGAAAATAAAATAAAGTAGTTGTTATGGATGATTTACTACATTATAAGGGTAACATCATGTGATTAGTATGATGTAGATGTCCAGTAATTATTTATTATTTATTCCTTTAGTAGCTCAAAACATATATTGTTGAATTCTGAACCTGAGATGCCCTGATTGTTAGAGCTGAAGTCCTGTGTTTCTAGGATTGTGCCTCATCTCTACATAGTCCCCTAGGACACCAGCAGTGTGAAATGGTGTGGACATGCCTACGGTTTTGTTTTTCCAGACTTGGTAGAGCTAATTTTTTTCCAACAGTATAAAGAGAAGATACCATCTTGGCATTACGACTGGCTTCCCCAGGGCTTAATTTCGGAGGTGTTAGAGTTGAGATTGGGGAATCATTTTCATCTACTTATTATCTGGCACTGAAAGAAACTAACATCACGGAGACTGGTTTCACATACTAATGAAAAGAGTAGCTTGTTACTAGTCACAGCTTCAGGAAAGAATGGCAAGGCTCACTGATGAAGATAGAAGGTACAAAAACAGGTGCCCACACTGAGCTCAGCATCATCCGATAGTGCCTCCAAACAATGCCAAGTCTTAATGGGGGCTGGATTCAATAAAAGTCACAGTCAGCTTTTATCAAGGCCACTGCAAAAGAGATTACTGCAGAAATGATCCAGAAAGTATGTGTATATACTTGCATAAATGATTTAGAAAATGTTCAATTCCTTCTGCATTTGCAGTGATGCATCAATGACTTGTAGCCTGGAACACCTTAAAGAAACAAGAGCAATTGTCATTGCAGATGCATCCTATAACAGCATTGCGATAGTAATCTTTAGGGATCTTATTTCATTTTTTATCTGTTTCCAAGTATGGAGAGGTAATACGATATTAATTCTTTGGAAGAGTCAACTTATAGAAAATCATTATAATAACCCTGCTGAACATTAGGAAGGCTAGCAAAAGAGCTTTATTATGGATGGTGCCCTGCATTTTTAATGATTTTTCATATGAGGAAAATATACTTTTATTATGAGGTATTTTTTCTTACAATTTCTAATAATCTTTTGAAAACTCGTGTGTTTTTTAATTAATTGACAGTTTCATGCACTCATATAATAAACGTTAGTTATTTTCATTCTTTGTCCTTTACTCTCCTCTTCTTCCTATATTGTTGGCCCTTTTTTAAGTTCTTTTTTTTCCTATTTCTTTTTTTAATTAGATATTTTCTTTATTTACATTTCAATTGTTATCCCCTTTCCTAGTTTCCTCTCCAAAAATCCCCCATCCTCTCCCCCTTCCCCCTGCTCACCAACCCACCCAATCACGCTTCCTGGCCCTGGCCCTATACTGGGACATAGAACCTTCACAGGATCAAGAGCCTCTCCTCCCATTGGGCCAACTCCTCCAACTAGGCCATCCTCTACTACATATGCAGCTAGAGCCATGGGTCCCACCATCTGTTTTCTTTGATTGGTGGTTTAGTCCCTGGGAGCTCTGGGGGGTACTGGCTAGTTCCTATTGTTGTTCCTCCTATAGGGCTGCAAACCCCTTCAGCTCCTTGGGTACTTTCTCTAGCTCCTTCATTGGGGTCCCTGTGCTCTGTCCAGGGAATGACTATGAACATCCACTTCTGTATTTGCCAGAGCCCTTCTTCTCAACAAAACCCATCCTATGTGTATGTCTTCTTTGCTGCTTGGCTCACTGATTTTAATTAGAATTTCTTGCCTGAGCATGGGTGGGAGGTTATTTGCTGTAACAAGGGCAACTGGGCAGTGGCCACACTACTATTAAAGCAATGGTGTTATGTATACCAATAACCAATACTGGCCAATAGTCTCACAGGGATGGGTAGTCTCATGGGTTCCTCCTCTACCCATGATGAAATGTTGAGGGGCTTAGCCTTGTACAGATCTTGTGCAAAGAAGTACAGCTGCTGTAACTTTAAAACTGTAATGCCTAATTATCTAAAGATGTTAAATGTAGTAGATATTCAAGTCATGTGTCTTTGCTGTTACTCTACCAAATTTAATATCTAATTTTTCATGTTGTATTCATACATTCAACAAATGACAACTGAGCTCTCAGTACGTGTGCTAGGGAGACCCTGGGATGCAATGGTGACTAGAGATGAACGTGATAATTGACAAAGTGATGGAGAGAGAGCATGTGACAGATAATATGAAGAAAGGGAATGTGCTGACATAACATGTTAGAGGTTTGGGGGCATCACCTTAGGCTCTCACAGAGGTAGATGATGCACACAGACTTAGAGGCATGCTGTTTCTTTTGATATATTTTATTTCCAAGGCTCATAAAATGCTTACTACAAAACAATGACAGCAATGCTTACTAATTGGGCTGATGAGAAGAATAAATGAGGAAGCAGGAATTGCTGACTCATCTGTAACTCATTATCTATAGTGGTCCGGGGTGGGGGGCACCAACTCACCTCAAAAATATTAATCCAGAATTTCTCCTGTCCTCCTGGAAATGCAGGGACAAAGAGTGGAGCAGAAACTGAAGGAAAGGTCATTCAGAGACTGTACCACCTAGGAATCCATCCCATCTTCTGACACCAAAATGACACTATTGCTGATGTCAAGAAGTGCTTACTAACAGGAGTCTGGTATAGCTGTCCCCTGAGAGGTTCTGCCAGAGCCTGACCAATACAGATGCGATCACAGCCAAACATTGGAATGAGCACAGAGACCCCAATAGGGAAGTTAGGGCAAGGACTGTAGGAGTTGAATGGGGTTTGCAACCTCACAGGAAGAACAACAATATCAACCAACCAGACACCCCCACCAAAGCTCCCAGGGACTAAACCAATAATCAAACAGTACACAGGGGAAGGGGGGCATGCCTCCAGCTGGATATGTAGCAGAGGATTGCCTCATCTGGCATCACTAGAAGGGGAGCCCCTTGGTCCTTTGGAGGCTTGATGACCCAGGAGAGGAGAATGCCAGGCTGCTGAGGCAGAAGTGAGTAGGAGGGTGGGAGGAGCACCCTCATAGAGGCGGGGTGGGGGGAGGGAGAAAGGGGGGCTTGTGGAGGGGAAACCGGGAAAGGGTTTATTTAAAATGTAAATAAATAAAATAACCA
The DNA here is from genome assembly GCF_000001635.26 of Mus musculus. NCBI lineage: Eukaryota > Metazoa > Chordata > Mammalia > Rodentia > Muridae > Mus > Mus musculus. The sequence goes on from NC_000073.6 coordinate 91,626,935, forward strand.
ATAAAACAGGAAAAAAGAAATGAAAATAAATAAAATATCCAACAAAAAGAAAAGAAAAAAAAAAAAAAAGAAAGAAAGATGGCATTGAGATCATACTGTCTGTTCACAGCTCCATGTTGGCTTTATCTTAATCTAGGGACAAAGCCCATACTTCAGGAGCCTCCAGATGAATTGGCCTTTCTTCTCTTTCCTTTAAGCACCCAAACTGTGTCTCTATTCCCTAGTTGATTTGTTCTTTGCTGGTACAGGAGCTTTCTCACTATTTCTTGACCAAAGAGAGCCAAGATGGTTTTCTCCCAGAAGCACTTGAATTGTCCAACAATGTTCTTTAGCCGGAGGTTCTTTCATGTGACTCCCTCTTTCCTTTCATTTGTGGATCTTGATGAGGCATCTGCACTTTTCTTGATTCTCTTAACTATATCCTATTTTGCTACATCATTTCCCATCCTCTTCTTCTTTTTATACCTAAGGTTCTCATAATACTAATTTATAATAATAAATTTAACAAGAACATATTGACAATACTATGTACTAATAAAAATTCATTTCTTTCAAGACTCCTTTAAGTATTTTATATCTGTGAACTCTTTTAATACTCATTACAATCAAAATTAGATTTTTTGCTATAACCTTCAGTCTATAATTCAGAGAATAAAGCACCAACAGGTAAGTAACTAGTCTTCGAGGCCATACAGCCAATAAGTAAAAGTCCAAAGTCAGATAATCCTACTCCTAATACTACTCTCTAGACAGCTATGCTCTGTTGTCTCTATGGGAGTGTAGAGCATATTTTATACATTTTGAAATTGTGTGTTCTTTCATTTCGTTCTACAACATAGACTAAAACTATTTCTCTATTTATTTTATAGGATGCCATTATTTATATGATACTCAGGAAATGTTTGTTAATGAATAGTCATGCACTAAAATACTCAGTGCAGCACACATCTGAAGCTGATTGTTAAAATAAGCAGGTGATATGTACTCACATCTGTGGTAGTAAACAGTACCTGGAAATGAGAGTAGCTACAACTACAAATCCCTTGCCGTCTGGTGCTGTAAAACTCCTTCCCCAGGTCCCTAATTTTGTCGCCTTGTCTTCAGTGTCTGCAGGCTCTTTTATAGAAAGAAAATGACTTCTTTATTTGAGACAAGAGGGCTGGTTGGTACCACAACTCAACATGCTTCTAAATGATATGAAAGTAAATAAATGTTTATCAAAGAATGACTTATATTAGAACACTGTGAAAGATGAGAATATGTATTAAAATACACAATTGACTCCTCCACAGCTGCTTCATCTTTCTACTCTATCCTTCAGTGTCATTTATTAAACCTTTAAAACTTATTTGACATTTCATACATGTATATAATTCCTTCTATTACTCTTTTATCTCTCATCTACCCCTATCCACACTCCTGCCTACAAAACATGTTCATATGGGTGTCATTTTGTTTTGACTTGTGAATCACTGGGTTTAACCAGGAGAACCCCTCGGTCTGAAGGTGTGGAATTACCTATTAGTCTAGTCTATCAGCTCACCAGTGGGTACACAGCTGAAGAAAGTGAATGCCCTTCCTCCAAAATCCATCAATAGACAACAGCCCGCCAGGAATGAGTGAGGCCACATGCTCTTCTCTCTCATCTATGACTGATCAATGACAAGCTCAGTCGTGTGCTGGCCCAGTGCAGATCAAGGCAGCTGTCATTAGTTCATGATTATGATGGCTATGTTATGTCCTGGAATAGTATTTAACATTCTTTCTACCTTCTAGTTTACTACATCCTACGTCAGCCTTCTGCTGATGTTCCCTGAGCCATAGAGATGATGACAAAAATGTCTTGTTTAGGGCCTAGTAACCAACCTTAAGTAAGTCTTAGCACTCTAAGTGGCCTTGAGTTTTTACACTCAGCAATGTTCACCAAAAAGAGAATCTTCCATATCAAAGCTAAGAGATTTGTCTGCATATGGACATTGTAGGACCTTCTACTGGAATATAAGTAGTCTCTAAGGGGCTGCCTACTTGATGAAAGCCAACTCCCCAGCCCCCAACAGTTTCAGTTATTAATGGCTCCTCAGGGATTTCATGATCCTGTTTCCCATCTGTGCTGGCCTGTTTGCTGGCTTATTGTATAGGTCTTGCACTAAGTAACAAATGCTGAGAGATCATGTGTGTGATGGTTCTATAATGTCCAGCAGACACTATTTCCCAGAAGATATCCAGTACCACTAGCTCTTACAATACTTCTGCCTCTTTTATGATTTTCCCAGAGCTTTAGGGTTAGGGGTCAGGAGAGGGTAATTGATATAGGTTGTCTATATAGAGCTGAGTATTTTACCATCTTTTATTCTCCAGTTGTTGGACCATTTTAATCATCTATATTGATTGCTGTCTACTGAAGGGTTGAGAGACATTAATCTGTGGTTATGAAGATAAGAAGTAGAAACAGTTTATTATTATGTGAATTTAGCAGAATAATAGTATTAGGTTCTCCCCTAGAGTCCATGACCTAGTCATAAAGGTTTTGTTCAGCTAATGTTACTAGGTATGTATGAGTACCTACACTTTAAGTAAATCGTATGGAGCAAGATTTAAATCTACCTAGTAACAGATATCACATTAATAGTTATGAAGAGAAGCATGAGTAATTTCTACTGTTTATCTTATATTATAAAATAGATTTTTCCCATACAGTAGATTCTGGTTATGATTTCCCTTCTCTCAAGTCTTCCATGATCCTATAAACCTCCCCTCCCATCATAATCCATACTTTCTGTCTCTTGTTAGCCAAACGATCATCTAAATAATAACAATAACATAAAACAAGACTAATTATAATAGAATAAGACAAGCAAATGGGAGAAAAAAAGCCAAATAAAAAGTACAAGAAACATAAACTCAGAAATACACACATTTACACACAAATGTTGCGCCCACCTCATCCGGCAAGGAAAAATGCAACATGTTCGGATTCTTCTCAACAGCTTTATTCCAGGAACACCTCCATGCTACGGGAACTCCGGGAACCCAGGGAGGACTGCTTATATACACTCCAGCACTGGGGAGAGCTATGTATCCTCCTGGGATTGGTCAGTCTGCCGGCACTTTAATTTGTATGCACCCGCTCAGGAGGGGTTGGCGCCAGATTCGGGCTAGCGCCTGCATTTACGGAGATGGTGTACCAGAGGCCGGCGCCATCTTTTAGGAGCCTGGCTGCCTACACACACAGACCTTTGTACCTTCTCTTCTTTCATCCCACTTCCTCCTGTTCTCCATTCTAAAGAGGCTGTAAGCTCACCTAACCTCCAATCTTTTCAGGCAGATGCCATAGCAAAAATCTACCAACTAGGAAGCATTGAAAATAGAGAAATTGGTTTTTGTAATTTTTAAGTCTGAGAAATGACCATGGTGCTGGGTTACTTTCTGGATGAAATATGGCATCTTTGTTCTGTATCTCTTATGGCACAAGAAACTCTAAGGAATATCTTCTATAAGAGTGTTGATTTCATTCTTGAAGACCATCCTTAATTAGCAATCACCTCTTAAAGGGCATATAGCATCTGGATATTTTAGTCTTTCAAGAGATGAGTTGGAAAGACAGTCACTGCAGTGAAATAAGGAGACACCTTCTGTCTTTTCACATCACTGCTTCCCTTTTTGCCAAGTCCTACCATCTCTTCACTGGCTCACTTCCTTCAAATCATAGCTCAACCATCTGCATCTCCAAAGTTCTTTCTCATATTTCCACTTGCTAGTATGGAAGAGCCGCACATAAAGGAGGGGTCCTTTTAATAAGTATTCCTGTGCTCATCATGGAATACATGCTTGAAGTACATTCACTGTCCAATTGTTAGAAGGAAGCCAGACATGCCATTAAACTCCTGATGTCATGAGCCTGGTCGTATGATCCTGGGTTTCAGTGAAGTTGGTAGAACCGAGATCTTCAGAGTTCATCCAGTATGTGTTGCTGTCTCTTGCTTTTGCCTCTGGATTACAGTCAGATTCAGTATTAGATATCAGATACTGACTACTGCTTCCAGAGTCTAGCCCTTAATTACCTGCTTTAGTTCTGCAAAAAAAGAAGGAAAGAGAAAGAGAGAGAGAGAGAGAGAGAGAGAGAGAGAGAGAGAGGAAGAGGAAGAGGAAGAGGAAGAGGAAGAGGAAGAGGAAGAGAGAGAGAGAGAGAGAGAAAGAAAAAGAAAAAGAAAAAGAAAAAGAAAAAGAAAAAGAAAAAGAAAAAGAAAAAGAAAAAGAAAAAGAAAAAGAAAAAGAAAAAGAAAAAATCCATGCTGGTGGTTTTCCGAGTTTATTCACTTTAATAAATTATTTTTTCAAAATTTCAGCACACTTTTTCCTCATCTCACAAATGTTACTCTTCCAGGAATAAATTGTCTAAGAGAAAATTACATTTAATGTTCAAAATTAATCAATTAATTATAAAAAGGTTTTGAAGTACCAATAGTATATAAGCAAATTTTATTTTGCTAGTCTGAGTCTACTAATACAATTTTATTGCTAAATGATACTATATAAGCAGTCTAGTATATATTCATATACTTCAATGCTTATATGTTGATTACTTGATTTTGGTACAAGGGCTTGACTACAGAAATCTCCTACTTTGGCATGTTATTTCACTAGGATATGAATGGTAGTAGTTTTTGTATTTCAATACTTTATTTTAGAATTAAAATAATGATTGAATAAAGGCCTTCATAAATCCAAAAAGAGATGAATAATTACCTACCTCTACATGCAAAAGAGCAAGCTGGACCAATTATCTGACTTAAGAATATTTTCTTATGTGGTAATTAAAGGAGTGTGGTAAGGTTGATGTGGTAAGCTTGCATCCTGCTCACTTGAGCATGCTGAGTACTAAGGGATATTATAGTTTTCTGGATGATCTGACTAAGGAAAGAATCTATCAGGAGTTAAATCCAAGAGCTAAATGATCAATGGGAACTGGTAGATTAACTGACCTTTGAAGCTAGGGAGCAAGCTGTTTACATTACAGGTCAAATAACCTTCATAAGCTTTCTGAGGTGACACAAAGGATAGACAGGAGAATAGGAAGGCTGGGCAGACAGAGGAAGCATGACCACCTGAAAATTTTTAATTATATTTTATTCAAAGATGAGTGATCAGCATTAGAATATGATTAAGTATATTTATATTTTATATAAATTTTATGTCAAGTATATTTATATTTTATAAAATTATGGCTGCTATGTGAAGATTATTTTGTAGAAAAGTAAGTCATGTTGCCCAGAGGGAAGGAATAGCGGAGAAAAGGATGCTCAAGGTTTTTAACTCATTTAGTTTCTCTCCTTACCTCCTTTTTATCTTCTTTCTTCATTTTCTTGGTCAGTTAAACCTCTTGACTGTATACAGCAGGATGATTGGAAGGGAAGAAAGATTAAACTAGAGAGTACAAAGGAAGAAAACTTAAAATACATAATTATAGCATGAACTCTAATGATGTCATTGGGGATGTCTTTGGAAAACCAGATGAAGGTGAAGTATATTTTAGAAGCAGACACGGCAGGAGTGGGTGATTGGTATATGAGGGAAATCATTGCTAGGCTTTCTATCTGCAGAGCTGGGCTAAGTGCACCATCATTCACGGAGAGAAGGCACAGTAGGGGAAGACCACAGGCAGGGGAATGCAAGCTCAGTTTTGGACTCTGAAATATCCGATGTCTTTAAATTTACAAAATACATCACAGAATATGTGATTCAAAAGCACCCATTGGGTTGAAACATCGTCAGGATCATAGCCTTAATGAAAGAAACCAGTTTTCAGTAGGTTAAAAATAAGGAGTAGGCATGAGTCTCACTGTGTGTACTCTTTGGTTGGTGGTTTAGTTCCAGGGAGCTCTGGGGGTACTGGTTAGTTCATGTTGTTTTTCATCTTGTGGGGCTGCAAACCCCCTCAGCTCCTTGGGTCCTTTCTCTATCTCCTTCATTAAGGACCCTGTGTTTAGTCCCCAGTATAAGGGAATGTCAGGGCTAGGAAACAGGAGTGGGTGGATTGGTGATTGGGGGCGGGGAGATAGGGGGTTTTTGGAGGAGAAACCAGGAAAGGAGATAACATTTGAAATATAATTTTTTTAAAAAAAATCTAATAAAAATTTTTTTAAAAAATTAGGAGTAGGGAATGACAAAAAGAAAAGTGAAAAATAATGCCATTGTCAATGTTTGATTGTAAATGTGAAAGAAAAGGCACCACAACAGCTGGGACACAATCTAAGCACATTACCTGACAGTGATAGCACTCACTCTGGTAGGAATCTGGAAGTTTTCGAAGAGACAAGAAAGCACCAGGCAGACTGTGAGTAGACCATGGGGCTGGGAGTTTGGGAAAACAGAACAATTCTTTGCTTCGACCCTCCACCCCATTTCAATCATCTCTGAGGTTTAGAACATTAACATAAAGGCTGTTGCACATTTGAGAACATACTGTCAGTCGTTTTTTGTTTTTTGTTTGTTTGTTTGTTTGTTTTGGGGTTTTTTTTTTTTTGGTGTTTTTTTTTTTTCTTTTTCTTTTTTTTTTTTTTTTTTTTTTTTTTGGTTTTTCGAGACAGGGTTTCTCTGTATAGCCCTGGCTGTCCTGAAACTCACTTTGTAGACCAGGCTGGCCTCAAACTCAGAAATCTGCCTGCCTTTGCCTCCCGAGTGCTGAGATTAAAGGTGTGCAACACCACGCCCGGCTCAAGAAAGTTTTACATAATTTATATTAACAATTAGCTCATTTTATCATTTTAGGGAATGCCTAAAATGCTAACACTACATTATTTTAAAACACTTCTAGTGTCTCAATATTTGGGACAAGCTGTTGACCACAAAGAGACAAGCCAGTATACAAGGGAAGTGTATGTTACAAAACGGTGGCCTCTTTCCTTGACAGCCTTCAGCTATTACAAAGAGATCTCCTTTTGAATTTCATGGCTCACCCTAATTAGAAACAGTCAAGATATGGAGAACTGGGGCATGTAGTTCAGTCCGGGTAAGGTAACATTTACAGATGTCCAAAACAGCTTCTCCATTTCCCTTGGTTTGTCTGTGTAATTGGCTTCTCCCTTACCCTCTCTTGACCAGACACTTTAATGTTGAGCATCAAAAGTTTTGCATGTATTCCTCCATATAATCTTCATAATGTATTTCTATCCTTATTTACACAGGACTCCTTGTATATTCCAGGTATCCCTGAGACAAAATGTAGTACAACTCTATTGGAAATTAAGGTTCAGGACATCTGGTTTGATGCTCTTTAAAACTAATAAAAGAAAAATGTGGTCATATTTTCAACCATAGGAGGCAAAGATATTCTGTGGTTTGCTGGGATCTCTGCCCCTATCTGTCTTGCCCTTTTTTTCTTTTTTTTAGAGGAGTTTATGAATCAATAAAACTTCTCTAATGCAAAGCTTATAGGACTTTTTATGTGGCACGGGCACAAAAATATGCAATATCTCCCTCAAACAGTTTGATAAGACTTCATCTGAGCTTAATCGTCCTAATATTTCAGCCCTAGAAATAAACCTCTTGGCCAAGGACTGTCTTTGCTGAGAGCTATGACTATATTTTAATTACTATATAGATTTATATAGAGAGCACAGTATGTCTAGTCTACTCCTCCTCCATCATTACAGCCTGTTCTAATTAGTGTTCAACCTAAATCTGCTGATGCAAGGTCCTTTAAAGTCTCCATCTCATGCCAAGAGTCAGAATCACCACTTTCTTGAGATTACTGGCAACATAATATTTCTGCTGACTACTAATTTATCAAAATTCTAAAATCTTTTAAAGGACTGCAAAAGAACAAACACTTAACTAAGGTGCCATGATGTTCCAAAATCTCACTTAAAACAAGGCAGCAAATTAAGTATTGTAACATTTACAGCCTCGTGAAGTATATAGACAATTGATTTTTTTTTTAAAGTGAAAAAAAGGACAGATACAAACTATTAAGGTTAGGCAAATCCAGTAAGTGAATCTTTTATGTATATTTCACATATGTGTTTGTACGTAATCCCCCTTTTATTCAGGGTACATTTAATATATAAAAATATGAGACAATATGACTTGAAATTTTTATGGAATCCTGAGCAGGATTATATGTGTAGTGTATGCCACAAGATTTCTTATTCTTCCCAAAAGAAAATAAAAGTCAAATTTCAGCTTTTAAAGCAATTGGTGAAAGGGAGCAACTATGATAAGAATTGTTTACAATTTTTATAAGATTTTCAACAACCTTCATTTTTTTAACTTGTAGCAACATAATTTCCTAGCACAGAAGGCAGGGAAAATTATTTTATGTTGGTCCTCACACAAATAGATCTCTGTAATAGTGTGTACCATGTTCTTGATGCTCCTTTCATCCTATAATAATGAATACCCCTGGGCTTGGAAAATAAAGTTATTTAATGCATGTATCTATCTGACTGATACCAAGGCATGGTTCTTTAAAAGAAATTTCTTCCATTGAAAAGAGAAGGTGGGAATAAGAAAACAGGATTTTTTTTTTTTTTTTGCAATTTTACTTTCTAGATAAACTCAAAGAAAGACTTTAGAATATCTAACTAACTAGAGGACACATTATTCTGTAAACACCATTTTGTTCAACTGAATTTTGTTAAGTATGAGATGAAGTTAAATGTGAAATTATTCCTGCAGTGTATTTTGTGTGGCTGGCTAAGAACAGCTATTCCTTGAAAATGTGCAAATTAAGGATAATACCAATAGGAAATTTTTACTGGTGGAAACTATATGGTGCCTGTTCTCCACTCCTAATTTGATCCTGGCCCGTCTCTCAGAAACCCAGTATGAACAAGGGCCTTCAGGGAAAAGAGTTTCACATTTTCAGGGAGCTTGGATGAAGGGACTCTTCCCAAAATGAGCACAGCAGCTTATGGCTATTGACATGACTCTTTATATACTTAGGAAATAGATAGGGACTGGGGGAATGGCTCAGTAGTGTCAATCACTTACTTCTCTTGCAGAAGACATGGGTAAGGTCCCAGCATGCACATGGCAGCCCATAACTGTCTGTAAGTGCAGTTCGTGGGACCCAATGCTTCTTCTGACGTCTGCACTCACTGCATGCATGTGATGAACTTAGATACATGCTGCTAACACATTCACACCCAGAAAATAAAAATAAATAAAACTTTTAACAGAGAAATAACGAACATAACATTTTATTCTTTTCAAACATTTTCAGTGTTTATATCCTCCTTCCACAGTATTCTATTGTGCATGGACACTGTTTTCACACTACAATGACCACTTTCCCTACACACCATTGATCCTTTCTCCTTTCCTTCCTTTTCCCATTAATTCTCTGTCCTCCAAGACAGTTTTTCTTCAACTTCATGTTATATCTACAAACATGATTTTATGTATCTATATAAGACATGGGAACTACACACTTGAGAAAGTATACAATATGTGTCTGCTGAAACAGGCTTAATTCACTTAGGATGATTACATCCAGTTGTATTTCATTTCATGTTAAAAAACATAACTTCATTCTTCTTTATGGTAGAAAATTTCCATTGGTATACATCATATTTTCGGTACCCATTCTTCAGTTGTTAGATACATAGGCTAGTTCCAGCCTCTAGCTATCTTGAACAAGGCTGCAGTAATCAGTGAAGTGCAAATATCTTTGTGGTGTGTTGACTTGTGGTGTGTGAGTAAAGACTTGGGAGTTGTATAGCTGGATGTTAAGGTGACTCTATTGTTCATTTTGGAGGGAACCCCATTTTGATTTCCATAGAGGCAGACTAGTTAATGTCATAACCCATCATATTTAAGGGTCTGTTTTTCTCTACATTCTTGTCTGCATTTATTTTCTTAGTGACTGCTATTCTGACTAGGATGAGATTAAATTTCAGTGTCATTTTAATTTGCATTTTCTGAAGGCTAGCGAGGTTGAACATTTCTTTCTTGCCTTTATATTGACTGAGTATCTTTAATTTTCATCATTTAATGTTGGCATATTATTGTATACACTAGACAGGGATGTGTTCAGCTAGTAAAGACTTTCATTGTTTTTGGTCTCTAGTCACTATTTTCTTTGTTATGCATACGCTTGTTTAATTTCATGAAATTCATTCATCAGTTGCTCAAGATGTCATTTTTCTTTAAAAGTTAGTCTACTTAGAATTCATGAAGATATATACTCTGCTGCAATGGACACCTATACTAAAATAATTACTCCATCATGGCCATGATAGAGATGCCATGCATATAGTAAAAGTTGAATACCATACAAAAGTCCAATATCTGGGAGTGTAACAACTACAATACATATGCTATGCATTTGCATGTTTATTTTTCTACTAAAGATGAATGTCTACACAGACTAGGAGAATGTAAGTAAGTGGTGTGTTTTCAATTTCATAAAATACTCTCCACTGAATAAATACTCATGGACTTGGAATATCCAAAACTTTATCTGATCATTAAAGTTCAAGTTTCAGAAAAGAGTCATACCAGCCACTATGATTTTTATGCTACACCTTATCAACCAAGTCCAGGTTTGTTAGTATCCTTTTATCCAACACTCTAGTTCTGTCTTTAGTTATAGGCAAAGATCCTACATACATACTTGGGAGCAAACAGTAACTTCAGGCTTTTAGCCCACAATCCATGAGATGTTAAAAGCAGCAAAAAGACCTTGGGTTGGTTAATAGTTAAGTCAGAAAACTGGATATATATAACTAAGAAAAATTTCCCAATAATTCTTCCTCACAGGTCTTCAATCTCTAGGCCTGCTGCAGCAAAGTACCACAAACTGGGTTGGCTTAGGCTCTAGACGGTTTTTTTTATCACATGGTTAGAGCAAATAGAAGTCAAAAATCATTGTATGCACAGGCTGCTCCCTTTTGTGGGCTATGAGAGAGAATCTGTTCATGTATACTACCTCTGTAACAGTCTGGCAACCCTTTGCTCTCCTCAGCCTATAGATACATAATCCATACAGACTTCAGTCTTTACCTTCATATCTAGGAGTCCTGTGTGTGCCTGAATCCTACCTTTTTAAGGCACAGCTGACACATAGGGCTAAGGTTTATCCCAGTGACATTTTCTTTAAATTTACTACATTTAAAAAGATACTATTTCCAAATAAAGTTATGTTCATTAGTATTGAGGGTACAGACTTTAACATATCATTTTTACAAGTGAGTCGATAATACCATGTGTGCCATAAAATGAAAATGCCCATATAACTCCCTTTTATACAATCTATATTCAAAATATTGTAGGTTCAGAGAATTTGCATTATAAAAACTGGATTAATTCTGCTAGAATTCTCCAAACCCCAACCCCATGCAGAATAATTGTGAATATTCTTATCAATACTGTCTCATGATTGGTAGAAAAGCATTCCTGGGAATTAAAATTTATAATTAAATCTAGAATTAAAATAGAATCTAGAGTGCTTAGAGCATAATATTACAACATGATATTCTAGTCGTTGGCAAACTGTTTAAACTCTTCAAACTTTGGTTTTCCCATCTACTACTTAGATATTATTCTGACATGATAATATGCTTTCAAATGTTAAAACAAATCATATGGAATAAATTTTGTACAGTGCTTAGAACATATCACTGATACCCAATGAAATAATAAGAGTTACAGTGTATGATCTCTCCCAGCATTTACCATGCACTGCATTCATTCTAGAATTCTCTCAAGTGTGCTATCATTTGGATCCTTACAGCAATCCTTTGGATGTTATTTTTTTTTATTATGTATTTTCCTCAATTACATTTCCAATGCTATCCCAAAAGTCCCCCACACCCCCCCCTACTCCCCTACCCACCCATTCCCATTTTTTGGCCCTGGCGTTCCCCTGTACTGGGGCATATAAAGTTTGCCTGTCCAAAGGGCCTCTCTTTCCAATGATGGCCAACTAGGCCATCTTTTTGATACATATGCAGCTAGAGTCAAGAGCTCCGGGGTACCGGTTAGTTCATACTGTTGCACCTACAGGGTTGCAGATCTCTTTAGTTCCTTGGATACTTTCTCTAGCTCCTCCATTGGGGGCCCTGTGATCCATCCAATAGTTGACTGTGAGCATCCACTTCTGTGTTTGCTAGGCCCCGGCCTAGTCTCACAAGAGACAGCTATATCACGATCCTTGCAACAAACACTTGCTAGTGTATGCAATAGTGTCATCTTTGGAGGCTAATTATGGGATGGATCTCTGGATATGGCAGTCTCTAGATGGTCCGTCCTTTTGTCTCAGCTCCAAACTTTTTCTCTGTAACTCCTTCCATGGGTGATTGTTTCCAATTCTAAGAAGAGGCAAAGTGTCCACACTTTGGTCTTCATTCTTCTTCAGTTTCATGTGTTTTGCAAATTGTACCTTATATCTCGCTATACTAAGTTTCTGGGCTAATATCCACTTATCAGTGAGTACATATCATTTGAGTTCTTTTGTGATTGTGTTACCTAACTCAGGATGATGCCCCCCAGGTCCAACCATTTGCCTAGGAATTTCACAAATTCATTCTTTTTAATAGCTGAGTAGTACTCCATTGTGTAAATGCACCACATTTTTTTGTATCCATTCCTCTGTTGAGGGGCATCTAGGTTCTTTCCAGCTTCTGGCTATTACAAATAAGACTGCTATGAACATAGTGGAGCATGTATCCTTCTTACCCATTGGGACATCTTCTGGATATATGCCCAGGAGAGGTATTTCGGGATCTTCCAGGATTACTATGTCCAATTTTCTGAGGAACCGCCAGACTGATTTCCAGAGTGGTTGTACAAGCTTGCAATCCCACCAACAATGGAGGAGTGTTGCTCTTTCTCCACATCCTCGCCAGCATCTGCTGTCACCTGAATTTTTGATCTTAGCCATTCTGACTTGTGTGAGATGGAATCTCATGGTTGTTAAAGCAATCTACAGATTAAGTGCAATCCCCATCAAAATTCCAACTCAATTCTTCAACGAATTAGAAAGAACAATCTGCAAATTCATCTGGAATAACAAAAAACCTAGGATAGCAAAAACTCTTCTCAAGGATAAAAGTACCTCTGGTGGAATCACCATGCCTGACCTAAAGCTTTACTACAGAGCAATTTTTATAAAAACTGCATGGTACTGGTATAGTGACAGACAAGTAGACCAATGGGATAGAATTGAAGACCCAGAAATGAACCCACACACCTATGGTCACTCGATCTTCGACAAGGGAGCTAAAACCATCCAGTGGAAGAAAGACAGCATTTTCAACAAATGGTGCTGGCACAACTGGTTGTTATCATGTAGAAGAATGCGAATCGATCCATTTCTATCTCCTTGTACTAAGGTCAAATCTAAGTGGATTAAGGAACTTCACATAAAACCAGACACTGAAACTTATAGAGGAGAAAGTGGGGAATAGCCTCAAAGATATGGGCACAGGGGAAAAATTCCTGAATAGAACAGCAATGGCTTGTGCTGTAAGATCAAGGATTGACAAATGGGACCTCATGAAACTGCAAAGCTTCTGCAAGGCAAAAGACACCATCAATAAGATAAAAAGGCCACCAACAGATTGGGAAAGCATCTTTACCTATCTTAAATCAGATAGGTGACTAATATCCAATATATATAAAGAACTCAAGAGGGTGGACTCCAGAAAATCAAATAACCCCCTTAAAAGATGGGGCTCAGAGCTAAACAAAGAATTCTCACCTGAGGAATACCGAATGGCTGAGAAGCACCTGAAAAAATGTTCAACATCCTTAATCATCAGAGAAACGATGTTATTCTTAAACCTATCTTCATGGATAAAGATTCAGTACAACACTATTCTTAAATTTCACAATAACAGAATGAGGATTTAAACTCAGGTGGTTCTGGGTTCAGCAACTTCCAAAGCCAATGCAGTAATAATGAGATAGTAATGCTGTTTTCTCCAGGCAGTGGTACAAATGGAGGCTATTTTTCTTACATCTGAATACTTTCAGAGGTAAACAGCTATAATGTCAAGGCGGTATCTCTGCAGACCTCTTAGATTTTCTATCAACACAGAATAGCCTTTGCATATTTGGGCACAGTGACTATTTCATCATATTATGCTGGCATGGAGAGGCAATCAATAATGCCCATTCTATGTGTCATGGCCACAGAAACTTTCCCTGATTCCCATCCTCACCCCACTGCTCCACATTCATACACTTCTTCAGCTCATTTGCCAGAGTTCAGAAAGAGATTATAGATTTCAGGAGACTGCCCTGATATATGAAACAACACCTTTGAAAATAACATTTTTAAAGTATAGAATAGAGTTTAGGGCATGGAGAGGGTAGATAAGAGCGTAGTAGAGGCAGAGAAAGGCAGAGAGAGAGAGAGAGAGAGAGAGAGAGAGAGAGAGAGAGAGAGAGAGAGAGAGAGAGAGAGAGGAAGAAGAAGAAGAGGAAGAGGAAGAGGAAGAGGAAGAGGAAGAGGAAGAGGAAGAGGAGAAGTAGAGGATTAGAGGTCAGCCATGAGCATGTGGAGAGAGAGGGGGCAAAGGGATGGGGAGAGGCCGGGAGCAGGATGGGAAGAGCAAGAGAGGAGCAAGAGAACAAGAGCAAAAAAATATCATTTTTTAATCCTCACTTTTTAATCTACTGCTTTTTCCAATATTCAAAACATTAGCAACCTTTTTCTATTAAAGGGTAAGTAAAGGGAAAGGGTGAGTTCTAGATTGCTCACAGTTGCTACATACGATGTTTTTCAGATAACCCAGCTCTGCTACTTGTGTGTCTGAGTATTCCATTGCATGATGTCAGGGAAGAATTATGAAACCACAGGTATTCTTTTTAAGGTGCAAAGCAAAAATCATAGAAATAAAATTAGATTGTGACACCATCTGGACCTTCTACTCCAGGAGTTAAAAATATTCATGTGTCTTACTTGAGACATTATTCCACCTATATCAGGTTATGTTTTCTTTTTCAAAATTTTATTTATGTATTTACATCCTAAATGCTGCCCCCACCCCCATCACAGGGCTCCTTCCCACACACACCCTCCCTTTTGCTTCTGACAGGGTGTCCCACCCAGTTATACTCCCACCCTGGTGCATCAAGTTTCTGTAGAATTAGGTACATGCTCTCCTACTATGGCCAGACAAGGTAATCCTCTCCTATATATGTGCCTGTGGCCTTGGACCAGCTCGTGAATACTCTTTAGTTCATAGCTCAGTCTCTGAGAGCTCCCAGGGGTCCAGGATAGTCGACAGCTGTTGATTCTGTGGGGTTGCATTCACCATCTGGGCCTTTGATGCTATCTAAAACTCTTCTATAAGGATCCCCCCCCCAACCTCTGTTCAATGTTAGCTGTGGATATCTGCATCTGTCTCAGTCACCTGCTGTGTAGAGCCTCTCAGAGGACAGCTATGCTAGGCTCCTGTAGGCAAGTACAGCATAGCATCAATAATAGTATTAGGAAGGGGTCTCGAGTTGGGCTGATCACTTGTTCTTTACTCTCTGCTCCATCTTTGTTCCTGCATGTTATGTTAGCCTTTAATGCAAAGGTTTTTGTTTGTTTGTTTGTTTGTTTGGGTTTTTTTGGGGGGGGTTGTTTTTTTGTTTTTTTAAACTATGATTGTGTTGCCTGCTTAAAAATCCGAGAGAATAGAAGGTTGAAAGTATTTGAAAACTCAGAATTGGATGCTCACAGTCAGCTAATGGATGGATCACAGGGCTCCCAATGGAGGAGCTAGAGAAAGTAAAAGCTAAAGGAGCTAAAGGGATCTGCAACCCTATAGGTGGAACAACATTATGAACTAACCAGTACCCGGGAGCTCTTGACTCTAGCTGCATATGTATCAAAAGATGGCCTAGTCGGCCATCACTGGAAAGAGAGGCCCATTGGACACGCAAACTTTATATGCCCCAGTACAGGGGAATGCCAGGGTCAAAAAGGGGGAGTGGGTGGGTAGGGGAGTGGGGGTGGGTGGGTATGGGGGACTTTTGGTATAGCATTGGAAATGTAAATGAGCTAAATACCTAATAAAAATGGAAGAAAAAAAAAAGAAAACTCAGAAATTGGGTCAGTAGACCAAAAAAACAAACAAACAAACAAACAAACAAAAAAAAAACAAAAAAAAAAGAAAAAAAAAGAAGAAGATTTTTCTAAAAAAAAAAAAAAATCATAATTTAAACATCATGCCTGAAAGTAGTTTCTTTCACATTATCCAAGTAAGTGATCTTTCCAGATCTATGTTTCTCATACAGTTTGCTCCAGCAATTTCAGCAAAGTCAGCACACATCATTTCCCCCCAGTTGGCCCACATTTAGAAAGAGAATCTGTGAGAAACTTAGGGCTGAGTTCTATTTCCCTTCCCTCCATGTCATGAGTTTGAAATGGCAACATCTCTTTATGGACACCCCTTATGCAACTGGACCCTTCAGCCAAAGTGAGCTCTGGCTAGAGACCTCAACTATTCTACGTATAGTATTAAAATTGTTTTTATAAAGGATTGAATAGTAATAGATGAGGATTGAGACTCTTTTCCCCACGTTGCTTTTTTATTATTATTAAATTTGCCAAATTGTAATTCCATGTATTTCCCAGTCTATAATTCTAATAGTCTCAAACCTAGTGTTTTGTGTAGTGAATGAGAAAATGGATGGAAATGCAAAGTGCAGCCAAAAGGGCATAATTGCCTTTCTTATGGGAATTTGGTCACGAAACAAGTTTAGCTGTGGAATATTGCTAACCTGAGCATGAAACATGGTATTTTTGCCCTACAGTTAAACAACTTCAGGCAGAAAGAGGCACTGGAGAATGTCTGGCTAAGACTTAGGGAAGATAAATTATTAGAAGATGAAGCTTTTTTTTTTAAGGGAGTAGAGAAGTTTTTTAAATATTTTATTTATTTGCATTTCAAATGTACCCCTTCCCAGGTCCACTCCATGAGCCCCCTACCACATCCCCTCTCCTCTTCACCTCTAAGAGGGTGCTCCATCACCTACCCACACACTCCCACCTCATTCCTCTAGTGTCCTCTTCTTTGGGACAACAAACCTCCACGGGACCAAGTGCCTCCCCTCCCACTGAGGCCAGACAAGGCAGTTCTCTGCTACACATGTATCAGGGGCCATGGACTAGCCCATGTATGCTTTTTGGTTGGTGGTTTAGTCCCTTGGAGTTCTGAGGTGTCAGGTTAGTTGATATTGTTTTTCTTCCTATGGAGTTGCAATCACCTTCAACTCCTTCAGTTCTTCCCATAACTCTTCCATTGAAGTCCCCGGATTCAGTCCAGTGGTTGGTTATAAGTATCTGGATCTGTCTCAGTCAGGTGCTGGCACAGCCTCTCAGAGGACAGCCATGCCAGGTTCCTGTCTGCAAGCACATCTTTGCATCAGCAATAGTGTTGGGTTTTGGTGTCTATGCCGGAGATGTATCCCAAGGTGGGATCCCAAGGGTGGCCTTTCCTTCAGTATCTGCTCCACTTTTTGTCTCTGCATTTCCTTTAGACAGGAACAATTCTGGATAGAGTTTTGAGATGGGTGGGTAGCCATGTCTACTAGAGGTGGCCTCTTCAGGTTCTGTCTCCCTTTTGTTGTGCATTTCAGCTAATGTCATAGCCATTGAGTCCTGGGAGCCACCCTCATCCCTGGTGTTGGGCACTCCTAGTGGTTCTCCCCATCCCCCACCCCACACTGCTGCATATTTCTATTCATTTTCCTAGCCCTCTAGGCTTCTCTCCTGTCTCCCAACTTACCTAATCCTGCCCCCTTTTTGTCCCTCTCACCTCTGCCACCCAGGTCCCTCCTTGCCTCTGCCTCCAATGATTATTTTGTTCTTCCTTCTAAGTGGTACTGAGGAATCCACACTTGGGCCTTCATTCTTCTTAAGCTTCATATGGCTTGTGTGTTGTATCATTGGCATTCTGAACATTTTTGGAAATTCACTTATCTATGAGTACATATCATGTATGTCCTTTCGGGTCTGGGTTATCTCACTCAGGATGATATTGTTTTTAGTTCCATCCATTTGCCTGCAAAATTTGTAATAGCTGAGTAGTAAATATACCACATTTTATACCCATTTTTATACCCATTTTGTAAATATACCACATTTTCTGTATCCATTCTTTCGTTGAGGGATATCTAGGTTGTTCCCAGCTTCTTGCTATTAAAAATAAGGCTACTATCAACACAGTAGAGCATGTGTCCTTGTGATATGTTAGAACATCTTTTGTGTATATGCCCAGGAGTGGTATAACCTGTTACTTTTAACAAATAGAGCAAAATATAGAAAAGACATAAGCTCCCTATTCTGCCCTTTTGGTTTCTTTCCCACAAGGGAAAGCTGTGAGTTTAGAGGAGTTTAAGAGTAGCATGGGCAGTCAATAGAGACAATGATAGGGAGCATGTAATGAGAGACTAATACAGCAGAAGCACTCTAAAATCTTTAACAACATGACCTGATTGACATGTCCTAAAAGCTTCAACATAGGTCATATCATGACCCAAATTTAGATCAGCAAAGAGGAGTACTGCACATGTATTAACACAGGGTCACATAATTAATAAGTAGTAGAGGCACTTGTAGATCTGGTTGTCTGATTCTAACATCAATTGGCTCAGCCTTCTTGTTCTACCTCCTGGTAACAAACTCTAGGCATCAAAATAGAATTTTTTTATTAGATTTTGTTTCAGATTGGTGGTGCTCTTTATTCCTCCATCCTTTTGACCTTAATAGAGACATCTATGGTGATTCTGTATTCTTCCAACTACAGCATGGCGACCATTAAATTGTGTCTTCACTCTGTGAGAGTGTGGGCACACCACGTAATGGGCTGCATCTATTTTCTACCCGTAAAGGAGGCAATTAGGTGACATGAAGCATAGTCATCAAACTGATTCCTCACAGACAATTCAAGTAGTTGACAGTGAATACTCCATACTGTTAGAATGATTCCATATACTGTCTACACTGATGACCATCTTCCTTTAAGAAAAGAATTGTATTATTGGTTTCCTTACAAAAATCCAATGCAGTAAATCATGAAGACAATAATAATAGCGTCTCCATCTTATCATTGCAGGCAGGGTTATCATTTTAAAGTGTCACATCATATACCAAGCATCCTTCTGGAAGAGAAGGCAATAATCACTATTCCAAGTGTTTGAGGTGCAAAGCATTTAAATATAACAGCATTTCCTGCTTGCCATTTGTTGAGTATTTCCAATCTCCTAACCTTCTCAAAGTGATCTTTTCTTGGTAGACACTGATACACCTGCTGGTTCTCAAGGTCTTCAGACAGGACATGCATCTTGTTCCTTTGAGATTCAGATCCTATCACAGACTAGGTGTTTAACAAAATACACTCAAGCAGCACATGACAGGCAAATGCTAATGACCCAGCTTTAATGAAAATACTAACAGAGAATATGTCCAGGACTTTCCCTTCATTGTAGACTATTTTAAACTTTGTAATGAATATAATTATACCATTATAGTATGTTATAAGCTATCATATAAGATTATAAGAAATAAACACAATTTACCTTGAACTCTGCTTGCATAGTGGCTCAAGGTAAGAATTTGGTGAAATGAAGATGGAGTTTTGCTAAACTTTTGTCCCTGAAAACTTCATTAACCTTTCAGTCATTCAACAGCTGACCATCCTGGTCAACCTCTCTGATCTCCAGTTAGCCTTTCTCTATCCTTGCTCCCATGCCACATCCTAGTCACCTTTCCCATTGTTGCTTGTTTCTTTGATTTCCCATAGTGTGGTCATTATTCTTTGGAAAGTCTGTGTTCTTTGCTAGACTAAAGGATCCCTCAGAGCAATGCCTGGTGTCATTGGCAGTGCATGGGGTGCAGTTGCGCCAGCGGGGGGGCGGGGGGGGGAGGACTGAAAGCAGCATGTCCTGCTTTAATGGACATGAATTTCAAGTTCACAGGATGAAGGTTGGCACAGCTCTCCCTATGGCTTTGTTACTAACATGTCAACATTGCAGGGATGGAACAAATCTTGCTTCACTATTTTAAAACCAGATAAATATGCTTAGTGTTGGGAGCACCAAATTTATACTTTTCTTTGAGTCTGTTGCCTGTATGTGAGTTAAAATTTAAAAGTAAAGCATACAGTATTTTCTGTACCAAAGTTATGAACTAACAATTGGTGTAATTTGGGGTTAAATATTAAGATTTTTCATGCTTGTTATTACTTTTGCATTTAGTATTCATAATAAATCTGTATTTTGATCTTAGTGATCCACAGAACTCCATGAATCTTGCCCCCAGAATCTGCTCCAGCACCCTAGATAACTGACAGACCACCATCCCAGTAGAGGCTCAAGACAGGGAAAGCTGAGGGGAAAATCAAGGTGGGACAACTACATGTGCAATAGAAATACACCAAGTAACTGAATCAATAAATACAAGTAAATACTTTTCACTTGATTCAGTGAAATGTCCTCTGCTAAAATGCGTTTTTCCCTTACAAATTTGGCATTTGATGAAATTACAAATTTGGCATTTGATGAAAAAAGTCTCTGAAGTGGTTTTTTTGTTGTCATGAATTCAAACATAGGTACCCAAGGCTGTCAATCACCACTGTTGTGGCTGGTTTGTGACTCCAATCTCTGCCTAATTGATGATCTTCTATACCCCAAAGGTAGATCATGTCATAAACTTTTTGTTTTGTTTTGTTTTCTACTCACTTTTTCCCTTTAGCAAGGAAGTAACTGGAGGCTTCTCTTGTACAGAATTCTTCTTTAAGTGATGGAGCTCAATCCTTGCTTTTTTTTTTTTTTTTTTTTTGACTGAGAATTATGAAACTACATATGCCTGAGAAACTTCCAGGAATATTTATATTATCATTTTTGGGAAAGGAGCTGGAAAATCATTTGATATATTTATTTTACAAGTTCTACACCAGATGCCCAAGTAAAACCTACCTGATTTCAGGAAGTGATTGATTTACAGATTCTTAGTACAACAAGCAAAGCATTTCATTCTATTAGCTGTTCTCCATGCCTTTCCTTTTTCATCAAGGTAATAACCGTTTTACTCCACACCACCAAGACTGCCATCACTGCTGGATATGAGAAACCCTAAGATTATGATAATAACCTTCAAGAATGATAGCTTAGGCACTAGGCCGATGGTTCTCAACCTTACTAAGCTGCTACTCTTTAACAGTTTCTCATATTACAGTAACCCTCAAACATAAAAGTAATACTGTTGCGCCATTATAGCTGCCATTTTGCAGCTGTCATGAATTGTAATGTAAATTCTTTTTGAGGTAAAGGTTTGCCATAGGGGTTGTGACCCACAGGTTGAGAACCCCTGCACTGGAGATGGCTCAGTGAGGAAAAGTGCTTGCTGCACTAGGATGAGTACCTGAATTCAAATCCTAGCATCCCTGTTAAAGGATGGGTGTGGCCCCACACACAGAAGTAAGGGAGTCTCTGGGCTTCACTTGCTAACAGACAGGTTTAAGAAGAGACTGCCTCAAAGGATTAAAGCCAAAAGTGTTAAAACAGGGCACTCAACATTCTCTAATGTGGAGCTCTACATACAACTGACCTATGCATTTGTGTGTATGTGTAGGGGAACTGGCACACTTGTGCACATGCATGCACACATACAGTAAATATAAACAAAGAAACAAAACAAATAGTACTAGGATAGCTCCTTTAAAACTTATTAGGAGTAGGCTCAGACCTAGCTAATGTGCTTAAAAGTATTTGAAGACACTCTTCCCTCCTCCACTCGGTGGTACTGAAGGTACAGATCCCCAACTTTTTACGTCATTTTGATCCCACTATTCCAACTCCTTCCATTTATCCTTAATGAGGCCGTTAAGCCTTCAATTTCACTTCTGTGTCTTTCAGTGTTGGGATTCCCTCCTGACAGGCTCCAGGAGAGCCAGGCTTCAGTGAGCCAGTGGTTCTGTTTCTCTGCACAAATTAAGAACAGCAATAGAGATTAAAGTCAAAGGTGACCTGTTCCATTGTGATCCCTTGAGATAATGTTTGCTCTGAGCCCATGCTCCTGCTGGTAAAATTATCTGGAAAACAGATCACAGTGTCTGCCTTTTTGATGGTATCTATACACATTTTCTGATAGATAGCTTGATACTTAGTGGGCTATATAGTTAAATATTTACTCCCTTTAAAATATCTTCCTTACATCTTAAATCTCTGTTGAATCATCATAGTGAATAACTGTGACTAAAGTTACTGAGATATCAGAAAGACAACTTGTCTAGCTGGTGAGTATGGAACTTAATAAGAAATGTGTGTATCACATAGATGTAGGCTTTATGTGTTTGTCCAGTAGACTACATTACTCTCCTGGGGCAGAGTCAGCAGTGGATCTCTGGGAGATTAAGGTAATTGGTGGATTTCGTGATAAAGGCAGTTTTAAATTATTGCCTGGGAAATTCAGAAACTGTATTTTCATCCTTACGAATTGCTTACTTTAGTTACTACCAATCTGCAAATAAACAAGGCTCTTCTTAAGAGATGCCTCATTATTTTCTTTACTTTTTCTCTATGACTATTTCTGGCTGTGCTTACAGGGGGCTTCCTATAATTGGGTTCAAACAGTTCAGTAAATATAGCAGTCCCCATGCACACTCAAACTTAATCTCTAAATAACCAGTGAGGCTCTTAGCTGAATGCATGGCCAAGACATTTCCTGATAGTTAAGAAATTAAATCCTCAATCATTATTTTTTCTATACTTGATTCTCTGGAGATTAAAAAACTAAAGCCGATGTGTTGATGCAATTCAGCTATAGTACGTTCATGTGCCAGCCATGCCATATGAGTTAAAGCAAGAGTTTTCTTTAAGGAAATTGTTTCAATGAGAGCTGCTTCTCTGGGGATATTATGAAAGTCCAGGGTCCAGAGTTCAGCACTGCTTCTTAAACAGTGATCTTCCCAGAGAGACAGAAAAGAGGGTATATAATCTAGACTTGAATTATTAATGTCTCCATAATTGTACCAAGTAGATATGGAAGAGGTGTTGATTTAAGACTTAGTCAGGAAACAGAGAGCAGAAGAGACAGTTATCTTTTTAAATTTCTCTGTTCTTTATCTTCTTAAAAATAAAGATGCAAGGGCCTGGAAAGATGACTCAGTGGTTAAAAGTACTTGTTGCCCAATAAAGGTCTGAGTTCAGATATCAACAACCATGAGACAAGCTATATAAGTAATAGATACCTGAAACTCTAGTTCAGAGTGTTCCAAACTTTTCTTGACTCAGTATGTGTACAGGTCCAAATTACACATACACACACACACACACACACACACACACACACTCATATATATAATCAGATGGAATATGGAAAGTAAGTAACCTTTGTAACCTTCACCTTGAAGGATGGAATGAAATTAATGGATAGGATGACCTTCTAAACTTTATGTTAAGGATTGATAAAATAATGATCGCAATAGTTACTGGCATATTGGTGTTTTATAAACATGGGTTTGTCTCATGCAATTTCCCTTGTTTCAACAAAATCTAATAATTTTATTGAAGTTGATTAACCTATAACTTTCTTTCTAGTCAAGTCAGCTGAATTCAAAAGAAAATTCTAGGCAATTAAGTAACAGAGTCCGTGCAATGAGACAGAAAATGAATTCTAAACTCCTTTATAATATGTGAATGCATGTGGTTGAGCTATCCATGGATTCTCTTCTATATTAGTATGAATAGAAATGAATTATTGCAGACTGTGTAGATATCAGTATGCTATGATCTTTACAGGCAGATATCTATAATGAATAATACTCTTAAGAAAACCACATTGATTTTTAAGTAGTAAAATGTTTACTGTACTAAAAAGACTGCACTGTCTTATTTAGTGTTCATTTACACATGTCACATATATGACTATATTAATAGAACTTTGCATATGGGGGAACCAAAGATCCTAGACCAGCCCATGGGTCACAACTCTTTGGCAAAACTCTTGCTCCAAAAATATTTTCATTAGAATTCTTTTTCTTTTCTTTTCTTTTTTTTTTCCATGACAGGGTTTCTCTGTATAGCCCTGGCTGTCCTGGAACTCACTCTGTAGACCAGGCTGCCCTCGAACTCAGAAATCCACCTGCCTCTGCCTCCCAAGTGCTGGGATTAAAGGCATATGCCACCACTGCCCGGCTCATTTGAATTCTTAAGAGTAGCAAAAGTATAATTATAAAGTTGCAATAAAATAATATTTTTATGATTGGGGGTCACTGCAACATGAGTAACTGTACTAAAGGATCTTAGCATTAGGAAGGTTAGGAACCACTGTCCTAGTTAGTAAAACGTTTGCTCAAGGTGATGAAGACACTAGCAGGGAAAATCTATCTGCAACATTGCTTTATTTGTAGGTCTTTATTATATCATATTACATTATTTTATTATAGTCTAAGTTAAAAAATTACTTGTAAAATATTCTGCCAAATTTCTAAACCAATTGTAAGTAGAACCTTAAGAGACTAGTCAGATTGCCTTCACACAGTAGAGTTTGTTAAGGAATGTATGTGAGAAGCCTACCAGGTGATACAGAAATGAGAGTGGCTGAATGAAACATCTCTATGTATTGCTTCACCAGAAAGAGATATAGGATCCATGTTGGTAAGGGCTTTGATCTACTTGCATTTGATATTTGATCAAGCCGTGTTTTCAAATAATTACCAATGAATGAACAAATGTATATGTCTTATTTCTATGCTAGCAACAAGATACATGTGGGGCGGGGGGACTGTGGTACTTCAGTAGTCATCCCTCCTGGTTACCAATTGACATCATCTTCTCATGCTTACTCCCTTTTCTGGTGACCTTTTTATCTGCAAGGAACTCCAGTTTGTTGTTTTGTACCCAAATGCTGAGCTGACAGCACTCAGTAAAACCCATGCTTTCAATATCACATTGTTATTTTAGATAACATTGTCTTCCTTGAGAGAGAAATCTCTGTTTTGGAGAGTATTTGAATGCCTTGATTCTGTTAAATATTTTGAGTCACTGATTTGGGGAATTTTATAGTAAAACCTCAGAGGACACCAGGAAGGCTAAGAGCTTACAAAGAATATGGCTTTAAAAACACTACCAGAGATGGGTGGCTCAATTGAGAATACCAAATTATCCAAACACTTAAACATATGTTTTCTCTCAATTGGTTAATGTTTTATATTTTGACATAATGATATATTTAAAATACAATTAAATATAAAATCATATTAAATACAGTATGCATGGTCTGATACTACTCTTTGGAGAATACATGTCTATATACAGATATACATTATATATTTTATATATGTAGAAATGTTTTAGAGTATGAAAATTGTCTTTAAAAGAACTATACTGATGGTATTTTTTCCTCTGTGTTTCTTATCATGATTTAATTGCCTGAATTTTTAAATATAAAAACTAAAGATTATAGAGTTGAATGAACTTGCCTGTATTCATATACAAAGCACATGTATTAAAGTGATAAAATAAAATAGATGAAATAATATTATTCTGATAATGGCTCACAGAAACTCAATGTAGTCATGTACAACTGGTTCTTGGTATATTGAGAGCCACATCCACAAATTTGACCTACAAGAGATTTGTTGACTAATAATTATATAATTATAACAATAATAAAAATAGCAAAGATAATTGTCTGTGCATGTTTTAGACACACAAACCCTTTCTTTTGCCAATATTTCATAAGTAATATCATTATATAATTTTCATTGTATTATGAATTATAAGAAAATTAGAAATGAGGTGTTTTGCATGGAAGGAAGTACATAGGCTATCTGTAAACCTGTGAAATTTGCAAAAAGGGACTGAATCTCACAGAATCTTATATCCATATTCATGGGTACAAAGGAATAGCTGTATTTAAAATTAATTGTGTATTATATATATATATATGTATATATATGTATATATGTGTGTATATGCATATATACATGTGTACATATATACATATATACACATGCACATATATATATATATATACATATGTATATATACACATATATACATACACACACGCACGTACACACACACACATATATATATATGTTGTGTGTCTATATATTGAAAAGGGAGAAAGAAGAGATAGAAATTCCTGCTTTCATTGAGTTTAGAAATTAAATTATGAAGAGAGAAAGGCAAGAATATTCAACCCATGGGTACTTACACTTCCCATCTTCATATTTGCAAAATTGGCTTCTCCACTCTGATCTCCTGCTTTCCCAGGTTCTCTTCAACCCAGACCTGCAGAGCTCCAGGCCTGCCTTGGGGTTGGAGGACTGGCTGATCTCCCAGTCTTGGCTTCTGGAGAGCTAGGCTGGTCATTTCATGTGGTTGTACATTTGCAGCTTAGCACTCACGATGATAACCCTGCCAAGGAAGGAAGACTGTGAAAGCCAAAGATATGGGTCAGAAACAGAAAGCCAGGACAGGGAGCTAATGCATGGGCCTTGGTGGTTTGAGTAAGGGGAATCTCTTACTTGAAATCTGTGAGTTGAAGTAAAGTGGCAAATGTTAAGACTCACTGGACTGATTTGAGCAAGCAATCCCATGACAAGACAATGTGGAGCTCTTGAGAGCAACAAAATTCAGTCAAGTACAAAAGACAACAATCACAACAATTGATTGTGGAACAGGGAGGGGAAAAGTTAAAAAAGTTATTTGTCAAAATGTTACATTTCCCCACATGTGTGATCACATTTAACCTGAAAAGATGCCTTCTATGGAAGATTTCATTATGCATATTAGCATTTCCTCATTATTTCAGGTAAGGAGAAGTCACCTAATAGACAAAATAAGGATGTAGCGAAAGATACAGGAAAACATGGAAATTCAAAGATAAATAAAAAGCAATCCTATGCATAAACATGTCCACCTTTGAATGCATAAAAATTAATGTTCTACATTGTCTTAGTTAGGGTTTTATTGCTGTGAAGAGACACCATGACCCTGGCAATTCTTATAAAGGAAAACACCTAATTGTGGTTTACAGTTTCAGAGGTTTGGTCCATTATCATCATGATGGAGAGCATGGCATTGTGTAGGCACACATGGTCCTGGAGAGGTAACTGTAAGTTCTACATTGTTTCCTAGGCAGCAGAAAGGAAGACTGTCAGCAATAGTGGGCAAGAGCCTAAGAGACCTCAAATTCTATCCCTGACAGTGACACACTTCCTCCAACAAAGCCGTATCTCCTAATACTGCCACTTCCTATGGGCCAAATATTTGAATACACTAGTCTGGGGTTAGGCATTCTTATTCAAACCTCTAATAAAATACAAGAATGAAATTTTATACAAAGGTGCATCATAAGCATAATTTTACAGGGTTTGAGTTGTTAAATATCTTATTCCAGACTGTTCAAAGCAGTAGATATCTCCAAACATATTTTCGGCCTCTAAAGGATATCACTCTTGATTCTGAGCTTGTCTATAGTACAAGTGGGTAGAAAGCTATGTTCATATTGTTGTTCTTCTTATGGGGCTGCAATGTCATTCAGCTCCTTCAGTCCTAACCAGCAACAAAAGAGTACACATGGACAGACCCATGGCTCCAGCTGCATATGTAGCAGAGGATGGACTTGTTGGACATCAATGGGAAGAGAGGCTCTTGGTCCTGAAAAGGCTCGATGCCCCAGTGTAGGGGAATGCCAGGGCAAGGAAGTGGGAGTGGGTGGATTAGTGAGCGGGGGAGGGGAGAGGGGTGGGCTAGGGAGTTTTTGGAGGGGAAACCAGGAAAAGGGATAACATTTGAAATGTATATAAAGAAAATATTTAATAAAAAAGAAAGCTATGTTCATTGCACCTTTTACCAAATTCATAACCAATCCTAGCTCATGTCATAAATGATGTACATGAGGTCAAGCTGAAAGAGGGCCAAGCGACTTTTCTGACTCAAGCAATAGTGTAGCTGGACTTCGAGCCCATATCTTCTTCATCTGGAGCTCTTACGGGTGCCATGCTTTAAAGCTACACTATTGGCATCACAGGGAGTTAAGTTACATCTACACTTCATAATTAGTCTTTGGCAGTGCTGGAAAAGATAGAAAATTGCTTTAGGAGGGATGCATTAGCTTGGATGTTTGGCATGAAATTCCTCAGACCTCTATCAGTGTTTTCTATTTATTTGACCCATAAATATCACAGAAATTGTGACTAGGTGTATGTTCTCATCAAAATTAGATGATTTTGTTTTAAGATTAACCTAGAAGCAAAGTGCTATTTTATCACTGTAATTTTTACAAACTTCCATTATTTCTAATTAGGAGTGTAAATTATTATGGATCTTTGATAGTCATACTTGTAGTTATCAGGCATTCATTCTGGCATCTATCCTGCCTTTGTCCTATCCCACCCTCAATATCCTCCTCCATCCTCTTGCATTCTTTTCCTTATCAAATAGTCTGTCTGTCTTCCACTTTCAGTTCATCCTTTTTTGTTTTCCAGGTTTTGCTTATGAGAGAAAACATGTACTCTGTTTTTAGCTTGTGTCATTTTACATGGTGTCCTCTGGTTTTGTTCATTGTCTCAAAATGGTATGATTAGATTCTTCTTTGAGGGTAAAAATATTTTGCTAGTCCTTACTACACACACACACACACACACACACACACACACACACACACACATACACACACACACACACACACAAACACACACGCACACGTGTGTGTAATAAATCAAATATATGTATATATTTGATTTTTTTTTCGAGACAGGGTTTCTCTGTATAGCCCTGGCTGTCCTGGAACTCACTTTGTAGACCAGGCTGTCCTTAAACCCAGAAATCCGCCTGCCTCTGCCTCCCCAGTGCTGGGATTAAAGGCGTGCGCCACCATTGCCCAACTTATTTGATATATTTTAACTATATATATAGTGGAGAGACACTTTAGTTGATTTTAGATATTTTCTATTTTTTTAATAGTGCTACAATAAACAACGGGCACTTTGTATTCTGACTTCATTTTCTTCAAATACAGACAAAGGAGAAAAATAATTTTCAAGCCATTTAACATTTTTCCCCTTTACTTTTTTCCTTTCTTTTCTTTCTTTTTTTATTATGTTTCTGAGTTGTTTTACTTCAGTTTCTTGCTTTATTATTTCTGGTAAAGGATGAAAATTATAAACATTTTGTATGAAACCTAGTAGCACAAACACGTTTCCAATTCAAAGGTCTACCTGGGATATAAATCAAGCTCAAGGCTATCCTAAGGAACTAATGACACCTTTTCCCAAACTGAAAAACAGAGGGTAATGGGAAAATAACCTGCCAACAGACAGATTCATCACCTAACAAATTCAGGGCCTTGGATTTGATTACATATATATATGTAATCAAATATATATATGTAATACATATGTTTATATATAAATATAAAATGATATGTTTATATATAAATATAAAATAGGCACAGAATATATATATATATGATATAAGTGTGTATATATAATATGTATATATGTACATATATACTATGTATATATAATGTATATATACCATATATATGTATGTATATGTATATATATTCACACATGCAATTCAGTTCCATTTCATAAAGCCTAGCTAGTCTTTAAAACGATGCAGTGCTTATGACAGTAATATTCTGCAGCACATGGACTCTTACACAGCTTGCCTAGAATCTCGTACTTGTACTAAGTAGTAGGAGAACTGAAATATAAAACTAAGTGTCTCAATGTTAGGATTATTATCTTCACCATGGCTAGTTTTTTGATGCTGCTGTTCAAAGGCCATTTTTTTAAACCTGAGATTGCTGCTCTAGAGTAGCTGTCCTTAGTCTTAGTAAAGAAGTCTAGCTTTATGAAAAACGGTATAATTAGCTTTATTATTTTTTTTACAATTCCGTCACTTAGAGATACAAGGCAACGCCCCATTTTTTAGAACTAGAAGTGACTGTGTAGGTGATACTTTAGAAGGGCCAACACTTTCTCAGAAGAGATCAGCAGTGTCACAAAAAGCAACTGTCTATTGAGTACCAAATGCTCTGTGAACTAAGCTGGTTGGCACAGCCCTAACTGTCAAGAGCCTTTATACATTTCTGTGAGACTAACATAAGATGAAAGGGAAAACCTTGATCACACCACACCGACTTTTTTATTTTCATTATCTTTTTTATTAGATTTTTTTTATTTACATTTCAGATGTTAGCCCCTTTCATAGTTGCCCCTCTGAAAACCCCCTATTCCTTTCGCTATCCCCCTGCTCACCAAGCCACTCACTCCTTGGTCCTGGTCCTGGCAGTCCCCTACACTGGGGCATATAACCTTCACAGGACCAAGGGCCTCTCCATCCATTGATGACTGACTAGGCCATCTTCTGCTACATATGCAGCTGGAGCCCATGAGCCCCACCATGTGTTTTCCTTGGTTGGTGGTTTAGTCCCAGGGAGCTCTGGAGATACTGGTTAGTTCATATTGTTGTTCCTCCTATGGGGCCGCAAACCCCTTCAGCTCTTTGGGTCCTTCCTCTATCTCCTTCATTGGGGACCCTGTTCTCAGTCCAACTGATGGCTGGAGCACACTGACTTTTAACAGCACAATTTAACTTTCAGAAATAGTCCATGATTCTTACCAGGCCCCCTGCTTGGACCAGGGACCCTGAACATCAGAGCACACAGGAGTATGGGCACTTTCTTTCTCCCTGTGTAGAATTCTGTATAAAGTAACAAGGACTTGCATGTGAGCAGCAAAAACACAGTGGCTATAGCAGGGCATGGAGATTTCTGAAAGGCAGGCAGGAGCACAAGTGAGTGTAAATGATAGTGAGATGTGCAAAACCCCTGCCCATTTACTCACTTGGGTTCTTTTGAGACTCATCCAAAGGTTACAGAGTATAGGGCTGGGGAGGTGGCTCAGTAGTTAAGAGCATCCAGGTTTGATTCTCAGCACCCACATGGCAGCTTAAAATAATCTTTGTCTCCAGTTTCAAAAGGATCCGATGCCTTCTTCCAGCTTCATGCATTCATGTGGTATACATACATACATACATATATGTAAAATAACATACTCACTAATAATGAAAGACTTTTTGAAAACCTCTTTATTACAGCTCTGAAGTAAGTCTCCTTTCTAAATGCTCCCTCCTGGGAGGTTATATGACATTGTTATTCTTAGTGCATTTTCTGTTCATATTGGGAGCAATGTGTTTCCATATTCAGTGGTTTGGATGCTTGTAGAAGATGCAAGGACTCATACCTTTTGCAGTACAATGTCTCTGGTGTTGGAGGGTATGAGTATTTTATCAAGATATTTGTCTAAAAATCCTTTAGGAGGAGTGGTCACTTATGTGAGGTGGAAGGAGCGGGTATTTTGACATCCTGTCTGCCTAATAGAAGAAAGTAAATAACCAGCTACTAGCATATTGGAGGCAAACATGCAATAAATGTTTATCAGCTCCCTCAACTTCCCAAAGATTTCCTATTTAATGGAAGGCAGCAATTGAGAAATGATATAGATTAGGCAAAGATCATAGATTTATCTTGTACTTCACTAGCAGGTGATTATTTAGGAAATCATATATAGTGATAATCAAACTTTGCATATATAAAAATAAGGCATTCCAAGCACAAAGTAAATGACCTTCTGCAGAAATTACATCGTTGTTGATTGTATGCTAATAAATTTGCCCTGGGTGAATCTCCCCAAATGTAATTTCAGTGTGAGTTTCTGAGCTCCAATGAGAGCATTTAGGCATGAACTCTGGGGATCAACCCAATTCTGAGAACCCAGGCCACAGCTAATGTACAATTTATAGTTAAGTTTGAAAGAGATCAAGAATATAGATGAGTTCTCTGGATGGTCTCACAGTGGGCATTTGGGCACTTGCTATACAATACTACATTTCCTATAGCAAAGCAAGCCTAAATGCATACTCACTTTCAGGGGCTAAATGCATACTCACTTTCAGGGGCTAAATGCATACTCACTTTCAGGGGCACAGAAAACCTCCAACCAAAGTATCTAAAAACTTGTATCTGCCTAGCCTTCTCTCATCAACTGTGGCTTTACATAATTGACTTTGACTTTTTTCCCAAAGCCTTTATAGTTTGACTCAAAGATTGGCATTTAATGGACTTATGTTTGGACAAAGAGGAAGGGAGTGGGGGAAGTGAGGAGGAGGAGGAGGAGGAGGAGGAGGAGGAAGAACAGGAGATTGGGTGTGGGGGAAGGAAGAAGAGGGAGACTTGGTACAACAGGGAGAATTAGGATTTGGAACTACATGGTTGTAGTTTAATAGCTATATGACCTTGAATGGTTGGCTACAGTCTTTGAACACTCATTTCATCATACTGTTTGGGGCTGATTCTTTCACTAGAGTATTTCCTTTAACTACTTGAATGCCGCTAGGCATAATTAAAAGACTATTATTTTGCCTATAAAAAAAACAGGAATAACATTGACTTTTGAGAACTGTTAGAAGAACTGGGTTTATTTTTCTAAGTCTCTAATATCTTCATAGTTTGTGACAGCCAAGGTTTGAACAATTGTTGGTAGCACTGTCAGGACAGGGTTAAGGAGATGTGGCCTTGTTAACAGAAATATGTCACTGGAGGTGGGCTTGGGAGTTTAAAACTCTCACCATTTTCATGTTCGTCTCCCTGCTTCCTGGTCTTGCCACCATGCCAGCTCCCAGCTGCCAGCTGCCAGCTGCCATGCCTTCCTGCCATGACTGGCTCTTATCCCTCTGAAACCATAAGCCCAATTAATCTCTTCATTCTATGGCCTGCCTTGGTCTATCAGTAACAGAAAAGTGACTGAGAGAGACAGTGGCAAGGCAGTGAGAACTAGCGGTTACACAGCTAGACAGAGTGGGCTTGCAAAAATGCAAACCTCTTTCTTGAGGTTGCCAGGAACTGCAGATGCTGCCAAGCTTATATGCAAAAATATAATCAAGGCAAAACTTTATATTCATTTAGGCCTTTCAAGTTTAGACAAAGGATTTCCATGAGACCCCAAAGTCTTGATTAGTCCTTTCCTTAGAAACTACAAATAGGAACAGAAAAGGGAAATGCAGATTTTATGCTGATGTTGAACTTAAACCCTAAGTTCTGGGTTTACTGAATGTAATTCCTCTCTTGTACCAGTCTGAGGACAAAGGCACAGCATGAAAGTTCTACTCCTACCAAGTGTGCTGTGCTGCATAGGGGAGCAGGGACAGACAGTGCAAAGGTTTTAGAATGATCTCTGACATTTGAAGTTTGGCTCTGACAATGTCACTCACTAACTGTGGTCTTACATACAAAGCTCGGATTTTCTCCTGTCCACTCTAAAGCTTTTAGAAGAATTATAAGGATTTAAGTATCTGGCATTAATAAACATTGTGCTTTTTTATTGAAATAGATTATTGTCTCACATAATACATCCCGATTATGGGTCCCCCCCCCCACTCCTTCCTATTCCTCCCCTACCTTCCATCCCATCCAAGTTCATAGGCTTTCTGTCTCTCATTAGCAAACAAACAGGCTTCTAAGTGATGAAGTAAAATAAAACAGAAATTAACATATCAGGATAGGACAAAACAGACAGAAAGATATGAGCCCAAGAAAAGACACAAAAACATGCCAAGGTCCACTCGTTTATACACTCAGAAATTTTATAGAAACACTAAGCTGGAAGCCTTAATACCCAATGGACCTGAAGGGCAAAAGAGATTAAATAAATAAAATAAGAAAAACCAAAAAAAAAATTAAGAAAAAAAAAAGACACAAATTCTAAGACAAGAAGCCTCCAAAAATGCTGTTGGGTTTGTTTTCTCTTGCCTATCTGCTACTGGGCATGCAGGCTACTCTAAATTAGTTTGTTTCCCCAGTGAGACTGCCTTGGAGAAAAATTAAGTTTTCATTTGTAAGTGCTTATCAATTGACATTACTTCTGGCTTAGGGATGGGGTCACATGTATACTTCTCTTTTAGCTCTAGGGCCCCATCTGGCACAGGCCAGTGCAAGCCCTGTGCATGCTATCTCCGTTTCTGTTGAGTTCATACATGTGTTGATACTCTTGAATTAGATGGCTTTGTTTTCTTGGTGTCTTCCATCCTCTCTGGCTCTTCCATTCTTTTCCCTTCCTCATCTGAAGGGTTCCCTGAGCTCAGAGGGGACATATATATATGGAAGCTTCTACTGTGTAAGGTCTCCATACTACCCCTCAAATGGCCTTAATTTTAGCTCTCTCTCCCCATATTAATTCCCTCATCTCTATCTTCCCTCCCCTTCCCACTTAATCCTCCCCTACTTCCTTACTGTCCTTCCTTCTGTTTCCTTTTCCTAGGGAGATCTATCTGTCCCCCAAGCTTAACTCCCAGTTCCTTACTCTATACATAACCTCTGTGATTTTATAGGCTGTAGTTTGGTTAATTATTGACTTAACAGCTAATATCCATATAAAAGCAAACAGGTACCATATTTGTTTTTCTTGGTCTGGATTAACTCACTCAGGATGATTTTTTTCAAATTCTATTAATTTGTTTGTGAATTTTATGATTTCATCCTTTTTAATGGATGAATGCTATTCCAGTGCATAAATATTCTACATTTTCCTTATCCACTTATGTTTTAAGGAACATCTAGCTTGTTTCCAGTTTCTGGCTATTATAAAAAAGAGAAGAAGAAGAAGAAGAAGAAGAAGAAGAAGAAGAAGAAGAAGAAGAAGAAGAAGAAGAAGAAGAAGAAGAAGAAGAAGAAGAAGAAGAAGAAGAAGAAAAAAGAAATGAACACGGTTGATCAACTATCTCTGTAGTAGGATGAGACATCCTTTGGGTAAACGCCCAAGTGTGGTATAGCTGACTCTTGAGGTATAGCAATCCCAATCTTCCCGAGGTACTGCCGCACTGATTTCAGTAGTGGCTGTACAGGTTTGCATCTGCATCAGTGATAGATGAGTGTTCTCTTTACTACACATCCTTCCCAGCATAAGCTCTCATTTGTTTTATTGATCTAAGCCATTCTGATGGGTATAAGATCGAATCTCAAAGCATATTGATTTGTATTTTCCTAATGACTAAGAATATTTAACACTTCTTTAAGTGTTTCTCAGCCATTTGAGTTTCCTTATTTAAGAATTCTCTGTTTAGATATATACCTCATTTGTAAATTGGGTTATTTGTTTTCTTGCTAACTAGTTTTTTTTTTTGAGTTTTTTATATATTAGATTATCTTTGTATTAAATGTTTTGTACCAGTTTCTTTGTATATCTCAGGTACAGTCTGGATCTCTGCTTTATTGAGGGTTATAGTCCTTATCAATGCTGAGTAATGAGAAAATTATAGAAATGGTCTGTACATTTTAATATTATAAACTAGTATCTTTTTCACAATATAGAGTAACTAGGATCAAACAGATGCTATACTTGAGACTTACTCCAAGTGTTCAATTAATTATGAATGTGTTCTTGGTGATCTTGTTACTTAGCACCTACATCAGGACATCTTCAAAATAGGAGTTGGGAAGACAAGTTTATGGTCAATATAGAATATTAATATTCAGTTGAATTAGGATGATCTTTACTGACAATCTCTTAATTGGCATTGCAGGTTTTTAAACTACAAACCTGTAGAACTTACAAGTAGAATATGGAGGAGTGTTTGAAACTGATATGTGAGAGGATAGATATGTATGTAGGTAGGTATGTAGGTGGTTAGGTAGGTAGGTACATAGATGATAGATAGATAGATAGATAGATAGATAGATAGATAGATAGATAGATAGACAGATGATAATAAAGTGTTGATTATTATGATGTGACAGATATTATGTTAAGCATTTCCAGAAAAAAACTCATGCTATCTTCATATGATTATGCTGAGGTAAGAAATTTCTTTTTTTAATGGGTAAAAAAACTTATATTCAAGGAGTTTATGTGACTTGCTCAAATTTATGATCTGATATGATTGGAATTGAGAAGTGAACCAAGAAGTCTGACTCTAGAATTCCTGCCTCATCCATCATCAATGAGGAAAAACTAAGTGTCAAAGTTCATTACAATGCTTTATTACATTGCAAGAAAACACAGACAGGTGTTAGAAGAAAAAATGCCATTAGAGTTCAAAAATTTATACTCAATGAAGATATGTTCAACCTCTAAGTAGACACAGTAGAGATTCGTCAGGGAAGGAGAGGAGGCTCTCGTCCCTACCTTTGCATAGAGGACTGAAATAGGATCTGAGAGTGATGGTGACTGCAGAGGCCAGTCATTCACCATAAGATCAGAACAGTCTATGTGCAAACTTTATTGAAAGAACTCAAATTGACATTACAAGAAAACAACTTATATTCACAGTCTCATTTTTCAACCACCTTGCAACATTGAATCTACATTTCTTAAGTCATAAGAAAAAAAACAATGATTAAAACTAAACCTGTTGACAGTGTATCATTTTCAGCTATCTCTGCTGTTTACAGCTTGGTACGGTGTCATAATGGTATCTTAAAATGTACCAAGTTGTAATAAAGATAAAACAGCTATCTGGGAGCAATGTCAGAATTACAGCAGTTGTCCTGAATTGAAGTAGGATGTTTGGTACACATGATTCCATGACAGGCTTTGCTGATAGGTATTAGCTTTATTATAGGAAGAAGGTGAAAAGGGAATTCTGGGTATAAAATAAAGGATGACCCCAATTATCCAGAAGCCTGCAGTATGGTAGTGCAGACAAATTTGTCCACATATAAAGCTCACGTTATGGGAGAAAGTTCAACATCAGGGGAGACTCCCCCGTCTTGTCTCTCTATGTGCCATTTCATTACTGTATGCATCTGTGTATTTAATACCTCTACTCTCACTAGAATTTTTTCATGTCTATAGCTTCATAGCACAATTTCTGGTATGAAATAGGCATTCACTAAATATGTACTAAATCAAATGAACACATCTAAAAGCAAAATTTGTGTGGAGCCACCAAAGAGATGATTAATTAAATGTAAATTTGAAATACACTGGCCACTGCAAGGCCAATTAGGTCTAACTTTATTAAACTGTCACATCTCTGAGGAGAGGAAATTATTCAGCTGGAGGAGGGCCTGTCGTTTGCCCTAATCCACATTTCTGCCTTTAGGCTAATCCTCAGATGAATTACCTCTGACATGTCATGGTCTGCCTTTTTAAAGCATTCCAGTGAGTTCAGAGACCATCCATTACGTATAATACTCTAGAACATGAAATCTTATATAGATATTATAATGAAAAGCTGTTTACTTGTTCCCCCTTCCCCTCCTCACTCCCTCCCAGAAGCCTCCCTCTAACTCCCTTGACTATTTTGGTCTTCCTTCTAAGTGAGATTGAAGCATCCACACTTTGGTCTCCCTTCTTCTTAAGCTTCAATGTAGTCTGTAGGAGGGGAGGCCCTTGGTCCTGTATAGGTTCGATATCCCTGCATAAGTAGATTCTAGGTGGTGAGGCAAAAAAGGGGTGGGTGGGGGAGCACTCTCATAGAGGCAAAGGAGGTGGGTTAGGGGCTTTGCCATGACAAAACCAGAAGGGGACAACATATGACATGTAAATAAGTAAAATAAGCAATAAAAAAAGGCTGTTTCCAGCTTCTGGTTCCCTCCCTAGTTCAATATGTGACAATTTAAAAAAATCCAGGAACTCTGCTTCAAGGGGGACTGAGAGGTACTAGGATACTGCTTCACATTTGTTACAACGTGTGCCTGAGAGAGTTAACCATCAACGAGAAATGGCTTCTTTTGGCCAGTACTTTGAGAAGTTGTAGTCCATGTTCATTTAATTGCATAACTTTGAGCCCATGGTAAGACAACACATCACAGCACAGGGTAGATAAGTCACACTAGGCCTCTCACTAGGTTGAACAACTTAAAAGTTCCACCTACAAAATTATCATTCTAATATTCTAGTTGTAATTTTGTATACATTGAGAGCTACTTCCAACAGCCTAGGAACTATTTCTATGTCTACCAGTAAATGGACAGCATTTGTCTATGTATGTATTTATCTGTCTCTCTGGCTATCTGACTGTGTATTAATATCTATATCTATCTATTCTACACAGATAATTCTATATTATCAGCTATATTCCATTCCATAACACACACACACACACACACACACACACACACACACACACACACACATACACACACACACCACAGAATATCATTTAACCATAAAGAAGAAGGAAATCCTATTATTAAGTTGTAACATAGGTGACTAGTCAGATACTCATGTACATAAAATATAAGAAATATATAAAGTAGTAAAATCCTTAGAAAGAGAAAGTAGAATGATGGGTTCCAGAACTTGGGGTAGGAAGAAGAGTTTGCAGTGATTAATGATCAGAATTTGTTTTAATTTTAAATTTTTAAAAATGCATATGTGTATATTATATATCGTAATCATAACCATCCCTCATTCCCTTCTAGGGTGGCTGCCAGACTTTCTAGCACATCTCCCTTGCAATTGCATATGCTCCATTTATACGTTTTTACTTATTTACTCTTAACTCACTCCGTTCAATTAGTGCTGCACATATGTGCATGGGTATGGGGTCATCCACTGAGTCATAAGGAACCTACGATGGTCACACTGGTAAAGAAAAGAGACGCCCAACCATAGCAATAATCAACTGCCAATACCTTCTTGATTAGGGGAAACTGCTCCTCCTATATAAAATGGCTTCTCAGCCCCACGAACCACTCACTCTCATATTGCTATTTCAACTGGCTTGATTGTGTCCTGTATGTGTAGTTAACTACAGTTGATGCGAGTTCATGTATGTAATAACCATGTTATGTCCAGAGGACAGAATGTCAGTGCACTCTTCCACCCCTACCCCAAGTCCTCTAGCTTTTTCAGACCTTCTTCTATGAAACTCGCTGAGGTTTGACAGGGAGTGTTGCTTGATCTAGGTACCAGAGGACTTGGGGATGCTTATCCTTGGGACTTTGAACAGTTATTTAGCTCTGCATTAATTGCTCCCTTCTGCAAAAAGAAGCTTCTCTGACCAAGGCTGGTAGCAGCACTGATAGACTGATGCAGAATTTTAATGATTCCAGGCAAATGGATTTTAGAGATCTTTTATACAACCATGCTTATACTCCACAGAGCTGTGCTCTACACGGACCAAGCAACAATTATATAAATATTTGTATAAACATAATCATTTTCACATTTCAAAACTCTGCAGTTTGATTGTCCGGAGGCATATACAGAGCGTCCATGTCTTTTACTTCTCTTATACACACGTTTAAGTGTCTATGAATTGTCATTTGTTTGAAATTATCTTTTCATAGGGACAACTATGGTCTTAATAGAGTTTAGTAGAGTTCCCAATTCTTTCTTTATTTTATTCTTTTTAAAAACCTATTGTTTATTTGTTTTGTTGTATTATATGACTTTTGACTGCGTGTAAGGAAGCACACTTTATAAATGAAGTAAGTGCCTGTGGAGGCCAGAAGGCAGCATTGGAGCCCTTGGACCTGGGATTACAGTGGTTGTGAGCTGTCGGGTATATGCACTGGGAACTAAAAGCGGGACCTCTACAAGAACACCAAGTGTTCCAAACCTTGGCTTTTACCTTGAGGAAATACTCAAGTATACACACTATCTATAAGGGCAGGATATTTGTGAAGTCTTGAGAAAAAAATATCCAGCTGTCAGGAAGTACAGCTTTTATGAATTAGTACTTTGATAAAATAAAGGAGTTATTTCAATACTGAGACCATTAAGCCATTTTTTCACAGAACTAATTTATTACAATTTCGTGACTAGCCATAATAAATAATGCACTGAAATGATGATTATAAGGATCCAATTCTATTTATTTTTAAAAACACAATACTCCTTTATTCATTTTACACTAAGTGTACCACAGCCTAAAGTACTCATATTGGTATGATCACTTTAAAACAACTGTCTTCTTTCCTGATGATTTTAATAAACACTAATTATTAATTTATGCTGAGATCAGAGGATGCAGAAGTAAACAAGAGAAACTCTGTTTAACCCAAAAGTGATGGTGCATGCTATATTTTGAGAAGGGAATGGAGAAAAGAACACCACAATTCTTATTGTACATAGGATTATGATAGTCTTGTAATAGAAGTACAGAAAAATAAGTCAATGTTAGATGGAAGGAAAGTGTGATCTGTCTTCAAAAAGAGCTCATAGGATGCTTTACTGAGTGCATGGCAGTGAGGCATTCTGGGATCAAGGAATACTCCAGAAGATTTCCCCCCCCCCACACCCCACCCCCCAGGGAAAGTGCGAACACAGTACCCCACTACCACAAATTATGCAGTCCAGTTTCCTGCATTTGGGAAAATCGCAGGGGTCAGCATATCCACAGTGCAATGGATAAGCCTCGCCCTGGGAAAACCACACTCTAGAAGATCTTAATAGAAGAGGCTTAGAAACAAGGAGTGGAGTTTGCATTTGGAGCTGGGTTGCAAAACAACAAAAATAATAGCAACAACAAAACAGAAACAAGACAAAACACCAAAATAAATCCCAACAACAACAGCAGCAGCAACAACAAAACCCTATTTTTTAAATCATACTGGGTCATGAGGGAGTTTTAGTCCACTCTACAGAAAAATCAGTAGGGCTTGTGTGACAGATTTGGAATGAGGAAAACAGCATGTCCAGTGATCAAAATAGGAATCTGAGAACATGTTTTCAGACTCTATCTATGTAAATGGAAGGCACAAGAGGAATGAAGCATACACCAGACTAGGGAATGCAGCACAGACCAGATCTTGCAGGAAATGGGTAAGTCTCATGCAGCCACTTTAAAGCTGGCATTTTTTATGGGAATGAAAATCCCAGTCAGGAAAACTTCACTGATAGATAATGGGCAGTGTAGGATAGATCCCAATTTATTTTAGGCCTCACTTTGGCTGTCTAGAATTGCAACAAGGGTGCATAGCATTAAGTAGCTACTGTACAAGTGCATAGTAAATTTATGTTATCTTAAATTAGCAAACTCATGGTGGTAAGTGAGAGAAAAAGACAAATATTAAAGATACTTAAATAAACAAATATATATATACACATACACACACACACGCACACACACACACACACACACACATATATATATATATATATACATACATATATATATATATATATATATATATATATATAATTTAGAGTATGAAAAATTTGATGGGTGAAACATGGGATGTTTACAAAAGTTAGTTGACTATCAGAGCATGAGAGCAAATGACTTGCAGAGGTATAGCTCAGCACATAAATTCCATTGCTAAAATATGCAGATTAGAAAAGATTATTGCAATTTCACTATTGTTCTTTTCAGAATCTCTAAAACAATGTCACATAATTAGTATTCTGATTTGTGGAATGATGCTACTGAGTGCATTAGAACATAATAAGTTGACATTTCCTGAAAGTTGTTTTATAATTTAGTCTTATCACTAATTCTGATTTATTCTCTCCACAATCCCCACTCAAATCCCAATAGGTTTTTTTGGATCTTTAGATCATTTTAAAAGGTTTTGTGTCTTATTTCCTGTCAACATTGGCTGTTCAGGCTACATCTCTCCACCCCTGGAAGCATGCCCATCCACAAAGAGCTACTGCTTTTTATGTCTCATAAGTTTTATTACTGAATTGGCTTAGCATTTTCAAAATAATTTTAATGTTTGTGATATTTTAAAGACTCTTGGTTATCTCATTTCACAAGGTGAATGTGCTTGGATCCTACAGTTATCATGGTTAAAGAGACAAAGAATAGTATTGGCTTGCTAACATTTA
The DNA here is from genome assembly GCF_000001635.26 of Mus musculus. NCBI lineage: Eukaryota > Metazoa > Chordata > Mammalia > Rodentia > Muridae > Mus > Mus musculus. Next base: position 91,668,673 of record NC_000073.6, read on the forward strand.
TACATTCATGTTTTTTCACTTTTCAAATCAAAGAAGATTCTATCTAATGCGCTATGGCATTCTATGATTATTTAACTTATTACTTATGGCAGCTAAAGGGCTTCTGCTTTCCAGTTCTCTTGTAGCACTTAGCTCTTTTGTAATTAATATTTTCATTTCCCATATGGATCAAGTGCCTGAAAGAAATTTTATCTGGAAAAAAATTCTGCATAATATTCTAGTACACTTCAATTTATTTAGTGATTCATCTGTGCTGTTTATTTTTATTAAACAAACTAGGCCAGGATATTAGTTTTGAACTCTTGCTCTAAGACAAGGGTTTGTTCTACAGAGTCAATGCCAGGTCACAGAGAGTTCAGTGAGACACATCTCATTGAGGCATTACCCAGTGTGTCTTGTGCCCAGGTTAAATCACAGTGATAAGTAGGATGTGTGCTTGTAAATTGCTAATTCTTGTTTCACCAGAATTTGATGTCATCTCGTGGTTATTACAGCTGTCCAATTACAAATGATCAAATTGGATTATTGTTAATTAGTGGGTCTGTCTACTTCTGTACAATGATACAGAAGTCTTGTTGGCTGAATTTATCTGTTTAAGTGGTCTGTATTCAGATGTAGAAAGCCAAATGTCCTGTTTGAAATCAAAACAACAAAAAAAAATCTTTGGTGGAAAGGAGAAGGCTGAATATGAAAATTAGTTTACACATGTGGAAGTAAAATAATGATTTTGATATAGTCTTTTGTTGAACTTGATAAATGGGTGCTGTGATCTTAAGTATCTTTGAGGACAAGTAACACTGGCTATGAAACATAGCTACTTATTAATATACTAAGAGATGATATACTGGGCTTATGAAAATGGATATCCTATGGCCTATTAGATGAGAAGAAATAGCTCATTTGAAAAATCTCTTCATAGCAGATTTAGAATCTTATGACGATTTATAACATCTCAATAGTGCTCATCCAGGAAACGTTTTGTCCATTGCATGCTGCATATACCGTTACAGAACTGATGGATATAGACTGACTTACTCTATGCAGGTTGACTTTTATCCTTGAGAATAAAATGAGTGAGGATAGGGTATGCCTTCTCTGAATTTGTCAACAGGGTCTTTGAGCAATGATACCTTCCTGAACCACCAGAGAAGCATCCGTGGCTATATTTGATCAAAGGGATCCATACTTTTCAATCCCTGACACTGTCATTTGGGAGTGATGATGTTGCTGTACAGTGTCAAATACCAGTGTAAAGTTATGCATCATGGCAATACAAGAGAGGTTTCAAGTTCGCTGGGGCTTTATCTGACCTAGAAGTTCTTTCTGATGTTAGTTATACCTCAACCTAGAATAAAGGTGATAGGTTTGTGGGTGGAAAACAGATTTCCTCTTTTCCTTCTATTGAGTACCCTGTAGTGATTTCTTTGCCTCGGTTTTAATGTCCTTCTATATTGATTTTTGTCTCCTTGATTCTCTTTCGGGAGGAAAACAAAGTTATTATTATCTCTGCCCAATAGTTCAAATCATCATCATACTCTTACTCTCCCCTCTCCTCCTTTTCCTCCTCCTCCTTTTCTTATTTAAACAAGCATCCATATAAAGAGCATCATCTCAGATCTAGCACCAATATCTAAACAGCATACCTGTCTCTGGAGCTTTTCTGGCTTAAGTATCACTATAAAAACTTAGTTATCTCCTTCATTTCTTTACTTCTGTGTGTGTGTGTGTGTGTGTGTGTGCGCGCGCGCGCGCGTGCGCACGTTTGTATGTGTGTATGTACATGTACGTATGCACTTTCATGTGAGCACAAATCTTCACTCAAAAAAAAAACAAAAAACAAAACAAAAGGAAAAAGGGGAATGCTAGGAGGTATGTTATGTGCTTGAAAAGATGATTAGTAATAGACCAAAGACTTCTTTGTTTTATTTGGGAGGTATTTTTAGTTTGTTTGCTTATTTATTTATTTAGACAGTTTTAAGATTTGATATTTGGTCATAATATGTATGTTCATGGCTAGATTTGAATCAGTATGTTTCCCAGATTTGCCTTAAGATCTCCGAATCCTTTTTCTTCACCCATCTGACTGCAAAATGACAAGTGTGTATCAATATTATTATGTGTCTGTAGTGTCTGTAGATAGTAAGTTAGTTATGGCAGCTGATACACACACACACACACACACACACACACACACACACACACACACACACACAGGAGATCAGGAAGAGGACATCAGGTCTCCTGCTCTATCACCCCCTACCTTATTCCTTTGAGATAATCTCTCTTACTGGAATTAAGCTGGAGGCATATCAAGTCCCGGGAAGCCTCTTATCTCAGACTATGTCCCCATAGTACTGACATTATAGTACATGGCCACATCCAGCATATCAAAGTTGTTTTGAATACCTTCTCTACTAAACTTTATATCATTGTTCACTTAGACCATTGTGTAGAACCTGGAAAAGAATCATTTTCTATGAGTGTTTGTAGGGCTAGATTTGTACTTCTTCTATTGTATTTGAACCTAGCAATAATGATTTACTGAGAATCCTTGGGTAGAGGTGATCGAGGTAATGGTTCTGGAACCTAAAGAAAGCAGTGCCAAGTGAGCAGAAGTAGGTGGGTACTGTCCCTGAACCTCATCCGTCCACTGGGAAGGTAAGGTATGATGTCTTCCCGGGGTTATGACTAAACTAGTTATAGAATGGGCTATTCATTTCTCATTCTTTGCTAGATGACAACTTACTCTTCAATCAAACCAATGCTTCTTGTCTTTACAAACATGCAAAAGATGTGGACAGTCTAGTCAAAGATATGTAAATTCAAAAAGACAATGTCATTTCTAAGTGTTGTTGCATTTAGTCTTTCCCTTTACTGAAAATACTGTGGATGTGTTCAAGAAGCACGCTGAAATTGAAATATAGGCATGTCCGCTTTGGAAAGAAATTATTTAAAATTGGATAGGTTTCACTCATTTTTAGTTAAATATTTTGAAAATTATGTCTTAGAAAAAAACCAAACTATGAATGACAGGGTTGAATACATCTTTCTCTTTAAAATGCAGACTCTTTTTGTGGTGAATGAATTTGTTGTGGTAAAGTATTTGGAAGTAAATCCTCAGAATAATTTGGGGTGAGGAAAAATACTAGTTTAGAATAAACCAACCTATCATCTTTGAATCTTAAAAGTCATCATATTTTGAAAGAAATAGAATTAATAATTGTTCATACTATGAAGAACATATACTTGTATTATAGCATGTAATCATGATTTAAAATGAATTAAATTCAAATTTTAAAGGACCCCAGTAGCACTTTGACCTTGATAATTTTTTTTTCAAAATTAATTTATACTTTTTAGAGTTAATATTGAAGCTCTGATTTCATTATTTCCTGATTTGGTCTATGTCTTGGCAACTGGAGAAGTGATTCCCAGAAATAGCGAACATTTCCTTTCCAGGTTAACTTTCCCCGCACTCGAGACTGCTTATGCTATAGTATTTCTGCCTAGATGCATCGTTTCTCGAAAGAAAGGTCCTGCTACTCTAACACAAAGTTCTCTTTCCTGAGATCTGTCTTTCATGTGTGGATCAGGGAGGAGGGAAAACTGAGAATGCCAAATTGTGAGGAGTATTCGTTCCTGTGAGGCTCCATCCAAAAAGGGCTTGTAACACAGTGTACAGTCTTGTAGCCCAGCTGTGTGGAGCATTGATTGCTTCTGCCTAGAGCAGGGATACTGTCAAGTTGCTCTGTGAGTTGAGTCATCTATTGACAAAGAGCTACCAGCCCGCAGATAATGCTGTGCAGAGCTGCTCTCACTGCTCCCACGATGAACCGCTTATAGCAGCTGTCAAAGATACTGAGGCATCCACAGGGAAAAAAGACTTTTTACAACTGCCTGGAAGAAAGGGGTGTGAGGGAGGAAGCCTTTCTATGCAGAGCTGACCAAAGAAAAGAGTAGGCATCAGAGCAATATGAATGCATACCTCACCAAGCAACACAGCTGCAGCCGGGGGTCCGATGGGATGGATATCGGCAGGAGTGCGCCCACCCTCATCAGGGATGCCCACTGCGCCTGTGGCTGGCAGAGGAATGCTCAGGGACTCGGGTACAGTTCCCAAACTATGCCCTCCTCAGGACCTGGGGGCCCGGCTTCAAACAGGACCAAGCTGGTCACCTTGTGGGACAGTGTACGGAAAAGCCCCCACAAGACCAGCACCAAGGGCAAGGGGAATTGTGGGGAGCGATGTGCCTGCCCACATGGTTGGTTCAGCCCTGCACAGGTGAGCTTTTTCTTTGTGACTTTCTTTCTGTTATAAGAAAGTTGTGTTTAAGGTCAGGGTAGCTTGAAAACTTTGCTGAGTCCTTGGGATTGTCTGCTTGGAAAAATATTAGGAAAAAAAATGGTTTTCTAGTTTCACACGTGCTTGTGGTTTTACACTTCTGGGCGGCGGGTGGAAATCCAGGGATGCTATGTATAGCTGTCATTGACTTTTCCTCCACTTCACGATCTCAAATCCCCATAAGATTTTTAGGATTCTGTAGAAGGGTCTGTTAGCAGCCTAATCACAGTTCTTTTTATTTTTTTTTCTTCAGCCTCCTTTTAAAATTATTATTACTATAATTTTAAGGAACAGAAAGAAATTAACTTTAACCTGACACTTCCCACCATGATAAAAATAAAGGAACATTTATTTTTCCATCAAAGGAGAGGCTTGGTGTGTGTGTTACACTAGCTTTACTCTTATGATACTATGTGTCTTGTCAGTTGTGGAGGAGAAAATTTGTTTCTACTGCACAGTTCATTTTACAAATGAGAAGACTAATTGGAAGCACGAGGGAGGGTAATCATACTTAGAATAAAAGAAGGGAGCACATTTAACCATAGAGTAGCAATGAGGTCATTTATGTTAGGACTACAACCATTTCTCCTACAATGCCTTTCTGAACATATGCATATTTATTTAACTTGATTCCTAAATTTCCTTTGCTCTTGAATTACTAGCCTTTCAATAGAAATAAATTGGACTTACTTACTGCTTCCATAAAGGCGGGGAGCCACTCTTGCAATATAAATATAAATAAAATGCACCTGTAGTCACCATCATAACACAGAGCAGAAAATATTCTTAAATATGCACTGGAAAGAACAAGCTTTATTTGCAGAGAAAAAAAATCTCAATTTCAATATTTTTAATATAATTGTGAAGTAGATATTGATCATGAATAAAGTATTATGATCTAAGAGATGTAGAGGGAGTTTTAATTTCGATAATAGTTTTTCCTAAGGACTTCCAAGAATGCCATATATCACTAATTTTTAGTACTATAATTATGTATTCATGACCAAGCATATGGCTTTTGATTCATTGGTAGGAAATTAGAAGCTTTATTTAGAAAGACCGAAACTCAGATCTTGTTTTAGCAACCACTTCAGCTTTCAATGGAACCTAATGTTGGGAAATGTAGTCAAATCTTAAAGTTAATATGAACTCTAAATTGAATAAGGAGTCTTGATAATTTTGCTGATTATATGTGCTCATTGACAAAATGTATGTTTCATATTCTTTAACCTGTAACTGTGCATAGGTTTCATTTAATCTTCCTAAGAAGAGAAAAAGCATACAGCTTATAATTTTTGCATGGGAAAATCAAATTTGCATTAATACTTGAACAGTTTTTTATTCCAGAAATAACATGGTTTTCTTTCTATAAATGATCATTTCCCAAACAAAAGTCCTTAAAACTATCTTGTAATAACAACATAGCAAAAATATTAATATATGTTCCAGCCAAGAGAAACTTTCTCCCTTTTCAACCAAATCAGCTCCTGCTTGGCTGAAATTTATAACCAGTTAATGCCTTAAGAGATAGATATAGACTCTGCCCTGGTAATTAAGGAGTCAGTGTCATATGAGAAGGCAATAAATTGAAACAGTCCTTTACTCCTTAGCATACACATTTCCAGTCAGTTTCTTGTCACTCACATCTGCTTTATTATTAACTAGCATAGTGTACATCTATGTTAGAGTTATTATCCCATATTGTTTAAACATTGCAGTACCAGTCTTTGCACATAAGAATTCCCCCTTTCTCTCTTTCTTATCTCAGACCTGCAAAAGTTCTGTGCTAGACTGATGGTTCTCTCTCTTTCTCTTTTCTCTACCCATCCAAATAGATGGCACAGATCAACTTTAATTTTATAATTCATGATTGTCCATAAATTTAAAATATACATGCAAGTATTTCTAAAACTTATTTGTCTATACTGTATATATATATATATATATAAATAATTATAATATATTTTCATATATGCAATAAACATATTCATTACAAATATGCATAGCTTTATATAGAGAGAAATTAATATTCTGTGTCATTCCTAATTTATCACTGGGAGAACATTAGCTTACTTTCCAAAGTATACTTTATTCCGTTCACTTGAAACAGTTCTTAATTTAAAACATTTCCCTTATTATTTAGGGGAGAAAATATGCTGAAATTGAAACGTGCATGTATATGTCTTGAATCATTCATTATGTACACTTGTAGTACTTAACCATCATTTTAACTATATGGAAATGTCTCATCACACAGAGACTGTACACTATCACAAACACAAGAATGCATGTGTCTGTTAAATCTAAATCTACTTTGAGAGTTTTATAATACTTTTTACTCTTTAATTTCATAAATAGGTTGTAAAATATCACAATACTAAGGGTGGCTGATAATGACACTAAAAATAATCTTTGGTAAAGCAAAATGTAAAATGATTTATAATAACCCATTGACCCACCTCTGGTACAAAAGGGGGACAAATGGTCTTAATGTTTGGGAGCTGAGATCATATTCTCAGATATATTTACTGTATTGCATGAAAATCAGGCAGCATAATTTCCGGCTGCTATAACAGAGGGCTCTGGAAATGACTTGACTTCCTCCCAAGGCTCTTTGCCAACTTCCCATTATGTGGGGTGTATAATACTAACGAGACTCTGCCATTCTATTGCTTCTTAGTTGTTCCAAAACATAGCTTTATCTCTTCTCAAATAAGTTGTCATTCCATTTGAATCCAAAAAGTTGATATAATCATAATAATAGGTAGGAAAAATGGAAGTGAATTCTGTAACACATGTCTCCAGTATTAGTGCTGGCTTTGCAAAGAAACATGCCCATCATTGTTTATCTGGCAGTTCTTCCTGCTTCAGGCTGAATCAGGAGACACAACAAAACCATGGGAGCTTGGACTTCATAGGTTTTTTTTTTTTTTTGTATTTTTCCCAATTTCTCCACCATTCATAGTTTATTCAACTATTATATACTAAATGCCTATGATCTAGCCCTGTGTCATAGCTTGTGGATATTCTAGGAAACAAAGTAGGCCCCTACTGCATTAGAGCCCATATTTTACCACAGTCTAGGTATTTAGTAATTATAGCATGACCTGAGAGTTCCAAGGATGTTGCAGTTACTAAACCATGCATCTTGGCTGCATGGGATCTGCAGAAGAGTCAGGCAGCAAGACACCCATTAGAAAAGAAGCTACTTCTCTTAAAAACTATCATTTCCATTTTGTAAGATGTAGATTTAAAATAGAGCCTACTTCCTTGGGCTATGGTAAGGTTTGCACATATAATTCATGTACCACTGGGTTTTTACCTAGCAAAGGCTAAATGAATATTGTTGATGGGAAAAAAAAAACCACAATTAGTGCAGCTATTATAATCTTATTTCACCTTGTTCCATTTTCTTGACTCACTAGGAAGAGAACATATAAATTCATAAGGGCTCTGTGGAGGTGCTAGGACTTGGACTAAGTTGAATTGAATCTTGAGGAACCAAATGTGTTTATTAAGCTGATAAAAAGAAGTAAATCTTTTGAGTTAAAATTGTTCTTTCAAAATTATTCTTGCTTTCTCCTCTCCTCAGACTTCTTCTTTCATAGTTTTATTATTCTTGCTTTGTTTTGTGATCCACTCAGTTTAACTGAGGCTAACTGGATGAACATGGATTTAGAACTCTCTACTGGCATACTGGTGGGTATATAACTGAAGACAATGGCTTCCACATCCCCAAAATGTTTAGAAAATAGATCAATAGAAACAGATAGGCTGCCATGAGCCCCTTGCCCATCTCTATTGATTGCCAATAAGCCAGGTTTTATAAACCTATTGGATGTAACCAAAACTTTTTGAGAAGTGTAAATACAAAAAAAAAAAAAAATCATGCAGCATCCTAAATGCTATGTTGAAGTGTACATAGATCTGTCTATCTAGAATTCTGGTCCCACCAGGGCAGGTTTGTCAACACAGGAAAATAGGGTAGAGGGTGGGGCCAGAGGCTAGTTAGTGCCTCATGGCCCTGGAGAGCAAGCTCTGCCACTTTCTGTGCATTGAGCCTATGGACCAATGAACCCTTCTGAACCAAAATTCCCTAATCCTACTGTTTTTCCTTGTTGACACCCAAAATGTCCTTCAGTCCTGTCTTATCTAGGTTTCTATTGGTGTGATAAAACACCGTGCCAAAAACAACTTGGGGAGAGAAGGGTTTATTTCTTCTTTCAACTTATAGACCATCACAAAGGTAATTCATAGAAAGAACTCAAGGTTTGAGGGAGGGACTGGAACAGAAGCCATGGAGGAGTGCCTCTTACTAGCTTACCCCTCATTTCTTGTTCACCCTACTTTCTTATAGAACCCAGGACCACCTGCTCCAGTATTGTCACCACCGACAGTGGGCCAGTCCCTCCCAAATCAATCATTAATCAAGAAAATATCCCAAAGATTTTCCTGTATGCTGATCTTATGGAGTCATTTTGTCCATTGAGGTCCCCTTCTCTCGGATGACTCTAGTGTGTGTCAAGGTCACAAAAATCTATGTAGCCCAACCATTCGTTAACCTTCCCAATCAATATCCATAAGTTAATGGAAGGTACTCTGGAAAGAGTTTACACTTTAGTTCCAGACAATACTAAATTTGAACTTAGAGATTCTGTGTGAGCTCCATTGCTTAATCTATGTAAACATCACTTTTCTCTCCTGTAAAACTTAAAATCAGAGAGTCATTGGTGCAGAGAAATGAAATAAGAATTGAATACGATTTCTATAAAGAAACCAGCATGGCATCTGGAGCCTAATTTTCAGCACATGGTATTTATTGCTACCACTGATTTCAAAGTTTTGTATCTTCTTAACCTGAAGAACTTACTATCCTCCTGCACGCTGCTCTTTTCATTATAATTTTATGTCTCTCTTAATGATGAAGGTTAAGCTAGGCAATTATCCAGAAATTTTTGGCATTGGTCATAACCATTGGAGTGTCATTGTGTCCTTCGGGGTTCTTGGGAATTTATAACTGTGCATGGCAAGAGAAAATGAGATGGGGGAGATGAGGAGGGTAGGTCATATATGATTATATTGAGAAGAATCATTCTCACAACTTTATAGTCAAAAGGTGACAGAATTAGGGGATTCTGCAGCCCCCTCCTGTTGGGGAGGGGAACTGCATTTGACATATTCAGCCAATCTCTGTAAATTTAAATGTCCTTCAACAATTCTTTGATAGCTAGCTACTCAAAATCAAGCAATTTGAAACATCATTGAATGTACAATGTTTTAATCCAAGAAGCAAGACTTCCCAACACCGAATCTCAGCTTCAGGTTATGCCCAAACAGAAATATCTCACATCTTTTAGGTCTCTGACTTCTTCATACAACCGCTTTCCTCTCCTTACCAAAGAGAATGGGGCTGCTGCTGCTTCTTCTTCTTCTTCTTCTTCTTCTTCTTCTTCTTCTTCTTCTTCTTCTTCTTCTTCTTCTTCTTCTTCTTCTTCTTCTTCTTCTTCTTCTTCTTCTTCTTCTTCTTCTTCTTCTTCTTCTCCTTCTCCTCCTTCTCCTTCTCCTTCTCCTTCTCCTTCTCCTCCTCCTCCTCCTCCTCCTCCTCCTCCTCCTCCTCGTCTTCTTCTTCTTCTTCTTCTTCTTCTTCTTCTTCTTCTTCTTCTTCTTCTTCTTCTTCTTCTTCTTCTTCTTCTTCTTCTTCTTCTTCTCCTTCTTTTTAATTTCTGGGAAACTTCAGGCACTCTGGGGAGGGGAAACACCAGTCAAGGAAGAAAAGTTCCTGTGGCAGTCCTGAACACCCCTGCTACCCACATCACTGAATGCTGACATCAGCAGAGCCCTCTCCACTTGCCACCACAAGAAGAAACTCAACAGAAGGCAGGAAGGAGAAGAGCAAAGGTTTTCTGTGTCTCCTGAGTACTTACGACACCCTGTGGGAGAGGCACTGAACTAGGGGCTTTAGCATTTCAGTATTCCTTTAACATTGGCAAAATCTGATTCTAATTCCCATATTATGCTATAGAAACTGCATCTCAGAGTAATTTAGTTACAGTCACAAAAGTAAATTCATGAACCTGGTTTCACATAGATGTATTTGGCTCACATACATATTCTTTCGAATATCTGACATTTGCAATTGTTTTCAGCCCTGGTTGTATACTACAACCACTTACCATTATCACACACACTACAGACCTGTACAACTGCCCAATTTACTAGAAAAGTCATAAAGTTTCAGAGGGGTAAACATGCTGAGAGGACTGGCTTCCAAATGTAGAAATCCAATTTCCCTTCTGCATTATTTCTGCATCTCAGGAATCCTTAGGAAAGTCTTTTCAGATCCTTGCCCTAACTCATCAAGGTTAAGGGCAGTGCTCAGTGGAAGCATCAAAGGGAGTGAGTACGGGCAGCACCACGAGATACTTTCCCCGGCCTCATTAATCTGTGCCATCCTCCCATTGTGTTAGGTCTGCAGTGTGTGTGGAGGGAACTGGAACCAACTGGTCAAAATATAAAAACAGAGGTGTGTGGAGATGTTATATTTAGTCCCCATGTAGTATCTCACGTTGTATTTATGGCTCTCACTCATTTGTTCTTTCTGCCTATGCATGACGGCAGATAAAGAACCAGCAGCTAATATTCACATGTCTCTCTGATACCATCTCTATGGTCCACTTTCCCTACTGTTCCTTGATTTGCTGCTGTTATTCATTCTGTGTTGTTCACTGTGTTGCTACTGTATGCTAACCCTTTAGATTCTCAAATGTATCTAGTTGCTTTATGGTTATGTCAGAACTGGATGGGAACTTCAAAGCCACCTAATAAAGTTTTGTTTTTGTTTTTTTGTTTCAAATGAGAGACTGAAGCCTAGAAAATTTAAGAGACTTATCCAAGGTCATTGAATTTGTGGCAGACTTGGCCTGGGTTTCTGAACTCAGAATTGAATTATCTTTTTACTGTTCCAAGATACTCTCCTGCTCAGCCCTCTGCACTCATCTTTATAAGGACTTCTGCCAGAAAAGTTATTAAGCATGCAAGTTACTGAGAATTGAACAAAAATTTTTATATTAATATACCAATGTGATTTTTACTAAGACGTAGGACAAGCAGTCCAGAAAAATGGGAGAGGTACTAGAAAACATTTATTGTGATCTTTTTGTTCAGATGCTTGATTTGGTTTGGTTTGGCATGTAGTTTTGCTGTGTGCGATAGGCTATCCTATGACACATTCCAGTTTGCTTCTATCATAATCCTAATTGCTGAGATTACAGGCATGTTCTACCAGTTCTGGCTTAGGAAACATTTGACATGCAAGAAGATGCTTTTGTGTTGACAGTGTTTGGAATGTTAGACTGACATTTAGAAGTAGGAGACCAGGGATGCTAGATGCACTAAAGTATGCAGAGCAGTCTGTACAGCAGTAAATTCCACCATGTACACAATATGATTTTGAAGATCATACTAGCTTTTATCCTCATAAAAGCTTTCGCAAAAGGCATTGCCTAAACCTAAAATCAAGCTTAGTTTTATGAATATATGCAAAATGTTCTTGAAAAGGTTTATTAACCATTTAATTTTCTAGAAGCACATTTCTTGTATATGTTAAGGGACTTTTGTACTTAATCCTATTAAATTTATTGAGTCACTTCCCATGTTCTTGAATCTAGCCCAATGGTGATTCTGTTTCATGTAGGGGCATTTTTGATACAGGTAGTAACATCCTTGATAGACCACCTCAATACTGATCTGCACATGGAGGTTTCATCAGCAGATGTGTAACTGAGCTGATTTGAGTCTTCTTCATGTAAAACTACATCCATCTCTTGTTTTTGTTTATTTTATACTTGATTTTATTAGCTGGCACGTAATAAATAGGTGTGTTTGGGGTGTGCAATGTGATCTTTAAATGTGGTGTGGGCTGGGAAGCTAATTAACATGACCATCATCCCAAATATTTATCATTTCTTTGTGATAGGAATATTTTAAAAGCCTCTCTTCTAATTATTTTTTGAAATATGCTGTACTCTGTCATTAACTAGAGTTACCAGTGAACAAGGATTTTGAAATGTGACCACAGAATCTGTAACTAAATGTTTTAAATTAGTAGAAACATGAAATGCAGAAGCTCATCAAATTTCATTGATACATTATTTTAAAAGATTTCATATTGTTGTTTCTCCTATTTATATGCCTTAGGGAATGCCAGGGCTAGGAAGCAGGAGTGTGTGGGTTGGTGAGCAGGGGTTGAGGGGGAGGGAATAGGGGATTTTCAGAGGGGAAACTAGGAAAGGGGATAACATTTGAAATGTAAATAAAGAAACTGTCTAATTAAAAAAAAGAAGATTTCATGCCTTAAAAAGACCTGTGGTGTAATATTTTATAGGTTCTACTTATTTTAATTTTTTCTTTTATCATCATTATCACCACCACCACACCACCACACTACCACCACCACCACCACCATCATCATCATCATAACCACCACCACCATATTTTAAATGTGTTTCTGCACCTAGCATACAGCTCAGCTACTTAACTGCTCTATAGTACCCAGGATCAAACCAGGGCCTCATGCATGTTCACAGTGTACCACCTCCGAGATTATTCAGTCCACTAATTCGATTATTACTCTGGTTTGGCTACCAGGGTTGAGCTGGCACCTAACTTTCTCCCCTGACGCTGTTAAATTTTAATTGTTTACTTTTATTTCTGCTGGGGACCATGGAGGCCAGAAGAGAGCTTTGGTTCCCTTGGAGCTAGGGTTCCAGGTGATTGTGAGGCACCTGACATGGAAGAGGAGAAGTGAATGCGGGTCCCTCTGTAAAGGCAGCAAGCTGGCTTCGTGCTCAGCCGCTGCTCCAGCTCTAGAGTCAGTTAGATCTATCAGTGCCCACTTTTAATCACAGAATTGAATTTTGAAGTACTAGATATCAGAGGTAGATCCTTTATAGGATAGGAAATTTAAATGGCAGATACATTAAAACACACACACACACACACACACACACACACACACACACACACACACACGATATCCTGAAAACTGCCTCTCTAGCATACCTATATTTATTTTTTAATTAATTTTAACCTGTACATAATATCATGAAAGTTTGCATTTTGTGGGTGAAATTGATGTCAAATATGTGTATATGTGGCATAATGGTCAACTCAAGGTTATCCTATTTCTCTTCAACTATAAGCTTCATGTAAAACAAGTTTTTAAATACTAGGACTAAGCTTTAAAAATAAGACCTGTTTGTTTGTAAGGACATGGACATTCTTAATTTGTCTACCTCAATTATTTATAATTTTCCCTTAGATATCTACACATCAAATTATTTACTTTAATCTTTTATCAGATAGATAGATAGATAGATAGATAGATAGATAGATAGATAGATAGATAGATAGATGATAGATGTATATGGGATAAGAATATAAGAATGGAAGGAGTTACAGAGACAAAGTTTGGAGCTGCGACAAAAGGATGGACCATCTAGAGACTGCCTTATCTAGGGATCCACCCCATAATCAGCTTCCAAACTCTGACACCACTGCATACACTAGCAAGATTTTGCTGAAAGGACCCAGATATAGCTGTCTCTTGTGAGACTAGGCAGGGGCCTAGCAAACACATAAGTGGATGCTCACAGTCAGCTATTGGATGGATCACAGGGCCCCCAATGGAGGAGCTAGAGAAAGTATCCAAGGAGCTAAAGAGATCTGCAACCCTGTAGGTGCAACAACATTATGAACTAACCAGTACCCCTGAGCTCTTGACTCTAGCTACATATGTATCAAAAGATGGCCTAGTAAGCCATCACTGGAAAGAGAGGCCCATCGGACACACAAACTTTATATGCCCCAGTACAGGGGAACGCCAGGGCCAAAAAAATGAGAATGGGTGGGTAGGGAAGTGGGGGGGAGGGTATGGGGGACTTTTGGGATAGCATTGGAAATGTCATTGAAGAAAATACGTAATAAATAAAAAAAGAATATATATATATATGTATATATATATTCTTATACCATTTAAATCCACATTTATTTATTATCATAACATGTAAGCGTTTGACTTTTTCAATACATCATCTAAAAGAACTGAGTCTTCAGGCTGATTTCCCGAGAAAGCAGTTCTTTAAATGGTGGTCTTTTTATTTTCTTAAATTTTTTCTCATTTTCACTTCAATTCTTGCCTCTTGTAAAAATGTATATGTAGGCAGCTATAGCATCTGTACATGTCACTTGGAATTATAAGTCATTTATTATGTAATGGAAACATTAGCCACTATATGAACAGTACCACTGGCTCTGACATTCAAAACTGTTGTGTGTTTTTAACTCATTCTTCAAGTAGCCCAGAATTCAGCAAAGTTCAGACTGCAGACAATTGCAGCCTGCTCAGGAAAGTTTTATATAATCACTAAAAACATGGAATGACCAGCTGTCTGTGAACTTAAGTAATAATTATTTAAATATTTTGAGGCATTGGTTTTTTTTTTTCTTCAACCCTTCAGTTCTGTTGGTATAACACACAAAGAGCTACAGTTAGTATGCAAAGTAATGATTGAGTGAACAAAATTAATTTACAGACAACACATTGACCTCTGCCTAGTGTAACTGATTTCTGTTTTCTGCTGATGGGTGGTCCCTTCCTACCTAACTAAACCTATCAATTTTAAGCTGTAGTTTAAGTCTAATCCTCTTCAATCATTTAGCTCTTAAAAGTCTTTAATGTGGCATCCTGTGTTATTAGAATAATACCTTCTAAACTCCTATGCAGATTCTCTAATCACTTTTTTCCATCATTTTTATGGATAAAAATAAATACTCAAAGAATTGTAGTTAACATCACACACTGGAAAGCCATAAATGAACACATCTCTGAGTTTTATCATGACAGCCTATGGTTCTTATTAGTTGTGGCCATTGATACTGTAGCTGTCATGTAGATATGTTATTCTTATTTATCCATGATGTAATTATTCCTCAGACCCCAATTCATGTGTCTGTTGGTTTTGCTTGCATAGTGATCTATCATTTCTTTGATCTGTTTAACTTATTCTCTACCACAAAGTTCATGTACTTGTCCTTAATTGGAGTGCTTGCTTTGGTACTTACCCTTCAATTTTACATAATTTATGAAGTAAAACTGAAACCTAAGTGAAGAACAATATACTCTTGTATAGCAAATATGCCTTACTAATTTAAAATAATTTTATTTTTAATTTTTAGAGAAATGATACAAACTAAGAGTAAGCATTTTATGACCTAAAGATACTAAAAATTCAATTTTCTGTAATTTCACCTGGAGTTCACTATTATTAACATTGACACCTTCACAATCTTCTCTATGCCTTCCGTGACATGCATGTACCCATGTGTGCAGTTTTGGAATCCAGACGTCAGTGTTTTTCTTTCTTTTTGGGGGATAAGATGTCAATGAATCTGGAGTTCACTGTATAGAATAACTTGGCTGGTCATGGGGCTCCCACGATCAGACTGTCTCCACCTTCTCAGTGCTGGGTTAAAAGGCATACTGCCCCATCTGAAACTTTACACGTGCTGGGTTCTGAACTCAGGTCTCTATGCTTATACTGTAAGTGTTGTAAGTACTTTTGTTGTAGAGCCCTTTCCCTAGCCCTGCTTTGTAGCCATTTTTATGTTTGTGAATGTATCTTCAGTGGGGAATACATTAGTTTTGTTTACCTAGTTACAAATGTAGCTAATGTCATATTTCTAAGAATGAAATGAAGACATTGATATTAAACTATATGTTTTCCTTCCTTTGAAAATAAAATAGATTTCTTTTCATAACATAGTCTGATTACAATTTCTCTTCGTTCCTTTCCATCAAGATCTATACAATTTCTCTCTCATTAGAAAATGAACAGTCTTCTAGAGGATAATAATAAGATAAAATATAATAAGATAAAAAAACTTATTCTTTGGAATAGAACAAAACAAACAAGCAAACATAAATTAAAACCTACCTGTAGCCGGATGTGGTGGCGCACGCCTTTAATCCCAGCACTAGGGAGGCAGAGGCAGGCAGATTTCTGAGTTCGAGGCCAGCCTGGTCTACAAAGTGAGTTCCAGGACAGCCATAGCTATACAGAGAAATCCTGTCTCGAAAAACCAAAAAGAAAAAACCAAACAAACAAAGAAAACTACTTGTTTGAACACTTAAGAATCAGATAAAAACACTATACTGGAAGCCACAGTACACAATACGTACAAAAATGACGGGTAAACTAAAAAGAGAAGAAATTGTACCGTAATTTTTAAATTAAAATCATATTGTCAACATTCTTCTGTGTTAAAAATTATTTTTATTGGTGTAAGTTTTAATAACTGCCCAGACTCTTTACCTGCATAAAGCCATATTGGTGGATATTTGAGTTATCTTGGAAGACATATTTTTTTTTAGTCTTCACTATAAAAAAGATTGAAGAAATCCTTGGAGTGTATGGGCCTTTGACCCCTTTTCTCATGGTGGATGAGTTTTCAGAAAGGAATTGCTGAGTGAAAGGTTATGACATTTTTTTTAAGACTCATGTTATTTGCATAGTCCTTCCATCAATATTTACTTAACAATTAATTATTGAACTATCCCACACTCCAAAGCACTTATGTTAATCAGTGAAAAGCAAGAAACTGATTCCTGTCCCACAGAGCTTAGAATTCATTGCCAAATTGCTTCTAAGGAGGTTTACATATGTATAACCCTGCCTTCACGGGAGCGTATGAATGTGTCTTTCCTCCTGTGCATTTAGTCATTTAACCTTTATAACATTCGTTTTGAATCTGGTAAAATAAAAAGGGCATGTCACTAGTAATTTAATTTGTCTGCTTTGTTAATTAGGACAAGCATGTTCTGTGCCTTGGTAGGTGACTATATTACTCTGCATAGCCCTCTCTATTAGCTCCTGAAATAGTAGTTTAATACATGTCTTGTTGATCTACTGAATGGATGAGGGAAGTGGGCATGGATAGGTGAATAAATGGATGCATAAAGGAGAACAGTTTCTGTTTAAGAATTCTAGTGACAGAAATTTCCAACTATTCCAAACATAGGAACATAGGTTATACTTCACTAAGTTAGTGGGTAACCTTGCTTTCTTGTCACTATGCCCTTTTCTTGAGCCTGTCCTTTGGAAAGAAAGAGCATGGCCATTTTGTCTTTTCACCCAGCAGAACAAGGCGAGGTAGCTTATATGAGTGACAGATGTGATGGTCATTAATATAACAGGCAGATATACACAGGCTATTTCCCTGTGTCTAGAGAATTTGCTGAAGAGTCCACATAGACGTTAAATTGACAGTAGGAAAACTTGAGGAAATGGGTATGGAGAAAGCCTTGGGGAAATGTCCTCATTTAATGTGGTTATCTATGGGTAAGAGTTGAGAGATGCTAGGCAGTAGTAGCACAGACTTTTAATTCCAGTAAACAGGAGGCAGAGGAAGGCAAATCTCTGTGTTTGAGGCCAGTCTGGTCTACAGAGTTCCAGGACATCCAAGGCCAGATAACAAAACCTCGTCTAGAAAAACAAGCAAGCAAGCAAGCGAACAAACAAACAAAAAACAGTTAAGTGAAATTTATATATGAATGAGATTTGTATGGGGCAGAAGCACAGAAGTTCTGTCACTGACTTTCAATAGAATTAAATTATAGAATGACAATATAAAATTTTAGTCATAAAAAACACTATTCTTACACTGTTGTCGTGAATATATATATTTTTTAAAAAGCTTATGGTTCCTGAAAATCTGTGGATTTCTTTTATCAAAATATCCTCTGGTTGTTCTCTCTCTCTCTCTCTCTCTCTCTCTCTCTCTCTCTCTCTCTCTCTCTCTCTCTCTGTGTGTGTGTGTGTGTGTGTGTGTGTGTGTGCGTGTGTGAGAGAGAGAGACAGACAGACAAGAGACAAACAGAGACAGAGAGACAGGAGAGAGACACTCAGAGAGTCAGAGGTAGAGAGACAGAGAATCAGAGAAAGGAAGGAAGGAAGGAAGGAAGGAAGGAAGGAAGGAAGGGAGGGAGGGAGGGAGGGAGGGAGGGAGGAAGGAAGGAAGGAAGGAAGGAAGGAAGGAAGGAAGGAAGGAAGGAAGGAAGGAAGGAAGCAAGGACCAATAAATCTTTAGTTTGGAGAGAAATTTTGGCTTCTAGGACAGGAAGCTTAAAAGTAAGCAGAAGGTGTAATGTAGGTTGAGAAATGAGCATAGATCTAAAGATTCTCTTCAGTTTGTGAAAGCACCCCTGTGCTTGGGAGCTCCTAGTAAACTTACACTTATTATTTCCCAGTAAATTTGGTAGAATGGCAGTATAATAGCTGGCATGACAACAGCTCTCTCACCTTGGGCTTCCAGATGATCCTCACAGGTTTCCTTTCCCATCTAGCCTGCAGGCAAACCTCTCCTACAGTCATCTTGAGCTGCCAGGGCTGAAATCAGGATTCACCCTCAGCTCTAGACCTTCCTACTCCCAGAACCCACAAGAATTAATCACTATTAGTTAACACGGAATTAAATTTCAGAGCATCTCAAACATTTGCATTTTTGCATTTCTACTCCGAGTCTATTCACAATTGCTAGCAGTGTTTGGTTACCTTGGACCCATTGTGAATGTTGTCGTTACCCCATTTATCACTGAGAAGTTTTCCCTAATTTAACATTCAGCTCTACTCATATTACTTAGTGGTTTAAAAACAAATTATTTAAAGTGGCACTTCCTTTTAAGTACGAGCTAATGTGTGGACAAAGCAAGCATGTCTGGAAATGTCAAGAATCCATGGCGGAGTGAGAACAGCAAGTGCTTGTTTCTTTCTTATTAAAGGATTCCCCCCCGCCCCCCCGCGAGTCCTTCATCTCTAAAAGAGATGAGTCAAATTCCTGAGATATTTCCTTTATGTGCAATGATGACCTGTTTTTTAATGATAATTAAAATCATGGAAAACAGATTGGCAAACATTTTCTTACAAACTGTGTGTGTGTGTGTGTGTGTGTGTGTGTGTGTGTGTGTGTGTGTGTGTGTATTACTTAGAAGCACAATGAAACTTTCTTTCAGTTTGTATTAAGCATGAGTTCAGACCTCTCTCCAGCCACTCCATTGTGCTTAGATCCTGACCAATCACCCACTGTTCTCTGATCCCAGAAGCCACTATGTACTCTCCTGGTAATTCCTTCCTCTGTCCTTAATAACACTCTCTGTCTCTCTGCTTGATTTAATCACATTCAGCATTGAAGGATCATCTCTCATGGGTCTTTTCTGAGGCTTTCTTTTCTCTGTGATTCCAGCAAATGTTGTCCAGATGCCTGCTTTTCAGTTATCACTGTGATTACTTACTGCTTGCTTCATCCTTCACACTACAAACTTTGTAAGATCACCAAGTGTTTATTCCTTGGCTCTTAGAGCTAAGCTAGAAGATGACAATTTGTAAATTGTGGAAAATCCTATATTTTCAAAACTTGGTAGAGAGGGATTGGTGCTATTTTAGGCAAGGCAGGATAGAGAATAACGTCTTATATGGTGATTACTCCCTAAAATGCAGTGTGTCCCCTGAAAGCCCAAATAATCAGTCTGATCATTTAAGAGAATACAAAAATCAAAAAATTGACACACACACACATATATTTGAGTATGGATATTTCTATTTATGTGACAATATCTATTTCACACACACACACACACATATATATATACACATATATACATAGAGAGAGACATGCATTATATAAATATGTGTGTATACATTTGTGTGTATATATTCACTCTATGTAAAAATCGTGTATTTTGGTGTCACATGAATAGAAATGCACATGTTCAAAATTACCAGTGTTAATTTGTTCAGTCACTAACATACATATTTATGGATTTATGAATTACATGAGATCCCTATCCCTATTGTTGACAATGTGTACAATAGGTAAATAGTGGGAAACAATCAACAAATAATATTTCTTTAGATAGAGAAGCATTACTAAAAATCCAGTAAGACAATATGGTGTGGTGATTAGGTTAGAAAGTGCTTCTTTAAATAGATGTTAAAGTGAGGCAGGAGGAATTAATAGGGAGGAAACAATTCAGTTGACAACTGAGAATGAAAGTGTAAAGGAAGAAGCCCTGTGAAGAGCCTTAGCTGATATCATAAATAAGAGAAGAAAAGGGTTACAAGATGCCCTAGGGTTATATACATGTGATATATTTTTGTAATGCAAGAAAGCCAATGTGAAGAAAAGAAATTATAGATGTGAAGGGATGGAAGTTGGAGAGTTAGGTAAGCTTAAGACATGTAGTCTTCAGAGCTCATGAGGATATTTCATTAAGATTAAGTTAACAAACCACCTTTATGGAAAGACACTCCATAATTTAATGAACATAGTGATGTTGAGTTTTCAGGAGAGTAATTGAAATGCAATTTAATGGTTAAGATTCAAGAAGAGTGCTGTAGGCCTGTGGTATTATTCAGTCTTATCTTTTAGGGGTTGATATTGGTTATATTCTTTATGACATTCAAAAAGATTCAAATAAAATCTCTTTTACCTTTAACCTTTGAGTTAATTTCAAGACAGTAATGGTCAAGTCATATATTCAGGAACCAGCTTCAGTCAGGAGGAACATATAGTTCTGTTGTAGCAATTCTGAAGCAAGGGATAGAATGGATTTAGAAATTGGAAGGTTTGAAAGTGTCCTCTCATCATGAGATGCCTGCAGGCAGAGTGTTCATTATCCTATCACAACTGTATCAAAGAAAACTGCAGTATGTCAGTGGCCTTGACAGGATAAATAAATGATTTTCTAAACAGCTCTTTGTTTCTGATCGGTTCATAAACTGTATGTTTAATTCCAAGGTCAGCAGAAATCACATCCTGGCAGGCTGTGTTAAGTAACCTGAGTCTTGCAATTTGGAGTCATGGTCAGATTTATGGTTCAGAGGAGAATGAGTAGAATAGGTCAGTGGAAAGATACAGACTGGAAATTAAGAGACCTGGACTCTCATAGATGGGTCATCGTAGCCTTTGAATCACCCTAGGCATGTTGCAGAATCATAGTTTCTGCAGTCAACCATAAAATGGGGGAGTTAGACCAGATGAAAACATGACTCATGTTTCACTATATCCTATTGCAATGATTCATGGTGATTCTCTAAACCATGAGCAAAATAAAAAAGAGAGGAGACTATAGGAAAACCCCTTAAAAAAGAATCTGGGAAAAATTAGTAATGGATGAATAATGAAGAAAAATAGGTATCCCATATATCTTGATAATTTATAGCCTGGGAATTTGATGGTGATGGGTGCTTTATGTTACTGACTCATAATTATTTAATATCTATGCTTAGTCAAGCATTTTTTCATGTATAATTATCTTAATTTATGTTGAACTCTATATTGGTAAGGTTGGTCATCTTATCTCCAGTTGTAGATGAAGATATTGACTTATAGAAGCAAAATAAGTTGCTGAAATTTATACCAAAGCAAGGACTAGACTTGTGTTTGGGCCACAGGTTTTCATACCAAAGAATTAATCTTTCTAAATTTTATTTTGATGCTTATGAAGATTATGGGGTGGGAGGAAGGTATTTATCTGTGAACAGGTGTAGTTCATGTGAGTGTAGGTGGCCATAGAAACCAGAAACCATCAGATTCTCTAGAGCCAGAGGCAGTGTGAGCCTCAGGTCTTCTGGAAAACTCTGGAAGATCCATAATATCGAGTGTGTTCTTAATCCTTTATTACCACATTAAAAAGGGAGACACACTTAACTGCAGATTCATTTCTCCATCCCCTGTTCTATACAAGTTTTATAGGCTCACATGTATTGATGTTATCTTTATTTTTCGCATACATGACAAATATAAAATGATTATATTTTAAACTTATTTGAACCATCACACCATTCAGAAATCCATTAATAGATTTCTGTAAATATAGTGGCTCCAAGGAGGAAGTAGAAACAAAATACTGCTCAAAGTAGTTAAAGCTTTCCTTGAAGTTCTGTGCTGCATTTTTTAAGAGAGGGGGTATATATTTTTCTTTATAAATCATGATCTTTTAACAGGAGTAAATATGACAAATTATGAAATACAAGCAGTATTTTAGTTTCTCTGAAATCTGTAAGATAAATGAAGCTGATTTAAGCATAGGTAATCTAAACTTGGACTAGTGTTCAGTGTAGCAACTACTGATGTTCTACCCAAAGGACAATCCATTGTCCTCGAAACACAACAGGTAATATCCATAATATTCTGTGTGTCCTTAGTCCTTTATTGCCACATTGAAAAGGGTGATCTTGTGTTCCTAAATTCATGTAGTTTCTATGATGGACAAGATATAAAAAACTAGATAATTATTAATTCTGCATAATAATTGTAAGATGTAAACCTACACTCCTTGATATATTAAAAGCTGAGTGCTTATTCAGCAGGATAAACCTCATCCAGAATGCAGAGTGAAACTTGAAGCTGTGACGGCAGCAATTGTTTCTATTTGTTTCTAATTTATTTCTAATTGTTTCTATTTGTATCCTATAAAATGTACCTCCTTCCAAGTTAAAGGCATGCACGAGTAGATGAGTCGTGGGAAATGTTGTATACCCTCAAGTTTGCCACCTCAATCTGCTACAGGGGTGGTTGACATGTTGACATGCAGCTCTTCCTTCTGGTGGTGACTATGATACAGGTTGAGAAGGAGAAATGGCATTAGATAAGATGCCTGTGTCATCTTTTCCTGTTTTCTTCCTTTCCAGTAGAACAACTAGCATGATTGGTGAGATCTTGCTAGTCTTTTCAACAATGTCTTTTAAATTAGGTGTGATTGTTTCTGATGAGGACTAGACTGTCCACATAATCATCTCTCCATCTCAGCAGCGGCTGGGCTTCCTTTACCCTCCTCCTGTTGGATCTCATTACATGAAGTTTCCTTACATCACAGGACCTGTGAGCCTTCTGCATTGATTTCACAGTAAGCTGTGTTGAATGTTCTCTGCCATTTCTTACACTGAATTTAAGGAAATGCAAAGATGGAATAGAAAATCTATTGCTGAATTTTCTTGCAGTGATCTTGCTGTGGACTAGTCCAATGGCCTTAAACTGATCTCCAACCAATTCAGAATGAAACACATCTACCCTAAAAACATTTGGAAGTATTCAGTTACTTGTTCCTCTACAGAATGCTCATTTTATAGTTCAAAATACGTCAATCATTCCATGATGTTGCTATAATATAGTCCAAAGTCTTAGAGTGATGGAGAAGATAAGATACGCCCACACTGACCTGCTTGAAAAGCAGTTTCTTCTAATGTCTCCCTAATTAATTTAGCCATAGAAATTTGCTATATATTTAATCCACTATGTACTCTATTCATAAACATTCATTCTCTACTAAGTATGTTGATGTTAATAAATAAAATAGTTTATATTGAAAATCAAGAACAGTTATGATTTAGGTATCTCATTCTGAAAAAAAAAAGGTTTGAAAACAAGACATATTACTGATAATAAACTAAGCTGTAAGAACCAGTTGCCAAATAGTCCTTTTAACAGTTCAGAGATATCTCTTATCTCCCAGTCAAGTTGTGAGCTTTTCCTGCAGAGATATTTTGGCTCTTCTTTGTTCAGATCACCTCATTGGCCTCCAGGATGACACTTGGCTCCTGGAGGAAAAGTGAGATGATCATTTCCAGTTTTGTTCTTCTAGCTTCTGCAGTACTTAGTTCCCTTCCCATGAAGATAGGGAAACTAGTCCATAGCATAACATTAGCGAAGTCCCTAACTCAAAACCCTGGATATAAGGAATGATCTGCCATATCTCAGACCATCCTTTCTCCTTGACTTTAATTCATACACTCTGTGAGGCTCCTCAGAAGAAGGGACATTATGAAGCTTCACTTCACTGCTACTAAAGACATTTTAGTGAATAGGCATGTCCAGTCTGCAGTTTCTGGTCTTCTGTGTCCTAGAATAGCTATGAATACAAACCAGCATGTTCAGAGATGACAACGTCATATTGCAGTATCAAAATGTTAGACACTCTTGGTAAAACTTTGTGGTTATTGAAAAATGGAATACTTTCTACAATACTTAAGTAAAAGAAATTTAGTGACGGTAACTTCTTTTAATGATGATCTTTTAGGTACCAGGAACTTGAATAGAAATATAGTGATCTTAGTAAGGGAGCTAATATAAACTATGCAAGAGCCCTGTGAGAATGAAAATTTCAATTCTATACAACAGATGAAGAAATAGAATCTTTGCCTAGTTAGGTAACTATTTGTATAGCTTGTACCCATTGGGCAATTGGATTGCTTTTCTTACACAGCCCTTTTATCTCTCTGAACTGAGGGTTCTTTACAAGGTTGAATTATATTTGGTTTCTAGAATATAAATAAAATGGAGATAAATGATAGAACTAGGACAGAAGTTAGAGTGCATATTAGTTGTCAATAATATATTTAATCATCATCCTTTTAAGTCTCTTCTGACAATGTTACATTTTGATTCCTTCACCTTACTCAAGTTTAGTAGTTAAATTATATTTTGAGACTTCCAAACAGTATTACTGTATATTTATATATTTTCTATCCCACTTCTTTACCTGTAACTCTTACTGTTCTCTAACTCCTCAATTTCATTACACCTCCTTCTATAATTACTATCATAATATTTATATTTATGTGTATATTTGTATATAAGCATTTAGTGTTCATTATAGACATAACTTTTCATGTTGCATCCTTCTGGATGTATTTTTTTTTCATTTCACGTACCTGAGCTCAACCATCCCTTAATCATTTTTGCAAATGCACAGTCATCTTTGATACATTTTTCTTTTCTCTAGACTATTCAGGATACTTTTTTAGATATCATAAGATCCTTAGACACTTTAGTGCATTGTAAACAATGATAGAATAATCATAGGTAACGTGTCAATGCAAACTATCTTCAACACAAGCTAATATGTGCTCTGTATAAACAGTTTTCTAGCAACTTTCAAAAAGTATATGGACTTATCCCTATTCTTTTCTAATTGTAGAGGAAAAAAGACTGCTGTGCAGAGTTTTTGCTATTTACTATTACCATGGCAACACAGAAAAAAATGGCAGCATTAGAATTCAAAGCATAGCTGACGTACTTTAAAACCTTACTTTTTAAATCATTGTGCTGCCAAACATCTAATTCCTGTTATCTGGGAGGTGAGTGTTGTCCTTGGAAATGGGAAAAATTGATTTTAGTTCGTCTCTACAAATAACAAGCTTTAAGGTCCTAAGTATAGTTTTCATCAGGCCTATTCATTCCTTCCTCACTAAATAGGCATGTGCCTTTGTCAAGAGATACATTTATTAAGGATCCAGTGTCCTTTATCCTGTACCTGGTGCTCTTTGGTAGATGTTAATAAATGCTGAATTCCTTTTCCCTCTTACAAAAGTATAATAAATATTTCCAAGGCATTTTTATATATTTTTATTTGAACCCTATAAATTACCTATGATAATGGGTTGTCTCTATTATACACGAAAGGAAATAAAGGCTCGGAAAAGTCAAGAGGCTATATCTGACTATATACATGTTACCAAGAGCAAACAAGGACCTTACAATTCCTATCATTTCTTATAATGCTTAGGCCTGTATCATTGCTTTTAGCATGCTGTTGACCAGTTACCAGACAAGGAGTAGATTCATGAATGAGATGTTTATTTTGGTTTGAGGTTTATGACCATCATTCAGTGTGTTTCAGAGGGCATGTTAGCAGGACAGACTCATAACTCTGGTGGATGAGGCCTTGCTCACATCTGGGCCAAATGGGAAGCAGAGAAAAGAAAGTGGAAGCCCTCAGCTGGCTCTCTCCTCTTTCCTCTGGTTAAGTCCAGTACCTCTGCATATAGAAGGTGCTGACCACATTCCAGGATGCCATTCTTCCTTCCATTAGTCCTCTTTGGAAATGTCCTCATAAACACACACCAAAGTGTTTTCCTGGGCATTTCTTAACTCAATCAAACTGACAATCATGGATTCACTTAGAATACAAAAAGGCATAGAGAATGGCCATTATATCTAAGTAACCTCTATACAACAAAATAATTACCATATATTTGATCAATCTCATATACTCCCTTTCCTGACAAATCTGTAGAAAAAGCTCTTTCTGGCATTATGATGATATTCCCTTAGGGGGCTCATCCCCTTTGCTCAGTGAAAGCCATGATCTGGGCTGATATCTAGTCCTAGTTGATTGTTTTGAAGCTGTGGCTACTCAAGCCTGACTGAGAATTATTTTGTAATAGATAAGAAGCCACACTGAGTATCATTACCGTGAGTAGACAGTTATTGGGAACAATCTTGCTAGTTGTCCCTGTTAATGAAAACCAGAAATTCTCTTATAAAGCCACACTACAGTGTTATGAATATGGTTGCCATTCCCTGAGACTTGGCCATTCAGCAAATCATATAGCCTTTCTGTCTTTAATCAACTCTTAATCTCTCCAAATATCTAATATGCAAATTAGAAGTAAAAGAGATCGGTCAGTGAAGACCCATTCATCCTGCAGTGTAAGCTTAGGGAGTTAATTCTTTTTGTTTTTAAGATTTATTTTTTTAATTAGGTAGTTTCCTCATTTACATTTCCAATGCTATCCCAAAAGTCCCCCATACCCTCCCCCCAAATTCCCTCCCCCCCACTCCCACTTTTTGGCCCTAGTGTTCCCCTGTACTGGGGCATATAAAGTTTGCATGACCAATGGGCCTCTTTTTCCAGTGATGGCCACTAGGCCATCTTCTGATACATATGCAGCTAGAGACAGGAGCTCCAGGGTACTGGTTAGT
Source organism: Mus musculus (assembly GCF_000001635.26). Taxonomy (NCBI): domain Eukaryota; kingdom Metazoa; phylum Chordata; class Mammalia; order Rodentia; family Muridae; genus Mus; species Mus musculus. The sequence continues at coordinate 91,695,833 of NC_000073.6, forward strand.
TCATGTTGTTCCACCTATAGGGTTGCAGATCCCTTTAGCTCCTTGGATACTTTCTCTAGCTCCTCCATTGGGGGCCCTGTGATCCATCCAATAGTTGTCTGTGAGCATCCACTTCTGTGTTTACTAGGCCCCGGCATAGTCTCACAAGAGACAACTATATCAGGGCCCTTTCAGCAAAATCTTGCTAGTGTATGCAATGGTGTCAGCATTTGGAGGCTGATTATGGGATGGATCCCCGGATATGGCAGTCTCTAGATGGTCCATCCTTTTGTCTCAGCTCCAAACTTCATCTCTGTAACTCCTTCCATGGGTGTTTTGTTCCCAATTCTAAGAAGGGGCAAAGTGTCCACACTTTGGTCTTCATTCTTCTTCAGTTTCATGTGTTTCGCACATTGTATCTTATATCTTGGGTATTCTAAGTTTCTGAGCTAATATCCACTTATCAGTGAGAACAAATCATTTGAGTTCTTTTGTGATTGAGTTACCTCACTCAGGATGATGCCCTCCAGGTCCATCCATTTGCCTAGGAATTTCATAAATTCATTCTTTTTAATAGCTGAGTAGTACTCCATTGTGTAAATGTACCACATTTTTTGTATCCATTCCTCTATTGAGGGGCATCTGGGTTCTTTGCAGCTTCTGGCTATTATAAATAAGGCTGCTATGAACATAGTGGAGCATGTGTCTTTCTTACCAGTTGGAACATCTTCTGGATATATGCCCAGGAGAGGTATTGGGGGATCCTCCGGTAGTACTATGTCCAATTTTCTGAGGAACCGCCAGGCTGATTTCCAGAGTGGTTGTACAAGTTTGCAATCCCAGCAACAATGGAGGAGTGTTCCTCTTTCTCCACATCCTCACCAGCTTTATTTATTTATTATAAGTAAGTACACTGTAGCTGTCTTCAGACACTCCAGAAGAGGGCACCAGATCTTGATGGTTGTGAGCCACCATGTGGTTGCTGGGAATCTAACTCAGGACCTTCAGAAGAGCAGTCAGTGAGCCATCTCTCCAGCCTTGGAGTTAATTCTTTAATTCTTGCCCTCAAAGTAAACCAGTGATCCTCTTTAGTCTTCTCCATCAGGGTTTGGAATGTGATTTTAAAAGACTCAGTGCTGAGCTGGAGAAATGACTACTAGTTAGGAGTACTTGTTTCTTTTTCAGAGGACCTGAGTTTGGTTCCCAGCACTCACACTGGATAGATCACGGGCACCTGTAACTCCAACTGTGGACCAGAGGTGGCCCTCTTCTAGCCTTCACTGGCAGTGCATGAATGTCAGATTCACACAGAGAGATACATACTTCTACACCCAAGTAAAAATAAAATAGATTTTAAGGGCTGCTCATTCCTCTGGATCTTGGTGGCTCACCTGTCTAGACAACCCTCTTCTAGGTCCTTCATTGGTCCCTTGTTGCTTAACACAGTCTAGCAAAGTGAGTTGTGTTGCAGATTCTCTAAGCTGCAAAGACTATTTTCTCTTTATATAAGAGGCTTAGGTGGCAAGTACTTTTTCATCTCCTGCTGTCAGTGCTATGAGAGTTTTTACTGTATTAAAAACAGGGCAATAAAGGCCAAGGTTGGGTAGGGGTTTATAATTTTCCTAATTCCCTCAAAATGGCTTGAGCCCAAATTCTTTAATTTCATTTGTGGCTTTTCCATAGAAGCTGTGTTACCTAATAACTATGCTTTTGTCTGCTGGTTTTGTAAAGAAACCTCTTCGTTGCATTTTAAAGAGTGTAAGAATGAGAAGCCTAAGGATTAACTTTTTAATTAGATATAATGGTTAAACGGTCTTCATCACAGCACTTTCCTTTCATCATCCAGGAAAGATGACAGTTTCTCTTTAATTAGAGTTCATTGAAATGTTTTTAAAAATGAAATTAATGCTGAGTAAAAGGACTCCAAAAAGCCTAGAAATGTATTAAGGGCCCTGTCTCTCTTTCCCTTCCCTTCTCCCCCTCTTTCTCCCTCTCCCTCCTCTCTCTCTCTCTCTCTCTCTCTCTCTCTCTCTCTCTCTCTCTCTCTCTCTCTCTCTCTGTGTGTGTGTGTGTGTGTGTGTGTGTAGAGAGACTGAGCAGTACACCACGATTACCCTTCTGCGTTCACACTCTTTTAGGTTTCAGTGTGTGAGAAAACTTTAGGCTTTACCGCATCATGCAGGCTTATGATCCTTGGGTTTACTGACTGTTACATGGGCCACTACATGTCAGTCAACTCATTCTTGAGACTTGATTTGCTGGATGGAGCTCTTTGTGACTATGGAGATAGTCTTTCAACTTTTGAAGAGATTTCTTGTGACTTTCTTGACCTCATAATATAATTGTAGGCATGCTATCCAGTACGACATGGGGTTTTTCCATTGGTGCACTAGCACTCTGTAGGTGGTATAATTTTAGGGTAAATAGTTCTAGAACTCCTGAATGCTAGAGGCCTAGTTATATCTTCAGCTCTAACTGTCCATCAGAATATTCATCTGGCTCTAAATCACTTGGTGCTTGCCTAGAAGCCTAGCTGAATTACCTCCGACTGAAGTATTAACTTTTCTAGCCATTTAACAAATCATTCTTAAAACATATTTTATTATACATTGTCTGTTCTCATAGCTTTTAATTACATGAAGAAATGCATCATATTTACTTTGGAACCTTCCCTTTCTCCTTTTTGATAACCCTGAAAACAGTCATGATCTTAGTATTGATGCTATCTCACAATTATTTATATTTTAGTAATTTTTTACTCTTCCAAAGAAAATTAAATGTATATATTCCTTTGATTTCTGTAACAATGCTAGAAGAATGGTAATTGTCATTCATAATTTATAAGGGAGAAAACCAAAAGTTTGGTGATTGCAACTAATTTCCTCAAATTCATGAAGTCAATAATTAATAAAATGGAGATTTAGTGCTATTCTTCCTTTGGTATTATGTTGTCTTAATTGATGTGTTGCTTGTAGTGTTAATAGAGCCAAGTACTATTTCTTTACTCTCTGGGTACTCAGGACCATTCCTTTGCTTTTCCATCCAGCTCACATCCCCTGCCTAGGCTAGCAATCTAGGTACTTCTCCTTTGCTCTTTCCTCTGATCACTGTCATCTCATCACATAAACTAGGTTCCTACCTTCAATAATTAAAACTACACATGAATTCTACCAAAATGTCATCCCTAGTTATATGTGTATGTAGAACAAAAATGAATAAAGTAAAGAAAAATGGACAAACTAAGATCTGGAGAAAGGAAGAAAGATAGGAAGAAAATAGGAACATACAGAAAGAAGTGGAAGGACTAGGGAAGGCTGACAGAGGCTGGGAGATGTCACACCGCTGACTAAGACAAGAGTCTACTACCCAGTGAAGACCTATTACTTAGAGTTCTCAACCTGTGGGTTAAACAACCCTTTCACAGGCATTATCTAAGACCATCAGAAAACACAAATATTTACATTACAATTTCCAACAGTAGCAAGATGGCAGTTATAAAATAGCAAAAACATGATTTTATGGGTGGGCAACAGCATACAACAATGAACTGTATTAAAGGATTACAACATTAGAAAGTTTTGGAACCATTTATTTATACAAATCAATGAATTAGGTATATAATCAGAATTGTAACAAGAACTGGGTCAATGAAAATTTTATGGTCCTAATAAAGTATTAGAAAGTCAGTCCAGGCACTCCCTTCATATATAATTATAAACACATTCTAATTAGTCATACAGATTATGTATAAATTATGCTCATGAACTATTAGAGGACTCAAATGGACAGATGTCAGTGGCACAGCCATAGAATTATGGATATGTTCAGAAGAGAAATAATCACTAATGATTACAACTGTTGATGTATTTTATGTTAGATATACAAACCCAATTCATTTAGTTCTTTTCCAAACTCTATGGCAAATGCTATTATCAAATTTAGTTTAGAGAAGAGGTACCTTTTATTGAATAACACCATAGTGAGTATAGAGTTAAGTATCACAGAGCTAGAATGTTGACAAGGAAGTCTAACTCTGGATTGTGTGCTATACCTAAGCTCTGTGTTTCTTCAGATAGATGGAAACAATGAACCTCAATCCTAGCCAGCCAGCCAGCCAGTAAGTGATGGAAGCCACCCAAGACCAACCAACAGGGTTCCTCTACATGGCCCAGAAGTACCCTTGAGTCAATTCCATCCCTCAGTACTATGCCTTACTCCCACTCAGAAACCAAAAGGACTGTCTTAGTCCTTAGAACATCATATACATACATAATACATACATAATACATACATACATACATACATACATACATACATACATAGTCCATATATTCATTATATATATATGATGAAAATATGAGTATCTAAAATTTATAGCTCATTATTTAATATCTTAGAAAATAGAAGTGCATTGAGCATGCTGCAAAAGCTACTTGAGAGAAATTCTTCAGATTGAGAATTTTCTGCTTGGCCATACTTAGGCAGCATGGAAATAAAAGATAATTTGAATCAGCCACCCTTAGAAGTTCTTTCATGTTCTAGTTAATCTTTCTGCAATGCCTTCATTAAGATGAGAGTCTCTTAGCCTGTCATGTGATTACTTTCTTCATGCTGCTTAGGAGAGTGGTCCACAAGGCTAACAGTAGCAAGAGAGCATATTCACTATTGATTTTGAAAAGCACTCTTTTATGTCTACTGCCCATAAAGCCCTAACCATTCCTTTCATATTTAATATGATATGAGATTTTAAAGGCATAAGACTAAAGCTTCATTGGGTACCATGGTGAAGCTCTGAGGATTTTGGCCTTGTTAGCAGTACTTGGTATATATTACTATGCAGAGAATATTATAACAAAATGTAGTTGAGAGCTAGGGAAGAAGAGAAGCAAGTTACTCAGCAAAGGCTAAAAATTTGAGCAATGGTGGAAAAAATGATGCTCCATGATAAGAACTGAATGGGACCAGACCTAGGTTCAAATTTGAGACTTACTATCCTAGTTTACTTTTCTATACACACACACACACACACACACACACACACACACATATGAATGAAATGATACTCACTTTAGCAGTTAACTTGAAGGAGTTGGCATTTACTAGATGGGAAAGGTAAAAGGGAATATATCCATATTCCATATCTATATGGAATTAGTTTTAAAAGGATGAGAATTCTAAAGCAAAGTTGGGAGATTTGTGAAAGAGAAGCTATCATTTGTATAAGAGCCAAAATGCGAATCGGATTCATTAACTCCTAAGGACTGGAATGGGACTATGCATTGACATTCAGATGGGCAATTGACCCAGAATACTGGTTATAGGCAAAGCTAATCCATACAAAGCACAGAAGGTGATGATGAAGTGGAGGTGAGTGCCCTGGAGGGAAAGGATACTCACTTTAGCAGCTAAGTTGAAGGAGTTGGCATTTACTAGATGGGAAAGGTAAAAGAGAAACATTTGTTGGAACAGGGAGAAAACAAGGTGGCATTTGGAGTGAAGTCTGAGAGGTGTGTGAGATACCTAACCAGTGACAAACAGCACATATCAGATATCCTGTTCAAGTAAAAAATCTGGGCCAAGGATATGAGCATAATGAGAAAAGGGACCATAAATGTGAGTTTAGAGAAGAAAACACCAGGAAAGAGAAATAATTGCCAATTACATGTTTCTTGAATACAGATTATTATTTTTAATTTCAATGATGTTGTTTTATTAGTTCTTTAAGAATTTTGTTGAAATATTTTAATCATCTTCACCCCTTACCACAACTGCTCCAAAATCAGCCATCCTTCCCTACCCACCAAATTTTGTAATTTGTTTCTTTCTCTTCTTCCTCCTCTTCCTCCTCCTCTTCCTCCTCCTCTTCCTCCTCCTCTTCTTTTGAGAATCCCTTAAGTTTAATCTGTGCTTCTCAAATATTGTTGGATATGAAGCTCTCAAAAAGGCTGTGGTAGACTTACCAGGGACTACAGTCTTATAGAAAATTGACTCTGCCTCTCCCTGCAGTTATCAATTGTCATTTGATCAGGGTAGACTTCATGGACATCTCCCTTCTTTTGTTGTTGTTTAGTCTGGAGGTGCAGTGGAAAGTTTTTAGGAAGAAAAATTATCATTTTATGATTATAATAATGTTAACAATACCAATATTACACTGATATAAATTATGATAGTACTACAGAACAATCAGAAATGTTGTTAATAGTCGCAAGACAGTTTTCTCTCTTCCTGGAGAGTTCCAGCTTCTATGTCACTTGGAGTTCCGTATTGCAGGACATAGCTTTTCTAAATTTAATGACACTGGGAAGTGCTTAGTTAATAAGAAGACAGGATTACTGAATATTAAATTGTGTTTGCATATTCATATATTATGTCTGCAAGATATTTGAGTTGTACAGTCTGATGCTTTACTTTTGTAGGTGAATAATTAAAGATTGTCAAAGTAAAACAACTGGCCCAATAGAGATACACCATGTTTCAGAGGAAAGATGCCGTCCCCCTGCTTCAGTTTGTCCATACCTTGGTCTCTCCTTCCTACTGGAAGGACATTGTTTCCTAAATCTTCTCTGTAAGAGAAAAGTTAAATTACAAGATTATAGCATGAAATGATAAAAAACTTGTCACTTAGGATTAAAAACTCAGGAGTGTGAGGCTTTCTAATGGTTCTGGGAACTTTTAAAGAAAAATTTATAAATAGCTTCAGCAAGGTACAACTTGATAAGTTTTGACATATGCAAGCGCTTATTCAAGATAGTGATCTTATCCATCGCCCCCCCTCCCAAAGTTTCTTCTTTCCCCGTTACAATCTCTAATGCAACTTCCTCACATACCTCCCTAACCCTAAGCCCAGGCAACTACTGTTCCCTATTCTGTTGCCTCTGTTTGAGAATTTTATGTAAAGAGCTTCATTCAGTATTCACCATTAGATTACTTCTGAGATATCACCATTTTGTTGAATATATTGGCAGTTCACTCTTTCTTATTGACCAGTAGTAATCCATTGTGTGAGTATGATACAAATCACTTATCGATAACTTTTGGTGATGCTATTCATTTCAGAGGTTTTAAAAACAAAATAGCCATAAATATTTGTAAAAGTGTGATTTCTCGTATACCTTTAGTTCTCTTGGGTAAATGCTTTCAAAGAATCAAATGCTTAACTTATACAGTAGGGTTATATGTAATTTTTCAAACGAGCACTAAACTATTCTAAGGGTTATACAGTCTCACAATATATTAGAATTCCAAACTTCTATGTCTTCAATTAGCATACTCTACCATTAAATATTTCACTAGGTGCATCACAGGGCTTCATTATTGCTTTAATTGCTGTTTACATAATGATTTATTCTCTGGATCACCTCCCTATGCCTATTTGATGATTATTTATCTATTAGGTTGAATTACCTATTTAGATCTTCATTTTCTAATTTTACTATTTTATTTTTATTCAGATCTTGTATTTTGAGTTTCTCTGTCTGTTATAGGCATGCCCATCATCAAATACAGGACTTCAAGCATCTTCCCACATTCAATGGACTGTCTGTGTTTCTTTCTTTCCCTCCTTTATTGAAACCTATTTTTCTCTCACATCATATTTCCTGATCACAATTTCCTCTCCCTCTGCTAACCCAGCCTGTCTGTACCTTCTCTCCCATCCAGATCCATTCCCTTTCTGTCTTTCACTAGATAAAAACAGGCTTTTAAAATATAATAATAAAGCATAACAAAATAAAATATAATAAGATAAAACACAAACTATAAAATGATCACATGGAAATTGGACAAGATAAACAAGAAGAAGGAATAAGGAGAAGATTCCAAGAGAAGGCATATGAGACAGAGCCTTGCCCATCTTCTTATCTGTACACTCAGAGAGGCATAACATATAGGCTGAGGACCCCTGCAGACACATGCAGGCTCTATTCTTATAGTGCTAGTCTCTGTGAGTTCATATGAGCTTTGCCCATGTTAACTTAGAGGAATTCATTTTCTTGGTGTCCTCCATATTCTCTTCCTCTACCATCCTCCTGTCTCATCTTCTGTGGGGTTCCATGAGCTCTGTGGGGAGAAGGACTGCCAGAGACATCCTATTTAGGGCTGAGTGTTCAAAGGTCTCTCATTCTCTGCAATGTTAGGCTATGGGTCTGATTTTCTTCCCAACTGTTGCAGGAGGAGTCTGATGATGGCTAAGGAAGGCACTGATTTATAAGTGTAGCAGAATATCATTAGAAGTTATTTTATCACTACATTTTGTTATTGATATTTAGACTGACAGTGTGTTTCTTTTATGCTATTTTCAAATAACGGTTAACTTTAAATTTAACCATGTTTTCTTTCAGTTTGTTTTTTCTTCATGGATTGCGTTTTGAATATTATACCCAATCCAGGATCCTGATAATTTTATCTTACAGTTTCTTTTGGACACTTTATTTACAATTTGAATCCAGGTATATAATCCATTTGAAAGAAGATATGTAGAATAAAGTTTGCTATTTTGCATATTGGATAACACATATTTCAAACATCATTATGTGAAAAAGATTTTCCTTTTCTCCACTGAATGGCCCTGTGCCTTTGTTGAAGATCTGCTGTCTCCAGAGCTGTATATCTACCTTAATGTTATTCCCAACCTGTTTTGTTTAGTTTTTCTTCATAAATTAAAAAATTAGGTTTTTGTCATTGTCGTTGTTCAGGTTTCATTTTCTTTCTCAAAGGTGTCTTGTTGCTTTTGAGATGTGAGTTAGGATTGCAGTTGATCTATGAGTCAGTTTTCAATCCATTGCATCAGTACAAAAATACAACTTTGAAATTTATTCTTTAAGAACTCAACTATGACTTAATGTATAGTCCTTGCCTGATATGGGCAAGTGCTTACATTCAGTCCTTAGTATGTGCACATATACACATTTATAATACATCCTTATAGTTTTCAGTGCATATAGCTTATGAATCTTTTATATATCTTTGCATGACAGTTTTTGATCATGATGAAAACATTTTTTATCTCATTTTTTCTAACCATAGTGAATAGAATACGTTTATCTTTGTATGATAAGTTTATATCTCGCAAGCTTATTAAGATTGCTTAAAACTTTAAGTAGCTTCCCTTCAGATTTCCTGGGATTTTCTGAATACATGTTTATATAATCTGCAAGCAAAGACACTTTTAGGTCTCTAATTTCATTCCTTTTTCTTATTTTGCTGCATTAGCTAGAACATTCCAGGCAATGTTGATGAGAAGTGGTGAAAGGAATATTCTCTTTTTTTAATAAAATATTTATTCATTTTATTTATTTATTTATTTATTTATTTATTTATTTATTTATTTATTTATTTCACATTCCGGCCACAGCTTTCCCTCTTTCTTCTCCTCGCCACATTCTCTACCCCCAACATCCCCCAAACCCCCACCTCTCCATCTCCTATTCCCCCATCCCCATCCCACTCCCATCCACTCCTCTGCTTCTCATCAGAATAGGGTCAGTCTCCATGGATATCAACCATCAATGCCACATCAAGTTTCAGTAAGACCAGGCTCCTAATTCTCTATAAAGGCTACACAAGGCAAGTTACTATGGGAAGGGGTCTCAAAGGGAGGCAACAGAGTCAGAAACAGCTCCTGCTCCCACTGTTAGGAGTCCCACGAGATGATCAAGCTATACAAATATAACTTTACGCAGAAGACCTAAGTTAGTCCCATGAAAGCTCCCTGGTTGGTTGTTCAGTTTCTATTAGCTCCTATGAGCCAATTTAGTTGATTCTGTAGATTTTCTTGTGATGTCCTTGATATCTCTGACCCCTGCAGTCCTTCTTCCTCCTCTTCCACGGGATTCACCAAGCTCTGCCTACTGTTTGGCTATAGGTTTCTGCTTCTGTTTCCATCAGTTAATGGGTGACATGTTTATATGTCCTTTCTCATGACAGTTGGGGCTAGATGCTAATCTATGAGTATAACATTAGCAATCATCTCATTAACATTACTCTTTCTTTCCTTCTTTCCTTCCTTCCTTCCTTCCTTCCTTCCTTCCTTCCTTCCTTCCTTCCTTCCTTCCTCCCTCCCCCCCTCCGTCCTTCCTTCCTCTCTCTCTCTCTCTCTCTCTCTCTCTCTCTCTCTCTCTCTCTCTCTCTCTCTCTCTTTTCATGTTCCATTCTCTGGCCTATTAAGGCCCTGGCTTCTGGTTCTCTGGGCAATGTCAGCCATTGAATATTTTGGGCAAATTGTAGGCAGGGCAAACTGTAGGTCAAAGGTTTTGTGGTTAGGTTGAGAAGAAACATTCATGTCCTTTTCTCTTTTTTTAAGTCATGAATAGCTATTAAAATTTGTAAAGAGCCGGGCATGGTGGACCACGTCTTTAATCTCAGCACTCAGGAGGCAGAGGCAGGAGGATTTCTGAGTTCGAGGCCAGCCTGGTCTACAAAGTGAGTTCCAGGACACCCAGGGCTATACAGATAAACCCTGTTTCAAAACAAACAAACAAGCAAACAAACAAAAAATTGTATTCTATCTGTATTTTCATGGTGATGAGCTGCCATTTGTATTTTTCCTCTTTAAAAAGAATAATAAAATGAATTATGTGCTTCATTTTCTGCTGTTAAACCATATTTATTCTGTCAGTTTAAACAACTGTTTGCTCTTCATACATTGCCTTTTTCATAAATTGTTGAGTTAAATTTGCTGAAGTTTTATTTTAAATTTTGCAACAGTATCTGTGATGAATTTTCTGTAGTATCTCCATCAGGATTGGTATCAGAATAAAGTCAGCTTCAAAATTTGAGTTTGAAGATATTTTTTTCTGTCATTGTGTGAGAGTTTGTGTATAGTTGTTATTACTTCTATAAGTGTTTGGTAGAATTCATCAGTTAGACTTTGATGGGTTTTTTTGGAATATTTTCAGTTTTAAGTTCATATCTTCGGTCAAAATATAATCTGGCTATTATATATAAATATAATAAACCTAAATATATAAAACCTACATATGTTAGGTTTTATATTTATATTTTATATATTTTTTGAATGTGCCTTGGTAGTTAAATATCTTAAAGGGTTTTTTTTTTTCTATTTTGCCTAAGGTATTGACTTCATGGGGACTTTTTTAAAGTCTGTGTAATCCTCAGAGATCCCCATTCCTGCCATATTGAGTTCAGTAATTTATTTCTTTTTTCTTTTTTAATCCTAAACCCATTTACTAGAGGATTGTCAATTTTATTGATGTTCTCAAATAATGGCTTTTGAATTCATTAGGTTTTCTCCAATTTGTGCTATAATGCTAAAGTGATTTCTATCTATTTTCTGTTTTGTCTCAATAATGTATTCACTTTACATTCTAATCACAGCTGCTCTCTGTCCTCTCCTCCCAGCTCCATACTTACAAATCCCTTCCCTCACTACCCTCTTCCCTTCTCTTCAAAGTGTACACCCCTCCCTGGGACATCTAGTTCCAGCAGAACTAAGCTATCCTCCTCCCAACTGAGGCCCAACCACGCAGTCCAGTTAGGGAAAGGAGATCCAATGGCATGCAACAGAGCCAAAGAGCACCCACTCCAATTATTAGAGGACCCACATAAAGACCAAGCTGCACATCTGCCACAAATGTGTAGGGGTCTAGGTACAGCCCCTCCATGCTCTCTGGTTGGTGGTTCAGTCTCTGTGAATTCCCCTGGGCCCAGGTTGGTTGATTCTGTAGCTCTTCTTGTTGTATTCTTGACCCCTGCTGCTCATTCAGTTCTAACCCTCATTCTTCCATAGGACTCCACAAGTTCCACCTAATGTTTGGCTGTGGGTCTCTGCATCTCTTTCTATCTCTACTATTTAATGATACTCTTCTATTCTTGCAGACAGAAACCTATCATAACTCTTTCCTGTGGTGTTTCATCCAACAGTGGATGGTTTATTTACCTATATAAATTTGGTTTCATTCATTTTTTTCTGGTAGTTCAACATACAAGTTAAAGTAATTAATTTAAAATCATCTTTTCAAATATGGGCATGAATAAAATGTATGCTGTCTACATTATTACTTTATTATCCAATGGACATTGCTATCCTTATTTGCATTCATTTAAAAATGCATTCTAATTTTCTTTTTGGACCAATGAGTTATTTAGAATTGTGGGGGTTTATTCCAAATATTTGAGAGTTTAAAAGTATTATTCACATATTGACTTCTTATATGATTCATTATAGTCAAGGAATATACTTTCTATGATATGAATCATATTTTATTTATTAAAAATTGGTTTCCAAGACTACGGATACAATTTCATGCTTAAGAATACTTAAAAAACAAAGTGAGGGACAGAGTTCATATCCGAGCACGTAAGTAAAAGCTGGTCATAGTCTTGTGAATGGTGGAAACCACAGCATTGAGGGAGACAGAGATAAGAGGATCAGTAGGGATTGTTGGCTTCCAAGATCACTCCAAAATATAAGTTCCAAGATCAATGATAACATGCTTCAGAGGAAAAATTCATACAGTGTTTAAGGAGGAAAAATAATACCATCATATGACCTCTGTGACCTTCTGTCCACAGCCCACTGGTAAATACACACGCATACACACACACACACACACACACACACACACACACACACACACACACACACACACACATACACCAGGAAAACATTTTCACAATATATCCACTCTTGGAAAACAACACAATATTTGAAAAGTATATGTGAAGAACAGAACTGAATTTGAATAGAATAGCAAAAGGTATTTTTGCATGAACTGCTCTATATTACAGTGAGCTACATTAGCTCTAATGAATGGTTGATTTTCTCTAGGTCTTTCAGGTTTTCTGTCTACTTGCCATTCAGAGAAAGGACTGGTATCTATGACTGTAATAATTGACTTCTTAACTTTGGTTTTCTGCATTTTCTCTTCATAAAACCCATGTTACCCTTTCAATACAAGTACACAGGGCTACAACTAGCTCCCCCTCCTTGATGTGTAGAAGTCCCATCTGTGAGAAGGTGATGAATAAGAAGCACCTTCTTTCTCTCTCGTGGAGTTCATTGGTATTTGCCATTTTGTGTCCTTCCTTGGAATCTAGTTAACCAGAAAGCCTACTCTAGTTTAGGTTGTTTTAGTTGAGAAAATTAATCTAGGTCCTATTATTTCATTTTTACTACAGGTACAGTTGTCATGGGTATAGTGAAACCACTCACCCTCCAAAAGTCCTTAAATGCACACCTCTTTGTACATGCTACAGTACATTGGGCAGCAATAACTGAGATTAGTGAATTATTTGAAAACAGAAACACACAGTTGGGAGGATGCATTTTGGGGGATATAAAGGGGTTTGGAAGATGAAAATGGAGATAGTCACTACCATATTTAGTTGTATACATGCATGACATTCTCACAAATGAAGACTTTTTTTTAAAAATCTAAGCAAAAGTTAAAAAAATATATATAATACAATAGCCTTGTCTCCAGTCCAAATCTGGATGTTGAGCCTGTGGTCCTCAGTGCCCTGACTTCCTTCATGGTGCCATATTCCTTCTAATAATTAGTGTTACTTCCTTCCTACCCTGCACCATTTTACCCCCTTCTGTTGTCCCATTCCCCAACCTGCATTTGCATATTCATTTCTTAATCAACTTCAAGCTCTAGTCAAGTGTGGAATTTTCATCAGTCCATCCTGATGTCCCCATAGAAGTTGTATTTAGTTTTTCGTTGTTATGAACTTAATTTATGGTACCTGTTCTAATCCCTTGGACATTTTAGACTTGTCTCAGTTTGTACAATCTGTTATTCTTCCTATTGTATTGTTCCTTAAGAATAGATTCAACCTTTCATTTGTCCATTTGTTCAAAGAATTATCATAAAGCTATTGCACATAGAAAATGCTTCATGTGGTTATAAAATAAGTGAGTAAATGAGTTAGTAGATATTTGAAGAATATTTTTATGTTTACTTATTACAGATTGACTGAGAATTATCAATTATTTTTACAAATATTAAGAAAAATGGGACCTTTCAGGAGTTTCTGGTCAAAGTATGGGTAAGGTCTGCTGAGCAAAGGGCAAGAATTTGACACAGAAATTGCTCTCTGAATAATGATTTTGTTTTGCTCAAGGAAATTAAGAAAAGATAGGTTAGAATTTTGGAAAATGACGTTAAAAACAAAAGCACTTATTTTCCAGTTACTTCCTGAGAAACTCAGAACATTTACTAGTGAGAGAATATTTTCGGGAAGTTGTGGGCTGGCCGGCCGACCATGCATGAAGCGGCAGCATGTGGCTGGGGCAGATGGGAGTGGATAAGGGCAGGAATAAAAGCAGAGGAGGGACTGTGGGTGTGAGCTGAACAGAACACCATGAATGAGAAAAAGAAAAGCTTGGTTAACTTGATATTGAGAAACAAACTGTCTGATAGCAATAGCCTTATGGTGTAGACTCACAATACTGAAGAAAAACAATCTTCCTACCAATTAGCTCAGGTAGAAAGTCCTGAAAGGCTTGTATCCCCAGTTTCTTCAGTTAAAAGTCAGAACCCACAAAGTAAACGAGATAAGAAGCATTGGGGCATCAGTTTAGGGGACTTCTGTACTACAAGGTCATCAGTATGAACAAATGTGCCATCACCAGAGTACAAAGGCAGAAAAACTAGGTAACCCAAATCATGCAGGTCTTCCAAAAATAACCAGATAATAATAATACGGCAGAAATCTTTCATTTGTGCCATCAGGCTACTCTCTATACTCATACCTTGCCTTTGAGGTCAATTGAACATACAGTGTAATCAGTGTGTTATGTCTTTTCTTCCTCTTGCCTTTCCCTCTCACAGTGCATCAACAAAAGTTGTCAATGTTGGCTGTGAAACTAGCTGTGAGCATCTGCGTTCCTTACCATCTTGCTACCACTCAGCATTTCCTTCAAAATGCTTTCCCCCTGCCTCAGAGATCCCTAGAATACTGTAGGGACTGTAGCAGGCTTCTGTCTTTGGTGAAAGAAAAATCAGAATATAATATATCTTGAGAGTCTAGTCATATTTCATTTAGTGATGGTACTAGTGTTTTTTCCTTAGTGAATGAAGTACACAGACATATTTCTTTGGAATTAAAACATCCTACCTCTGTGCACACCACCTATGAGTCCCAAGAATAGACAAAGTCATGGCTGTCCTTACATTATCTCTGTGCATGCCATCTAAAACAGGAATTAAATGTGACTGCTCCCCTATGCATAAGCAGTACAAAGTTCTTCTAACTACTTTTAAATTCTAACATATACTGCTTGCATGATTTGATTAATGTAAGCTTTCTGACTTGTCTTTAGGATAAAGTCTTAAGCAACTTGTGGTATAGTAAGATGATGATATACATGCTA
This sequence comes from Mus musculus, assembly GCF_000001635.26. Classification (NCBI taxonomy): domain Eukaryota; kingdom Metazoa; phylum Chordata; class Mammalia; order Rodentia; family Muridae; genus Mus; species Mus musculus. The sequence continues at coordinate 91,711,149 of NC_000073.6, forward strand.
CACCAGAATTAGATCTATGTCTTAAATGAAAGCTGGAGCTAGTTAAAGACAGTGTGCATGCCTTTCTCACATAGTTGACAGGTGCAGGTGCCTGCCTGTATACCTAATACACGTGTATGTTACCCACTTGCTGCCGATTTACAATTTTTCACTCTAATTCTACCTCCGTGGCCTGCCACCCAAAGCTTGTGGTAGAAGCACTTTTCACCACTTTCTTCCTCCTACTTCCTTCCCCCCACACACTTATGGTATGTGCAGTTTTGCCAGACCCATATGAAGACAGGGGAACACTGATGCGATTGCTTCTTGTTTTTTACGAGTGTGGGAATCAAAATACTTCCCAATGAAAACATCTGCCTTTGTGCAAGTCACGCCCAGTTATCCCCCCAAAGAAATGCTCTGATTAACTTTTTTTAAAGTCTTAAGATAGCAGTTTGTGTAGCCGATCTAATTAAGAAGTTTATGTAACAGATCTGCAGGTTTTTTTTTTTTTCCTTCTTCAACTGGGTTCTTTGAGCTCAGTTTGAATGTTACCGACTTTCGATATGCAACGGCCAAGTGCTTCCCGAGCTGAGAATTATCAGCTTCTGTGGGATACAATTGCTTCTTTAAAACAATGTGAAGAAGCTATGCAACACGCGTTCATTCCGGTAAGGAAGATGCTTTATTTACTTAAGGATTCTTTTACTCATCTCGTTAGTTCTTGACACATTGGAAAGAAAGATTTTCTGTATATTTAAAGATGTGTCATCTTTATAGTTAAATCTCTATAGTTCATGTAGTTTTTGCTCCAGATAAATGTATGTCTGTTCTTGTTTGCTTTGTATGAATTCTGATTTCTTAATATGACAAAATATTGATTAGTGACAAAGAGTAATAGTGGTCTAAATTAATAATTAGTGGTTTCTAATAGTGGCACACACTAAAGATGAAATGTAATACTGATATTCCTCATACTAATATTTGTAGTTTCCTGCAGTTTATAGTTCCTGGTACCCAAAAAGTAGCTTCAATAACTTTGTCAGATGATTTTTATAGACAGATGTAAAGGTCTTGAATTAGCTTTTGTGTCTTGTGCTGATTTAAATAAACTCCAGATTACAGGCTTTCTTAAGAAGTATAATCATTTCTTCAATAGTGACACTATACTCGCATATCTGTGAAGAAGTCTGACAGAACCTATAAGTATACAAAATGACTCCATAAGTGAGGTTTTCTTGTCCCATGTTGTAGAAACAACTGCTCTTACAGTTTATCCAAGTAGGGGACGAGAGAGACCACTGATAGGCTGAGGTGACTTGAACAGTATGTGGAAGAAGCATATTAAAGTAGTTGAGTCTTTTTAAAAATGTGTTTTTAAAGCTTTGAGGTAACAAATGAAGAATGATGGAAAAGTCTTCAAAATTAATCCTTATTAAAAATCACTACAAACTTCCTCCAAGAAAATATACTACTTGTGGCCTAGAAACTCAAGAGATATGCTTCCTTCAACAATTGAAAAGTCCAAATATTCTTTAAAGTTCAGATTACTCTCAAAGTTCTCATATTGCACATAATCATAATTTTCTCTGCATTTTAGAAATCATCTAGATATTTCAAAGACTTCCTGCTGTATTTGAGTTTTTTCTAACTGAATTCTGTGTTCTTGTTGGATGACTCAAGGCCAATCTTGAATATCAACAGCATAATACACAGTTTCTGTAAGGAATTTTAAAAATGGGTATTTGGAAACTCTCAGGGTCATATGAAGTTACAATGATTCTGATTTGAACTGGAACACATATATTAAGTTTGTTTCTATGTTTGTCAAACTCTTCTTTCTTTCTTTTATCAAGAAGAGTTCTATATTCCCCAAGAACATTCAGTATTTACTCTGTAAGCAACGATTTCTTAGAAATCATTGCTTCCCCCATTCACGGATGCTAATAAAATCTCTAATTAATTGTCAAAAGTATTTAAGTATTTTATTCTTTGTCTTTCTGAAATTTTGTAATTTTTCAGGGAGAAGCTACTGGCAAATATCCAATGTTTTAAAATATTCTGATTATTAAATATGGATCATCACAGTTTTTGAAAAAATAAGAAAGCATAGCTAATGTTAAAAGAGCAAGTGAGGGTAATGCTCTTTGAATTGAGCCTCAGTTCAGTTTGATGAGTTTATTTTGTCCTTAGAAAAATGACTCTGATGCCACCTACATGTGATCTATAGCCTTGTGATTTGTATTGTATATAATTGTATGTGCTTTTTATACACAGACATGTAAATTTGTTTACACACATATACACATATACAATTACATATGGCATTTCAGTTTAGTGATAGCCTTCACTGTTTAGAATACTTCAAATTCTGTGCTGGTGCTGTCATATTAAAGAAATGACAGAATGTTTGCCTCAGTTAATTGCCCCCTATAAAAATAATCCTAATACTCCATTGTGTAAATATACCACATTTTCTGTATCCATTGTTCAATTGAGGGGCATCTGGGTTGTTTCCAGCTTCTAGCTATTATAAATAAGGCTGCTAAGAACATAGTGGAGCATGTGTCCTTGTTATGCGTTGGAGCATCTTTTGGGTATTGCTCAGGAGTGGTATATCTAGATTTTCATGTAAAACTATTTCCAATTTTCTGAGGAACCACCAGATTGTTTTCCAAAGTGGTTTTACCAGCTTGCAATCCCACCAGCAATGGAGGAGTGTTCCTCTTTCTCCACATCGTTGCTAGCATCTGGTGTTGCCTGAATTTTATCTTAGCCATTCTGTTTGGTGTAAGGTGAAATCTCAGGGTCATTTTGATTCTATGCTTGCTGACAGGAGCCTGGTATAGCTGTCCTCTGAGAGGCTCTGCCAGCACCTGACTAACACAGATGCAAATACTCACAATCAACCATCAAACTGAGCCCAGGGACCCCAATGGAAGAGTTAGGGGAAGGACCAAAGGAGCTTAAGTGGATTGCAACTCCATAGGAAGAACAATGATATCAACTAACAGGACCACCCAGGGCTCCCAGGGACTAAACCACCAACAAAAGAGTAAACATGAATGGGTCCATGGCTCCAGCTGCATATGTAGCAGAGGATGTCCTTATCTGGCATCAATGGGAGGGGAAGCCCTTGTTCCTGTGGAGGCTCTATGACCCAGTGTAGGGGGATGCCAAAGAGGTGATAAGGGAGTGGGTGGGTGGAGGAACACCTCTTAGAGGCAAAGCAGAGAGTGGACTGGATGGGGGCTTGCAGAGGGGAGACTGGAAAGGGGAGAATATTTGGAATATAAATAAATGAAGTAAACAATAAAAATGTTAATAAAAATAATCCTAATAATTTTTAAAAGTAAAATATTTCAAAATCAATGATATATATATATATATATATATATATATATATATATATATATATACCAAATATATATATTTAGTAATATATATAGTATATATGTAATATACTATATTATTATATAATATATCAGTGGTGCTGATTTTAGGGAATCTGGCTTGAACAGTTCCAAAGCAGTTAAGTGCTCTCCCCTGCATGCACTGTGAGAGTATGTATTCCAAGGAAATGATTAGAATGGTCTGGAACTTACAAGCTCTGGATCATTTCTTATACATATGGGAGACGTAAATCAATACAATTCTGTAAACCAGTTCTGTAAACTCTGATGTACAATCTAAAACTGTAGTGGTAGTCTATTTCCAGGTGATAACCCTCTAACCATACATAACATAACATTGACCGTAGTGGCAATAAAGGTGGAGTAACCCATACTCTATCATATAACTCAAAGGAGTTTGCAGAGAAGAAGGAAACCAAACTGTGACACTCTTCAATTCCAAGATTTGATTCACAAATCAGATCATGCCCTGTAGTGATGAGATAGAAATCAACTCAGGACTTTTAGGTTCATCTGTTGGACCCAACTGCCCTGAGCTCAAAATAACAACAAAGATTTTCCCATGTCTTTTAGTATTAAGTGCTTGGCTCATGTAAGTTAATAGATATTGAATGCAGGGATGAGTAAACATCCTTCATGAAATCTTAGGAACTCAATCTACCACAGTGCTTTGGGGTATCTTCTGGTATCTCTGGGCGTCAGAGAAATCTGAGAGTTTATCATTTTATTAAAATGGTTATATATGTTTGTAAAATAGCTGAAAGTTAGTAGTCCTTTTTTGTAAAGACATATGTTTATTTTTATTTATCAGTTTGTTGAGCTCATTCCTGTGTTCTGGAGACCTTGTTATCTAACTGCTAGCCACTATTATCCTCCCAAGATAAGGGCACAAAGAGAAATCTTTATTTTTTGAAGGCACCATCACTTCATCAGAGACTTCATGACCTCTTGACTCAATGGTGCTTACTGTCTCTTCCCTCAGTACTGTTTCCTATATGTTGATAGTCAACATGGTGGGATTTAGTAAACTCATTCACTATGGGATTCCATATGCTATTAGTGCAATCCATCCTCCCATCTTGCTAATAGGCACTAGGCTTCTGTCAATAAAAGACCAGGTGCAATAGTGTTCATTCACTCTCTTCAATAGCATTAGTTCTTGGTTCAGGTTCCTCGGCTGGCTTACCTCATTGTTCCTCCTGTCCCAGTACCCTAACATTAAATTTAAAGTCCCTCAAATGGCTCTCTGTGTGGACAAACAGAGAACCTTGTTACACTTGCCAGGGAGTGAAGCAGAGAAGAGAGAAGCAGAGATAAAATGTGGATGAAAAGAAAAGAACAAAGCTGGAGTAAAGATGAACAAATCAACTGAGAATCCCATGCCTCGGTGTGAGAGTCTGTCATTCCAGAAGTGACTCACATCCTCCCTCCCTACCTTCCCACAAGCCTGACATCACATGGCACTCCTTTTCTTTCTTTAGAAAGCCTGATGAACAGTGAGTAGGGACTCAAGTAAACTGCTTTGTGAGATGACACTGCTGTCATTACTCCCATGTTACAAAGTCAGTGGGGCTAGGTTCCTTGTCAACAGCAAATAACCAGTAAAACCAGGAGTCCTGGCCTCCTTGTGTAGCTTCATGCCTAGATACTAGAGACTAGAATATTATTTTTCTTTGTCAGTGGTGTGATGTGGTCCTAAGGGAAGTATCCTGAAAAACAACCCTGCTGAGAGAAACTATGGGCCTCTCTTCCAGAGAGAGAGAGAGAGAGAGAGAGAGAGAGAGAGAGAGAGAGAGAGAGAAAGAGAGAGAGAGAACCCCTGGCATCGACCCATTTGATTTTATCCTTAGCCTGTTCTTTTTCCTTCCTTCCTTCCTTCCTTCCTTCCTTCCTTCCTTCCTTCCTTCCTTCCTTCCTTCCTTCCTTCCTTCCTTTCCTTCCTTCCCTCCTTCCTCTCTCTCCCTCTCTCTCTGCCTCCCTCCCTCCCTCCCTCCCTCCCTTCTTCCCTCCCTCCCTCCCTGCCTGCCTTCCTTCCTTCCCTCCCTCCCTCTCTGCCTCCCTCCCTCCCTGCCTGCCTTCCTTCCTTCCCTCCCTCCCTCCCTCCCTCCCTCCCTTCCTTCCTTCCTTTGTTCCTATCATCTGTCTTTTTCATTTTTTTGTGTTTTATACTGTACTTAGTTAATGGATTTCTCTTATGTGCCCCCCCACCCATGACCCTGTGACTCTCGTGGCAATACCATGTGTGTCTTTTTTCTCCGTATGTTCTGCTCTGCTCAAAACAGTACCCAAAGCAATATCTCTGCTAAGTGACTCTGTGGTGGCTGATTAACCCAGGAGAAGTGCCAATTTAAGCAGTGGTGAGACGAGAAAGAGGAAGTGATCCTTTTTGTCTATGTATTCTCAAAATGCGCCTTCTCAGCTCCAGGATGCCTTCCCTTAACTGCCACTGGCTCTTCTTTAGGAGCCTGCTTAGGTCAGCTCTAAATAGCATTTGTTCAGTAATGGCTTCCAGTCCTAGTTCGTGGTGTTCCAAGAGTGTTTTGTCCTCTCCGAGTTCTAAATATTATTTGACCCATCATCTTCTGTCTTGCTGGATTTCTTTTTCTATTTTATTCTTCTTGCTTTCACTTCCTAGTCTGTTTAGTAATACCCCAATTTTTGTTTTAGAACTTTGTGAAAATATGAATAAACTTATTAAAGTTCTAATACTAAAGAATTCCTGATAGTAAACACATTAGGATGACATTTAGTCTATGGAGGCATTTAGTCTAAGGTCGGGGTGGGGGGGGGGCACTTAACTAGACATGACTGGATAATTACAGCATAGTAACTGAGTGCATTTTTGAAGATTGTTGGTAAAGTGTAATGAGTTGCTGCCTTTTTCTTTTAAATAAAACAAAATTACAACAAAACCCATCTCTCTACCTCAGATGTTTAGTTTGCAATATATACCTGGGACACACACACACAATGACACTGGCTACAGAATGCTTTCCCTGTATTCCAATATTGCTCATTGTAGAGTGTTTTTATTAACTCATCAATTCCATGGTATTAGCACAGATATGTGATATTGTACAACACAGTAAACTCCATACTCAGCCATTCCTACATGCCTCACACATTCTGGAAACTGAAAAAAATAGAACTCCACAAGTATTTGTTGAAGCAAAAGTTGTTCAAAATTAAAAATAGAAGCTTTCTCTAATAGCAGAAAAGGATTGAAAGCAATGTACATCAAATCCTATCTAGATCTGGTATTATAATAGTGTACTATTAATATCTAATGCATCAGTTAAATATTTTTAAGTGGGGATATGTCCAAAAGCAATGGCATTTATCTTTTTTTAAATAATAAAATGCAGGGAAAAAAGACTTGTTCAAGTGGACACACTAAGAAAAGGTCAGAGATCTAATGATAAGTCCTACCACATACACACTCAATCTACCTACCTATCTACCTACCTACCTACCTACCTACCTACCTACCTACCTACCTGTCTATCTCATCTATCATCTATCTTTCTATGTTTGGGGTCCTGACTTTAAGGAATGGTTTTAATAGAAAACAAGAGAAAGAAGAGATATACATAATGATGCAGTCTAAATAAGGTTTGATCCTCTGCCTACCACTGTCCCAAATCTAAATACTTCCTGCAAAGTTAATGTGTCCTATAAGGTCCTCTAGCAAATTAAACTGCAAATCTTTATCCAGGGGATTAGTTCTTCTTTTGTGTACCCCAAGGGTATCAGAGTTCTCCCAGAATAACATTTTTGGAGAATTATGATTTGGGGGATATTTTTTTCTTTCAATAATATCATAGCAAGAGAGAGTAGTACACATGTCTGTTTAGAATATGTTCTTTCTGGACACATAGGCTAGTGATATTTCCCTATTCTTTAAGAAACTTGCCTGTATCTTAAACTGATATAATTAACAGAATACAATTAGAAACCAGGGCTAGAACCCATTCAGTTAGATCCAGGCACTGTGTGTAAGAACCATAACTTCTCAGCTTTTTATTGCTTTTGAAAGAGCTGGTGTATACAACTCCACCTTGTCAGTTTGAGATTATGTCTCTCCAAGGCACCTAGGCTGGCCTTAATTTAAAATCTTCTTGCTTCAGATTAGATACTAGGATTACAGACACTTCTCATTTTTAACTTGTATAGAAACTAAAAATTTACTTAACCACTGCTGTTAGTGGGCCTGTTGCTACTACAGCTAGACTTATCTTCCTTCCTTTGTCTTTCTTACTACAACTTTCAAAAAAACTATAAAGTTTATAGTTTTATAGTTATTAGTTTTCATTACAGAAAGCTAAAATGGCTAGGACCAGAAATATTCCAACAGATCAAACACTACTAGACTGTCTATTTAATGGCTTTATCTGATTCACAGGTCTGGTTAGGCTTAGGACCATATCTCTGCTGGGTCTAATCTTTCCTCTGGAGCTTAATAGCTTTGTCGATTTACTCAGACTCCAATCCTCAGTTTTCTCCTCTATAAATCTAGATACTTACATTGTTGGAGGATTCTTTGAGATTTACTGAGATACGCGTTAAACTTTCATGATAATTCTTAACCAAATAATGAGCTTAGTCAGGATTACTCCCACTCTTATGAGTGTTGTTGAAATTTTGAGTGTTGTCCCAAAGTAATGTCGGCTCTCACAAGTTACATAGTGCATTTATATAATATCTTAATGTCTTTTTATTGTATGTGAGATTGACTAGATAATACATCATTTCCATTTAAAATGGACTTGACTTTTCAGAAAGATAAATTCAATCTGACAACAGCATCATAAAGGTGAGGTGTCTTTGACTCCTGCCTGCTGATTCCTATTGGTAGCTATTTGTAGTGACACTTTAGCCATATTCAAATGGGAGTTATAATTAAAATCAGAAATCATCTAATCCTTCTTAATAATTGCCCTGAACTTTGGTGTAAGTTAGAGAGATAGGTGATATGACCAAGTTCCATCAATCCCAGATACTACTGCAGAGAACAGCATTGTGGGGTCCATGCATGTTTGAAAGCAAACATTCCAAAACTTCCTATGGAGCAGGAGTGGATAAAAAGGAGACAGGAGACACACATCTTCCAATATCCAAATTAAAAATAGCTATTCCATTTTCTGATTTGTTGATAATATCCAATGTAAATAACACCAATTGAGGTTATAGTTCATGTGTGTGGCTGCTATTTCAATGAACACATGTCTGAGAGTGCAGAGGAAAGAAAACTTTAGCCTGAAAACTATCATTCACTTCTAACTTCAGACACAGTTTCTCTCTGTCTCTGTCTCTATCTAAGTCTGTCTCTCTGTCTCTCTGTCTCTCTCTCCCTCTCTCTGTCTCTCTCTGTCTCTGTCTCTCTCTCTCTCTCTCTCTCTCTCTGTGTGTGTGTGTGTGTGTGTGTGTGTGTGTGTGTGTGTGTGTGTGTGTGTGTGTGTGTGTGTGTGTGTGTGTGTGTAAATGAATATGAAGGTATGAGGAGGACCTCAGGCATGATTTCTCACAATACTACCCACTCTGGTTTTGAGTCAGGGCCTCTCACTGGCCTGGTACTCACTCATTCTGTTAGGTTGACTGGATGTGAGTCCTGGGGACCTCCCTGTGTCAAATCCTCCCAGCTGAGGAACTACAAGTATGTGTCATTGCTCCTGAGTATTTTATAAGAGTCGTGGGCATCAGACTTGGTCACTTGTGCTTACACAGTAAGCACTTCACCAATAAAGCTATATTCCTGGCTCCAATATTCCTTCATTTCACTCTGGAACACTGTTGAATATTGTGTCTAGGATAATAGGTGAGTTGAGCAAGCAAAATCCCTGTGTTACATACAGAATAATTGACCATTAGAATGCTTGTTCAAAACAGAAAAGCCAAGAAAATCATATTCCTGCCCTAGGAAGCTGAGGCAGCTGCAAGACCAGGAACTGGCTGGCATTTCAGATTTATAGTCTCTTGGCTTGAAGAACAAAGAGTCCATTGCTTATTTAATGACAATGTACAAGGACATCTGTATAATATCTTCTCTGCTACCAACAAATGCCAGCAGCAGCTAGCAAGCCTCTGTTTTCTAAATACCATCATTTCTTTCTTTCTTTCTTTCTTATATATCCTCAGTGATTTTCTTCATTAAAATAGATTCCTAGCAGGTATTTATCTTGAGGCAAAATGAAGATGAGCTAGCTTGTTAGGTATTTAACATTATCACAATTTTAAGATGAAAAAAATAAAACTAAAGTATTTTCTACCTTATTCCTTTTGTAACCCAAACCAAGTGCTACCTTTCAGAGACAAGGCTTGAAGACCGACCATAAACATAAACACATCACAGTCAATAACAACTGCTCAGCAATGAACAGAAGTACAATTCTCATCCCTCTTAACACTTCCTCTCACTCAAAAGACTTATCTTATGTGTGAAATGTTTTATGACTTTATCCATGACTTCATCTACATTTCAAGCAGTGCATGATTTAGAATTAAATTATGATTAGTAGAAGTAAAAGGAAGACAGTAGATTTTTTTTTTGTCCTGGAGTTAGGAATTATGAAACATGGAGAAAAGTGAGACAAGAAGAAAGAACTCGGGGCAAGTCTCTGCTTCCCTTCAAATCTTTAGAACGCTTCATTTATTTTTTTTAATTGGATATTTTATTTATTTACATCTCAAATATTATCCCCCTTTCTAATTCTCCCCTAAAGCCCTCTATTCCACACCCCCCCCCCTGTGATTTTGTTTGTTTCTATTGCTAGTATCAGGAATAGGACCCAGGACTTGGTGACCGCTGGCCAAGTGCCCTACTACTGAACTATATCCCCAGACTATCTTATATTCTTGGGGCCACAGTTAACCAGTTTTCAAGGGAAATGTATAGACTATAAAGAATTGAATAAGAGGATGAGGAATCAAAATTTAATGAACATTCATTCAGACGTACAATACCTCATAGATTGGCCAGTTCATTAGACACCTATTTACATCATTCACCCTTGTCTCATTTAACTTTTGTCTTTCATTTCAGCTTGTCTTCTTTTTTTTTAATATTTTTTTAATATTTTCCTCAATTACATTTCCAATGCTATCCCAAAAGTCCCCCATACCCTCCCCCCCCCCACTCCCCTACCCACCCACTCCCCCTTTTTGGCCCTGGCGTTCCCCTGTACTGGGGCATATAAAGTTTGCAAGTCCAATGGGCCTCTCTTTCCAGTGATGGCCGACTAGGCCATCTTTTGATACATATGCAGCTAGAGTCAAGAGCTCCGGGGTACTGGTTAGTTCATAATGTTGCACCTACAGGGTTGCAGATCTCTTTAGCTCCTTGGTTACTTTCTCTAGCTCCTCCATTGGGAGCCCTGTGATCCATCCAATAGCTGACTGTGAGCATCCACTTATGTGTTTGCTAGGCCTGGCCTAGTCTCACAAGAGACAGCTATATCAGGGTCCTTTCAGCAAACGTTTGCTAGTGTATGCAATGGTGTCATCGTTTGGAGGCTAATTATGGGATGGATCCCTGGATATGGCAGTGTCTAGATGGTCCATCCTTTTGTCTCAGCTCCAAACTTTGTATCTGTAACTCCTTCCATGGGTGATTGTTTCCAATTCTAAGAAGGGGCAAAATGTCCACACTTTGGTCTTCGTTCTTCTTCAGCTTGTCTTCTTAAAGTCCATATGGTAGGATGGTAATAGCAAAGTAAGTCTTGTCCCTGATGGTGGAACTGCACATCCAGTACCATCCCCTCTCTACTCCCCAGTGCTTCCCAGTAGGGTAAAATTTATGATGAGTGAAATCACATCCTGATGAGACACACTCTTAGAGGTCACCTATTGTACACTTTACTCTTCAGCTAGAGTGAACTCCTGTGAGGGGTTGTGAACAAGGAGTGAGTCAGCACTCAGGTGATTTTCTGTAAAGCTGCTTCCTACCTTAATTTGTAAAATAAGGGAGAGCTGAAGATTGGGCAGATAAAGGGAAGGTGGAGGAGAAGGTGGGGAGAAAGAGAAGGAAAAAATGAAGAGGGAAAGAATGCAGAGAAGGAAGAAGAAGAAAAGTGGAGAAGAAGCACATAGCCTGGAGAAATCACAAGTTCTAAGGGGTCTCATAGATGTGGAAGATGGTAGTGTAGTGGTAGAGCTGAACCATAGACTCACAGCATGTATTCATATTAACTGAGTTGTGTTTTCATTGTCCGGGCATATTTCAATTGGAGATTTACCGCAACATTTGACTTTTGATAGCCAGGGAGGAAATACTAAAGATATCAAGTTGACCTTATTATAAATAACTTGAAATCCTTTTATGCCAAAGCAGGTAGTTATGGAGTAAAATACAAAAAAAAAAAAAGTATTCATTGTTAAGATAAAACATGAGGTATTAAATGTGTTTAGTTTGAGTTAGACCTTAGGCAAAAGCATTGTAGAAGTCAGTTTGCTTTGTCCATGATCTTTGAGTCCCCACCTTTCCTCTAAATTCCATGTTCCTCCAAAATCTTCAAGTTCCTATAAAATGTATGGTAGGATCATAACTTTGGGCAGTGCTGCCAGCAGCTGCCTACTAATGGATTTTGAGTCAAGATGAGCAGTCTTCATCTCTACTAGTTATTAGTGTAGTGACCTTGGACAAGTTGGGTTAGAGGCCAGTATATCACCCAGCTCGTCTGTGAAAGCCATATAAATTGAGGTCATAATTCTTCAGGTGGTAATGAGGATCCAAAAGTGTGAGCTCAAACTGCCTGTGTATGCTCTGAGAATGATACACCTGCAGAGAGTCCCTCTTGATGGATATACTGTAGTTTAGAATAATACAGAAGGGAGTCCATCAGTGTTGTGCACGAGCTTTCCACAGAATGAAGCCACTGTTCTTTTTACCCATTTCACTAATCCTGTTGTCTTAAAGGTTAACTCATAAGTCTTTATTTTGCTCTTATTCTAGTTCCATAGAACTAAATGCCAACCAACAATCACTTTCTATAAATAGGGTAGTAATGAAGTGAAATGTGGGGTTTACCCACCCAAACAGTTTAATTTTAGAGAAGAAATTATACATACGATATATGAACATATGTATCATCAAAGCCTTTTAAGCAGAAAGACTAGTGATTGCTCATCTTTGGTAATCAGCTGAACACACTAGAGAGAGGGAAATTCCTTTGCAGAAGTGTCTGTGTTAGATTAGCCCGTTGACATGTCTATGCAGCTTTTGTTTGATTAATGTTAACTGATTGATATAGGAGGGTCTAGTCGATAAGAAAGGTAGCTAAATGTGAGGCTGGGAGAAACACAAAGCACCATTGACCTGTGGTCTCTCAAGTCCCTGCTTGAGCTCCTGCCCTGGCTTCCCTCCATGATGCACCTTAACCTGTAACAGAAATAAACCTTTCCCTCCTCAAGTTGCTTTTGGTCATGATGTTTATCAGAGTGTCAAAAACCAAAGTAGGACAGAATTGATTTTAAGGCCACGGTGCTTTCATATATCTTATTTTTCATAAATATATATAACCTAGTATGAACTGTAATCATACAGGTAATGAGGGCTTCATAAGCGTTGGGGTCGGGTAGAGACTTGATATGCTAAGAGGGGGAAACTCAAGGAGAATTTTCGATACTAGATTGCTCTTCTGGGATAAAGAATTTGGTTAGTTTCATAAGAATGGAGACCACAGCTGGGCATGGTGGCACACACCTTTAATCCCAGCACTTGGGAGGCAGAGGCAGGTGGATTTCTGAATTTGAGGCCAGCTTGGTCTACAAAGTGAGTTCCAGGACAGCCAGGGCTATACAGAGAAACCCTGTCTTGAGCCCCCCCCGCAAAAGAATGGAGACCACAACTTACTTAGAGTATAGAAAAAGAAAGACAGAAAAGCAAAGGTGCTGTATAGGCATACACAAGTATGTTCTTGTAGGAGCGACTCCTGCCATGTGGAAAGAAAGACTAAGAGGAAAGGCAATCTGAATAATAGAACCACAAGATTTGCAGCTCTTGGGAAATTTACAATATCCACACCATGGACGGCTCTGAGAATAACACATATGGAATGAATCAGTGATTAGAGTAGATATGGTTCCTGTGGCAACAGCCACGCAGTCTGAACCATACCTGAGGTCTGAGTGTGTGAGTTCATTTTTCCTGGGATCGTCACAAAGCATTTATGTAAATAATGTAAATAGAGATGTTTTTTCTCCCCATGAGTTGGGGTTTGAGGTATTGTGGGTGGATAGTAACGCCAAGGGGCTTAAGAATCAAAAGACTTGGGTTTGAGATCTGGCTTTGATTTACTCTAGATGTCTAAGTTTGGCAAATTCACTGAATCACCATTAGCTTCTGTTTATTTATCTATAGACAAGAGAAAACACAGTCATTCTTGCTGGGGTTATATAAGGAATAAACAATGATACACAACATAAAATCTTGCCTTTTTGCCTGGCACAGTGGGAACTTGGTCTATCAATATTTTTTCCTTCTCTCTTCCTGTGGAAATTTAATTAGCAAATATGGATGAACACTTTATATATGGTGTTAAAGATAATATTGGTGTTTGAAATAATTATCAACTTGGGTTTGGTATTGATCTCAACATCAACTTTTCATGAGTCATTTATTTTAGCTTGTGTACTAAATACAAGGAAGAATGAGGGGACAGTACAGGGTCTGGAGTCTCCATAACTAACTGTCCAAACAGTCTAATCCAAGTACTGGTGAATCCAATGGAAACATAAAGGAAACCATTTGATTCCCTGGTCCTTTCTGTGTCTCATCTCCAGACTCCATGGTGCTGTATGCACAAAAGAGAAAGAGATCATTAATTTAGTCTAACTGAGTTATTTAGAGTATCATCAATTTTCTGCAAAGGATTTCATTTCTTTGAATGTTATTTTATCTGTAGTTCTGGGGATCCTGGGTTTCAAATATGGTAAGCAAAATACTCTATTACTGAGCTGTAATCAAAGCATAGATGTCCTTGTGTTAGAGGGTCAACTCTCCATAGAAAAACTTTAAACCAAGGGGCTGCAATACTAACTGTGGTATTGATGAAGAAATTCATTGAGTAGAATAGATTTCTGTCTACTCATCCAGTCTCTACAGGGTTAGGAAACTAATCCTGTATAGTGAGTGGCTAGGGGTTACTGTTTTGGGAAAAATATTGATAGGTTCAAGATCTTTCTGTTCCAAGTTAAACATTAGAAAGGTTACTTCATACTGTTTAAAAAAATCCACTAGGCTTTTTGGTTTTATCGTTAAGAAAGTTCATGAGAAGGAAGGAAAGACCAACCAGACACTGCCCCACCCGCGGATCCATCCCATATACAACCACCAAACCCAGACACTATTGCATATGCCAGAAAGATTTTGATGACAGGACCCTGACATTGTTCTCTCTTGTGAGGCTATGCCAATGCCTGGCAAATACAGAAGTGGATGCTCACAGTCATCTATTGGATGGAACACAGGGCTCCTAATGAAGGAGCTAGAAAAAGTACCCAAGGAGCTAAAGGAGTCTGCAACTCTATAGGAGGAACAATAATAATGAACTAACCAGTATCCCCCAGAGCTGTGTCTCTAGTTGCATATGTAGCAGAGGATGGCCTAGTCGGCCATCAGTGAGAGGAGAGGCCCTTGGTCTTGCGAAGATCATATGCAGGGGATCATACAGGGGAATGCCAGGGACAGGAAACAGGAGTGGGTGGGTTGGGGAGCATGGTGGTGGGAGGGTATAGGGGGCTTTGGGGATAGCATTTGAAATGTAAATGAAGAAAATATCTAATAAAAAAAGAAAAAAGAAAGAAAGTTCATTGCACTCAGGAATATAAAGCTGTACAATCATGAGTTTTAAGAGAGCCTGGTATATAGACCAAGAAACTGTTTCCAATAAGCAAACAAACAAACAAACAGTGTGAGAGAGGGATTCAAATGGAATTGGTGTTTCACAGTTGAATTTGTTCATGTGAAAAACATAAACCTGCTATTCAGTATTTCTATTTTTGAGCAAGGCTGATGATAAACGAGGTAGGTTGCCATGTATAGTGTTTGGTTTGGTTTGGTTTGGTTTGGTTTGGTTTGGTTTGGTTTGGTTTGGTTTGGTTTGGTTAAGGAGGGCAAGATCCAAGGTCTTGGCTTCTTCATCTATTAGCCTATAGTGAAATCCAATTTGTTAAACCCTTATGCATTCATGTTGCTTTCTTACTCACTCTTCTTGCCTCTGGTCTTTTGCTGTGAAGAGCATGCTCTCTTCACTGCAGGTTGCGCATAAATTAGGTGACAAGAATCCACTGGTGAATTTAGTAGCACTAGCTACTAGTATGGGTGGTCAGAGAGCATTGTACTTACCTGGTTGGTATTATGGAGAAGGGAATGTGAGACAACAATATTTTAAAGAGCAAATCTAAATCCTGTGTCAACATAATGTTCTATTTTTAGGGCTTCACATGCATTATTTTTCCACATCACTTTTTGAGAAATAGGTTAACGAGAAAATAGCATTGTCCCATTTTTTAAAAGCAGAAGTTTGCAGTAGATTAGGGGACCTAGAAACCTTGTGAGAATTGGGAAATTGAATCTCAGTCAGTATAAAGAGAAACTTCTCTTCAGAGTACAGAAGAGATACTCCTAATTTTCCAGGCCAGAAAAGAAAAAAAATAGATAAATAAAAAGGAAAAGGGAAAGGGGAAAGGGAATCATTTCAGTCTTCTTACCTCAGATTCAACAGATCAATTAGAAAATTGGTTTATGCCCTGGAGAGCAACACTTCTCATAGATCTTAGAACTATGACCTTAAGCAAATGAATTTCTCAACTTTGGCTTCCCTCCTTTCCTTCTGTTCTCTTCCACCCAACTCACACCTCTCTCTGTTTTCTATTTCCCCCTCTCCTTTCCCTTACTCCATCTTGCCTTCCTGTCCTGTCCCCTCAGCCCCTCCTTCTCTTGTTTTCAACCTCCCTTCCCCTCCCTTCCTTTCCCCTCCTCTCCCCTCCTTTCTCCTCCCCTTTACATTCCCTTCCTTTTCCTTCCTTCCCCTTTCCCCTGTCTGCCCTTTCTAACCCCTGGCTTCCCATCTTTCTCTACTTTTTTCTGTTTCTTTTCAGTGATGAAATACCATTTATTTTGAATACAGCAAAAATTAATGCATCAATTCATCTTAAAGTATCACCATCACTGATACCTAATACTATTGTAGCCTCAGTTCTTATTCTGAGTAATCATGAGATCTGAAGCATGCCACTTTTGTTTCTCTATTACCTTGTTGGTAAAATTAAAGAATGAAGATAAAAATTCCCTATCTCACCTTTAAAAATCCTCTTGTTTTCCCACCTATAAATTACAGGTAATCGTTCCTTTCTCATAATACCACAGGGTGATTCAAAGAGCTAATTCATATGAAGTAGATGCTTCACTAGTGCATATGTAGTGGTTACCCACCACGCCCTTAAAGACAGGAAGCTAGATATGGCTGAGTGGTGGTATTAAAAGTCTTCAATTGACATAGGTTCCAACCTTGAACCTACTTACAGGTTTCAAATGATTCCTTCATATGAGAAGAGAAACATGAGAAGGTCCAGGGATGTGTAGACCCAGCACAGCAAACTGACTGGAATAAGGAGAAGGAAGCAAAAATTTTCACTCCAAAGGAAAACAAGAGTACAATTTGGAGAAAAGAGAAATGATTTTTCTTTCCACCATTCTTGTTTCTATATAGGCCAGTTTGGTAATAGTGGGAATGAGAAAAAAAATCTAACACAAAACACAGCCACCTTGGAATACCCAATCCAGTCCTCGGTACTGAGGTCTTATTTCAGACCTGAAAAAATGTATGGGTGATAATCCCAAATATGCTACTTTCCCCTCTGGGATCAAACTCTAATTCAACTGGGACTTGCCCTGCACATAGCTTCTCTGTGTATTGTGTAATTAAAGGTTGGCTAATAGGGTATCTAGCAGAAGCCAGTGAAAGCCAGATAGTTTTCAGGGAAATTCCTGGCCCCCAAACTTTCTCTCCTAAGGTCATTGTTAGGAACCATACATGTGTCAGTGCTCACTCAAGAGTCTTGTCCTGAAAGACTCAGAAAGCAGTCAAGATGCCAAGCCCTAACATCTGCTCATCTCCTCCTGACATATGTTGTCTCCTTCTTAACTTGACCCACTTGTGACTGCTTGCTTCTTGATGTTCGTGCTTTAGCTCTGTTGAAACCATCGTACAGTTTCTTACATTGAAAGCTGTACTGTTTATGGCATGGAATCTGGCTGATGAACTAGTTGGCTCTTCTGTTTCCTGTGTTGCTTCTAAAATTTTAGAAGTGAGCCTGGATTCAGTTGTTGACCTTGTCCACCCTGCACTTCCAGGCATGTGTTCCCAGTACCTGTGTGTGGGGCACAGACACTGTATATCCTACTAAAACCTTGTCTGAGGAGACTTCTCTGTGGGTGGTTTAAAACAACCTGCTTATTTATATCAGATATATTTCACAGAAGTGTCAGTTAGCAGTCTCCAGAAGTAGATGGGCAGCATCAAGGGCGAGCATCACTGTGGTAGCCAGTTTTATGTTAACCTGACACAAACTAGGGTCGTTGGAGATAAATGAGATACTCAACTGAGAAAATGCCTGTATACAGAGGGCTGTAGGAGGGCACTTAAGGCATTTTCTTAATTAGTGATTGATATGGTAGGACCCAGCCCATGTTAGGCAGAGCTATCCCTGGGTAGGTGGTCTTGGTTTCTATAAAACAGGCTGAATAAGTCACAAGGAGCAAGCTATTAAGCAGCATTCCTCCATGGCTTCTGCATCAGCTCTTGCTTCCAGGTTCTTGTCCTGCTTGAGTTCCTGTTCTGACTCCCTCTAATGATTAACAAGGGTATGGAAGTGTAAGCAAAATAAACCCTTTCCTCCCCAAGATTCCTTGGTCAAGATGCTTTATCGCAGCAATTAAAAAAATGTAAAGCAATCATGAATTCTGCAGCATATCTTCAATGTGTTGTCTTCCTTACTAATGTGATTCTCTTGATGGCATGTCCAGAAGATTATCTTTTGCTAATAAAAGGAAACTAGCCACTCAGAATACTTGTGTATATTGTGAAACACAAAGGCAGAAAGGAAGCTGAGAAGAATGAATAACATCATCACATAATTCACAAGTACTGCTCTCTCCACCTGCTTCTTGCTTTTTTGTGATTAATTTCACCTGATCCTGCTGTAATCCGACTTCCTCCAATGGAAAAGGATGAGAGGTAAAGGGAAAACCACTTGCCCTTTACTGTTTGGGTCACCCAGGAAAGGTTGCATTTCTTAATCCTTTAAAGTTTCCAATACCTTCCTGGATTTACATAAACAGCAGCCTTAAAGCCTCTGATGAAAAAGAAATTAATTTTCTCTCTCCAAATATGTTCAGTGTCTCTTTCCAGTTAATGGAAATAAGCATATGGAAAAGGAAGGCTGGAGTTTGAGTCACCAGTTTGATTGACGGGTTCAATTAACTATATCTACTATGAAACCAGAATGTATATATGGGACAGTCTGGAGAGGAAACTTCTGAAGAACCACCAAAGCAACAAGAGAACCTATTTTTAATACTCAGAAATCCAACCAGATCCATCTAGGCTTGACTTCTGACCCTTGCAATAGTCAACAGGGAAATAGAAGCCAGAAAGAACAAATTATATATATGAGTAACTCAGATATAAGTACTTGGGAAATGTTTGATCAAGTTTATAAAGATATATATCGCCTTCATTGAGTCCTCATCTGAACTTTATAGTTACATTTAGTCTGTAATTCCTAAGGCCCGAGGATATAGACTAAAGGTAGACAGCATATCAATGGGCAAAGCCATTGTTTTGATACTCAGCCCTACACAATTAATAACAATCATAATAACATTCTTCTTTTCTTCTGTATATACAATCCATATGGAGAATTCTAGAAAAGTGTATAATCTCTGCTAATTTTAAAATATAGAATCTTGTTGCAAAGACAAAATTTACATATGGAAAAAGGAAAAGAGCACAAACAGAAAGTTATAGATAGCACTGCATAGGAAATGAGCTCTTAAATTTATTCATGCAACATAAAATATAACCTATAAGAAATAAAGTTTAAGTGAAAGCACCAAACCAATTCAATTTTCATTTAGTGATCAATGCTATGCTTGATAACAAAGACCAAGTGTAATATAAAGGTAGTTTTCAATTGATTTAAAGATAGGATACATAGGCTTGTTTGTGACTCTCAGGGACAAAATCAAAGGCTAGAGTCAGCAAATGAGATAGAGTCAGCAAATGAGAACTACAATATAATATAGACATATGAATAGACAGAAATAAAGACACAGTTGAAAGTTACATAGAGGGTAAATAATAGATAATATATAGAAATAAATAAGGTAAATAATGAGAGAGATAGAGAGAGAGAGAGAGGCTGATAGATCCAAGATACTGGGATTATATAGATGCTTAATAGGAAAACAGTGAATTTTGATACCCTTCCAAAACAATATTTACATTTCAGTTTTCATTGTTTTTCCTGAACTTCAATTTTTCATCTTTACATGGCTATAGTGATACTACTGTCTTATCAGTGTAGCTTTTTGGTGATTAAATGAGAATGTGTTTTCTGTATCACATACACTCATTATATCATTATATACATTATATACATACACACACACACACACACACGTGCGTGTGTGTGTGTGTGTGTGTGTGTAATAAACAGTGACATTGTTTTCACTATAAACTAGCACAGCACTGAGATCTCTAAAGTCTAAATAGATTACCAACCATCATATATATGTGAATGTTTATATTGACAATAGTCTATCATTAGGAACATTTAGAAATATTTGGCATTAATCCTGAAATGTAGTTTCTAAGGTGGAATCACATTCATATCTTCCTTTGATGATTAACAATTTTTTTATTTTAAATAATTTTTATTATTATGTATTTTCCTCAATTACATTTAGAATGCTATCCCAATGATTACTGTTATTTCCACTCCCTAGAGGTTAATGATCCAGGGGCTCTTATTACAGGGTTTTAACACCAAGAACTTGTCTAGTCCCCAAAGTACTTAATTGAGAAATTGCTGCAGCAACTTTGAGTCCATGTCTCTGACTCAGGCTGTTGCCCATTCCAAAATTCTGTTTATAGACAATATTTTTAGTTTTGGGTATATGTGATCTACCTTTCTCCAAGGTCTCTATCACCTACAAGGTACTTATTATAATTAATAACATACTATGAGTATCAGGTTGACCTGCTATGTAAATACGTGCATTAAGTTTATGTTCATGCCGGGCGTGGTGGTGCACACCTTTAGTCCCAGCACTTGGGAGGCAGAGGCAGGCGGATTTCTGAGTTCGAGGCCAGCCTGGTCTACAAAGTGAGTTCCAGGACAGCCAAAGCTATACAGAGAAACCCTGTCTCAAACAAAAACAAAAACAAAAACAAAAACAAAAACAAAAACAAAAACAAAATTTATGTTCATTATTGCTAGTCTTTTGGGTTAAGAAACAAAATTTTGCCACCTAAAACCTATTGGAATGCTGCAAGTCTTTTCATTAGGATTCCACTCGCATGGGCTGACATTACAGAGCTGTTAACTCTGTTAGCTCCAGAGGGCACAGCTAATGAAATGTCCCAAATGTTGAGCACTTGCCAAGACACTGCACCACATAGGACAGCTCTCAATTAATCATGATGAGAGTATTTTCCCCTATCTAAATGAAATCTGTAATTTGGGATAGAGATTAAAGATTCTTTGGGGAATGAATGAAAGGTTTATGTGAAAGTTCTAGAAACTTGAAAATAAAATTAGATCTACTCAATATTCATGAAGTCGGATTGGTGATGCAAATAGATTGCCATCTCTTATTTTCTAATGCCTATGCTTTTAGCATGCCTGTATCAGTTTTCCACAGGTTCGCATTCAACTTTACAGGGAATTACTGGAAACTATACAAAATGTTTTTAAAAACAGAAGCTTACCGTATCAAATATGAGTTTCTGTCACCTCTGATTTTTAAATTTTGTCCAATGTTCATGATCATAGATACTTAACTGTAAAAGGATGATGTAATATATGGATGAGAAATATTTGTAAGTGATCCGGTATTTCATTGGGTAAGTATACTGTTGTACACTGGCTTAAATACTAGTCAAGATTTGATTGTGCTTACTTAAGAGAAAAATCAAATTTCTTCAGCAAACTCATTTTATAAAGAAATGGCACACAGTTTAACTCCCATCTGATTTAATAGAACTCTCTACCTCTTAGGTAGCACAAACCCTAGGTTGCTGTTTAAATTTTAAGAGAAAATTGATGTGACTTCTATGAATGTTTCGTTTAATTTACCTTATTGAGAAGAGGTCCTTGAAATGAGGGGAGGTGTCAAAACTCAACCTTCTTATTACAGGATCCAACACCCAGCCAGTGCAGGTACCAGACCTCAGGAAATGCTTGTGGTGATCTTTGTTAAATAAGGTAACAGAACTGGTTTCTGAAGAGAATATTGATTACTTATTTTTTTCCTGTTTCTTTTCTTTAGGCTAGCCCTGCTCCTATAATTGTCAACACAGACACTTTGGACACTATTCCTTATGTAAGTAACTTTTTTTTTTTTATGAAGACTTTATTTTAAAAGGCTGATGATACACAACTGAATTTAACAGTTACTGTGTAATTAGTTCTATTCAGTTGGGATAATCTGATAAGATGATATGCATAATTGGTTTGGTGAATTTTCTTTTGTTGTCTCCTGAACCTTGGCTTAGTCATACAAATATTTCTCTCTTTTGTTTGGATTTTGTAGAGTGACCAGTCATGAGAGGGAAAAGCATAGGCAAGTGTGTTAAAAGATTGTTTGTGTGTTAGGTGGTTCCCTGGAAAGAGCGCTAGTGGCAGACATGGCAAACATCATTGTGTTTCTGGCTAAACAAACATTTAGATAAATGTTTATTGCATAGCCTGGAACCGAGTTGATAAATAATATTTGATAGACTCTTTGGGGGCTCCTAATAAGAACTGGAAGGAAATTTTTACAGGTAAATTTTCCATGTAATAAAATATGCAAATATGTGAATATGTGGACGATGAAATACTAAGGGTACCACTGAGCATGAAATAACAGGATGGGGTAGACTACCAGCCTGAGACACTGAACATAATCATTATGATGGCCAAAAATTTGGGGATAGACTCTAGCTCTAGAGACTGGCAACACGTTAAGTTGTAGGAGAATGACTGCCATTATGGATGCCTATGAGTGTTTGAGATGCTTGATAGTGATCGGGCGGGGGGGGGGGGGTGGAGAACCAGACATCCCTGCAGACAGATGATGTGGAGCAGGTAGAAGGGCCAGTGGGATACATGACAACAGCTTCCTGGCCTTTAAGTAAGGAAAGCATGTGAAGTTCTTATATTTGGCACAAGGCAGGTACTTGCTACTCACCAGATGTTCTAAGAAGCACCAAGCAAATCCCAGACACAGATGAAAAATACAAAGCACATGGCTCTCTAAAGGGGACAGCAGCTACTTGAGGCCATCTTGACAAATCATCTAACGTTTCAAGAGAGATTGAAAATGTTCATCTTTATGTAAACATTTACAGTTCCTGCAGACAACAAATAAAACAAAGCATGTCTCATGTGTGGGATTCCATTTTAGAAATACATACCTCCCAGAACTGGTGGTCCCATGCAGGTTCTACAAACCAGGACTTAGACACAGGGAGCAGCATTCCTGAACTAGAATACAGGGCTGGGACTTGATTATAGAACAACTGACTAAACTGGAACACAGGGTCAGGACAGACATAAAAACAGGCTTGGCTTCAGGCTGAATCACCTGAAGTTTTGAACTAGTGTCCTGTAAATCTTCCTGACCGAGAATAGTTAAGGACTAGAGGGAGACTAGAGGGAGAACTTGCTTAAACTGTCTAACATAAATCAAGAAGGCTATGCAATGTAAAGGGCTCTGTAGAATGAAACAAAGTAATATATTAAAGTCCCTTGGTGTCTGCTACATTTTTAAATCATTCATCCTATCTTATTTTCTGAATGACTAACATTGTTTTAAGTATTTAAAATTTTGTATAATTTAGTAATCCTCACAATTTTGTGAAGCATAATCTATTAATTTTATATTTTAAAAATTGAAAAAAAAGTATGTAAGGTTCAATTTGTGTTTTGAGCTTTAGTAAAGTTTCTTTTACAGGAGAGAAGCCCAGAGGGCCAACACAGTGAATCTAAATATGCAGCAGTATTGGGTGGGGGACAGGGGAGAAGCTCTGGAAAATCTCAGAGACCTGGGAAGAGAGAGGCTACCAGAACTCAAGAGTGATGACATTAACCAAAATACTCAAGGGGGGGGGGGGGGGAGATGCATCCTGAAGAATCTACCTCCAGTAGATATACATAGTCTCCAGTTGAGGCAGGGATGACCCATTCACCTTCAAATTTTTTGATCCAGAATTACTCTAAAGGAAATGCAGGGACAAAACTGGAGCTGAGTCTGAAAGAATGACCACCCAATGACCAGCTCAACTTGGGATCCATACCATGCACACACAACTAACCCCTGACACTGTTACTGATGCTATGCTGTGCTTGCACACAGGAACCTAGCATGGGTATCCTCTGAAAGGCATTATCAGCAGCTGACTGAGACAGATGCAGATATCCACAGCCAAGCATTTGATTGAGGTTAGGGACCCCTATGGAAGAGTTAGGGGAAGGATTGAAGGAACTGAAGGGGATGGCAACCCCATAGGAAGACCAATAGTGTCAACAAACCTGAACACAGGGGAGCTCCCAGAGACTAGGCCACTGACCAATGAGCATACACAGCCCAGTCTGCGCCCCCAGGCACATGGTTAGAAGAGGACAGAATTGTTTGGCTTCAGTGGAAGAGGAAGCACTTAATGTAGAAAGGAGATGCTCCAGGGAAGAGGGATGCTAGCTTGAGGAAGTGAGACTGGGGTAGGTGGGAGGGTTGGGGAGCACCCTTTCAGAGGGACAGGGGAGGGGAGGAGGGTTAAGGAAAGTTGGGGACGTGACCAAGAAAGCAACTTTATACAGCAACTTATGGAATGTGGGATGGAGTCTCATGATGGGGGTACTGAGAAGGGATACACTTGAAATGTAAATAAATAAAATAATTACAAACAAAAACAAAACAAAAACAAAAAATCTATAGCTCCTTCACCTGGGGGAAGGTGCATATTGAAAAACTGAGTCTTAAGGAGGTTAATTAACTCATTGAAGTATTCTGTGCAATAGAAATAACCCTAAATATTCTGACTATTGCTTAAAGGCTTTTCAGCCACTTTCTTGATGCCCTTTGTGTTTCTCTGCCGCCTCCCTGTACAGTCAGCCTTTTAACTTCAAAACAAAGCTTGCTTACATACCCTATTGTTGTATGGAATTTTGCTAGAAAGAGCTTCTACTTTTCTCAGGATAGGAACCCATTTAGTAAGGAATTCAATATTCTAAACAAATATGTTCGGCATAAGATAGTTGACAAAGCAGAAAAGTAATATGTTCTAGTTGACTTTCTGTTGCCTTTCTGTTGCTGATAAGACACTTACCCAAGGCAAGATGAGGAAGAGAGAATTTATTTGGTTTATACTATACTTTCGGGTTAGAGTCTGTGCCCTTCCCCTGGCCTTGAGCAGGCTAAATAGACCTTAAGTGCTTGCCACATTGGACCTTCACCACCCAGGTGGAGTCAATTTCCTACAGGAGTAGACTGCCTGCTGAGCTTGCTTTGCAACTCAACCTCACTGAAACAAAGGATGGGTCTGTGGACTCTCCCTATATAAATGCAGTGCTGACTATTAAACATTAAGCCTTGATCAGAAACTTTTGTCTTGGCTTCATTCTTCTCTTGCAACCCTGCCCTTTTCATTTCCAGGCTCCCTTTCAGGTAACCCGGTTACCTGTAGTTGTCTGCTGGACAGCTACAATAGTCCATCATTGAAAGAATTCAGGGAAGGAATTAAAGTCAAATCAGGTGCCTGAGTTAGAAACCATAGAGAAATGATTTGGCTGGTTGACTATTTAATTGGCTCCCTGGTTAGCTTTCTTATATACCTCAGGTCTATCTGCCTAGGGATGTCACTGCCTACAGTGGGCGGGGCCCTTCTACATCTGTCAATACAATCCCCTACAGACTGGCTACACACCAGTCTGAAATGGGCATACCTTCAGTTGAGACTCCTTCAGAGGACTCTAATCTGTTTCAAGTTGACAGTTGGCATTAACAAAGATACTGTGATTTGTAGAGGTAGACATGGATCACAGAGGGTTGGTTTGGCAAATAGAACTGCTTCTTATAGTGAATCAATAGTGATTCCAATATTTCTATTGGAGTTCTCATGTTTTCACTGTGAGGAATTGACATGTGAAAAAGGCTTATCAATAGGATCCAAATAAAAATCTTACACAGGCCTGCTCTACTGATGTCCCAATTAGCTAGTAAAAGCAGACACATATAAGCAATTAGTTAAGTTGCTCTTATTCTCTTAAATGTCAACTTTGTATCTTTCTTTAATTATTTAATCATAACCAAAGCTTTCTTTTTGTGATTAATCATACTTTTACACTAAGTAAAAACCTCCTTTTGATTTTTTTCAAGTGTAAGGTCTATGGAGAGGGATACTGAACAGCTCAGAATGATGAAAACATACCAATTTCCATGGTGGTGTGTTCCTAAGCAACTAACTTAATCTTCCTGGAGGTATATAAATCCATAAGTCATAAATTATAATACTAACCTCAGAGAAAGTTAAGGAAATTAAATTAGGTTTTATATATGAAAATGAAATCATGGTTGTTTAACTTCTAATTAGTAAAAATGTGTGTGATTTTTTTTAAAAATTCCAATTTATACAGCAACACTTGGCTAAACTCTGGAAGAATCTGATAAATATGGATATCTTCTTCCAGATAGAGTAACCGTGAATGTGATGTTTATTGAAAATTGCAGGTTTAGTGTGCAGCCATTGCTGTGGATATCTTTGGCTCTTGATATAGGCTCAGTGTCCCGTCCCCCTTCCCTAATGTACTTGGTAGCTAACCTTGAAGTATGCACTGTTCCCTTCAGAGTCTATTTTCTATTTTCTCATTCCCCAGTGCTTGATACTTTGTTTGCTTCTTTCTTTCCCATGTTCTACTTGTTCACATAATTTCAGCTCTATTTAATGAAAAAATGACTTCAGAGTTCCCCGAGGTATTTTAGTCATGTTGCATAAGAACATTTTCTTCTTTAAAAATATTACCTGAATGACAGGTTTTGGCTTGTATTTTGGAGTGCTCCTCGAAAATAATTTCCTTATATATAAATGTACTAATTTTGCTGATGAGTAAATTAGATTTTGCGATATAAATGGTTCTGATAAAAATGGCTTCTTGGCATATATGCAAAGGGCAGTCAGAATAAAGGAAGCATCTGGAGTCAAAGGAAAACTTTTATGTGTCTAGTGAAGGTACAAAGATATTTTTTTTTAAAAAATTCTGATTTTTCAAGAAGGTATGGAACATTAGAGTCCTGCCATCAATAAGATTCTCATGTTTGTATTCCCTAAAAGCCTAGTTACACATATTGTCATACATTTCAAGGTCAGGTATTACTTTGCATGTGCACAGCTCAGCCTTGCATGAAATGTGTGAGTCTTTCTACAAATATTAAAATCTCTCAAACAGATTCAATGGGACAGAGGGGAGAGAGATCTTATGTTAAAACTCTATTTACTACATTTTACTCAATTTTCTTATGCCTTTTTATGCTAAAAACCCAAAAGTATTCTGTTCTTAGAAGTCCAGAGTGTATGGAAGCTCTCTGTGGCCTTCTTCCTGTACCCTTCCCTGCTTTGTTCTTCCATCAGGCATGTCAGAGTTCAATGTTGAGCCCCTTTTGTTCTCTAGAAATAAAACTAATTGAAGAGATCCTAGAATGTTTTCTGTTCCTCCAAACTTCTCTAGTGTCCAACTGATTGGGGGTGGAGGAGGGGGGCAGTTTTCTAGAAATGTGCCCTGGGAAGGAGAAGCCATGAACATCATGAGTTTTCAATTTCAGCCAGTAGGAGATTAATCACTGCAAATGTTCCATATTTCTTGGCAAACTTAGCATAGCCATTGAACTCTGAAGCATCACTTACTACTTACTGTGACCCCATGGAACAACAGCTTTTGGTGTGTAGCAGCCATAAGGTCAGTGGCATACAACAGTGAGAATCTCTTTCTCCCGAACACAATTCTGTCCTTACTGCATCTGTGAAGCATGAGGTAGGCTGGATCAGGAGATGGAATTGTGACTTCCCTTGCTATGCTGGGAATGTTGGTGAATACATCACAGTACAGGACCACAAGTTAAACCTAGTAGTGCATCTCTTCATGTTGAACTTACAACCTATGGTCCAGAAAAAAAAAATCGTATCATTGCTTTCATGGAAAAGATTGAGTAAGTATGTGATAAATCATAAAACCATAACATAATGTATTATGGCCTTGAAGAAATATCACCTGATATAGAAGTAGAAAGTTAAGCTTGCATGAAATATAAGTGGTGGTAGAAAGAAGACCATCAGAGTTAAATTTGATCTTTGGGAAAGCCTTCCAAGAATATAGACGAGGGAAGAAGTAGAAGAGAACAGAAAAGATATAAGAAGAATTAGATTACAAAGAATATGAGAAGGCCCATAGAACTCATCACCCCCTGAACTTGGCTCAAGAAGATCACATATGTAAAAGTCATTGGGAAACAATCATGGCAGTATAACTTGGCCAGACATGTTATTGGATGCAGAGAGAGCCATAGTTCTGGGGCCGAGGCCAAGGTGGTGATGGGAAAAGTAAAATAAGGTAGACAATATGAGTGAAGGAAGAGAGGTGGATGAGAGGAAAACTAAACATACCTTGGATTCTGGAGCAGATAAACGTTATTTGGCAGTAAGGTTCATTTGGGGAGCTAGGGAGTGGGTTTGAGGCTGGAAGGTGTTTGTTAGTGAGGAATAAATGACACAAGTGCCTGACACCAGGAGCAGGAAGTGATGGGAAAGCTCTCTTAGGAGCAGGTGGTATTTTAGAAGTGAAGAATAATAACACCCTTAGTTATGAGGATGGACACTTATGGCATGATTTCTTTAGATCACTGTGTTCAATAGCAGAGTCTTGTGATTCAGACGTGTGTTCACATTGAAACAGACAGCTTTATAAAAATCATTTATTTCTTTGAACCATCTTAGGAATAATTACTAATGGTCAAACAATTTTGGAAGGGTTTTATGGGGTTAGTGCATTTATCCTTCAGCAAACAGGTTTTCTTATTTCTTGCCTCCTTATGAGCACTACTAAAACTTATATTGTTGATGGTTTTATCCGAAATATTGCTCAGAGATGAAAAATTCTTACCTGTCAGAAAACAGTTTAATTTTGACTAAACCGTGCCTATGAGGCAAGAAAAATTCATCAGTAGAGGCAAGGCCATCAATACTTGTTCCGCTATCAAACCTAGCAATTTAAGCACATTTCTCAATTGTCAAAATCAGTAGATTCCCTTACTCTTTAACTTGTCATCACACTCTAGAAGGCAAGATGTGGGACAGACCTATAATGTTCAGCTGTTACTATGCATATGAAGTCCCTGGAGATTGGAAGACGCAGGCTATGTACTGGAGCCTTAAGGCCCAGCCTGGAAGTTTGCATTTCTGACAGACTCTCACATAGTGCTGAGGTTGTTCAACTTCCATGCTTTTAGCACTGACTATAGCGACACAGACTGGTTTGCTTTTCATGCATACTGGCTCGGAGACACCAGTGTGTTTGGCTTAAGTCATATTGTATGTCTAAGCCTCGGTGTCAGTTTGTATAAAGTTAGTTTAACATTGACCTTGTAGAGGGTTTCATGAGTAGTCTGCTAACGTGTAGGTGTTTAATTAACATTGATCACAGCCAGAAAGTAGGGTGAGGCTATGCCTTGGATTAAATAAAATGTTCCTACGACTTAACCTTGAGTTGTTGTGACAAGAATACAGTACAGAAAGCATAGCTACTTCACAGAAGACGAATAGTTATGTTGGCCAGCTGCACACCCACATCCCAAGTTGTGCACACAGGGTATATGTGGCCTATGAACTAGCAACAGCAGCAACATTGCCTGGAGCTTATAATGAAAGGACTCTAAGGTCTCAGACAAGGCTCCCTAAATTGAAAACTATTTAAAACTTATAGAATGTTTACCTATTAAATCTTAATAATCTCTGTTAGGAAGACTTTTGATTAACATGGCTGGGCCCAGCTCACTGTGGGCAGTGCTAACCCTGGGCTGGTCATCCGGGGTGCTATAAAAAAGCTGACTGAGCAAAGTCACTAATAGAAAGCAAACATGCATCACTTCTCCTTGGCCTCTGCATCAGCATCTGCCTCTGGGTTTCGGCCCTCTTTGAGACCCCGCCTTTACTTCCCCCAATGGTAGACTTTCACAGGGAACTGAAATAAATGTAAGCTAAAATAAACCCTTTACTCCCCAGGTTACTTTTGGACATTGTGGTTAATCACAGTAATTGAAACCTTAACTAAGACATGAGGGGAGGTAGAAGGGGGAAAAGAAGGGTGGGCATAATCATATTTTGATATGTGCATTTATGACATTCTCAAGAATAAAGAAACATAAAATAAAGACAAACAAATAATTTAAAAAAATAATGCAACTATTACATGTCTATTTTTCCGGAAAGTTCTACAGACAGAACTACTTAGATAATAAGTAAGTAATAAGTAAGTTAGAAATAGTAGAGTTACTCTTAAAAGCCAAGAGACCAGGGCTAGAAAGATGGCTCAGTGTACAAGAACATTTACTGCTCTTACAAAAGGGCTGATTTTTAACTCACAGATTCTATGCTTTTCAAACTACTCACAATCTCATATAAATCCAGGTTCTTGTCCTCATAAACACACACACACACACACACACACACACACACACACACGCACACACTTACATAGAGCAGACACACATGAATATACCACACACAAATAATAATACAATCTTTTTTTTTTTTTTTTTTTTTTTTTTTTTGTTTTTTTTTTTTTTTTCTTTTTTTTTTTTTCCATTTTTTATTAGGTATTTAACTCATTTACATTTCCAATGCTATACCAAAAGTCCCCCATATCCACCCACCCCCACTCCCCTGCCCACCCACTCCCCCTTTTTGGCCCTGGTATTCCCCTGTACTGGGGCATATAAAGTTTGCAAGTCCAATGGGCCTCTCTTTCCAGTGATGGCCGACTAGGCCATCTTTTGATATATATGCAGCTAGAGTCAAGAGCTTCGGGGTACTGGTTAGCTCATAATGTTGTTCCACCTATAGGGTTGCAGATCCCTTTAGCTCCTTGGCTACTTTCTCTAGCTCATCCATTGGGAGCCCTATGATCCATCCATTAGCTGACTGTGAGCATCCACTTCTGTGTTTGCTGGGCCCCGGCATAGTCTCACAAGAGACAGCTACATCTGCGTCCTTTCAATAAAATCTTGCTAGTGTATGCAATGGTGTCAGCATTTGGATGCTGATTATGGGGTGGATCCCTGGCTATGACAGTCTCTACATGGTCCATCCTTTCATCTCAGCTCCAAACTCCGTCTCTGTAACTCCTTCCATGGGTGTTTTGTTCCCAAATCTAAGGAGGGGCATAGTGTCCACACTTCAGTCTTCATTCTCCTTGAGTTTCATGTGTTTAGCAAATTATATCTTATATCTTGGGTATCCTAGGTTTGGGGCTAATATCCACTTATCAGTGAATACATATTGTGTGAGTTTCTTTGTGAATGTGTTACCTCACTCAGGATGATGCCCTCCAGGTCCATCCATTTGGCTAGGAATTTCATAAATTCATTCTTTTTAATAGCTGAGTAGTACTCCATTGTGTAGATGTACCACATTTTCTGTATCCATTCCTCTGTTGAGGGGCATCTAGGTTCTTTCCAGCTTCTGGCTATTATAAATAAGGCTGCTATGAACATAGTGGAGCATGTGTCCTTCTTACCAGTTGGGGCATCTTCTGGATATATGCCCAGGAGAGGTATTGCTGGATCCTCCGGTAGTACTATGTCCAGTTTTCTGAGGAACCGCCAGACTGATTTCCAGAGTGGTTGTACAAGCCTGCACTCCCACCAACAATGGAGGAGTGTTCCTCTTTCTCCACATCCTCGCCAGCATCTGCTGTCACCTGAATTTTTGATCTTAGCCATTCTGACTGGTGTGAGGTGGAATCTCAGGGTTGTTTTGATTTGCATTTCCCTGATGATTAAGGATGTTGAACATTTTTTCAAGTGCTTCTCTGCCATTCGGTATTCCTCAGGTGAGAATTCTTTGTTCAGTTCTGAGCCCCATTTTTTAATGGGGTTATTTGATTTTCTGAAGTCCACCTTCTTGAGTTCTTTATATATGTTGGATATTAGTCCCCTATCTGATTTAGGATAGGTAAAGATCCTTTCCCAATCTGTTGGTGGTCTTTTTGTCTTATTGACGGTGTCTTTTGCCTTGCAGAAACTTTGGAGTTTCATTAGGTCCCATTTGTCGATTCTCGATCTTACAGCACAAGCCATTGCTGTTCTGTTCAGGAATTTTTCCCCTGTGCCCATATCTTCAAGGCTTTTCCCCACTTTCTCCTCTATAAGTTTCAGTGTCTCTGGTTTTATGTGAAGTTCCTTGATCCACTTAGATTTGACCTTAGTACAAGGAGATAAGTATGGATCGATTCGCATTCTTCTACACGATAACAACCAGTTGTGCCAGCACCAATTGTTGAAAATGCTGTCTTTCTTCCACTGGATGGTTTTAGCTCCCTTGTCGAAGATCAAGTGACCATAGGTGTGTGGGTTCATTTCTGGATCTTCAATTCTATTCCATTGGTCTACTTGTCTGTCTCTATACCAGTACCATGCAGTTTTTATCACAATTGCTCTGTAGTAAAGCTTTAGGTCTGGCATGGTGATTCCGCCAGAAGTTCTTTTATCCTTGAGAAGACTTTTTGCTATCCTAGGTTTTTTGTTATTCCAGACAAATTTGCAAATTGCTCCTTCCAATTCGTTGAAGAATTGAGTTGGAATTTTGATGGGGATTGCATTGAATCTGTAGATTGCTTTTGGCAAGATAGCCATTTTTACAATGTTGATCCTGCCAATCCATGAGCATGGGAGATCTTTCCATCTTCTGAGATCTTCTTTAATTTCTTTCTTCAGAGATTTGAAGTTTTTATCATACAGATCTTTCACCTCCTTAGTTAGAGTCACGCCAAGATATTTTATATTATTTGTGACTATTGAGAAGGGTGTTGTTTCCCTAATTTCTTTCTCAGCCTGTTTATTCTTTGTATAGAGAAAGGCCATTGACTTGTTTGAGTTTATTTTATATCCAGCTACTTCACCGAAGCTGTTTATCAGGTTTAGGAGTTCTCTGGTAGAATTTTTAGGGTCACTTATATATACTATCATATCATCTGCAAAAAGTGATATTTTGACTTCCTCTTTTCCAATTTGTATCCCCTTGATCTCCTTTTGTTGTCGAATTGCTCTGGCTAATACTTCAAGTACTATGTTGAAAAGGTAGGGAGAAAGTGGGCAGCCTTGTCTAGTCCCTGATTTTAGTGGGATTGCTTCCAGCTTCTCTCCATTTACTTTGATGTTGGCTACTGGTTTGCTGTAGATTGCTTTTATCATGTTTAGGTATGGGCCTTGAATTCCTGATCTTTCCAGAACTTTTATCATGAATGGGTGTTGGATCTTGTCAAATGCTTTTTCTGCATCTAACGAGATGATCATGTGGTTTTTGTCTTTGAGTTTGTTTATATAATGGATTACATTGATGGATTTTCGTATATTAAACCATCCCTGCATCCCTGGAATAAAACCTACTTGGTCAGGATGGATGATTGCTTTAATGTGTTCTTGGATTCGGTTAGCGAGAATTTTATTGAGGATTTTTGCATCGATATTCATAAGAGAAATTGGTCTGAAGTTCTCTATCTTTGTTGGATCTTTCTGTGGTTTAGGTATCAGAGTAATAGTGGCTTCATAAAATGAGTTGGGTAGAGTACCTTCTACTTCTATTTTGTGAAATAGTTTGTGCAGAATTGGAATTAGATCTTCTTTGAAGGTCTGATAGAACTCTGCACTAAACCCATCTGGTCCTGGGCTTTTTTTGGTTGGGAGACTATTAATAACTGCTTCTATTTCTTTAGGTGATATGGGACTGTTTAGATGGTCAACTTGATCCTGATTCAACTTTGGTACCTGGTATCTGTCCAGAAATTTGTCCATTTCGTCCAGGTTTTCCAGTTTTGTTGAGTATAGCCTTTTGTAGAAGGATCTGATGGTGTTTTGGATTTCTTCAGGATCTGTTGTTATGTCTCCCTTTTCATTTCTGATTTTGTTAATTAGGATTTTGTCCCTGTGCCCTTTAGTGAGTCTAGCTAAGGGTTTATCTATCTTGGTGATTTTCTCAAAGAACCAACTCCTCGTTTGGTTAATTCTTTGAATAGTTCTTCTTGTTTCCACTTGGTTGATTTCACCCCTG
The DNA here is from genome assembly GCF_000001635.26 of Mus musculus. Lineage (NCBI taxonomy): Eukaryota > Metazoa > Chordata > Mammalia > Rodentia > Muridae > Mus > Mus musculus. The sequence continues at coordinate 91,745,116 of NC_000073.6, forward strand.
AGTTTGATTATTTCCTGCCGTCTACTCCTCTTGGGTGAATTTGCTTCCTTTTTTTCTAGGGCTTTTAGATGTGTTGTCAAGCTGCTAGTATGTGCTGTCTCCCGTTTCTTCTTGGAGGCACTCAGCGCTATGAGTTTCCCTCTTAGAAATGCTTTCATTGTGTCCCATAGGTTTGGGTACGTTGTGGCTTCATTTTCATTAAACTCTAAAAAGTCTTTAATTTCTTTCTTTATTCCTTCCTTGACCAAGGTATCATTGAGAAGAGTGTTATTCAGTTTCCACGTGAATGTTGGCTTTCCATTATTTATGTTGTTATTGAAGATCAGTCTTAGGCCATGGTGGTCTGATAGGATACATGGGACAATTTCAATATTTTTGTATCTATTGAGGCCTGTTTTGTGACCAATTATATGGTCAATTTTGGAGAAGGTCCCGTGAGGTGCTGAGAAGAAGGTATATCCTTTTGTTTTAGGATAAAATGTTCTGTAGATATCTGTCAGGTCCATTTGTTTCATAACTTCTGTTAGTTTCACTGTGTCCCTGTTTAGTTTCTGTTTCCACGATCTGTCCTTTGAAGAAAGTGGTGTGTTGAAGTCTCCCACTATTATTGTGTGAGGTGCAATGTATGCTTTGAGCTTTACTAAAGTGTCTCTAATGAATGTGGCTGCCCTTGCATTTGGTGCGTAGATATTCAGAATTGAGAGTTCCTCTTGGAGGATTTTACCTTTGATGAGTATGAAGTGTCCCTCCTTGTCTTTTTTGATAACTTTGGGTTGGAAGTCGATTTTATCCGATATTAAAATGGCTACTCCAGCTTGTTTCTTCAGTCCATTTGCTTGGAAAATTGTTTTCCAGCCTTTCACTCTGAGGTAGTGTCTGTCTTTTTCCCTGAGATGGGTTTCCTGTAAGCAGCAGAATGTTGGGTCCTGTTTGTGTAGCCAGTCTGTTAGTCTATGTCTTTTTATTGGGGAATTGAGTCCATTGATATTAAGAGATATTAAGGAAAAGTAATTGTTGCTCCCTTTTATTTTTGTTGTTAGAGTTGGCATTCTGTTCTTGTGGCTGTCTTCTTTTTGGTTTGTTGAATGATTACTTTCTTGGTTGTTCTAGGGCGTGATTTCCGTCCTTGTATTGCTTCTTTTCTGTTATTATCCTTTGAAGGGCTGGATTCGTGGAAAGATATTGTGTGAACTTGGTTTTGTCGTGGAATACTTTGGTTTCACCATCTATGGTAATTGAGAGTTTGGCCGGGTATAGTAGCCTGGGCTGGCATTTGTGTTCTCTTAGTGTCTGTATAACATCTGTCCAGGCTCTTCTGGCTTTCATAGTCTCTGGTGAAAAGTCTGGTGTAATTCTGATAGGCCTTCCTTTATATGTTACTTGACCTTTCTCCCTTACTGCTTTTAATATTCTATCTTTATTTAGTGCATTTGTTGTTCTGATTATTATGTGTCGGGAGGAATTTCTTTTCTGGTCCAGTCTATTTGGAGTTCTGTATGCTTCTTGTATGATCATGGGCATCTCTTTTTTTATGTTTGGGAAGTTTTCTTCTATTATTTTGTTGAAGATATTAGCTGGCCCTTTAAGTTGAAAATCTTCATTCTCATCAATTCCTATTATCCGTAGGTTTGGTCTTCTCATTGTGTCCTGGATTACCTGGATGTTTTGAGTTAGGATCCTTTTGCATTTTGTATTTTCTTTGACTGTTGTGTCGATGTTCTCTATGGAATCTTCTGCACCTGAGATTCTCTCTTCCATTTCTTGTATTCTGTTGCTGATGCTCGCATCTATGGTTCCAGATCTCTTTCCTAGGGTTTCTATCTCCAGCGTTGCCTCGCTTTGGGTTTTCTTTATTGTGTCTACTTCCCCTTTTAGTTCTAGTACGGTTTTGTTCATTTCCATCACCTGTTTGGCTGTGTTTTCCTGCTTTTCTTTAAGAGCCTGTAACTCTTTAGCAGTGCTCTCCTGTAAATCTTTAAGTGACTTATGAAAGTCCTTCTTGATGTCCTCTATCATCATCATGAGAAATGTTTTTAAATCTGGGTCTAGATTTTCGGTTGTGTTGGGGTGCCCAGGACTAGGTGGGGTGGGAGTGCTGCGGTCTGATGATGGTGAGTGGTCTTGATTTCTGTTAGTAGGATTCTTACGTTTGCCTTTCGCCATCTGGTAATCTCTGAAGCTAGCTGTTTTAGTTGTCACTGTTAAGAGCTTGTTCTTCAGGTGACTCTGTTAGCCTCTATGAGCAGACCTGGAGGGTAGCACTCTCCTTAGTTTCAGTGGGCAGAGTATTCTCTGCAGGCAAGCTCTCTTCTTGCAAGGCAGGTACCCAGATATCTGGTGTTCGAACCAGACTCCTGGCAGAAGTTGTGTTCCACTCACTAGAGGTCTTAGGATCACGTGTGGAGTCCTGTGTGGGCCCTTGCGGGTGTCAGGCGACTCAGCTGGCAAGGTAGCCGGGGCTCCAGTGGAGTGGAAGGGGTTTGTGCCCCAGATCAAGCCCGGGTAGCCTGCTTCCCTATGTACCGCAGTCTCAAGTTCCGCGCGATTGGATTGGGGCAGGCACTGTGATCCACTCACCAGAGGTCTTAGGGTCCCGTGGGGAGTCCCGTGTGGACCCTTGCGGGTGTTGGGCAAGACTCTGCTGGCAAGGTAGCCCAGGGTTCGAGTCACGAGTCGAGCGGAAGGGACTTGTGCCCCAGATCAGGCCCGGGTAGCCTGCTTCCCTATGTACCGCAGTCTCAAGTTCCGCGCGATTGGATTGGGGCAGGCACTGTGATCCACTCACCAGAGGTCTTAGGGTCCCGTGGGGAGTCCCGTGTGGGCCCTTGCGGGTGTTGGGCAAGACTCTGCTGTCAAGGTAGCCCGGGGCTCGAGTCTCGAGTCGAGCGGAAGGGACTTGTGCCCCAGATCAGGCCCGGGTAGCCTGCTTCCCTATGTACCGCAGTCTCAAGTTCCGCGCGATTGGATTGGGGCAGGCACTGTGATCCACTCACCAGAGGTCTTAGGGTCCCGTGGGGAGTCCCGTGTGGACCCTTGCGGGTGTTGGGCAAGACTCTGCTGGCAAGGTAGCCCGGGGCTCGAGTCTCGAGTCGAGCGGAAGGGACTTGTGCCCCAGATCAGGCCCGGGTAGCCTGCTTCCCTATGTACTGCAGTCTCGAGTTCCGCGCGATTGGATTGGGGCAGGCACTGTGATCCACTCACCAGAGGTCTTAGGGTCCCGTGGGGAGTCCTGTGTGGACCCTTGCGGGTGTTGGGCAAGACTCTGCTGGCAAGGTAGCCCAGGGCTCGAGTCACGAGTCGAGCGGAAGGGCAATAATACAATCTTATGTAATAGCTATCTATAATTATATTACGTAATTCATTATCAATTTATCCTTCCAACTTTTGTGAGTTGATTTATTTCCTTTACTTTGGGGTTATTTCCAAATCTATAAAGAGTCAGTACTCTTTCAGACTCGCGGAGTATCCTCATGTAGAGAGAGAACATGGTCTTTGCTCTCATGACCTTGATCTGCAAAACACTCATATGTGACAATAGAAGTCAATGTAAATAATTACAAGACATTTTCATGAAATTTAAGTTATTCTTTCATTATTTCCTTAATATGAAATCAAAATAAATCTCAAAACTGGGTGAAACTTTAAATAAAATTAAATTGACCTACTGACCCACTCACCAGGCTCCATGTTTCTTCCCCCATACAACTCAATATAGAATAGTGGGCTGGCTTCTCTATATAAAATTGCATACTCTAATGAATATATATAGTGTGTGTGTGTGTGTGTGTGTGTGTGCATGCACTCTGTCTTCATGCATACCAGAAGAGGACATCAGCTCCCCTTATAGATTATTGTGATCCATCACGTTGTTGGGAATTGAACTCAAGCCCTCTGGAAAAGCAGCCAGTGCCTTTAACTGCTGATTCATCCCTTTAGCCAGGAGAAAGCCTTTATTTTAATCTGCTACATTGGACTTAAAGGGGAAGACAATGGGAATATTAAAATTTGTCCACATAGAGATTATTATTGATGAGAAATTGCCATGTAGGCCCTTTTTCTAGGCATGGATGCTAAGAAGGCACACAATTCCTATACCTAGGCAAAGAGATGTTCCTGTTCAAAGATGTTTAGCTTGACATAGTAAGATCTGAAAAAGTCTGAAATAATCCAGAGGAGTGTCTGCATAGCTGAGGCTCATTAGAAAATCCCCAGCCCATCCCAGCACTATAGAATCTTAACCTTAGCGGTTGGGACCCTTTTCTCTTAGCCGTATATAGAGATGCTATCAACCATCTCACATGATGCATGAAGAAGCAACCCCGAGCCCAGGGAATGTTACTCCACAATTTCCAATGTACTTTCCCTACTTAGTTGAGACCCCAAGGTAAAGTAAAGTGAAGCATAGGTAGAAAATAGTGGATACAGAAGAGACAAATAAAATACTAGCTAACAGCACACAGAGTATAAATATAAGTCACGGTGCATTAATTTGAAACAGTCTTTAATCTTTTTGTAAATCATTTGGGCCCTTTCAAAAATATTATCATAGTCTATTGAAGAAATAATAAGTTAGAAAACGGGATTGTGCATGGTGTGGGAAATATGCTTTAAATCTGCCTGACTCCTTCCTTCATATCTTACAGGTTTCATCTAAACTAATGCTGCTTCTGAGAAGGGGAGGTTAGAGGTCCAATTAGATTTTATAGCTCTTGGATGAGTTGTGTGGGAATAATAAGAAATGCTGAGGATCAGCCAGAATTGTCACTCTCCCAGTGCAGATGGTAGAGTTCTTCAACAATAGGGCCTTTTGCCCAGAGGATGCTGAAGATGAAGCATAAAGAAACATGAGGACTTTTCCCATTATGGTTTATATCATTTCTGATTTATGCATTTTATGCATAAAAGTGGTGTTATTGTAATTATGAGGAAAAAGGCCACCCAATAGGTTAGCCTTTGTGAGGGATGCAAATGCACTCACTGCTTGACAATAGGAATATGAGGAAATAAACATAAGTGATCGCTGTTCTAAGCTTCAATGATAACTGAAAGTTCTTTGCCCATAAGAATTGTGCCAATCAGCTGGGCAGTGGTGGCGCACGCCTTTAATCCCAGCACATGGGAGGCAGAGGCAGGCAGATTTCTGAGTTCGTGGCCAGCCTGGTATACAGAGTGAGTTCCAGGACAGCCAGGGCTACACAGAGAAAGCCTGTCTCAAAAACAAACAAACAACAACAAAAGAAAGAAAGAAAGAAAGAAAGAAAGAAAGAAAGAAAGAAAGAAAGAAAGAAAGAAAGAAAGAAGAGAAAAAATAATTGTGCCAGTCATTCATATGCTAAATTAGTGCTTGCCTTATTTCTCACTTTATACCCCTAGCTCCTAACATTAGCTACATAGAATTGTGCTTTGCTTGGCTTTACGTTTCAAGTACTATCTAGTCCAGGTCTTTAAACATAGTAGGATATGAATGAGAACAAAAATATACCTCTGTTACACCCAACTGTGTTCAAATTGAGCCATTTTAACAGAATGACTAGTGTGTGAAAATGCATTATTCTGATAATATTTGTGAATTTGCTTTTATCACATCACTCAAGGGGCATATGGCCACCTGCAAGTGATGTCCTCACTTTATTGGCTTAACTTGAAAACTGACATGTTCATTCACAACCTGTTCAATCACACTGTGACCCTGTAGACTAATGTCCTTTCTTTGTCAAGTGCACTTTTGAAGAAAATGAAGGCAGTCATACATGAAGCAAAGAGGATCCTGGTTAATGGGATATGAACACACAGTAGTGCAAGGAAAAGAACAAAAAGAACAGGACTAAAAACAATATCTGAATGAAGATAGAATGATTCAATAAGTAAGAAATGAGTCTTCTTTCATTTCTAAGAGTATCCCATTTGTATTAAATCAAAACACTACACTTCAAATAAATGGCAGAAATACTTAAAACATTTTCCATGACCTTGGGAATGGGATTTGAAGCTTCATATATTTTGTCAAGTTTTTTAGTTTGTTTGTTTTGTGTTATGTTGTTTTGAGACAAGGTTTCTTTGTGTAGCTCTTGATGTCCTAAAATTAGACCAAGCTGCCCCTGAGCTCAGAAATCTGTCTATATCTGTCTTCTAAGTGCTGGTAGCAAAAGTGTGTCATACCCCCACCAAGCAAGTTGTTAAGTTCCTAAACTGACTGCTCTATACTGATAATTTTAAGGACCAACTCTTGGGAGAAAACTATAGCTACTTACCTTCTGAAAAGGAGAGTGATATCTTGCTTCAATGGAATACTTTCACACTGCATCTTCAGTTCCCAAAATGTCTCATACGTCAATCTTAAACTATTTCTCTTCTGTTGTCATTTAGGAATTCCAGGTTTCTTTGAACATCTGAAAATCAAGATAGGTTCCCATTTCATGAGAAACTTTACTGATTTATAAGACACTTTAGTAGAAATGAGTTTTAATAATCCCAGTTTCTGTGAACCGCACTAAATGGTGTGTTGCCCAAAAAAATGTTTTATTTTAAATAATCAGTAACATGAACCAATGAAAAGCAATCTACTGAGATGCCATATGGAGAAAGAGAGGCCTTGAAATATCAGATCCTGATATCAAATAGGCTGCAATGGAAATTTTAGTTTCTTTTTTTTTTTCTTTCTTTTTCTTTCTTTGGTGGTTTGCTTGTCTCATTGAGGATGTTATTCTCAAAGCTAGTAAACATAGCATCTTAGAAATATTGACATGCTATTCTACAAATGAAGATTCCCTCTTAGTTGGTCTGGGTATAACATGGGCATAGACTTGAGGCATTAACCATCCCACAGCATGATTCTTTGGTGAGGCTAAGTTTAAGAATCACTATTTTAGAGGTACAAAACAGGCTTTCCATTCTGACTCAGAATTTTAAAAATTATAGAAAGATTTTCATTGCTAATTATTTTTGGAAGAATTCAATAATGACATTGTGGAATAGATCATAAAACCCTAAATGATGTTTAAATATGTAGTCTCTTTACCCGGTGTGACTCTGGAAAGCTACTTGAAGGAGATTGCTTAATTCATTGAATACACTCTTTTTAGGCAATAGAGCAAGCTTTGTCCCTGTCTAACTTGGTAACTGACTTAGTCTTGCTAACACAGCCATCCATGCAAAGAACACGCTCTAGGTTCAGACATGTTCAAGTTACTAAAATAACCCCCAAGGGCTGTTCTTCTGTCATGTGTCACCATTTATGAGTTGTAATTGGGTTAATTAAGAAGGGAAGCATAGATGGAGCTTGAGCAGCATAGCTTAAGGGTTCCTAATGTTGCAAACAGAAACTTACATGTTAAATAATGGCTGAAAGTGTGTCTAGCTTTGACCTTTAGGTACTGCTCATAACCTGAGGTCTAAATGTCATGAAGAACAGTAAAACATCAAGCTCCTCTCAGACCCAAGTGTTCAAGAAACTTTCCCCATGCCCCACCCTCTAAACTGCCTGTGTCTATAGGCCCATTTCACCATCTTTATATGTACTTCAAGTTTATTTGATAGCTTAGTTTAGCATATACCTTCTTTGATACAGAAATGAACTGGTTCCATTAAGATGAACTATCATATCACGACAGAGAGCACAGGTTTGACACCCAGTAGAACTGGCTGTTGGATTGAGAAGCAGTAGTGTTGCCTTATGACTAGAATGAATTTGAGAAGTTATTTAAACTTCCTGAGCCTTAATTTCTCATTTGATAAAATGTGGAAAAGTACAACTAATGCATAATGCTGATATGAGAATGGCCCAACTTCATTCATGGTTTGACAGAAAGGTTTGAACAATAGGTTATTTTCTTTTTTTACCATTCAACATTTTGCATATGTCAATCTCTTAAATCCCAACAATAAGTCACAAGAAGTATGACTGTAGTCTCCACTCGTAAAGTGAAAAATCTCAAGCAAAGAAATAACTAACCTGCTCACATCAGACACTGAGGGCATGCAGCAGAAATAGCATTATTCTACTGATGCTATTTTCTGAGTTCCTTAGAGATGGGGAAAAGGGTGACATTTGATAGCAGCTAAGGTTGTCATATACCTCACTAAGAAAAGATGGGAAAACTACAAAAGTGGGTGGGGGAGCTCTTCCAGATTGTAGTAAATGTAGGAAATTATCAAGCATTTAAAAAGCATGTTGCTTGTGAAAGTTGAAATACAAGCTAGAATATGAAAAGAGGACAGCTGGTGATGATGGCACTGTGTCTAATAACATGGAGAGAGTGAGAGTGATCCCAAAATAAATGAATGCAAACTCCTGAGTCAGCATACTTCTATGCCTTCTATTTTATTTTACCCTGAAAATATCCATAGAAGAGGCCATTGTTTGAGGGCAAAAGAAGCTAAACAATATTTTGAGATGATGAGGTTCCAAAGTTTATGTCATTGGTTAATGGATTGTTTGGTTTGTCTCAGATCCTTAGATGCCTCCCCACAAATTGGCTGTCACATGAGGAAGTCTTTGTGGGCATTGCCAGGGCTCAGTCTCTCAGCCATGAAATGCCTGGGCTCCCCTGACCAAGCACTGGCACATTCATTATTTTGCTCCTTATAATCTGTTTCATGTAGTCTACTGAAATGAAACAGAGTAAGCTGTGGCTCACATAACAGAAATGTCTTTGCCACATTTCTGGCTTGGGAAGTCTGAGGTCAGGGTGCCAGTGGAATGGAGTTCAGCTGAGGCCTCTTGGCTAGTTGTAACTGACCATCTTCATGCTCTATCCTAACATGATAAAATGTAGAAAGTAGAAAAGTTTCTCCCCTGTAACTTTTGTAAAGACTCCAATCCCATCATGAAAGTCTTGCCCTTAGACTCTAATTACTTCCTGATGACCCCAACTCTCAGTACTGTTTCAGAATTCTAGCTATTAATTCTTAAATTGACAGCCAGTCCATGCCAATATTGGCTCCATACCTTTCTGAAGTGCAGTAGTTGTTCATTCATATGATGAATGTGTCCTGTTTGTTTACTCTTGAACAACTATACCAAGTCCCCACCCTCAGCTTACCTTCTATGCAGAACAGGTGACACACACAAAAAAAGCTATCACCACGAGTGCTCTGAAGACAATAAAACAAAACTATGTGGGCATTCCATTGGGAGTTGGAAGATATGGCTTCTTTGGAATGTAAGCTTACTGGAGTTCTCTGTGAGAAAATGACATGTGAGATGTCACCAAAGTACAAGAAATGTCGTTAACCAAGAAAATATCTTTTTGTTGCACTTTTTCCTTTGCTCAGTATATTCCACAAATTCTTTTTCCTTTTGAGGTATTTTATTTGTTTGCTTATTTCTTCTTTTACTTCACTTCACCATTAACTCAATTTTGAAAAACACATTACATTACTGGGAGATATCCTGACTTCATTCTGCTTCTGTTTCTACATCAATGTGGTCACTAATTCTTGGAACATTGGCTTGCTAAGTGGCGCTTATTTAGAGGCCATCATCTTTTTACTCAGGATTTTAATCCACATCCCTTAATATCCTAGATTATTGTACTTGCTTTTGAAATAACTACTGAGGTTCATCCCTAAACACACACCACATACACACAGAAGCACACACACACACACACACACCAAATCCACACACCACATCCACACATACATACACAAACACACACCCACATCACATACAACCCCCCACATACATACACACTCATTCAATCACCCCACAAAAACACACGTTCTTTCTTTCTTTCTTTCTTTCTTTCTTTCTTTCTTTCTTTCTTTCTTTCTTTCTTCCTTCCTTCCTTCCTTCCTTCCTTCCTTTCTTTCTTTCTTTCTTTCTTTCTTTCTTTCTTTCTTTCTTTCTTTCTTTCTTTCTTTCTCTCTCTCTTTCTCTCTCTCTCTCTCTCTCTCTCTCTCTCTCTCTCTCTCTCTCTCTCTCTCTCTCTCTCTTCTTCTCCTTCTTCTCCTCCTTCTCCTCTTCCTCCTCCTTCTTTTCCCTTTCCTCCTACTTCTCCTCTTTCTCCTCCCCCTCCTTTTCCTCCTCCTTCTCCTCTTGTTCCCAGTTCTGTGAAATTCCAAAAAATCACTTATGACTTTGACATTCAATCACCTAAAGTCCTTTAATGCCCACTTAAAATTAAAATATATGTTATTTATGACTATTTGGCCTTGCCATCTCTACTGCCATCACCACCCCTCGTCTGAGCCCTTTCTCCTGCACTACTATAACCTGTACTCATACTACACAGATGTTTCCTGAATTCACTATGTAGATTGCTCTGGATTTACTAGTTTTCTATGGTGGCTTATCATTTGATTTTTTTAACTGATTATCTTCTGTATTTCCTCCAGAATCTGCTTCATGTACTGCATTCTTCTTGAAATTACTCCATATACTTGTGATTGTATCACTAAGAATGGGTATCAGTGGATACCCAAATAAAAGTGATAAAAATTATAGGAAAATGGGTGTTAAAGTGTGGCTCAGTTTATGGCATCTAGCATAGTTCTGCTTTAACTCTTTTAAGTATGAGGCTACCCACACTTTTTCTCGGCCATGTTTCAAGTGACTGCTATAGTTCCAACCATTATGTCATCACATTATAACATTACATTTTCAGCAAGAAGAGGCATTACATTTGTCCCTTAGACCTTTAAGGATACTTTCAGAATTTCCACACAATAAATTATTTACTTGCCATAGATAGTAATTTTGGAGGAACAGAAGGAAGTGAATAATGAGAGGTAATTAACAATACTTGCTGTCATCACTCCCTGTATAGTAATATCAGTTTTTCTTATAAGGAGGTTGGACTTTTCAATTATATCTTTCCAGATGTTAACTTTTGTCTATAACCAGGCATGGCTGTGGGGAACATTTCTGTTGTCTCTGCTGATCAGCTCCTTGCCTTTGCCCAATCCTCAGTATACATGTATAGTTTCTTATGTGTCTCATTATTTCAAATTTGGAGAATAGAATAAGTTGTCCCTGTTACTGGAAGTTTTTCCCAGTCTTTTCCCTTTGAACTCCTTGCTGGTTTTTCTGCCTGACTGGAGCTGATGTTGTATTCAGTTCTGTACTCACATAGCTGTCCTTGGATTTGACCATGAACTTCTTAAACCTAGACTATGTTTTATTCATTTCTAAATTCCAGTAACCCAGAACATGCTCAGAAGGAATGAAAGAATGACATGGATTTAATCACAGGGATTCAATGCATTTTAAAACTATATATACATATATATATATATACATATATATATATGTGTGTATATATATATACTATATAATATATAATATAATATATATATAAATACTATCTATATACTATATAATATATAATATAATGTATATATATAGTATATAGATACTATGTATATATATATATACACACACATATAAAACTATGTATATATATACATACATATATATTTAATGTATTTATAACAATTAGTTATTACTGACATGTCACCTGTCAAGCATCAGGCAGGATACAGAGATGAACTAAACAGAAACGTTCACTGTCCTTCCTGTGGGAAATTTAAATTCATGTTAAGGGAGAGAAATAATAAACAAATGATAATTATTCTTGTAAAACAGAGTGATGAAAGACTGGAATTAAGCTAGCCATGGTGGTGCACAACTTTAATCCCAATACTTGGGAGTCAGAAACAGGCAGATCTCTGTGACTTCCAGTCCAACCTCATGTGCAAAGTGAGTTCCAGGACAGTACTACATAGAGAAATCCTTACTCAAAAATCTAAAAGAGGGGGGGGGAGGAGGAGCAAGAGGTGGAGGAGGATGAGGAAGGAAGGAAGGGAGGGAGGGAGAGAGGGAGGCAGGGAGGGAGGGATGGAGGGAGGGAGGAACGAAAGAAGGAAGAAAGAAAGAAAGAACGAAAGAAAGAACGAAAGAACGAAAGAAAGAATGAAAGAAAGAACAAAAGAAAGAAAGAAAGAAAGAAAGAAAGAAAGAAAGAAAGAAAGAAAGAAAGAAAGAAAGAAAGAGAAAGAAAGAACAGGGGAGAGAAAGAGAGAGAGAGAGAGAGAGAGAGAGAGCGAGAGAGAGAGAGAACAGTTTGGGTGTTACTTACTGGACATGTCCCTGTTAATTTGTTAGCATATGGTACTTCACTTTTACTCATGAACATAAATGAGTGAACATGTTTGTTCTCATGCCATGATAGTTTCATGCTAACAGAGTATGCTGCAAGTTATAAGATGAAATAGATCCTTTCTTCCTCATGTTGTTTTTCTCACAATAGAAACTTCACTAAGACATATATTGTGATAGCTAGCTCCTTATTTTATAGTGTAAAACAAAACTCTAATACAGGAAAAAGTTAGCTTATATGGTTAAAATAAAACCACTAAGAAAAGCCATACATAAAACCCAGTAGGGACTGGGCTCCAATCTTCCATTGTGCAAACCAGCATGCTCAACCCAGAGGAACCAGCATTCCTGAGGAGGATATGCAAGACAGTATGACAATTCCAGATACATGCAATCTGAATATGTCCTCATAACAAGTCTCTCCAGAGGCTCAAATGTGCATCCCAATTGGTAAGGCACTGCTTTATGCCAGTATTTCGTGTTACATGAAAGTAGCTAAAATGATGGTTATACTTGTTTACATATTCCCATAGCTTTAGGCATATAACCTGCAAAATATTCCAGCCCATATCAATGCTCCCATTCAGAGTACCATTTCTTATATTCAGCATTACAATAGTCTTTCATCTTATGAATCTGGCTGCTTGTAGACTTTCAATGAAGATCCATTTGTCAAAAATATTAATGTGATTGGATTGCATCCTTGTTAACTAACTGGGCCATGTGAGTGGAAAGAAGTGTGGGATTACCGCCTCATTAAAGGTGCCTCTACTATGACAGCAGCAAAAATTTGGAAACTGGAGGTTAGATGTCAAACCAGAAAGAACATTTTAAATCCTCCATTGATTTTCTTTCTCCGTGTTTGTGCTTTATTATTGCAAGGATACCTGGGAGCATCCCTTTCTCCTTTCTCTGGTTTATAGCTTTTCCATTAAAAAGTCATTTGAAAGACAGTATGGCTAGAGAGTTTTATCTGAATCTTTCATCCTTTATTTGATAATTTTTGTCTCATGGTTATTTGAGTGCTTACCAGACTATAATTGCCGTCCTTGGCTTCTGTAGAGAACAGAGAACACATGATATGGCAGGAATTGTGCCAACTGGGAATTTTCCCCCTTAGATAATTTCCCTGATTCTCACCAAACTTTGTACTTGGGTTATAAGCATCCTTCTCAGTTAAGTTATGAATACTGAGTGCCCAAAAATTTTAAAAATAAAATTGAAAGGCACTGATTATAAACAGTGAGTTGTAGCTGAACTCAGGCATTCTGATGGGAAAGTGCAGGGATTTGCCATTGTCTCATCTTACTCTGGCCAGTCAGAACTTAATTACAGTAGTAGGAGAATATGCATGGAAATAGGATTTTACAGGAGATTTTTTTGTTATATTTTGAGAGAGTTTTTACCTTAATTGTATTACTATTTTTTTTATTTTAGTCTCTCAAAGTTATGATTTGTTAAATGAGAAATGTTTAAAATGTCCAATGTTTAAACAATTCCCCTTTCTTTCAAATATCTTACTTAATAAGAATGGGCAGCTGATCTGGAAACCCATGGTGTCCTTTGTAAGGATCCTTTAGACTTAACTAAGAACCACTTAGAATTCATTTTCCCTGAATTGGTTGGCATGAGACACATATAAATTGGCAATACAGAGTTAAGAATAAACCTGATTAAGGTCTGGATCCCTATAGGTAATAAGTAACAATTAAGCAGTTGCCAAGCAGTACCAATTGAGCAAGAGCCAATGAGGTGCAAGATGAATGAGTCAAGGTTGATGTACTAAAAACTATTAGTCCCTGAATCCCATTGAACCACAAGTCAATGAGCAATGTAATTAAAACAGCCATGGTCGGCTCTGACTGAAAAAGTGAGGGTAGAATTATGGGAAATGTTACCAAATAGGGTCAGTGGTTTTTGAAACAGGTGATCGGTAGATAGATTGTATGGGCAAGGAGGAAATAAAACTCCACAATTTCAGAGCCATCAGAAGATCTTCCCAGGACCTCAGGAAAACCTACCATGAAATGATTACCATTCTGATTTAGATAAGTTCAACACATTATCCTGTAGTCTTCCCATCTTCCCCTACAGCATGATGTGTGTAAGTCTCTGAGTCCAGATATTGTTGGATAACAAACCAAAACTATTCATTTATCATACACTTTTTAAAATACCAATGCTACTTGATATGAATCTGGTTATTGAGAAGCTTGTGGTAAACACAGAGAATAGAGGCGTGTAACCCCCAAAGGTTTACTACTTAGAATACTTAAAAGTAAGGGATAAATAGCTCTATTTTGTTAAGGACCATTGATAAAAAGAGGTAAATAACTTAGGAGCACAAACCTGGAAAAGTTTAGTTTTCTATAATTTTCCATGATGTATCTGTTGTGGCTTTCTCCAAAACCTGATACTTGTTGTATTGTTTTATGCTTTGGAGAGTGAAGGTAATTGTAAAGTCCAGGATTGCTTTGGGTTTATGTTGGTTTCAGTGCCTTAGCCTCCTGAGTGCTAAGATTATAGGTGCAGGCTACCAGGACTGCTGGTTTGTTCTTATCTACATTGCTTCTCTCTCCCTAAGCCTCACATGTAGTCACAAAGAATGTTTTTCCAACTGTTCCTGATTTTTTTCCCCTGCCTGTAACTCTTCTTTATCATTGCATTCTTTAGTTTCAAACTGATAACATATGGGTTATCTTCAGAACAAAACCTTCTGAAATGGCTTGCCTTCTTCCTATCAAACACACATCCTTTTGTATTAAAAAAAAAAAAAACTCTTTCAGTTTGATTCAGTGTTAGCACATTGACATCATACTTTGTTATATATCTATAAACAACAGAATGTTAAAGAACATATCAGAGGAAAGAGTATATAACTCAACAGCAGTGGGCTTATGTAGTATGAGGAGGGCATGGATTCTTTGTTTAGCACCATACCCTGAAGCATCTCAGAAATTTTTACTACTAATTAAATATTATTAAACATTAATCAATTAATGCATTGAAGACATGTCACACTTTAAGTGATACAATGAGAGGAGTGAGGTATTATTGCTATGCCTAAGAAATTATTTCACTTGCAAGTAATGAAGATTTCTACACAAATAAAATTCAATGTAAATGTGAAGAGGGAAGATTAAAATATATATGTAGTGGGTAAAGATCACAGAAGTAACTAATACTGTTTCATAAGGACAGTTACATGCAAATAAAGACTCGTGGAAATGGACAAACTTAACAAATCTGGCAAACTGATTTTGTCTGGTGTCATGGGACTAAGTACCAAATGGGCACAGTAAGCAAAGGTGAAGAGTTAGCTTTCATCAGTAAGAAATCACATCAGACACTCGTTCACAATTCTGGCTCATTCCAGAAACCTGGACTTTGTGGTCATCTGTCTGACTCATGTCCAACCTAGCCTTTGCTTCATCATACGTGGTTAGGTTAATATCTGTGCTTATGACAAAGAGTTCTTCAAATACATCATCAGTTAAACTTTAAAAATAATTGAGAAACTGGCTGTTATGTACAATATAGTAATAGCTTAGCCACATGACTTTCCATAGCCTGTTCCTAAAAAGTAGCATACAAAGGAGGATGACCAGTCATCATTTTTTGTTAGGATTTTCCATGTTTCTATTGGATTCAGAGAGTTCCTAGAAAAAAAAAATGGAACAGATGCTGAAATGAGGAAAGAGTGTATTGAGAATTTAGGGAAAGTATGTGGGATTAAAATGACAACAGTAAAGTTCTCATGTTTGAAACTATTTTAAAAAATGCAATGTACATAGGAACAAAATATGGAGGAGTTTTGCCATGACTGATCAAAAATGGCAGCCTAGGCTCTACTGTGTCCAACAACTTTGCCTCACAA
The DNA here is from genome assembly GCF_000001635.26 of Mus musculus. Lineage (NCBI taxonomy): Eukaryota > Metazoa > Chordata > Mammalia > Rodentia > Muridae > Mus > Mus musculus. The sequence continues at coordinate 91,761,093 of NC_000073.6, forward strand.
AGCTGCCTGTATGTCTGCCTGATTCACCTGGCCTCCTTAACACGCAATTATTTCTTGTTAAACGGTGGGGTCTCTCAGGTACCTGGAAATTACCACCATCCACCTCTCCTAGCAACAGCCAGAACTCAACGCTTCATCCTCAAAGTCTTGTTAGTCTTTGTGGGGGTTTGGCATGTGGGCAATTGGGAAAGCTCTCTTTCTTGATGATGTTCTTCTTGCCAAGGCACTAGAAGTTTGTAAGCACGCTTCCATGAGCCCCTTTCTCATGGGGCCTTTACAAAAGCTGCTTTGAATGTTTTGCAGTGAATGGAGTAGAAGAGTGGATGTGCCTTTTACATGTGTGAAAGAAATAGCGTAAAAATTTCCCAACTGGTACACTTTGAAGAAAGGTCTACATGCCCCAAACCCGAGGAACAGGGGGCAATAATGAACTGACTGCCCACACAATAAGTAAGGATGTATGTTGAACATAAGGTAATAAAAATGGAGCGTAGGAAATATAGGAAAACGATTTGATATCCTTTTTTAATTTCTAGGAAAGTAAAGAACAATAAAGTTTTGTTTCTACCCAGAAAATGATATTGTTTTATGCTATTCTTGACCTCAGTAAAGTTTTTATTATTTTTATTTTTATCTAGGGCAAAAGCATTTCTATCAATTCTATGGTGCTTCTTATTCTGAGCAGTACTGAATCCTTCCTCACTGTTGGAGACTATGTCCTAGTTTTAAAGTACGATAAATTCTCCTACCATTCTTCTCAGTATTGAACTATTCCCTGCTTTTCTTAATATTATTTTGGAGATGCATAGCAATAGATCCTGCAGTATGATGACCTATTCAGCAGTGTGACCTGGTTGTACTCACACTAACTGTGGAGAAGAATTTACAAGGCAGAGACATGCAGCAGATTCCCATCCCACAGACTTGATAAGTTCCACAAAGCAGGCCCAACTATTAAACTCATTTGCATTCTAATTATGCCATGCATTAATGTAGGGTGTTATCACTTGTGTTCATTTGCAAGTTTACGAAATTGGTGATCTGCTATTAGTAACTTCTTCATTAATTGGAATTAGTAAGGATTTTTAATAGTCATTTAATTAGTTTTAACTTATGTCTCTGCATCTGTTATTAAGTTCTAGAGGGAAGTTTTGTATGTTGATCAGAGTTGGGTAAGTGGAAGGCACAGTGCATAACAGTTTGGCAGGGGTCTCAGCTATATGAGGAATCTACTGGTGTCCTCTCTCTGTGAGATGGGATTAGAGGTGTGTGGGAAGTACCTGAGTGGAATTTTATGCTTTTACAACTTTGTATGTTACCCTATTATTCTTGCTAAGTTCACAAGGAAAAGAAGTCTGGTGCTTTCAAAACTCATCCTGTCATCATAGTTCTTTTGCCTTTTTAATTTTTTAAACTAGTACAATTCACATTACTTAATGCTTCATTTAATATACATAAAAAGAATTGAACTGTTATGATTCTTAAAGGAAACAATACACAAAGCATGTGTCTAATATATTTGATTCTTTTGTGGCTGCAATTGGTTATTGGTATTGTTTCTCTTAAATTTTAAAAACTGTTGACAGTTTTGTAGATGCATATAATGATTTTTAACCCTTTCACCACCTGCCCTTCCCTCATTCCTGTTCCTCTCCAACTAAAACCTTTTTTTTTTTTAAATCAACAAGTCCCCTCTGAGCTCCCTGTCTTCTTGTATGTGAGCCACTGGCCTTTGTCAGAGTTGCTTGTTCCAGCATGGGTGGGAGATTATCCCCTAGGGTACTGGAAACTTTATAGCTATATCACTGGAAAAACAATGACAGTCCTGTTCCCCTGCAACCATTAAACTGCTATGCCAGAGGGGGGCCTCCTGTGTCTCTCCTCCTCTTCATAATATTGATGGGTCAAATCTTGTACAGGTCATGCATGGCTTCATATGAACTTCACAGATTCAGTGAGCTCATGAGCTAAATAGCCATGTTATTTCCCAGAAAACAATATTTTAGTACATTTCTTCAGGTTCTATGGTGCTTATGTTCTTGGCTAATCCCTCTTGTGAAATGTTCTTGAAATTTGGAGAGGGAATATAGATGTGTATTTTAAGATATATCATCCACCATTACTTATTTTCAGTACGTTGTCCAGTTTTGAGTTTCTTCTCTAACCATCATGTTCTGCAACAAGACACTTCTCAGATACAGGTTGAGAGCAGCTCTTATTCTATGTATATAAACCTAGGTACTTAGAAGGCAGTTTTTTGTGGTTTCATTTTGATAGGAATTATAATTAAACTATGACTTGAAGTTGTATGTCTAAAGAAAAGGAAAGATATTCTAGCACACTTTCACCGTGACATATACTCAGAAAGTACATAAAAGCATTACTGCATAATTCTTATGACATGCTAATATGATAATATTAACATCAGGCAACATTGTAATGAACTCTAATATATTATTGCTGTTTATTTGCTTCCCTTATTTCCTATCAAGAGATTTCTATTAAATCTGTAAATAGTAAGAAAGATATACAGCCAACAGAGCATTGATGTTTAAAAGTATGTTTTAATTTTAATGTTCTTTGAAAGACCAATTTTTATATCATTTTACTAGCTTTCAATCATTGACTCAATATATCTAACCATAAGTGAATGTTAGAGTATTCACTAGGATAGTCAGTAAATGGCTGTTTCTCAGGTATATAGAAAGAACCACTATTGACTTCTTCTAGCATCAGCCAAAGCTCAATGCTTCATTCCCCCTTCACAGAGTCTTATTATTTGCACAGAATTAAAGCCATTGTCTCCAAGTAGTAATGGGGATGCCTGTGAGCAGTTGGGGAAGGGGAGAATGGCTATCACATGAATGGATTCACTCTTTCTCCTTGTTGTTCTTCCTTCCAAGACTCTAGAAGTCTGTAGGTATACTCTGGCAGGACAGCGTATCTTCACTAGCCCTTCCCTTACCTGAAGAACAAGAGTATTTGACAAGAAAACCCAGTTCATTTTCCCTTAAGAGAAAATATTTTCTGACATTTATTAAAAAGGATGAAAAGAATTTTGTTGGCAATAAGAGGGTCTGTTTGATGTTAAGAGATATTAAGGAAATGTGATTGTTGCTTCCTGTTATTTTTGTTGTTAGAGGTAGAATTATGCTTGTGTGGCTATCTTCTTTTAGGTTTGTTGAAAGATCACCTTTTTGCTTTTTCTAGGGTATAAGATGCATAGTAAGACATCAAACTGAACAGCGACACAGAGGGTACTTTTGATAGCAAATGTCTCAATGAAACAAAGAAAATTTGCTACTCAGCACTTTGCATAAATAGCATGCATTTGGGAATGTTCACTTCCCACTGTGAAATTTTAATAGTTCTACTGATATAAGCTTTTTGATTTCTTTGTTTGTTTCACATAATCAGGATGCTTAAGAAACTGCATGAGATACTGTGTTAGCTAATACCCATCCTTTATAGTATAAACAGTTGGCATTCTTAATCCCCTAAACTCATTTGTTAGATGTAGTTTTTATCTGTTATTGGCTTTTTATTCCTCTTCATTAGCAAACGTTCATACAGTGTAATTATTATACGTGCATTAGAAGATTGGAGTTATTCCCTGAGTATACAAAATTATATATTAGCTTTGCCCATATTTTGTGTTTTCCTTTATACAATCTGTCTGCATTTAGTGGGAATTTCCAGTACTATATGTGAAATACAGAAGCCAGCATAATTAAGTTTTTGTACATGTGTATGAATTGCAAATCATGTCCCTGAGTCATTGTGTGTTTTAAAAAATCTTGTGGAAAAGAACTGATAGCTACAGCTTTATTGTGACACACTGAGTATGGCCATCTCTACTAAGTGCTTACTATACGCAGGTCTGGGGACTTGGAGAAGGAAGTATATATGAGTAATTCGTACTCCAGTCTCTTAGGAAATTTAGCCTATTTGAAGATACAAGAGAAATAAAAATGCAGAGTGCAAGGTATAATGTGATGGCTCCCAACACAGAGCTGGATGCTTAATGAGTATTTGTTGGAATGAATAAAAACTACATCTACCAAGTGAGCTTCAGATAGTAAGAATGCCGACTGTTTACATTATAAAGAATGGGCATTAGCTAACACAGTATCTCATGCAGTCTCTTAAACATATAGATTATGTGAAACAAACAAATCAAACAAATAAATTAAACACCTGAATGAATCAGTGAGTACTGCTACTATGCATGTCAGGTGTTTCAAGTTATTTTTTTACAGCAAAGCTGGGAAATTGGACAGAGAGGTAGAATTTAAATATATGGGCTCTGGAGGAAGGTCCGATGTATTTATTATCACGTTATGTACAGTATCAATTATAGAGTTTAGTTTTCCTGAAGAATGGTCCATGGAGCAAAGATGCAAGCAAACTTTGTCGTAGATGTTAAATAACATTACTATCTTTGTCAAAATCTACAATTTCATGGCACCTGAAGGACATAAATATTTTTTATGTTCTTTTAACATTGTAAAGGAGTTTCTTAACTGGGGCTCTCTTTGTTGACCCTTTGATGTGCATTCCTGCCCCCTACCCACAAAATGCCAGCATCATCTCCTTTCAGTACTAAAACATTTCCATACATTGCCACATGTAGCCTGAAGAAAATACATACCCAGATTGAAAGGTGATGGTCTATGGCATGTATTCTTAGTCCTTGCCAACTTGGCTGCTTGCTGTAGCACAAAAATACAGGCTCCTTTCATCATAAGAATGTTCATTGATCCTTCTACCCTGAAAGAGTAGGGAATCATGAAGAAAGGACACACATTTAGCCTTGACTTATGAAAATATATAGTTTCCTTCAAATTATACTATTATAAACATATCTCATGGCCCTACTTGGATGTAAGGGGATAGAGGAAAGTCTCCTTCCTGGTTCTACTTCTATGGAAAAGAAACATATTAGTTGGACAGCTATCCATCTCTGCCTAAAAGAAAGAGATTTATCTAGCCAAAGATGCTTTAAAACTCTCCAGATTTTATCCACATCTGCATGACCACAATGCACATAAGCAGCTTTACATTTCTAACCATGTATAAAGATTATGTAATCTGTTCTCCTTCCTTGCTCTTTTTCAAGTATTTTGCTTCTCTAATTTGTTTTATTTTTAAAAATTATTCTGAAGAGTAACAGGTCTCCAAACGAAGTTTTTATATACACATACATACATACATACATACATACATACATACATCTTGACTGATTCTTTCTACTCCCTACACCTAGTTCATCTCCCAAATCCCTTGCAATACCCCTCCCCCAGCTCACCCCCTCTCATTGAGTGCTATTAGTTCCCCAACCCCTTCCATTAAAGTTCCTTATTTTATTCAAGTTAAATGGGTTCTTTACAAGGTCCTGGCCCTTTTCTTCTTATACTTTACTTCTAGTACTTTACAGAAATTTAAGAACCTCAACAAGATATGGTTAGGATAAAAACATCATACTGACGGGCTTTATTCCCTAGTAGATTATTCATTCTTGATCCTATTTATTGATTTGTTATCAGATAATACCAATCAGTTTCTTTATGCCTGTGCTCTTAATATGAGTGCTAGTCACTCATATTCACTTACTTCACTTGGCAAGGTACTTTTATGATTGCATAGTATTAGACAAACTTAAGTACTTCATGGATGATAATTCCTTTATGTTGTAGAGGAAACAAAATTATCCCCATGTTTAAACTTCTTATTAATGGAATTGTTATGACCAATGTCTTTGCCGTTAGTAAATTACATTCTGACATGCAATAAAATCTCTCCACCAATTGCCGTCATTGACCTTATTGTTTCCTTCATGTGCTCAGCTGCATACCCCAAATTTGCTCACTCTCCTTATACTTGATGCTATCATACACTCCCTAGAATTCTTCCTCATCTCTAAATTAGATATGATTATATCTTTCTGTATTTTATCATCACTCATCCAAGCCCAGGCCCACTGAAGATATGCCTAAAACATGATATTCTGTTAGACAAAAAAAATTCTAACATTTAAAACCCAAAAAATTAGGGATAGAGGTTTTACAACAATGAGCAGGCAAAATTTGAGCCCCTAGTCTCTTCTGCTTGTCATTATCTCTGTTTTGCTTAATGACTAATGAGATTTGCAGAAGAAAGTATGACTGCAATTCATCTACCTTTGAAGCTGTGAACTAATACTTCATCTTCTGTGAGCTTGTACATGATTCTTAAAGGAAGGAGAAAAAAATGGCGGTATCTGAAGCACAAAGCCACATTTTGTTACTAGCTTGAACAAATGGAGAATTGCATAGAAAGTATAAAAATAATAATAATAATCAAGTGGCTGGAGAAATGGCTTAGTGGTTAAGAGCACTGGGCATTCTTCCGGGGGTCCTGAGTTCAATTGCCAACAACCACATGGTAGCTCACAATACGACAGGATCCAGTGTCCTCTTCTGGTGTGCAGTCAAAGCACTCATATATATTAAATAAATAATTTATTTTTTTAAAAAATAAGTAATCAAACCAGTAAGCCTGGACTGAGAGGCTCAGAAAGAACTACAGTCCTGGGTAAAATACTGCTGTAATCCAGTGAGTGTGTAAGTGGTGGATCCAGTTATACCATGTGAGAGGTCCCTGACCTCCTGAAAAAAAAAAAAATTAGTGACTGTTTTTTTTAAGCCACCAAATTGTGGTAAATTGTATGACTCAGTAGAAAGAGAAAACAGAAAACCAACCAGTTCTCTCCTTCCCAAAAACTGTTACTCTTGGGATTATTTTAGGCCATGAAAAAAGTCACCATGCATTGTGGTCATGAGATGATTCAATACTTCACAGTTTGGACTTTTTCTCCTCTAAAAATAAGGCAACCCTATGCATGACCAATGATGGGTTTACTTTACTCAGAAATGTTTCTTTCTACTGATACTGGACCTTCTGTGACATCATCTAGGTTATGATCAGTAGTAATCTTATACGTGCATCTAGAATCTGGGTCTTCTTTCCTCCACTAGCACAATGAATGCTACATTTGTTAGCTACTTTGAAGTGACTCAGGTTCTCATGAATAGATGTAATAAATGGACCAGGGGCTGAGGTAGCTGTATGTTCTTTGCAGAAATCTACCTCTTGGTTGTTTCCTAGAAAATTGCTCAATTTGTAGAGCTAGGGTATAAGAAAGTAAATACTGTCAGCATGTAGACCTTGAAGTGTAGATATTAATGTTGTTCAAAATGTAATGTCATTTATATTGAATGGCAAAGGTCTTAAAAAAGACAAAGTGTGCTCAGTGACAATGTTTTAATAAGATTTCTGGATTATTTTTAATTATACAGAACCGAACAAGTTTCTATACCTATAGAATGTGGAAGTTGTCTCATTCTATTCATGCTGCATTGAAATTGAGAGCATAATCTTTGAAAAGCAAATCATAAGCGTTGACATGTTGGGGACACATATCTCTGCTGCAGAAGGCAGTTGATTCTTTGCCCCAGTAACATCTCCATTGTGAACCACACTCTTCCTTGTGATTTTCTTTGAAGTTACTTTATTCTTTTGAAGTTCACCTTGAAGAACTGAGCAACTGTAAGACAGTCATTATTTCTTCACCATGACATGACTAATAGCTTCTGCCATCACTGACAGTTCTTTGCAATCTTTAATTTCTCTCTCTATTCTTCTTTAAGGCTTACATTGAAATGTATCTTCTTCAAATGGATATGTTTATACCTACCCAGAATTAATCACATCTACAATATATGATCACTCTTATAATAGATTACCTAAGTGCCTGAAGAGAAAGTCACTCTTAAGATAAAGCCAACTGATTTTCTCTCAGGTTGTTAGAAAATGTCCAGGTTGGTTATCTGTTCAACCAGGGAGATGGACAGGTCAGTGAGTGCAATGTCCTTACTATAGTTCTCTCAGAAAATTAAACCTTACAGAGTTTTCATTTATCATTCATATTCCATTGATGTATACTTTTAAAAGGTTTCATTTGTAGAACAGGCTGGCTAAACTTAACCTTATATAATTGCCTAAAATTGTTTCTCCATTCTAAGCTCCTGGGACATTGGAAGTATTGCTCGACGTACTCTCCAGTGGGTTAGGTTAACACCTGATCTTAGCTTGGGGATCTGAATCAATCTGAATCCACTTTTATTTCAGTGCTTGCTATAGTCCATAGTTGCTTTCTTACCACCAGTTCTTCTAAGTGGGTGGTTTTTAAAACAAGCTCTTATTTAACTAAGGATTAAAAACAGGCTAGTGTAGTGGTAATCTACTGTAATGGTCTTTTGACAAGCATTTTTGGAAGAATTGATGTCTAAAACTCCCCATGAAAGCAAACTTGGTGTCTCTCAAATTGGACTCAAACAGGACCTAGAGGTCCTGCATACTGATTCAGTGGATCTGGAGTAGGTCTAGAAAGGGTAAATTATTTAATTTGTTCTCAAGCAATGTCAATGTTCCTGGTCCAAGCTTTAGCTTGTACCCTGCATTTTCTTCCCTCTAAAGTATGCCTTCATTTTCTTGTATTCAGCAGACATTGATTGAACCCCTGGTTTTTAATTTGAGTGATTAAACATTTTCTGTGCTTACAGAGATCACAGTCTAGCTCATCCACAGATAAATAATAAAAGAAGAATGAGATTATAACATAACTACAAAGCCCATGAAAATGAGGATGCTGGTTTAGCAAAGAGGTGCAAGATAGAAATAGAAGACTTTGAAGACTGAGAATTCTTCTGACTTAGGGGGCTTGTGTTGGCTGGAGCAAAACCTGGGCTTGATTTCTGTTTTTTTGGGTTTTCTTTAGAGTTTTAATAATGTTGAATTATGTATTTTCCTCTCAATTTAATTATTGATTCATTTTGCATTGCAATCACAGCGTCCCTCACACACCCTGACCCTCATCCCTCCCTCCCCTTGATCTCTGAAAATAGTAAGATTCCTCACTGGGTACCAATCCACTTTGACACCTCAAGTCACTGCAGGACTAGGTACATCCTCTCACCCTCAGTCCAACCAAGAGAGTTCCATTGTGGGAACAGGATCCACAGGCAAGCAACAGAGTCTCCGCTCCAGTTTTTTGAGGACCCACATGAAGACCAAGATTCATGTCTGCTCCATATGTGGGGTGGGGCTAGGTCCAGCCCTTTTATACTCTTCAGTTGGTAGTTTGGTCTCTGTGACCCCCATTTAGTTGAATCTGGTGGTCTTCTTGTGGAGTCCCAGTCCCCTTCAGGTTCCTCAATCCTTCCTCCAACTTCTGTTAATAAAGAACAAAATAGTGTGGTTCTAACGTGAAAGCACAGGCTATCAGATGGGAATCACACATCTCCTACCTCTGAAAATAGTGACAGTAAGTACAGTGTTTGAATTCTTTCAAATGGCAACTAAAAAAAAAAAAGTATGATTAATCATCAATTTTCAAGTCAGTTTAAGAAACTTTAAATGTTTACTTGGTAAGTCTTAAATGGGTTTAAATAAGCAAATCCTTTTACTTGTGCTACCTCTTTATAATAGAATGCTGGGACAGACAGATTTCCATGTAAATAAATGAAGTTTCCAGTTTACTCATTTGTCAGCCTCTTCCATGACACTGGAAAGGAACACAGTCATCCCCAGTTCTGTAATTTTGTATTGTTTCACTGAAAAGACAGTTCCCCCAAATGATTTGATTTTCTGTCCTCCCACAATTCCTGGAACTACTAGTAAAAGGCATGCATTCTATTTCAAGAATTATTATGCTTTTGCTGTTTGCTTTGAAGAATATACTCTGCTATCACTGTAATTGGCAAATAATATTTAATCAATTTTTATTCAGTGGAGCTCTGCAGGTAATAAACAATTTAAAGAAAGGGACTCTCTAGGGATGATAAAAATTATCTTTTAACTCATGAATATTCTAGTTTTTCCACTTTCCACAGCTGGGTGATTTTATTTGAAAGTAATAGAAAAACACTGAACAGCCTGTGTGCTTCAAGCAGTGCTCAGTGTTGAAGTTTGGTAATGAAGCTTGAATCTTGGACTAAATGTTCAGGTACCAGGAATTGAGCCATTCCTGTTTATCCTGAGGGAGGATTTATGCACATCGCTTATCAGAATAGATAGTATAGCTTATATTTAAGTTAGGAAATGCCAGACCCATCCACTCTAGTTAATTTTGGTAAATATATCTATCTCCATGACAAAAAAAAAAAACTTCCATGAATGTAATTATTCATTTCTATGCCCTTTAATGAAAGGATATTTTTGTGCAGCTAGATCTGACTCTTGAAGCCTGATTTGTTGGAAGTGGTAAAACTGGATAAAAATGCTGGGCAGTGGTCATGCAGGCCTTTAATCCCAGCACTTGGGAGGCAGAGGCAGGCAGATTTCTGATTTCAAGTCCAGCCTGGTCTACAGAGTGAGTTCCAGGACAGCCAGGACTATACAAAGAAACTCTGCCTCAAAAAACAAAAACAAAAACAAAACAAAATAAACAAAAAAACTGAATAGAAATATAAGATAAATACCTAAAAAATTTTTAAGGAAAGTCTATATCACTGTAATTTAAAAACTGTCTATTCTGTGGTTTTTCTTACTGTGAGGGAAACTTAGGAGTTGGCTTGCTCTACTACATACTTGTAGTCTGTCCTCCTTTCCATATGTTAAAATGACATTAGTCAACATTTTCTGCAATCTCTTGTATTACATAGTACTGGTCTCCATAGGGTTGGGCAGGGTGAAAGTATGTGATTGCAAAGGGACTTCTTAAGTAAAAGAAGGCTTGTTTGCTTCCTTCTCTTTGAGGTAGTGACTATGCCACAGGGAAGGAGCATAAATTGAGATTTTGTGGCCCTACTAGAGGGAATAACTGAAAAGAAGATGTCTAAGAAGATAATACTCACATTATTGTACTAAATAATTCCTCAAGAGCTAGTAGATCAATGTTTTTCTCTTTTAAAAACCAGTACTTTTGGTTTCTTGGTTCATGGAATGACACACTTTAATATCTTACTGAGGCTGATAACTTTCTCTTCCTTGCATAAATGTTTAATTGAGGTTCAGTTAATGTAGAGCAAAATGTACAATTCTTAAAGAGTACAGTATGCTAGGTTAGATAAATAAATGCCCCTGTGGAGCAAACATTCCCAATTAAGATACAGTGCACTGACAACACCAGGAAGTTTCCCCAGATTCTCTTCAGTCTGTGACCTCCTACAAGTCACCACTATCTGATTTTCTCCACTAATTAATTTTGCCTGTCCTTAAACATATATAAATCAAATCATAGAGTACTTAATTGTATCTGGTTTCTTCTACTAAACATAATGTTCTTAATATTCACCCATTTTGTCTAGCAGATATTTTGTTTTTAATCTTTTGTCTATTCAGAATTATGCCTAATCAATTTTATATATCTGTCTCTTTATAGATATTTATTGTACTATGCTTGGGGTAGATACATAGGAGTAGAATTTCTAGACAATTGTAGAAGGATGTATTTAACTGTTACAAGATAATGTCTGTTTTTAAACTTAATAATAAACTGCCAAGTCTGTGTCCCGGTGGTTGTTCTACTTCAATGATGTCAGTATGTTAGGCTCTCTTCTCTGCCTTGCCTCTTCTTCAGCATCATATACTGTCTGTCTTTTTAATCTATTCAAAGTGGCATCCCTTCATAGTCTTTGATGACATTTTCAACAGCACTAGTGATTTCAGACAACTTTCCATATTTATTGCTCATTGATATGTCTCTTCTGTAATTCTGGACAATACTGATATGTATTGGTCCAAGAATTAACCTATGTTAATAAAAATTCTAAACTTTTTAGTTCTTAAACAACTTAGACCTACATAAAGGTAAAAAAGAAGATCATTTCTATATGTCCTTTTGGCAATTTATTCCATCACTGCGGTTAGTTCATATTTCTTTCAGTATTAAGGCACTGATGTTAGTTAGCTTAGTTAAACTTCAGACCTGGTTGGAGTCTCACCAGTGTATTCATACTTAGGTTTACTTTCTGTCCAGAATTCAGTTCCAGGTTCTACACTGCATCCTTGTGGTATGATCCTGGGTTTTCTAGGGTATGAGAATTTTTCAAAAATCTCTATACTTTTTAGGATGCTGGTAATATTGGGAATACAGGGAAAGTATTTGCTGTGAGCATACCCTGATACACAATTAGAGTAATTCGGGGACTTTTAAGAGGAGTGTCATGGAAATCTAGTGTCTCTTGGTATACTAAATGAGAAGGTCCATGATGTCTGATAGCTATGTTCTCTTTGTTAACATAGCCTGATAGACTCTTAAAAGCAAGAAAACAAGGCAATGCATATATATGTGTGTGTGTGTGTGTATGTATGTATGTATGTATGTATGTATATATATATATATATATATATATATATATGTATATGTATATAGCTGTAATATTGTTCCATATTGTTACCATCTTTTGTCCTCTGTAATTGCTCTCTTTGATAAGGAGGAAACAGATGGTCACAGTCTACAATTTCTGACTTAACACCATTGTTAATAATGCATGTAAAGTTGCTTCAAATTTTAAGCTCGGTTCTTGTAAGAAACAGATTTGCTCATGAGAGAATAGCCTTTATGTATATTGTACAATAGTTTTTATTTCAAACCATAGGTTTTTAGACAAAACACAATTCTCTAAAATTAACTAGGTCAGTTTTTCATATTCCAATTTTATATACTTGAGTATTTGCTTTTGAAATTTTTTTGTATTTTTGAACATATTTAAAATGTGTTTTTTTCAGATACATGCTTTATAATTCTTTCTGAAACTGTCATTTATGGTCCAGATATTTTATTAGTGACCTTTGGTGAGTAACTGAAATTCTGATGAAGTCTAGTCTGTCAGGTTCTCCTGTATAGTTGATGCATATAATGTTTTATTTAAAATATTTTTACCTATCTCTGTATCCCAGTTCTAAAGTGTTTTTCTACCATTTCTTATAATTTTAAGTTTTGAGTATTTTTCTCTAATTTTCTTATAGTCTAATAATTAGTTTTATATGTTGGTTTTAAATCTATCATAAATGAGGTTTTCTGGGTTATAAAATACAAACTCAAGGTCTGATTTTGCCAATACAAATAGCCCATAGATCTGATATTTCTTGTAAATGAAATAGCTTTCATTTACTGGATGCTAGTGGTACTACCACAAAAACATCATTCATTCATTACAGCCTAAAAAGACCTTTATAATAGATACTGAACTTGAGTACTGATGATCCTGAGTTTAGTTTTGTTTTACAGTAGCTTTGTCTATCTAGAGTACTTATATTTCTATATGGAGCTGAGGCTCAGCTTATGGAATTATGCAAAAAAATCCACCCGTGATTTCTTTGAATGTCACTGACTTCTTAAATCAGCTTAAAAGGAATTGCCATGTGTACAACACTAAATCTTCAAGAACTAACTCCTTGGATTGTGGATTGGAGCCTTATATGAGGCTACATAGTTGCATGTGGTAATAGTAAGGTTTAGAAACACATACTGACCAAAATTTAATTCAAAATGAAAACCACAGTGCATCTGAGTTGTTTCTAGCCATACATAGTCATTTGGCATCATGTGACTTCATTGTACCCTTTGTTGTGAACACAAGTTCAATTCCCAGCACCAGTATTAGGTGGCTCACAACCAACTCCAAATCCATCTTTTGGCCAATCTGACTCTTCAGGCTTCTGTTGAGTCCATGAGTTAACAAGCACATAACACTCAAAAACACATTGAACACATAGACACACAGGCACTGATACATATACTTTAAAATAACATCTATAGTTTTTAAAGATTTATTTTGTTACATATGAATGTTTTCACAAGTTGTACAAACAGACCAGAAAAGGGCCCTAGGTCCTTGGATCTTCAGGTCCAGATGTTTACATGATGTGCAGCTCATTACAGGGGTGCTGAAATCTGACCTCCAGTCATGATTGTACAGGAAGCACTCTTCACCACTAAGTTATTTTGCAGACCCTAAATTTCTTTATTCTTTATCATCAATAAATATTTTCAGAGTGACTGTTTTTATATACCTACACACCAAGAGTTTTTTAAATAATTTCCTGGACCAAAAAGGAGTTGTGAGTAGAAAAGGGAAAAGTTAAAGAGATGAAATTCTAAACCATAAGAATATAAAATATATAAACCATGGTATATATTTTCATTTACTTGGCTCTTAATTTCTGTGGTGGTATTTTGTAACTTTCATTAAAATTAGATATAGCTTCTGTTAAATTTTTACTTTTCTATTGAACTATTGTTTTTATGCTTAGCTGATAAAATATATAACTGAAAATCTTTTTTCTACATATAAACGGGATCCTAAAGACTTCCTGGACTCACACAGAGTGCAGTTAGAAGAGAGAGCGGGAGATATAGAGTGGGAGGGAGAAAAGTAGAGAGAATTTTGGAGATATGTGTTTTCAGCTCCTTAGGATTCACTTCAGACACATTGTTTCATACAAATAACATATTTATGGCTTCTACTTCTTGTCTTTTAAATGATGTTACATCGAAGTTATGGAACTATTTTAAATGATTATATAGACATTGTCAAATTGTATTTTCTTTGTGATAGGATTAGGTGAGTTTTTTTTTTTTTAATCTGGCTAGTGTGTTAAAATATACTGGATGACTTATAGAATACTAAATCAAACTCATATTCCTCGGACATTTTTTCCTTGCTCAAGGTATATTAACAGTGTCACTAAATTAATTGTGCTAATACTTTAAGATTATTGTGTTTGAAGGATTATCGTTTTGTTTTTGTTGTGTTTGTTGCTGGGTTGCCTTCAAAGACTCCTGTAGTCCTGAGACAATGAGTTAAGATGCTTCTATTTCTCAATGAAAGACTATCAAGACTACAATAGTTTGTGGGAATGTCCATGAGGGGATTACACTAATTCAGGTGGAAAGAGCTGTCTGCTGTGGGTGGCATGTGATTCTGGACTGGATAGGCCTGGAGAAATTGGGCTGAGCACTAGGACATCTCCATGAATTGCTCCCTCTCTGCTCCTAACCGTGGATGCCATCTGACTAGCTGCAGCAATCCCCTGCCTTGACTTGTGAGCAATGAAGAGCTGAGCCTGAAGCTGTGAGTCTAATCAACCCTTTCTCCCTAAGGCTACTTTTGTCCAGGATTTCATCACAATGAGAGGAAATGAATCAAAGTAGCCCTGGAAACTGCACTACCCAACTGCTTACCTAAGAATAACTCCATCTTTTTGAAAATAGGCTTCACAAGTCTTTCAATCTCTTAAATAATCCAACAAAATATATCGTCTAATACCACCCATTCCCCTCTCAATCAAGTGCAGAATTTTCTAAAGTTTCTTGTAAGCTATCTTTGTGTGGATTTCTACTTTTCCAGTTAGAACTTCATTTTCAAACTTTATAATCATTTTAGACATAGTTTTATTTAAATATTTACAAATAATTGTCATAGTTTGACATCTTTTTAAGAATATGGACCATTCATTTAATATAATTAGTTTCAGATTTTATTCTGATATTTTAAAATCACATTACTTTTAAAATACAATACTATAACAATATTCATTTTCGTATACTTTAACCCAACGAAAGCCATAGGCCATCTATTATATTTTCATTTCTTTAAGAGAAAAATATTTTTTTGTCTTTACTGAGTACAATTCCCTGAAGCTCTTATTGTTTCTGAGAATTTCTAGCAGACCCATTATTCCAGTAAGTGGGACCCTTACCCTGTTATTCTGTAAATTTGCAGTGTAAGCACTAAGGCATTGTAAAAATAGCCATTAAAGGCTTTTGTCTGTGAAGAACAGGGATGCTTATACATGCCTGTCTTTTAGACCAGTCATGTCTTCATCTATAAAAATGAATGTAACCCTTATCTAGTGTTTATGTTCAGAGTTTCATAGTTTCACTATTTGATCATGGCAAGCTATTCTTACCTGTAGATACATAAAAATGGTCCAGGACTCTCCAAGTGAAAAAGAGCAAAGTCACTTTCCCTAAGTAGTAAGAGGAAAACTAAGACATTCTAAGTGTATTTTCTATTTAAAATTCTTTCAAAGGTGAAGTACAATGATTAACTTTCTATAAAATGTGGACAGGCAAAATGTACATTGTACCTTCAATGTTTTACATTCCTAAATTTGATGAGACTTGTAGTCATTAGAAAGTATTTTAACGAGGATATTTTTGAACTTTTTACATTGACATGACAACTTTCTAGAACCGTTACATATAAGAAATACTAACTAAAAATGGCTGTTATTCTAGTTACTTAATTGAATAGATATGTAGGGCAAAAATTTCCTTCAGAAAAACTTCTTAATCAACTATGCACTGCACTGCTGGCTTTGACATCCAGGTTGTGTTCTCTGACATTTGAAATAAGACATTTTCAGATATAAAATTTCTTTTCATAATCAACAGTATTGAAACATCCCCTGATTAGTATAGATATTTTCTTTAAAAACTATTCTTTCTTCACATTTTACAAGCTTTATAGTGATGTACTTTTGAAATTTTTGAAAATTCCTAGGTCAGATGGGAATTATGAGACGATTCTTTTCAATGCTCTGATCCTGGACTAAATAATAAATAATGACCTTAACTGGGAAGAATAAAATTTAAGTGGAAATATATATATTCAATGAATTTTAACTGCTATTATAATTTTATGCATGGTAGATTTCTATCTTACTATATTTTGATTATACATAGTTAGCTCATCTCAGTCATTTGGATCTTTCCTTTTGAAGAATGACATAATATGCCATTAGGGACCAATTCAAAGGGGAGTAAATGTGATAGACATGTACTAGAGATAATTTAGAAATCAACCTTGAATTCTCCTATATATTTAATAGACTGTGGGTCATTGCTTATTATACCAATATATGCACCATTTTCCAAAACTATCTTAAAATATATTGAGTGAATTGTCATCTTTATTTCTAGCCTAGATTTTCAAAAGTACTCTGTATACCAAAATAATTTCAGGTGATAGAAATAATTAATTCTCTTTAATTTATCAGGCACTACTAAGTATTAAAAAAACCACTGTTCCTAAACCATTACTTAATTAAATTACTTAAAGTTATCCGAAAGCAGACCATTTTGTCTCTTCTGACTGACACGACACTTTGCAGATTTCCCCCCTGTAATACATTGTATTGTACCCCAAGTCTCGCCCTTTCTTATAACACAAATTAGCTTTTGATTGTATCATTCCACATCTCCAAAGCTTCTCACAGAATTCTTTGCTTAGGATGTCTCGTTTTTTTCTTCCTCCCCTTACATGTCATCACCCCGAGTTCACCTGAACCATATCTGCTGTGACATGCAGCACTTTGACAGTAGATTGCTTCCTCTATTAAGCTGGGCAGTAAGGGGCATAATATCATATATGTCCTTCATATATTCTAGTTGTGATATAATCCAATATATAGTGAATTCAGATCCAATGAGTTCAAAAGGATTCAAAGTGAGAGTTTTCTGTATTTTTCTCCATTAATTTCTGTATTCATTTTAACATCCCAATCATTGTTTCCTCCCGGCCCCCTTCATTCCCAGTCCCTCCCCCATCCCTCTCCCCCTTCTCTGAGAGTGGGGACCCCTCTGGGTATCCAGAGGAGCACATGATGATTAAATATCATAGCTCTAATGAAATGTCTTATTTTCTTTTGTATTTTGGTGAAATAGCTCAGTACAGTTTAATGTGACATGCTAATAGCTAAATATACACAGTTTCTTGTAGTGTGTAATGCAGAATGAACTATGGTGTTTCCCTTACACCTGCCATGCTGAGAAAAGCAAACAGATGGGCTTAATCCCAGATGGAAACAATGTTTAAAATAGCTGTTTGAAAAGCCAGAAGAAGCAGTTTATTTTATGGAAATGAGATTTATGTGTTATTTATTTCTGTTGTCCAGCATTCTAAGCACCTCTCCTTCCCTTGTTGACTCATTTTACCTGCACTGGTTCCAGAATCCATGTTTTAATTGCTACCATTACTTCCTGCTGGAGGATCTTCTATATGCATCAATTATGGGCCAATTTAGCATCCTTGAATCGCAGTTTTAGTCTCATTCGAGCTTTGTTCCAGAGACTGATCCCCTGAATCACTGTGTAAATCCATGCCTCTAGAGAACATCACTTTCCTCCATCCTTCTGAGACCTTGGGGCCAGCATTGTTGTCTTAACTAGTCATCCTGCAATAACTGTTTGCCTAAGAGTCTGAATTGTTGTGGTGTCATATAAATACCTCATTCTCTACTACTCACACACTAAGAGTTTAAGAAACTTGTTTTTTTTTTATTAGATATTTTCTTTATATACATTTCAAATGCTATCCTGAAAGTTCCCTATACCCTCCCCTCATCCCGCTCCCCTACCCACCAACTCCCGCTTCTTGGCCCTGGCATTCCTCCTGTACTGGGGCATATAAAGTTTGCAATACCAAGGAACTTCTCTTCCCAGTGATGGCCGACTAGGCCATCTTCTGATACATATGCAGCTAGAGACACGAGCTCTGGGGATACTGGCTAGTTCATATTGTTGTTCCTCCGATAGGGTTGAAGACCCCTTCAGCTCCTTAGGTGCTTTCTCTAGCTTCTCCACTTTGGGCCCTGAAACTTGTTAATTAAGCTGAAAACTCCATTCAGCCTTTTAAGCAGATTTCATTATATATATATTACATATTTCATTATATATATATATTATAATGAAATATATATATATAATTACACCTCAGTGAATTAAAAACTCACTGATTTCTTAAAATTTTAAAAATGAAACTTTTAGCAAAGTAATATGGAGTGTGGAATTAATTCTGGTTTAGTATGAAAGTATCTAGTGTTTTTTCCTAAATATTTTCCAAATAGACATGATTTAAATTGTGCATCATGCACATAATATATACTTGTTATATCTGTGGTTGTTTGCATCACGGTCATCTTAAATATTAACATGGTTTCACCCATAAGGCATGTTTTGTTACAAATGCTGTCTTCTCTTAACTTATCACCAAAAGAAAATCTCTTTAGTAAAGTGTCTTTTGTATATCTGTGTCCTTTGAAAGAGAGAGACGTTAGATTTTACCTACCTCATTGAGAAAGCTGTGTTAATCTTATGTGGCAAGACTCTAAATTATCCTGCTGTCATATAAAGGCCAAATTTCAAAACTTATCTACAAGGACAGTGTCAGATTTACAGGAGGGATCCACTTTTCCAAACTTAGTATTTCTCCATAATATATCTCCTCTTCCCCTGAGAGCTAAGGATATGACACTATTTCCCTCCTTGTCCCTGTGTTCAAAAGTTACATCTCAATGTCATATACTGTGCAAGCCTAATCCATATGTTTCCTTTGAAATATTTGACTATTCTCTAAAATGTTGTGTAGTATTACTACATCAATTGATCCAAAGCAGAAATTGAGCTACTAAATAATGATAGCTCAGGAAAATTCTAAAGACTGTTATCATATTTAATTGAATTTTTTCACTTTTAATGGTAATTTTGGAGTGTATGTGTGCATGTGTATATGTGTGTGTGTGTGTGCACACATGCATACATGCACATGCATCTGTGTGCCTGTTTTTGACATGTAAGTGTGATGCATGCATGTATGTTTGATGAGTAGGTGCCACCTACATATATGCACTCAGTGACAAGAAGAGAGCATCAAGTGCCTTTCTTTCTCATTCTTCTTTGGAAACAGAGTGTCTTACTAAACCTGTAGTTAGACCAGTTGCAAGACAGTCCTGTTTAGCTAGCTTCAATGGTGCTCCCATCTCAGCCCCCACAGTACTGGGATTACAGATACTCATGACCATCCCCCAGAGTTTTATATAAGTTCTGAAGGTTTGAACTTAGATCCTCAGAAATGCACAGAAAGGATTCTTACCCACTGTGATGTCTCCTGAGGCCTCAGCTTTACTTTTTCATATTTATTATTTATTTATTTATTTATTTATTTATTCAATTTCCATCCTGATTGCAGCCCTCTTCCCTCTTCTCCTTCTAGTCCCACCCTCTCACCACCTTCCTCAGAGAAGGGAAACCTCACCTCCCCACCACCTGCTACCAATTGGACCTGGCACATCAAGTCTCATCAGGACTAAGTGCATCCTCTCCTACTGAGGCCAGACAAGGCAGCCCAGCTAAGGGAAAGGGATTTGAAGGCAGGCAACAGATTCTGAGTAAGAGATATCCTCATTCCAAGTGCTGAGGTACCCACATGAAGATCAAGTTGCATGTCCACTACATATGTGTATGGGGCGAGGTCCAGTTCATGCAAGCTCTTTGGTTGGTAGCTCACTCTCTGTGAGCCCCCATTGGCCTAGGTTAGTTGGCTCTGTAGGTCTTCTTGTGGTGCCCTTGACCCCTCTGACTCCTTTAATTCCTCCCCTGACTCTTTCCCAAGACTCCCTGAACTCTGCCTAATGTTTGGTTATGGGTATCTGCATCTGTTTCCATCAGCTGTTGTATGAAGCCTCTCAGATGACAGTTGTGTTAGGCTCTTGTCTACAAGCATAGAAGATCATCATTAATAGTGTCACTCTCTCCCATGGAGGAGGTCTCAAGTTGAGCTATTCCCTCAATTTCTGCTCCATCTTTATCCCTATGCTTCTTTTAGGAAGGACTAATCCTAGGTTAAAGGTTTTGTGAGTGGTTTCACCTCCCACTCCCTTCACTGGAAGTCCTGCCTGGCTACAGGAGGTGGCCACTTCAGGTTCCATAGTCTCTGCTAGGATCACCCCCAATATCCACCCAGCAGCCTCAGCTATATTATTTATGCTAGTAACTCTCAGTGAACTTAGAGCTCAACAATTCAGCTAGTTAAGCTGGCGCTAGGGATCAACCTGTCTCTGCTTCCCCAGCACTGGGATAAATGACATCTAGAGCAATATTTACCATTTTTATATATAGTCTGAGTATCTGATCTTAGAAATTCATACTTTCACAACAAGTCCTTTGTGGACTGAGTCATTGTCCCAATCCTCAGTGGTAGATTTTGACAGAAGGTACTGTGTACCAATTACAGTTTGTTCATGCATCGGTGCCAGGAGGAAAGTTAAACTGAACTAACTGTCCACAGTTCCTTTCTCCACCACTGCATTCTCACCACCCACTCTGTGGAGTCAGAGAACAGATACATTCAGTTGTCAATGAGTATTAAGTATTAAATATTTTTTAGATTAGCCTTTAACTCCTTATGTGGTGAATGATGATTATTGAAATCTTTATCCTCCTCCCTCTTCTTCCCAAGTCCTGGAAATGTAGAATAAGTGCCATCACACTTGGCATCAAAAATTATTTATTAATTGGTAATGATCACATTTTATAAGCGTCCCAGACCACTTAATGCAACATCTTTCTTTAATCCAATTAGTACTTTTCTTGAGGAAATTGTCATGCAGAAGGATCACTTAAGAATGGAGTCAGAGGCAACCTGAGCAATATGGAGATGCTTCATTCCTCAAGAGGAAGGTGGAGAAACAACTTCCATATTAATTGCATCTGTCCTTTTCGTGACAGCACCAATACTTGCTAGCCTTTTAAAACTGTATTTTCTGTTTTGTTCAAAGTTACATTATTTCATTCTTTTCTTCTGTCCTAGGAAGCCCATGCTTGGTGGGAATATCCTAGTTTGGATGTTTGAGGCTTTTACATTCCAAATTTTAATTTAGCTTGATGTTGATCAGCATATGCTATGATAATATACCTCAAAAGTTGTGTTGTAGGATAATTATAAATAGTCTATTGACATATTGGACTTTTCTGACTCTCCTTTTACCTCAAGGAAGTTTAGAGGAAGTTTCCCTTAAGAAACCACACCTTCAGTTTCCATTGTAATCACTGAAAGACTGGTAGTAATTCGTGTTGTATCAAGATCTGCTAGTATTTCCTTTTATGAGTCAACTAGTTATAACTCCACCCCACACACTGTGGTTTTCAACTAACAGCAGATGAAGTGGGATCAGAAAGGATGATGAATAAGGTAGCCATCCTGTGTAGCATCCATCTCTACCTGTGAAATCCAGTCTGTAATGATGTTACTTCCTGCTAAAATAATAATCACTGATATTGATGAATATTTTGGCCAAAGGAAAAAGAAACTAGGTTGAACATAACTCAACCTAGAATTTAGCTTCAGAAATTAAAGTCCATGTAGAAAATCTGATTATTCTAGATTGCATATTTAGTTGACAATAAAGACCAGGTATCCTGATCTTTGGAGAAAAACGTAACCAATGGATGAGGTTTTTTACAGTTTTATTTTTTATCTGATATTAATTGTTCTTCTCTTAATAGTATATACATGATTTCTGTGTAACTATTTAATACATATGTAATTATGTTAATATATAATACTAATTTGGTAGTATTTACCTTTTCTCTATCAGTAAAACCAGTATACATTATACTTCTTGCAGAATTTACTAGTTCAGATTTGTCTAAAATCTTGTTAAAGAGTGAAAAAAAGGAAGAAAATAATTTTTAAATGAGGAAGTGATCTTCAAAGGCCACCTCAATACCCTTCCCTTTGTTCCAAAAGTGATGCAGATCATCATGAATCTCCCAACAGGATACTTAGTAAGCTCCAGAAAAAAAAAAAAAGCCAGACCAGGGGATGTTTCTAATGAATGAATCTGGTGGTCTTTTTTCCCCTGAATGATGAGTCTTCTTTCTCAAAAAACAATGCTCAACAGTCTAAAACTAAACAACACAGAACTATTGTAGGTCAACTTGTTTGAAATGAATGATTTGAACACCAAAGAAAACATGAAGAAGTTTCTTTGATTTGTTTTTTTTCAATACATTGCTTAGTCATTAGCGGTCCGGAAGAAATGAAAGATTCAGTAGCATGGCCTAAATTTGTTTCTTGTTCTGAATTCAACTCTGGAGACATAAGGCACTCAATGGGGTTCTCCTTAGAAACTACAAAATTAAACATCTGCCACTTGTCTAGTAGTGCACTGGATGCTTCATTGTTGTCCTCTGTTCCTTGTGTGTTTGTGTATGTTGAATCATTTATCTAGACTGTTTGACTGTATTTCCTCTTCCTTAACTGCTTCTTGCCCTGTATTGCTTCTTTGACTTAACTGCTCCTTGCCTGTATTGCTTTTTTTTTTTTTTTTTTTTTTACTGTATTTCCTCTTAACTGTTTCCTGCCCCTTATCTTTTCAGAGTAACACTGACTATGGAATCTCTCTCCCCAGACACTTCCTTCACTCATGCAGGAAGTACCCATCTTCTAAATGACTCTCAGACTGACATTCTTAGACATTAATCCTGAGTCTCTCCTTACTATACTTTCTGGCTCTCCTGCAGGCTCCAAGTTTCTAAGAAGCTGATTCATCAATCTGATATTAGCATTGCTAAGCCAATTATTCTCAGCATCACCAATGACCACTTTTGACACTACTAGGTGCAATATCTCTAGAATATGGAAGTCAGTCAAGACTTACTGGAGTGGATGGATGAACGAATAAGCAAATGATGTCATGAATTAATTAGCTTTACTGCACAGTTAGCTGTTGCTTGGTTTAACTTGGGAGGTAGTGAAAAAGAACTCACAGACCTTCAGTGACTCTTTCAATAAAGGCACTCAGAGCGATTATGGCCAGCACACTCCAGCCTTTTTATATGCTGCTCTTTTTCTTAAATAATCACTTACTGGCCTTTGGCTGAGCATGCTGCTCCTTCAAGGGCATACTTTGGCTAGAGCAGAAACAAGCTCTTGCCAAAATGTTCCTGCTGGAGAAGAAGGCAGAGCAAAGGGGAAAGCTGTGGCTTTGGGGTTGCAATTTTAAAGTCAGTTTGTTTCCGTAAAGAAAGATTCTTAAACCTTTACTTCAGCATTCTATTTGCTCACTGGGAAAACACTTTTTTTCTTTGCAAAGTCTGTGAGAATTCACTCCAGTTCAACATGTTCAAGAACTAGATTCAAACAAAGATGAATCTATAACATTGTCACCACAGCTTGTTTTAAATGGTTTCAGTTTTATTTTATTTTTAAAACAAAGACAAAAGGAATTCCTACTTCATAGTATGATAATGCATATGAGATTACCCTGAGCTGAATTATGAAAATGTGATTTTTGTGACTTAAAATGAATCTATAATTGATGAGTTGAAAATAAATCCTTAAGTGTTATCTTTCTGAAATTCAGATTTTAGATGAAAAAAAAAAACTCAGTTGTTTTTTAATACTGTTCTCCATATATACCTCCATATAAGTATGTTCGGATAAATCCTACAAAAGTTCTTCATTTCTCAGGCTGCCTTCCTTTCTTTCTATTCTGGTAACTAGATCTTTGGTTTAAAATGAAGGTTTTTCTCATGAGGCACTTTGCGTATTTGGATGCTGGCAAGATTATAGGAATCTGTATTTAAAATGATTTCAATATGAACTAGAAACCAGCAACAGTGTCCTATTTGATACTGGAAAAATAACTGACTGCGGTGGGCATTTTGTAAAGCCTTTAGGCAGCAGCGGTTACAATTTAGAGTCTTTCTAAAGATTCCTTCTAAGGAATACATACCACGTTGCCAAGGCGATTTCCTTATGTAGAGCACTTTCTGTTTTTCAGTCCTGTGTTTAAAGCAATCAGACACCATTACTCAGGGAACATTTCTGTTCTGTTGATTAATAGTTTCAAGTAGCCTGAAAGTCTTTACCATAAACCACTATCCAAATGTCCTTCATTAACTGTAACAAGCAAGAGGTGTTGAACAGTCAGTCACCTCCCTGCCTGGAACAGAGAAGCAGATGCTGAAGACACTACCAGGAATACTAAGCAATGTAGAAAGGAAAATTCCCTTAAAGCAAGACTTGGAAGGAATGATTCCTGCGGGTGTGCAATCTATTCTCTCTTTTGGTTTTAAGATGCTCTAGTTCCAAGGCAGCAGTTGGGTTAAACAGTCCTTGGTGCCGTGTGATTCATAAGTCAAGCAGGAGGAAGGCCTCTTTCATTCCCAACCAAGCCAAGGAAGAAATTCCACACAAGCACATTGCCTCTGAAGCTTTATAAGCTCCTTGGTTTCAGAGAAAATTGACAAGCTGTCCCCAGAAGCCTCTCAGACTAAATGTGTGCTTTGAAAATAAGAACCACATTTTCTCTGTCAGCGTTTGTGAGCCAAGACATCTAGCAAAGCTTCATGATAGTGCAATGTGCAATGGAGACAGCTCAGCTCTGTGTTTACCGGTGTCAAGAATGGTGCTATCAATGGGTCCCATTTGGAGGATCTTTATGAAGCTTAGTTTAAGATAATGCACAATATGAAGATTTATATAAATATATAATGCATTCTCTATTGTAACCTAAAATGTAACTTGGCAAAAATATCATTAAATATAGTGTCAGAGGGCCTATTGATGTCTTTACCCGTGCCATGATTCTATTTATTTACTTGGCTGAACACAAGTTGCAACTAGTAACTAATATTTAAATATTTTTGAAAGAAATTTCTCAAAAATCTATTCTCCTCCTTACAGCTTTGCTACCAGGCAGTAGCTTTTAGCTAACATTCCCTTGCTGAAGCCTACTTGATTCTGTTCAGTAAGAGCATTCCTAACTTAATGCTTGTTTAGCATTACACTGAGACTTTAGAGATGGTAATCATATTATTGTGAGTATGTACTTATGCTGCTTAAAGCCCACTTTTCATTTTAATTGTGTATAGAACTTGCAAATCATACTGGCAATTTAGGTATGAACAGTGACTTCAGCCACCTTCAATTATTACACACAAGATTCCCTAATACTGTAAATCCCTAGCACTATTTCTAGAAACCAGTGTTTTACTTATGTGATATTAATAGTAATATGCTTTTAATTTCAAATTCCTCTTTTTTTGCTTGTGGATAAGAAATCAATTCATTGTTGAGTATTAACATTGTATCTTGCAGTTTTATAACCATCACTGACTGCTGGAAAGATTTTGGTTATTGTTTGTTTTATTTTGGATTATCCTAGTATATATTGTATTTCTTCTCCCTAATCTGTATACATCTAAATATTCTCTCTTATTATAATCTAGGGATTACATTATAATGTTAAAAAGAAGAACTGAGATGAGACATCTTTCAGTTATTCCTGGCCTCTGTGTGTGTGTGTGTGTGTGTGTGTGTGTGTGTGTGTGTGTGTGTGTGTGTGTTTGTATAGAGACATGTACATGTATGTACATGCATGTGTGCATACGTGTACATGCATGTGGAGGGTAAAGTTTCAATGCAGCTGTTGTTCATAAGGGGCCACGCATCTTGATTTTTGAGATAGTGTCTTTCTTTCACCTTGTCAGGGGCCTACTATTCCACCAAACTGATGGGGTAATGAGCCCTAAGAAGAGACCTGTCTGTGCTTCCCCAGTGCTAGCATTAGGTCATGTATCAGCACGCTTGAGTTTGGTGTGAGTGTTGTTGTTGTTGTTGTTGTTGTTGTTGTTGTTATTATTATTATTATTATTATTATTAAAGTGTGGTTTTGCCTGTTTTGTACAGGTGCACATTGTGTTCTCATTATTTCCACCTCCCATCTTCTACTCACCACTCCTGGCAAGGGCCCATCTTCCCTACAAATCTCCTGCCAAATTACATATCTTTGTATTCCTTTTGTCACTGATTCATTTTAGCCAGGCCCATCTGTTTGTACCCATAGGTTTGACACTATCCACTGGAGCCTGGTGTGCTCACAACTCAGTATAGTGACTCCTTTTTTTTGGAACTTATTAGTAGACAATAGTTCAGCAAGGAGAAGCTGAGCCTTTTGAGTCCCTCTCCTAGCCATTGACTGACAGGGATGATTTTGTGCAGGTCCAATTGCAGACCACCACAGTTGCTGTGAGTTCAGGATTTCCATGAATGGGCATTCCATGAGAGGCAAGTCATAGCCTCTCTTCCTATCTTTCTGTTTGTTTGTTGTTTATGTTGTGATAAATGCCACAACCAAGGGACACTGGGGAAAGAAATTGGTTTATTTCATCTGATACTTCCAGGTCATAATCACTGAGAGAAGTCAGAGCAGGAAGTTGAGATAGGAGTTTGAAGCAGAAACCAAGGAGGAATGCAGCTTACTGCTCATGGTCAGCTAACTTCTTTAATGCAACCCAGGCTTAACTGCTTGGGGGGGGGGGGGCTCCACCCACAGCAGGCTGGATGCTCAAACATGAATTATCAAGCAAGGCCTTGTCACACAGACATGAACATAGGCCAATCTGATCTAAGTAAATTTAAGTATCCTAAGCTTGTGTTGAAAACAGGGACTAACAAGACCACTTCTGGCTTTTAACTGTCTTTCTCCTTTTCTTTTCTGTGGTTTCTCCTGAGCTTTAGAGGAGATGGAATGAATATCTAGTATGAATGTCTTGTTTAGGGCTGAACATTTAACCGTTAATTCACTGCAAAGAGAGGCTTCTGATTAAGTTATCAAAGAGTATTTATTGATAGGTATAAACAAACATACTTGGAAGACAATGCAACCCTATGTGATGTTAGTTAAACACTGCAAAAGGTTGCCCTTACCTCTGCCCAGAGTCTGACTTCTCTTGCCCTGTATTGTTGACTGAGTTTATAGTACTGGGCACTGATTCTCTCCTCTGAAGCAAGCCTCAGATCTAATCAGAAAGTGGTGGCTACACCCATAATAGCAGGGCATTATTGCAAGAGAACTGCCTTAGCCCTATAGCAAAGGCTCTTATAATTCATTTCTTCAATGACCCACTTGCAGTTCAAATGTGTATTGGTCATGTTACATGGATTTGTGCACTCTCTATAGTTCTCTTGCTTTTTTGTCTAGGTATATCTAATGTATAATAAGAGATTATTTTGGTATTTTACATTTGTTAAGACTTTGTTTACATCATAGATGGTTCCATGGTCCATTAAGAAGAAAATACACTTAATATCTGTTTGATACTATGTTATGTATGTGTGTGTTAAGACCATTTGCTTTATAGTGTAATTTGACGCTGAAGTTTCTTTGATAACAGTTTGGCTGAGTTAAGTATTGAGGTCACTCACTACTATTGTATCACAGCTTATAAAACCTTTATACCCATTGGGGTCTGTTTTATAAAGCTGGATGCCCCTATATTTGGTAAACATGTATTTAAAATTGGTGTGTCTTCTTAGTAAATTGCCCTTGTATTGTAATGGTCTTTAGTTATTGTGACTAGCTTTTCTTTAAAGTCCAGTATATCACGTATCGATTAGCTATATAGCTCTTTATATTTACAGTTCTACTTCTTGTAGGCAATAAGAAGTCAAGCCTCCTTTAATTCACTCTGTCTCTTTTTGAAAGTACTGACACGTTTAACTTTTAAAGAGATATTCAAATCATTGAATTAACAGAAACCACATTTTTTCTACTTATCTAATTTTCTTCCTCTTTCCTATTTGAGTCTGTCATATATTTCCTGTCTTTTTTACTTACTGACCATATTATATTAATCTATTTTGTCTTTTTTTATTAGTATAGAAACATCATTTCTTTAAGATTTCCTGTGGCTGCCATGGTTTATTCTCCACATTTATAATCAATTCAACTTTCCACTCACTCTTTACCACTTTTCAAGTTCTAGGAGTGGCTTACAAGAACAAGTTCTTTCCAACCCCTCTCCTAGTCTCATGGATGTTCCTCTTACCACTTTCTCATAGACCAGGCACAATCACTTTATTGTTACTACTATTGCTAACAATGCATTTGTTAAGAATAAAATGGTTTATACTTGCTCTTTCATTTGGTACTGCCCTTTGTTTCATTTGGTACTACCCTAAGTAGACTCAATTTATGGGATTTTTTTCTCCTTAAAAACCAAACAAAACTCATCTTAATGTGGGTGTTTCTTACAATAAACTCCTGCTGGCAATTATAATTTCTGCATTTATTTTTCTGAGAACTCTTCCATTCCTCCTCCACTTCCTAATAATGACATCATAATTTCCTAGATTAGTGATTTTCTTTTTTACCACTTGAGTTTATCATTTTTCTCTCTCACAACCGACATGGTTTCGGGGAAATCAGGTATAATTTTCTTGTTTGGTTCCTGGATATTAATGTGCTTTTAACTTCTTTTCAGACTTTCTTTTCCAAACTTGGCAGGGCATAATTCTGTAATCCTTGTACAGGGGAGGTTGGATGGCTGTCAGAGTTCAAAGCCAGCTTGGATCACATACTAAGTTCCAAGACAACCTGGGATATAGAGCAAGAACCTATGTCCAAGGGAAAAACAAAGAAAGTTTTTTTCCTTATGTCTTCTTTTCTATATTTTTGTATTTTAAATGGTCTGGATGCTGGCTGTTATGGTTTTCTAACTATTGTATGTTTCACCTTTCTCCTGCTTGGAGTTCTCTCCATTTTTTTGGAGCTAAGGTTTGATTTAGGAGACATTGTCAACCTCTGTGTCTTCAAACGTTGCTTCTATAGCTTTTTCTTCTTCCTCCAGAGTGATTATGCTTATTGTATTCCTTTTACTGTTGCTGTTGCTATCATTTCTCCATTGCCCTCCAATTTTTGCATAATTCTGACTTGTTCTCTCCTCTATCTAAGCCCAGATTGAAAGTGCCTTTGATCATTTGTTCATTTGTATTCCTGGGCTCAATGCATGCAATCAGCCTCGTTGCCAGTAGTGTATAGCTGCAGATATCTGACAATGTTTTCCATTTTCTTCAGTTGCTCATAAATCAGCTTTGCTCACAGGTTATATTTCAAGTCATTGAGCCAATGAGACTACCGTCTTCCACCAGTGGAATCAGCTGAGTATCGATGGATGTTTTCAAATGCAAAGTTTACTTTCTGCTGTAGATTGTTTTCTGACAAGTGCCCTTGTGTCTTCTCTGTATACGTGCAAGGTCTCACCCTGAGTAGGGCACTTGTGTTGGTGAGTACCGTCTCCCGTGTGGTAGAGCAATTTTTTACATGCTTCCTGCTTTAGTGGAATAGAGATATGTAAACACTTGTAAGAACTGCATGTCTCCCTAATTCCCCAGATTCCCCTGTTAAAGTTATATTCAGTCTTGACAGTCTGTTGACTCCATCAACCACTATTATTACCTTAGGCCACTTCAATTTTCTCTTCCCTGATTGTTTGCCAGTGACTGGAATCACTATTGTTTCCAGCAGCTGAGCAGGAGTTTTTTTCTATGTTCTCCAAATGAAACCAGCCCCTTCTGGCAATATAGCTGAAACACTCACTGCATTTTCTATCCTGATAGACACATTGTGCTTTTTATCAGAAGGCAGGGATAGCTTCAGAGGGAGCTGTGCATAGGAGCACCCCAGGGTAGAACATGACAGATTTCTACTGTTGTTAAATAAAGCTCAGTGATTTCTCTGGAGTCATTTGTATTTGATCAGATGGTTGTATTTCGATGGTCAGTTTTCAGAGTATTGAAATGCTTATTTTTATGTGCTATCCAGTTTTGAAATCTCTTTTTGTAGAGGCTTTGCAAAGGTAATTACTCATCTATTAATTTGCAATAATGAAACATATAATAATAAAATTTATTATGTATCCAGTTATAATTCTGAGTATTTTATTAATTCATCTTACACCAATTCATGAACTCATTGTATCTTTTTTCTTTTGTTTTTACTTGATATTTTCATTATTTACATTTCTTTTTTATTAGATATTTTCTTCATTTACATTTCAAGTGCTATCCCCAAAGTCCCCTATACCCTCTCCCTGTCCTGCTCCCCTATCCACCCACTCCCACTGACATTTCCTGGCATTTCCCTGTACTGGGGGCATATGATCTTCGAAAGACCAAGGGCCTCTCATTGTATCTTTATAACTCTGTGAGATTATCATTTACACATGCAGAAAAGTCACAGGAATATCCTGTGTGTGTGTGTATGTGTGTGTGTGTGTGTGTGTGTGTGTGTGTGTGTGTGTGTGTAAATGTATATAGATGAGTGTGTGTAAGAACACTAGGAATAAAAAGATAAGGTTTGATAAGCAGAAGAAAAATCATGGAAGACTTTCTGAAGGAATAAATAAAATTTGTATATGCAAACAACAACATTTTGAATAAAAGATCATTAAGAAATAAATAACAATATTATTAAAACATTATTTCCTTTATCACTGCCCTACTGCTTGCCTTTTGATCTTGGTTATTTCTATAGAAGATTTATGTCTGGTTAACTTAGTATCTATTTACCCACACTTAAGACATGTATACAATGTATTCCCTATAAAGTAACTGATAATTCTTCATGATAGACTAAGAATGGGATGGTATACACCAGTGACCTATGGTTCAGCACACATCTTTAGAAGCTCACACTCTCACCTTCCAATGTAGCAAAGTCAACAAATACTTAAAAGCTCACAATGAGAACTTGGCTGACAACTGTCTAGAGATAAAGACATTAACTATATCCATTATACAGGCTAGACTACTTCCCTTACATACCCACTGTCACAACCATGGCTTCAATATTTCTGGCTCCTCCCCTATTCTTCAATTCAATTGGAGAAGAATTGATATAGATGTAAAAAGATAGGGCTTTTCATTTTTTTTCTTTTGAAGTATTACATTATGTATACTTTGGGCACTGTTCATTTTTATTTTATCCAAGTTAACTGAATCTAGCAGTACAAGATAAGAAAAAAAAATCACGTCCTCTGTAAAAATTTTGAATACAATCCAGCAAGGTAGTTTCTTGAAAGTTTTCTGAAATTAATACCAATAAATCACACTCACTCTGACTTCCCTTACCTGCTGCCAGACACAAACATCCCACAGCCGTTTCTATTTAAAAAGGTATCAGATTCTGCTCCACATTTTGTCTCTGTATCTCCTCCTCTGTATCAAGGGTATTTTGAAAGAAAGGCCATCCTGAGACTGTCCCACCTGGGGATCCCATATAGAGTTACCAAACCCAAACACTATGATGGATGCCAACAAGTGCTTGCTGACAGGAGCCTGATATAGCTGTCTTTTGAGAGGATCTGCCAGTGCCTGATAAATACAGAAGTGGATGCTCACAGCCATCCATTGGACAGAGCACAGGGTCCTCAAAGGAGGAGCTAGAAAAAGTGCCCAAAGAGCTGAAGGGGTTTGCAACCCCATAGGAGGAACAATATGAACCAACCAGTACCCCCAGAGCTCCCAGGAACTAAACCACCAACCAAAGAGTACACAAGGAGAGACCCATGGCTTCAGCTACAGATATATGTGGCAGAGGTTGGCCTAGTCAGTCATCAATGTTAGGAGAGGCCCTTGGTCCTGTGAAAGCTTGATGACCTAGTGTGGGGGACTGCCAGGACAGTAGGTGGGGTTAGTGAGTAGGGGAAGGAAGGATGGGATTGGGGGTGTTTCAGAGGGGAAACAAGGAAAGGGGATAGCATTTGAAATGCAAATAAAATATTGACAGAGAGAGAGAGAGAGAGAGAGAGAGAGAGAGAGAGAGAGAGAGAGAGAGAGAGAGAGAAAGAGAGAGAGAGAGAGATCAGATAATAGCCAACCTAGGAAGAACATGAGAATAACTATTGCTATATGCCAAGAGCTAGAGATTTGTGCTGTTGTATCATCTAGGATTTAGGTAAACCAGTGAGATAGGAGATAGATTTATATCTAGAGAATGGGAGAATCAAGTTGTGCACCAAAGTAACCTGAATTCTGAATCCAGCTCTTAACCACCACACTGTTTTATTATATTCTCAGATGGAACCACATGGAGTTTCTATTCTGTATTTAAATGATAGCTACTTACCAGGAATTTCTTAGGATTTAGTCCAAGATTATCTCTCTTCAAATGATACAATGTACAATGTCATGGAAACAGCTTAATAGTCAAAGTTGAAACCATCCTAGACTCATATTGAGGCATTTGTGTTCATCAGCTGAACAGTTTTCAACAAGTTGTTTCTTCTCTTTTAGCTTCTCCCTCACCTTTAATATTGAGGTGACAATGATATCTGCTGATGAAAGGCTACCATGAGAAGGGAATGCAATAGTACATTGAAAGTTATGTATAAATGAGTAGCGTTCTCATTAGCACTGTGTAAAATAGGTTGCAAAGACACAAATCATGATCTTGCAGTTTCTGTATTTTGCCATACTGGAGGACATAAAGACATTAATAATCTGTGTTTGTCATTATCCTAAGGTACATCAAGAAGAGGAAATAAATCCGTGATATACTTTCTCCCTCCAGAGTTTCTGAACCAAAATTATTGCAATACTGCAGCAAGCACTCCTGAGCTTTTGTTTTTTGTTTCTTTAAAACAACACAGACTAGATGACCTATCAGGCAGATAAAGCCTCGTGGCTCTTTTGCAACAATAGATGGGCTTTTAAGCTAGAAAGGGGACTTTCAATGAACTAGTAAAAACGAGAAGAGCGGTCACTCAGTGCATATTAGTGAACTGATGGGTTGATGTTGCAAACTGCTAAAAGGGTGACCCATATTTAGGTGAAAAGGGAGGTAGCTTATTGCTCTCAAGATTTGACAAGAAATTGCTGCAGAGAAATCAAGGTGGTTTGCGTTTTTGGAAACCGATAATGGTCAGCAAAACTTTAGATATGAAGATTTTGAGATCAGAGCAAACAGAAATCACATATCATAAGATACACTTGATTTATATGTTTACTATTTATAACGTGGCTACTGTGGAGGAGAAAGTATTACCAGTACTTCAGAAAAGGCAAGGATTTAACATGTGGTGCTTCTTTAACCACCAGTGACTATGAAGCAAGGAAGTGGACTGTGTTGAAGATTCCAAGTATAGTCAGTGGTCCCATGCTAGGTGTGGCGAGGAGGAACACAGGAGGGACAGCTGGTGCTTTGTTAACAGACATAGGGCATCTTTACCCTTTCCTTCCTCACTGGACATACTGATTGGTGAATCTTGTTAATAGAGACTACATGTTGAACATGTATTTCCCACGATGAAAAATATGAGAAT
The DNA here is from genome assembly GCF_000001635.26 of Mus musculus. NCBI lineage: Eukaryota > Metazoa > Chordata > Mammalia > Rodentia > Muridae > Mus > Mus musculus. The sequence goes on from NC_000073.6 coordinate 91,795,033, forward strand.
AATGAACAAGGTAGTTCCAATATATGTTGCTTATAGCTATGTAACTTGGGAGGAAAATGTTCTAGAATTTTAGCTTCTTAAACAAGAAAATTAGCATTCATACCTGATGCTCTGTGGATTACTATGATAATTAGATTAACTTAAGAAAGTGCCTGGCACATAGGGCAGACATTACAGAACACAACAGAAATTTTAGTGGTAGTAGTTTTGGCAATGTTAGTAGTTATTGGCAGTGGTAGCAGCAGATGTGGCAATGGTGTGGGGGTTGAAGAAGTCGCTTTATGGCAGTAGTAGGGCCTGCAGCAGAAATAGAAAAAATATTATTTGTTGTGCTGGTATTGCCGTGATTACAATGGTAAATCATTATTGTTATTACTACTTTTCTTATAATTTTATAGAGTATAATGATGTCTATTCAGGATATTTCTATTGAGAATATTTTGTAGAACAGATATTCTTTGGCTAATATGGTAGGAATTAATACCTTCAATACAATTCAAATCCATGAAGAGAAAAGCTCATTTTGTTATCTATGGTATTAGTAAGACTTCATCTAATACATGGGGAATTCTAGGCTCAAAATCACTTTTCTAAAAAGTTTAATAACACCCATTGAGTAAAAATATTTAGTGTGAGCTCACGACATTAGTGAGAATACCCAAAGAAGATACATATCATAAGTCCAGCACATATTGTGTGAGTTCCTTTGTGAATGTGTTACCTCACTCAGGATGATGCCCTCCAGGTCCATCCATTTGGCTAGGAATTTCATAAATTCATTCTTTTTAATAGCTGAGTAGTACTCCATTGTGTAGATGTACCACATTTTCTGTATTCATTCCTCTGTTGAGGGGCATCTGGGTTCTTTCCAGCTTCTGGCTATTATAAATAAGGCTGCTATGAACATAGTGGAGCATGTGTCCTTCTTACCAGTTGGGGCATCGTCTGGATATATGCCCAGGAGAGGTATTGCTGGATCCTCCGGTAGTACTATGTCCAATTTTCTGAGGAACCGCCAGACTGATTTCCAGAGTGGTTGTACAAGCCTGCAATCCCACCAACAATGGAGAAGTGTTCCTCTTTCTCCACATCCACGCCAGCATCTGCTGTCACCTGAATTTTTGATCTTGGCCATTCTGACTGGTGTGAGGTGAAATCTCAGGGTTGTTTTGATTTGCATTTCCCTGATGATTAAGGATGTTGAACATTTTTACAGGTGCTTCTCTGCCATTCGGTATTCCTCAGGTGAGAATTCTTTGTTCAGTTCTGAGCCCCATTTGTTAATGGGGTTATTTGATTTTCTGAAGTCCACCTTCTTGAGTTTTTTATATATGTTGGATATTAGTCCCCTATCTGATTTAGGATAGGTAAAGATCCTTTCCCAATCTGTTGGTGGTCTTTTTGTCTTATTGACGGTGTCTTTTGCCTTGCAGAAACTTTGGAGTTTCATTAGGTCCCATTTGTCAATTCTCGATCTTACAGCATAAGCCATTGCTGTTCTGTTCAGGAATTTTTCCCCTGTGCCCATATCTTCAAGGCTTTCCCCTACTTTCTCCTCTATGAGTTTCAGTGTCTCTGGTTATATGTACTCACTGATAAGTGGATATTAGCCCAAAACCTAGAATACCCAAGATATAAGATACAATTTGCTAAACACATGAAACTCAAGAAAAATGAAGACTGAAGTGTGGACACTATGCCCCTCCTTAGAAGTGGGAACAAAACACCCATGGAAGGAGTTACAGAGACAAAGTTTGGAGCTGAGATGAAAGGATGGACCATGTAGAGACTGCCATATCCAGGGATCCACCCCATAATCAGCATCCAAACGCTGACACCATTGCATACACTAACAAGATTTTATCGAAAGGACCCAGATGTAGCTGTCTCTTGTGAGACTATGCCGGGGCCTAGCAAACACAGAAGTGGATGCTCACAATCAGCTAATGGATGGATCACAGGGCTCCCAATGGAGGAGCTAGAGAAAGTACCCAAGGAGCTAAAGGGATCTGCAACCCTATAGGTGGAACAACATTATGAACTAACCAGTACCCCGGAGCTCTTGACTCTAGCTGCATATGTATCAAAAGATGGCCTAGTCGGCCATCACTGGAAAGAGAGGCCCACTGGACACGCAAACTTTATTTGCCCCAGTACAGGGGAACGCCAGGGCCAAAAAGGGGAAGTGGGTGGGTAGGGAAGTGGGGGTGGGTGGGTATGGGGGACTTTTGGTATAGCATTGGAAATGTAAATGAGCTAAATACCTAATAAAAAATGGAAAAAAAAATAAGTCCAGCACAATTGCTTAGCTAGAAAATATTAAACAGAGGGAAAAGAGTATACATCTAGAAAGGTACGTCATGGCACTTTTAAATTTTACAACCGTTTATAGATGTTCCAAGATGTTCTTTGGGGATAAGGAAAAAAATATTTGAACTGACTTGAGCAGTAAAATTACAGTATGAAAATATCAGAACAAATGATTTTAAAAAATGAAATAGGAAAATGTATTTCAAGAGATTGTATCAGTGCCTATAAGAAAATGGTAACTTGTATGTAAAATAGGATATTAATTATTGGAGTGAAATGTGAAGGATTAGTGGAAAATATGTGTGGAAGAGCTGTTCTAGTCCTTTAGGCCTAGCTTTTATATCCCTATGTCTTAGTCAGGGTTTCTATTTTCACACAAACATCATGACCAAGAAGCAAGTTGGGGAGGAAAGGATCTATTCAGCTTCCACCTTCAAACTGCTGTTCATCACTGAAGGAAGTCGGGACTGGAACTCTAGTAAGACAGGAAGCAGGAGTTGATGCAGAGGCCATGGAGGGATGTTACTTACTGGCTTGCTTCCCCTGGCTTGCTCAGCCTGCTCTCTTATAGAACCCAAGACTACCAGCCCAGGGATGGTCCCACCCACAAGGCCCCTTCCCCCTTGATCACTAATTGAGAAAATGCCTTACAGCTGGATCTCTGGAGGCGCTTCCCCAACTGAAGCTCCTTTCTCTGTGATAACTCCAGTTTGTGTCAAGTTGACATAAAACCAGCCAGTACACCCTATGAAACACAACCCAGATTGCAAGAGATTAATAAAAATAATGGAAATAAGAAAAGACAAAGAGCAGAGGGCTAATCAAGAGGAGCAGGGTCAAGGATGAGCAAGGCACATTTTATGCATGAGTGGAAATGTCGGTTGATCTGTGTTACTTTGTAAAATTAATATGTGTTAATAATTTCAAATGAATTTATTAATGTACAAACAAAGAAGAGTGGTGACTTTATAGATGATGCTCATGCACTGTCAAATGTTATATCATCTTACACTTGAATAAAAGGAAACTACTCACTTGCTCTTGGTTTACATCGAATTTAAAATGTCTCTTGGGATTTAGCAATCAAACTTTATGTCATTTTGCTTTATATTAGCTGTTTTTGTTGGTGATGGTGGTGATTTGGTTTAGTTTGCCTGTGGTTTTGTTTCTTCATTTGTTTGATTAGTTCTTAGCTCTTTTGGATAACTTGATTGACTAAGCAATTTATACAAGTAGATAGTAAGGAGAGGAAGGGATTTGATGGAAGGAGAACCCTGTACTCCTTGACTAGTACTGATAAATTGTGTTTGTTACAACACTTAGTGTTCTCAAAGAGTATATTCAAGCTCATGAAATATTTAAACCCCAAAACTAAAACAGCCTGCACCAGGATGCAGGCAAGTGAATATATTAAAACCACCTGTTCCTTTCCTATTTGCACATCGTACAAAGCTAGCAGGAGAGAGGTAGGTAGAAGGAGAACCAGTCCTGAATCAGAGACAAATCCAATTACCGACACAGTGACTACATCGCCACTTCATTGGTGAAGCCTTTAATCAAGACAGTTTCAAATACGTAAAATGACTTCTTTTTATCACACACGTAAGAATCCTAAACTATTTTTCTTTACTTCACTTAATGAAAATACTAACAATGTTGTATCACACTTCTAGAGTAAGAAAAAAAACTACTTAATTAAAAATGTTATAGTTTTTAATTAAAAACATAAAGCATAGTAATTATTATGTTTATGATCATTTCTTTAAGTCCAAAGTTCTATTGTTATGGAGGCTTAAATAACAGAGGCTTAAAGGAAAAAAATTGTTCAGGAATGAGATAGTATAGAATAGTGATTTTTTTTTATTTGGTTGAAAGTGTAATTTAGCAGTTCATTGAGTTCAGAAATTTGTTTAACTAAGATTAGGATTTTTAACTTAAAGTCTAATAAAAGTTTGCTGATGGAATACGTTCATGTGAGAAATAGAAACATTGTTCCTAGCAAAGTTAGAATCTCAGCCAAGAATATTAATAACTGTGATTTGGGAGACAGGCTGTTTGGCTAGCATGGTTGTCTCCCAATCATTAAGATCTATGTTCCAACCCCAAAACCCACTTTTAAAAGCCAGGCATGAGCCGGCATGGTGGTGCACGCCTTTAATCCCAGCACTCGGGAGGCAGAGGCAGGTGGATCTCTGAGTTCAAGGCCAGCCTGGTCTACAAAGTGAGTTCCAGCCAGGGCTATACAGAGAAACCCTGTCTCGAAAAACCAAAAAAAAAAAAAAAAAAAAAGAAAAAAAAAAGCCAGGCATGGTGGCAAAAAGCAGAGGCACACAGACCCTAGGGCCTGCTTGACCACTCAGTCTAGGCTTTCTGGTGCATTCCAAGCTGGTGAGGGATTGTGTTTAAGAAAAAACTGATAATGCCTAAGTTCCACAAGGATAGTAGAATCAAAATAGGATTTAAAGATAGTGAAAGGGAGCATTAGTGTTCTTTGTAATTTCTTTTCTGTAGAGGTAGAACAAATAGAGTCTATCTATCTATTTATCAATCAACTTTTATCTATCAGTCTGTCTGTCTGTCTGTCTGTTTATTTTATCTTCTAACAGTAAAAGAAGCTACCCTTTACTTCTGTCAGAAACCTGAGCTCTCTGGTGCTGACCTGGGGAAGCTAGTGAGATACTTGGTTAAAGTACAGGGGACAGCACCACTTTGTCACCTAGATTTCTCTTTCCTGGGGAATCCTGTAGAGTGTGGTGAATGGACATAGCTGATGATATTCATAGGTTGTAAAGTTGCCATCTGGAAATATCATAGGTTTCCAGGTTAAGGTCTTTAAGATAGTGAACGAAAGGAAAATGTTAATACTGAATGTTAAGGTCAGTAGATAGGGGATGGAAAAAGGTCAGAGCTGGTGGAAAAAAAAAATCAGAAATAATCAATGTGCATAAGAAAACAAAAGCATTTTTACCCAATCAGGGTTACCTACCATGATAGCTCCAGAATCAATACAAGTTCCCTGACTATTAGGCCAGTGTTCTGCCCAGCACGGGATGTGGCTAATATGCCCGTGTACTCATTCGCCACTGCTCACTGCCATGAATCCTTTCCTGAGTCTTCTGGTTAGACTCACATGTTACTTCATCTCAATCCATGTTTTATAGGAACAGACAACAGTTATTGATGGTTACCCACATAAGAATGAAGAAGATGTAAAAATGACCCAGGTGTAAAATTAACTCTAAACTACTTTGAAGATTACTATGAATAAGTTTGAACAAATGATGCTACAAAGGGAGAATCTACTGGGAACAGCGTTCAGAATGTGAGCACTGATAGATGAGTGATGAAATAGCCAGGACTACACACTGGAATAGTCAGTACTAAAAGGAAAATGTAAGGATGAATAGACAGAGATTGGGGAAGATTTGGATGAGTTAATGTTCTGGGTAAAGGAGTAGATGTCATCTGTTCTCTTTCTGTCTCTGTCTCTGTCTCTGTCTCTGTCTCTCTCTCTCTCTCTCTGTGTCTGTGTGTGTGTCTGTGTGTGTGTGTCTGTGTGTGTGTGTGTCTGTGTCTGTGTGTCTGTGTGTGTGTGTGTTGGTAATCTTAACTCAAGTCCCAATGCAAGCACTTTACCTACTGAACCATCCTCCCACTAACTAAGCATTATGTAGACAAAGAAACAGGTCGTCAAAAATCAACCACCATGGATTTTAGTTCATTCTATTTAGTGAAGGAACTGAATCTGTATGTGTTGCAAATACTAGATATTCCATAACCTTGTACATGGTACATAGTGGGATGGTGGCCATTACTTGAATCTGTATTTCATATACTGTATGTCACACTTTTAAAATTTTTTATTGTTTTATTTTATTTATTTACATTTCAAATGTTATCCCCATTCCCAGTTCCTCCCTATCCCACCCACTCTCCCCACTGTTTCTAAGAGGGTGCTCCCTACCTACCCACTCCCACCTCACTGTTAGGAGGACTTAAAATGCCTGTGTGTTAGTTCTCATTAAAGGATTTATTTCATGAGACTATGTGTACATCTTAAAGTCTATTTCCTCAGTATCTGTCACTATACATGCTTCTTTATAAATATCAAATAATTGTTCTTTGGGCAGAATCGTGTTTGGTCTTAAGAGGACTGTGCTTTGATGTTCTGTTTTCAGCACTTGTTAAAATGTGTGGCATTGGGAGATGTACGAATCTGTTCTTCTTGAGGTTCAGTATGTTCTTAGCTTTAGGGAAATTTAAAAGGTGGTAAATTTTTTTAAAAAATCAAGGAAATCATTAAGATTCCAATTTTAAAAGATTAAAGCAAGAAACACTTCACCTGTGCTATTCATGAAAAAAAAAGTATCTTTTCAGGAGATAAAAATAAATCTTGAAATCAAATTCTGTTAGCATCCAGGCAGGTGGTTACTATAGCAGTGGAGGGGGAAAAAAAGACAGTAAAATAGACTAAAGATTTCCAGAGGCAGAGAAATATATATATTAAGTATTCCAAGTTTATAAAATGATAACTTTAAGTACCAAGTTGGAATGACAGTGGACTGTGGGTCTTGCTCTTTCTTTCTTTAAGTGCCATATGAGGCCAGGAGGGCTTCCTGCCCAGAAAAGTGCTGGATGATGTGTGGCATCAAATTGGTTTTCTGGCTACCAGGGAAACCAGAAGAATATTTTTTAAATTATTTTATTAGATAATTTCTTCATTTACATTTTAAATGCTATCTGAAAAGTCGCCTATACCTTCCCCCAACCCTGCTCCCCAACCCACCCACTCCCACTTCTTGGCCCTGGCATTCCCCTGTACTGGGCATATAAAGTTTGCAAGACCTAGGGGCCTCTCTTCCCAATGATGGCCGACTAGGCCTTCTTCTGGTACATATGCAGCTAGAGACACAAGCTCTGGGGGTACTGGTTAGTTCATATTGTTGTTCCACCTATAGGGTTGCAGACCCCTTCAGCTCCTTGGGTACTTTCTCTAGCTCCTCCATTGGGGGCCCTGTGTTCTATCCTATTAGATATCTGTGAGCATCCACTTCTGTATTTGACAAGCACTGTCATAGCCTCACAGTGACAGCTATATCAGGGTCCTTTCAGCAAAATCTTGCTGACATATGTAATAGTGTCTGCATTTGGTGGGTGATTATGGGATGGACCCCCAGGTGGGCAAGTCTCTGGATGTTCCATCCTTTCATCTTAGCTCCAAACTTTGTCTCTGTAATTCCTTCCATGGGTTTTTTATTCCCTATTCTAGGGAGGAATGAAGTATCCACGCGTTGGTCTTCCTTCTTCTTGATTTTCTTGTGTTTTGCAAATTGTATCTTGGGTATTCTAAGTTTCTGGGCTATCCACATATCAGTGAGTGCATATCAAGTGACTTCTTTTGTGATTGGGTTACCTCACTCAGGATGATATCCTCCAGATACATCCATTTGCCTAAGAATTTCATAAATTCATTGTTTTTAATAGCTGAGTAGTACTCCATTGTGTAAATGTACCACATTTTCTGTATACATTCCTCTGTTGAGGGACATCTGGGTTTTTTTTTTCAGCTTCTGGCTATTATAAATAGGGCTGCTATGAACATAATGGAGCATGTGTCCTTGTTACCAGTTGGAACATCTTCTGGGTATATGCCCAGGAGGGGAATTGCTGGATCTTTCAGTAGTACTATGTTCAATTTTTTGAGGAACTGCCAGACTGATTTCCAGAGTGGTTGTACAAGCTTGCAATTCCACCAGCAATGGTAGAATGTTTCTCTTTCTCCACATCCTCGCCAGCATCTGCTGTCACCTGAATTCTTGATCCTAGTCATTCTGACTGGTGTGAGGTGGAATCTCAGGGTTGTTTTGGTTTGCATTTCCCTGATGACTAAGGATGTTGAACATTTTTTAGGTGCTTCTGAGCCCTTCGGTATTTCTCAGTTGAGAATTCTTTGTTTAGCTCTGTACCCCATTTTTAAATGGGGTTATTTGAATTTCTGGAGTTCAGCTTCTTGAGTTCTTTGTATATATTGGATATTAGTCCCCTATCAGATTTAGGATTGGTAAAGATTCTTTCCCAAACTGTTGGTGGCCTTTTTGTCTTATTGACAGTATCTTTTGCCCTACAGAAGCTTTGCAATTTTATGAGGTCCCATTTATCGATTCTTGATCTTACAGCACAGGCCATTTCTGTTCTGTTTAGGAATTTTTCCCCTGTGCCCATGTCTTCGAGGCTTTTCCCCACGTTCTCCTCTATAAGTTTCAGTGTTTCTGGTTTATGTATTACCATGTGGAGTTTAAAGAAGAATATTTTTAATCTTTGAAAATTCCATCCATATATACACTAAAACATGATCATATCTATTTCCTATTTTACCCTTTAACTCTTCACATAGCCCTGTAATACATTTTTCCCCTAACTTATAATTTATGTTCTCTCCTCTCTCTTTGTCTTGCTCTGCCTCTGTCTGTCTGTCTGTCTGTCTGTCTGTCACACTCACACACACACTCTCTCTCTCTCTCTCCACACATACACACACTCAGCCCATTTAGTGTTGCCTATGTGTACATAGATGAAGGGCCTCTGGAAGCGCTGGAGAATGGGAAACCTACCAATGGTTATACCCAAAGAACTATTTTCTATTCCCACCAACTATCAATGGTGAGAAGCTTCTCAGTAAAGGGAGGTGTTGTGGGTTACCATGCTGTGTCACGGTGCAGCATCTCCCAGAGTGCTTCCTCATCCTCAGGTTCTTGTACTCTTTCTGTTACCTCTCCTGCAATGTTTCCTAAGCCTTTGGTAAAGGCTTGCTGATGATCATGTCCCCTTAGGGCTGTGTTGCCATAGTTTTTTATTCTTAGCAGGTAGACTCTGCATTGATTTCTAAAAACTAAAAATAGATAAATATACTTAATACATAAGTAAATACTTAGAAAACAATTTGACAATATGAACATTTAGCAAAACAGTAACAGCTTCTAACAGAACTGTGACCTTTCAGCCATGGGGCTTTGACTAGATTATGAGTACCAAACAAGAAATTCCCTCTTGTGGAACAGGCCTTAAATCCAATCAGAAAGCTGTTTGTTACCCCATAACCAACATATGAACCAGTAGGCATACACTACCTTGCTGGTAGGTAGTGCAGCATAATGTGTCCCACCTGGATAATTCTACCGATATTTTTTTTTTCCACCAGCAACCTGCATAGCACATCTCAGTGCTACAAAAGAAAGGAGGACGTTTCCCAATTGCTTTGAGAGTGATTTCCTTATGTCCTAGAGTGAAACTATGTTGTATTTTCACCTATAGGATCATGTTATATAGCTATGGCGGACAATAAGCAAGGGCAATGGATATAGCCATCTGTGCTGAAATCATATTTTTCAAAACTGGGAAATTCTGTATATCTTCTTGATTTTACAAAATGCCAATCCCTTGGTTTTCTACTTTTCACCATAGAAAGAGACTACAAAGTGATGAGCAGGGCCAGGGCTGGAGTATCATGGACTCCTATCATGCAACTTTCTGTCTTCAGTACTATCAGAAACACTGCATTACTAAGATGCTTAAAGATCAAAGGAAATGTGACTGGTCAAGAGAAAATGGATTTGTTAGAAATCTTTTCAGAAAGAGACCATCCTGAATAGAAAGCTCATATCAGAAGAATTAGGGAGATGTGCTTGCAAATAAGGTGCTTGCTGTAGGAATGTGAGGACATGAGTTCAAATCCCTCAAACATGCATAAAATTCACACAGGTCTATAACTGTGTTTCTATGCTGAGAAGGAAGGGCAAGTCTGGAGTATCTCCTAGAAGCTTATGGGCCTGCTAGCCTGCCCTATTCAACAAAGATCTCTTTCAAACAACATAGAAGGTGAGGACCAATACCTGAGTTTGTCCGCTGACTTCCAAACACATGCTGTGACTTACATGCTCTTGAACATTCATACACATGCATCATAAAAATATGCACACACACACACGCACACACACACACACACACGCACACACACACACACAATTAAAAAAGCCGCATGCTGAGGATCTGGTGTGGATTAGATTGAGATTTTGAGGAGAAGATCGTACAACAGTGGATGTTTGTTGTATGTCCATTGAAAGGAGCAAATGAGAGCCATACTCAACATAGTTTTGATTTCCGTAAAAGGATGCTCAAAATTATGGGTGAGGTGACTTTCTACAGACACTCCTTGATTCATCACCACACAGTAAATTACCATCCTTTAAATATATGTGAAATATTCTCCCAGTCCAATTAATTGAAAGGGCTCTAAACATTCACAAAAATCAATCAAGACTTAGGAACTTCTCATTAAAATACAGATATTCTTAGGTCTTACGTTTTCTTCTTTTTACCAAATCTCTGCCAACAGAGTTTGTATCTTACTTTTTTTCCCCCTTAGAGCTCATCAAGAGAACACAGCCGTCACTCTTCTTCTAATGAGGAAATAAGTGTTAGAGCCTCTAACGTAACTTATTCCTGAATTCCTACACTAGCTTTATGATTCCATATTTTAAATTGTTTACAAGTTAAGGTTGAAATGTTGGTTTACCTAGCAAACACAGAAGCAGATGCTCACAGTCACCTATTGGATGGATCACAGGACCCCCAGTGGAGGAGCTAGAGAAAGTACCCAAGGAGCTGAAGGGGTCTGCAACTCTATAAGTGGAACAACAATATGAACTAACCAGTACCCCCAGAACTCGTGTCTCTAGCTGCATATGTATCAGAAGATGGCCTAGTCGGCCATCATTGGAAAGAGAGGCCCATCGGTCTTGCAAACTTTATATGCCCCAGTACAGGGGAACACCAGGGCCAAGAAGTGGGAGTGGGGGGGGGGGGTAGGGGAGTGGTGGGGGGAGGGTATGGGTGGAGTTTTGGGATAGCATTGGAAATGTAAATGAAGAAAATATCTAATAAAAATGAAAAAAAGTATTCACTGCTCTTTAATTTTGATAATTCTGATGCAGACATGAAATTGTCTTTTTAGACCAAGATTACATCCTGGCTGTCACTGTTTATCCTTAAGAGAAGAGCCTGGATATTGTTAAATTAGACAAATGGCATTACATTCTTTAATTGAAAACTAAAGATCCTTAGACTACAAAGAAGTCAGCTGACTCTGCCTATATCACTTGTTCATGAAACTTACTAGTAATCTTCAGAATAATAATTGATGTGAATTTGGAATGAATCTTGGATTTAATATTCAGCATGCATAACCTTAGAACTGCGAAGCTAAATTATATATGCTATTATGTATTCTCTATTATGCAAACCAGTAAAATATTTTTGTCTTCTAACTACTCCGTGAAAGAATGCTGTTCACTGGGAATCTTTGGCTATTTACTCTCAGAGGCTATTTTCCTCTCGCTGAAGCTTACTCCCCCTCCCCTGTTTGCAGCACTTTAATAATGTGAAGGGTTTCCCTCCAGAAAACCAGTGAAGCAAACAAAAGCTTCATGGAGCCCTACTGAGCGAATGAAAACACATCACATTAATTCAGTCTCCTCCTGGTGCCCTCCTTCTATCAACTATGGACAGTTAAAAAATAATCAAAACTTCAAACAGGAGAATACATATACATGGAGATTTGAGAGTTTTTCTTTTCCTTTTCTTTTACATGTGCTCAACCAAACCGTTCTGAAAGCTGCTGGAGCTTTCTGACATCACTGAGCCCTTTTCTGTGAGTCACTGAATTGCTGAAGCCCAGAAAATCTAATTTAGTTTAGGTCTGTTTGATAATGTAATAACACAGTAAAATGTGATTCACCAATTAGCTCATGTAATTGAATAATCAAAAACATGCTCTGAGTAAGTCATTGAGGCATAGTCCATCACCCTTGTGGTTCTATATATTTTTTTCTGATTACAATTGCAGGTACATCTTCCATCAATGATGATTCTCATGAAAAAGAATTGACAAATATCTGTGGTTGTAGATCAGTAGCGTACTTAGCTTCATTACTCATTGTTTTCTCTTTGCTGTTTCATCAGCTCCCTCTTGACCAAGTTCTACATTGAGGAAAGGGACTGGCTATCCAGTCCCTGCCTCCATAGAGCACTTAGTCTCATGTACTATATTTAAATTGTGTAAGGATGGAACCAAACTGACATTAGCATCTTAAAGAAATCTCAATTCCATAGCTGGATGATTCCTACAGTCTAATGGTACTGCTGAGATATACTTTAGGGAGGAATAAAAGCAATAGACAACTTGAGAGGTTTTCCTCTGAAATTTTAATTGGGTAAGAAAAAATCTGTAGTAGATAAAAATAGGAACTGAACATTCGGCAGATCATTTTACAGCATTTCCTCATAATTCTCTATGCACATCTGTTGAAACGTAGGTGCCTGGCTATATTCAAAATGTATTCCTCTTTGTACATTTAAATCCACTAAAGGGTTGGTTAGGTTGTTGGAACGATTTCTAATAAGGAATTTCAAAATGTATCCTACTTTATTTATTTATTCCTTCTGAAGTCTTTGAACATGTTTTCATGGTCCATGGCTTCCCAACAAGCAAAGTGAAGGGTAGTTGGGATATGTTATTTGGACTTGAGTCACTGAAGACATGCGATTTCTTAGCTGACTTGGTTTATTGAATGTAGTTTTGCTCCTCAAGAGAAAGGAGAAAAATGAGGATCAGAAGGAAAAAGAAGTGGGCAGAAGAGGAATAGAATAAAGGAGGAGGAGATGGGGAGAGGAGAGTAGTTTTGCACTGTCTTAATTTTTTTAGAGCAATATATCTTTTTTAAATTTTATTTATTTTTATTAGATATTTTCTTCATTTACATTTCAAATGCTATTCCCAAAGCCCCTATACCCTCCCCCCACCATGCTCCCCAACCCACCCACTCCAGCTTCTTGGCCCTGGCATTCCCCCTGTACTGGGGCATATAATCTTCGAAAGACCAAGGGCCTCTTCTCCCAATGATGGCCGACTAGGCCATCCTCTGCTACATATGCAGCTAGAGACACAGCTCTGTGGGGGGGGGGGGGCTACTGGTTAGTTCATATTGTTGTTCCTCCTATAGGGGTTGCAGACCCCTTTAGCTCCTTGGGTATTTTCTCTAGCTCCTTCATTAGGGGCCCTGTGTTCCATCCAATAGATGACTGTAAGCATCCACTTCTGTATTTTGCACTGTCTTTTCAAAGGTCATACTTTAGCTTTTATTGATAAGATTTAAACTGATGTTAGCAAGCAATTTTCTTTGTAGTTATATGATTACCCCTATATGATTTGTTGTTCATAAACTCACAATGCATATTTTCTATTGTCCCTCACATAAAAAGGAAACAAGTAGTAACATTCTTTTTTTTTATTTCATTTACATTTTATTTAAAGAAAAACAAAGTTAGTAACAAATATGAAACATATCCAAATTTAATATACTAGCAACAAAAATAAAACCCTTAACATGATTAGGTTAAAATGTGTAACTATACAATTTGTGAACTTGACACTTTCAACATTAATTATATGGAATATTAATTAACTGCGTCCATATTTTCTATTTTATTAGTTGTCTGTATTTTATTTTGCATCTGATTATATTTAGTGAAATAATTAAATTATCTATTCTTTTTACCTAAATTAGCTTTATTACTATGAAAATATTTTACATTAGCTTGCATTCTTAGTATTTTAAATTTAACTGCTATTCTTTGTATATTTAAAATGCATTATTGCATACAACTTATTAAATTTCATTATGTAATTCATATTTTAAAGTTTTACAATAAAGTATCTAAAACCTTATATCTATCTTTCCTCATAATGTTTTTCTGTTTATTGCTCTGCATTATTCTTGTGGTTGATGCTTAGTAAACCAAGTAATATATACTTAACTTTAGATATCTTTAATCAAGTAATTCATTTAAAATGCCAAATGCTTGTATTTTGGGATCATGAATAGTTTTTATAATTTTGCTAAAAGTTATTTTTATAACACTAAAAAAACCATTATGATTTACTTTCAAAGTATAGATTGGATTCCATCCCTATAGCACCTGTGAAAACATTTCCTTTTATTTCTTTTAATATAAGCAAACATTTCTGTTAATGTAAAACATCAATTGAAACGTTTTTATATGATTTGAGCCACCATAAACAATAAGATAACTTTTTCATTTTTATTTTGCTCATTCACATTTAACAATAACCTCTAAACAAATTATCTTGGTATGTTTCCACTAAGAGGACTGTTCTTAAGAGGACTTGTGATGGTAGTTATGTTTAATTCCATTTCGATTAGTGAGAACATTTTTCTTGAGATACAGAGACAAAGTTTGGAGCTGAGATGAAAGGATGGACCATGTAGAGACTGCCATATCCAGGGATCCACCCCATAATCAGCAACCAAATGCTGACACCATTGCATACACTAGCAAGATTTTATCGAAAGGACCCAGATGTAGCTGTCTCTTGTGAGACTATGCCAGGGCCTAGCAAACACAGAAGTGGATGCTCACAGTCAGCTATTGGATGGATCACAGGGCTCCCAATGGAGGAGCTAGAGAAAGTACCCAAGGAGCTAAAGGGATCTGCAACCCTATACGTGGAACAATATTATGAACTAACCAGTACCCCGGAGCTCTTGACTCTAGCTGCATATGTATCAGAAGATGGCCTAGTCGGCCATCACTGGAAAGAGAGGCCCATTGGACACGCAAACTTTATATGCCCCAGTACAGGGGAACGCCAGGGCCAAAAAGGGGGAGTGGGTGGGTAGGGGAGTGGCGGTGGGTGGGTATGGGGGACTTTTGGTATAGCATTGGAAATGTAAATGAGCTAAATACCTAATAAAAATGGGAAAAAAAGTAGTAACATTCTTAAGGGATGGAATGATCGTTAATTATTTTTGTAGCACTTCATTTTATTTGGGGAAAAATATAATCAAAAGTACATCATAAAGTAGATCTTACTTTTGGTATAGCATTGGAAATGTAAATGAGCTAAATACCTAATAAAAAATGGAAAAAAAAATAAAGTAGATCTTCTGGAAGGACGGGTGCATGTCCCCACCCCTGTAGTTCCCCATCACTTTTAAGTGTCGAATATCATATTCAAAATGCATTAGTAATTCTCACCCTCTTTTCTCCCTATTACTTAGGTCAATGGAACAGAAATTGAATATGAATTTGAAGAAATTACATTGGAGAGGGTAAGAAAAATTTAAAATCCTTAACTTTGTATTCTACCTTCTAGGTGTAATTTGTTGTCTTGTGAAAATGCAAAATTGAATTTCTTAACCCAAGACGCTGTGCCAGATTTACAGGGAGAGTATTAGTGGAATTCTTGCAGTAGAGAGCATGGGGATAAAAGATTGCATAACCAAAATGTTCAACTTGTAAATTATGTGGCCAGGACTCTGGGAGATGAATGGGGAAGGCAGAAATGGCCCCGGAGCTTCTGCAGCTCTATTCTGAATGCTTTTCTATTAATGATGATTTGGCAGTAGATTTTAATGACGTACTACAGGATGTTCTCCACCGTGTAATACTGATGTAATCTGACAGACAGCTACCACACATCTTCTATTTCAATAATGAGAGGAGTAATAAACTTCAAACCCATCCACAAAGGCAGATGCACAGCCTCCCTGCAGAGCTCTGAAAACTATGTGGGAAGGACCTTGAAAATGACTTCTGACAAATAAAGGGAACTCTGCCACACAGCCCTAATGTATTTGCATAGTTTACAAAACACAAAAGAAATGTCAAAGACCATCTAGGAAAAGACAATGTCAGAAAGCATTATCAGGATACTTATATCTGTCTAATGGTGAGGGTAAAAGTGCTTACTTACCCCCATTAGGAAATGAAGGAGCATGAATAGTTAGGGACCTAATTGGCAAATATTTCAAAGGAGTTGTAATTTCCAGTGACAATGACCAGTCCCCAAAATTAGTTAATTTGGAAATAGGGATCAAAAAACTTGGTTTTAAAAAAAGCACAGCTTTAGCACAATTACATTCATAAGAGTAGACATATCTCACAACTGCTCATATTTACACTATTTAAAACAGTGAAGGATTAAAATTATGTTTACTGCTTTATTATATAACCACATAATATTAATCATATTAAATTTAAATACTATTTCTAACAGTGAAGGCTTAAAATATGTTTACTATGTTATTATATACTCATATAATATTAATCATATCAAATTTAAATACAAGTAATTGTTAAGTTATATTTCAATATCATTTTAGAATACTTTATAATTCCAAGAATACAAAGCATATCTCAATTGCATTAAACAATTTTAAAATCATTTAATGTAGTTTTAAAACACAATCAAATATTAATTAAATCAAACTGAAAAAATTTCCAAAACTCTTCATAAAAATTTTTAAAAGTTTTGAAGTGATCTTTTCTTTAAAAAATAAAAGAGAGGGAAAGTTAAACATTGGAGAAAAGTGGTAGACCTCCACAGTCTGGTTGAAGCTTCTCACCAGCTGAGAATAAAGGACTCCAACACAATTTATAATACTGTTTGTGAGGGTTAGTGACAGATATTAGCAAGCAATTTGCTTTGTAAAGAGAGAATCACCCTTAGATGATTAGTTATTTATAAACTCAAAATGCATAATTTTTATGGTCCTCTCATACAAAAAGCAAATCTCAACACTCTGAGGGATGGAATCGCTGCTAATTATTTTTGTAGTGTCATGTTTCATTTTGGTAAAAACATAATCAAAAGCTCACACATGAAGGAAATATTTAAGAATGACAGGTGTGTGGTGGCCATATGGTTTGTGAGGTACAACACAAAACAAAAATGGTAAGCCATCTTAACCCAGAACCTATGCAACTAAACTGGTCTCTCTGTGTACTTGATTCTTCTCTCCTTGAGTTGTCTTCTTTATTTAGAGATGTTTTATATGAAAATAGTAATGAGTCAGATTTAAGACATGAGTGTGTATGACTTTTGTTAGGACGTTGTTTGTCTCTAATACATCTTTTTAATCTCAAACAAGGTTATTAACTTTTGTTTGCAGTGAAGTTGCCCTTACCTCTCTGCATCTCTATGGCCTCAGATTTTACTATAGCTTCTGTATTAATGTCAGGTGCACCTTGGGAACTATTCTGAGAACCCATTTATATTTATTAGCAACTCCTGAGAATCATACCCCAAGAAGTTAACAAAATCCTTTAAATAACTTGTGAACATAGTAATGTTGACTCTCATTTGAGAAATCCACACCCCTACATAGAGATGTCTTATTCTTTCACTGAATAACTATTTATTAATTTCTGTACTTAAGAATCTATGTATAATAATTATATTAAATACTAATTATTCCTTGTGTTATATTAAAATAAATACAACATATACATTTATATATACATATACATATATAAAATACATACATAAATACACATATGAGACCTGAAAGTATATGCATCAATCTGTTAAAAGTACTGGCATCTAATTAAGGATTTGAGGTGATTTTAGTTGCTTCTTCTTGCATATCTTCTAAACATTTTAATAATTTTATAATACATTAATGTAAAATTAAAAAAAATAATTATTACCCTGTGAGCTATCACTCAAGTATAAGTTAATACTATGGACCTTTTAAATTTATATTTATATTTCCTCTTTAATTTCCTGCTATTCACTTTCATGAGTCAACAAATTTTTCATTTAAGTTTAATTTTTATTGAGTGTGAGTAGTCTTAAAGAAATTTACATAGGAAGTTAATTGTTTGCCAGATGGAGTCTTTAAAACATTCATTATGGACTTTGATAAAATTTTAATAGCATGCTAAATAGAGAATGTGAAATTAGGGGAAATTAGCTCAAATGAGAGAGAGAAAGAAGAAAAACTACACACATTTGTAAATGACTACCCTTCTCTCCAGAGCTGGCAATGTGATTAGTGAGGCAATGTGATTAGTGAGGCACTGTGAAAGATATAAGTTTATATAGCCCATCTAAGTCCAGGGCTTATGCAACTAAGCAGGTCTCAATATGTCCTTGATTCTTCTTCCTTCCCCTATTCAGTATACACACATCTTTAAGAGATCACTGTTTTATTAACTTGGTGCATAAGTCAGCAGATAACTGGAGGCCAATATCAAGTTGACAGAGAGAGAGAGAGAGAGAGAGAGAGAGAGAGAGAGAGAGAGAGAGAGAGAGAGAGAGAGAGAGAGAGAGAGAGAGAGAGCATTCATTTGGAGTCAAGTAATGTCAGGTTCTAGTCTGGATTCTCATAGGTACTTATATTTCCTACTGTTAAGCAAGCACTCCTTTTCTCTGTTTCCATGTTCTGGGACTTCCAATCATACATTAATTTGTCACTTTCCATTAATTGTATACCCCCAAATTCTCTGTGCCATGCACCGTCTTCGGCAGAGTTCTCCCACAATTCCACAATCTCCATTAATTTCATGGTTTCCCCATAGTTTTTATCCTTTATATCTGTCATTCCTTTACATACTCAAGGTAGCCTAGTCCAGCATCCTCAATTCCCATCTCATATATTCTTTGCACACATTTAACATTTATCTGATTTGTTCCATGCATCAAATGCGTTAAACCCCCTTTTATTCATTTTATGTCAGCATGCAAGCTGCTGGCCATGGCCAAGGAAACACTCAGCTTGCATTGAGTTCTTTAGCATTGACCCATACCTCTCAAAACTCTCCTGAATATTCTAAAACCTTTCACTAGGAAAATCAATTTCTCCTTCTCTGAGAAAACATTCACATTTCCGTGATATCTTCAAATCTCTAAAGTCCTCTCTTCCTCTTGGTTACTGTCAACTGAAAACTGCCCTCCGTACATTCTTGAGACAAAGTAAGAAATGATTTCATGATTTCACTTTTACCTTATTTTTCTATGACCATGTGGCGAGGAACTTTTGCCAGGAAAGTGAAAGAATGTTTCTGTTTCCTTTTTGGGAGAGCCCTTAGTTTGTGAGCTGGATTTCATAACTTCATATTCATTGGAAGACTTTGCTTCTACAGTGATCATCCGTTCTTCTGCGTTTTCCATTCCCCTCGGTTTTCCCTTTGACATGAACATGGCATAATAGCCCTTATTAATGAGATGACTCACTCGACCAAATGTGCCCCTGCCATATTAACAATCTCTTGCCGTATTAGACTATTTTGCTTGTAGGACAAATGTATAGGTTTTTTTTTTTTTTTGCCCATTTTCTTTTTTCTTTTATGTGTTGTTCTTTTTTGTTTGTTTGTTTTGAGATAGTCTCGCTTTTATGGCCTAGCACTTGCATTGCAAAGAGGATGAGCTCAATCTTGCAACGATCCTCCTGCATCCCAAATGCCAGAAGTGCAGGGATGTGGTACAATAAAATACCTAGCTCTTACTTCATTTTAACCTACTTATGGCCAGCTCTCCACACACACAGACAATTTAAATTTATCTCTGTCACAGTTACGACGTTTTCTGTCTTGCCCAATCAGAGCATCAGTTCTCGGTCCTAATTGATTTGTCAGGATCATTTGGTATAGGTGTTTAGCTGTCACTAGGTCATCAAAGATGTCTTCTTTTGAAAAAAAATTAGAACATAATATTTTCTGTGCTCTCCTTGCTTTGCCAGCTTCCCAGTTGTGGTTTCCTCCCTATTATTCCTGAAAGTGCTGTATTATGTCAGACACCAAGTGAAAATACCTCTTTACCAGCACTCCTTCTAGAGTACCATATCTCGTCCAGATCCACACCTTAAACTCCCCTCCTGAATCTGAAGCTGTGACCTTGTTCCTCAGCTATTGTGCACAGCTAACTGTCAATCTCACATATTTGCTTAAATACAAGGGGTCCCCTTCGCCTGGACTGAACCCCTCTGTCCAAAGCTGCTTCTCTTCTAACAGTCCTTGTCTGAGCTAAGTGGATCTGCTCTTTCCCTTACTATCGAGACAGAATTATCTCTGAAGTATCATTTATTTATATTCTTCATGGTCTATGAGTAGGACGACATATACTTCTATAAAATACACATATCAAAATCAACCTGTTTTTATTACCCTATGAAAGCAAGCTCACCCATGCCTGAACCACTCAGGTAGCCTGGTTCACTGTTCTCCAAGTAATTAGGTTAGTAGTTTTCAAAATGTAGCCCAGGCTGCACCACTTTTATTATTAAAAACAAAACAAAAACAAACACTCCCAACGGATGAGAATTGCACTGAACATCATTATCCATAAAGCATTGTCAAGCATTATCAGACATCTTCCCTGCTCCCCTCTCTTCACACATCTTGCTCCATCTGCACTGACACTCTTGGGATTCCTCAAAAAGAAATCCATGCTTTTCTCACCTCAAGCCCTCGCTTAACAGCTATTCTTTCTGCTTGGAGGAATCTTCCTTACATCCCTCAATCATTCATTCATTCATATATATATATATATGAGATACATGTTCTTTCTCCAGATTGTTAATACCCATATCTTTGAGAACATATGGTATTCCTACATACTCAGTCACTTCTGTATCTCATTTGCCTAAAATAATCTGTACAGTGTAGTAGTAATCAGAAAAGGTATGTGAATCACTTGTAACTCTGCTACTGGAAGGACAGTGAAAGAGTTGCATGTAGTCTGGGATAAAATCTGTTTCAAAAATATTCACTCTAATAGTTGCTGTTCAGATGAACTCTATGTGTACCTTCACTGGACCACAGTTTTCATACGAGGGAATGAACCTAAGGTGTTTGTATTGATCTCAGATGATGCTTGAATTTGAATCAATCAATGTAAAGGTTTATAATATCATGCACATATATTCTTAATATCTCATTTTATTAATATGTCAGTTCTCTATACCATTACTATAGAGAAACCTTACTTTTAAAAGGAGCCAGGGCAAGATAGACATCTTGATATTTAGTTAAAATGCTTGCAAGATAAGCATTAGTGTGAGACTTCAGATCACCAAATCTCACTTAGATGCTAGGTAAACATGGCTGCCCACCTGTATTTCCAGCCTTATGAGACACATAGGTGATCCCTGGAACACGCTTGCAGTCAAGACTAGCCACATCAGGTGAGTTCAGTCTCTCAATGATTCAGAGACATTGGCACAATGAATAAGGCAGAAAATGATTAAGGATCATCCTTGAAATCAACCTTGGGCTTCTATATACATATCACATACATGACTATGGAAAAAGAAAAAACACAAAGAGCCTCTAAGCCTTAATGGGAAGTTTACAAGAGATGAACAAGAAGTCCTTCTATAACCTACCGTTTCCTTACTGTTTTTGTTGTTAGTTGCCAGACATCCAAAGGTACAAAAATCATAGCCCTTCTACATGAACTTACAGTTTGTACATCTCCGTTTAATCTCTATAACATTAATTAAATGCTAAACTGGTCACATTTAATGATATCTTCATAAAGTATACCTTGTGAACTCCATTTTTATTTACCAAAAGTCTGTGTTGCAGAGAATAAATAACTTTTCAGAATCTTCAGACAAAGCCACATATTCAGAAGGAGTGGATTACATTCAGTTAGTGTCCCTTTGAAGGACCACTTAAATATCCTCTTTCCCAAGAAGCTAAGCTTGCCTTTTCCTCTTGACCAATGTTCTTCACAAATACAGGTCTTGAACTTAAACTAAACAGGTCACAGAATCTGTCTCTCTCACTGCCATTGGAATGGCCTCATAGAGAGTATTTTATAATAGTGTTTTTATTTACCATGCCATGAGACATAAAACAGCAAAACCAATGGACAATTTGAAGGCAAATTGACAACTCATTCTCTGTGCTAGAGCTATTGGATACATTGGCCTTGTGCTAAACATAGTAAGCCCTATGAAGATCTTTCATGTGTCAATTTGTTAAGCTTTTACTAAATGTGAATGATGGACAAAGTCTGTAATTCATATGTTGCATGACACTAGAATAGTAAATAGTAACCATGAAGAAAAACCAGAGTGTTATGGACATCTTGCCTCCCCACCCCCACCAAATGAGTAGTTCTATGACACACTTCAGCTGGACTATGGGCAATGAGAAGAAAGTGAGCATATAGCAAGAAGCAGAAAGAGAAAGTCTTTCAGGCACAAGTAGCAAACTACTGTTCAAAGGCCACCAGAATAGTCACATGCTCAAATTGTTTAGGATGAATGTGGTTTTCAAGCCGTAAAACAAGAACTGGAAGAAGACAGGTTAGAGAGACAGAACAGGTGAGAAAATTAATGCCTTGGTTAACATTGCAAGTTAGCTAATTTAGGTCTGAAGGCCTGAAGAGTATAGTCATGAGACTGGTATAGTCATTTCTGTGGTGTGAAAGCATTGCTTTAGCTGTAGCACTAGATCTTCATGTCATAGGACTAAGAAGAAAACTCAGGTATGCCACTTAACACATAATTAATGGGAAAAATTGGCCAATGGTGGATGAAATTAGACGTCTTAAATGTATTAGAAATTATAGAACCAGCTGGGTGGTGATGGTTCATGTCTCTAATCCTAGAACTTGGGAAACAGAAGAGGTGGATCACTGTTAGTTCTAGGACTGCTTGGTATACAGAATGAAACCCAGGACAGAGAGCCAGGGCTACACTGAGCAACCCTATCTAAGGTGGAAAAAATTATAGAACTGATCTCTATTATTTTTTAGGATGGAAGAGAGGAGTCAAAGATGCCTACAGAACAAATTCCTGTTACTAACAAACACTCAGCCAGGGGCACCTGTTATCTCTCAAGCCTTAATCATGCCCAGGGTTATCTGTCACTTTAGATGAGTAACTACCATGCCTCTGAGTGATTTGTCAGTGTTCTGTATAGGAGGCTAACAGACTGTGAATTCCTGGTATGATTTACACCATAAGAAGCTATTTCACTTGTGTGGATAATAGATTCAGCATGGTTGGGAAACCTTGACCAAAATGCATAACTGTGGTTGAACAAAGATGACAAATGCATCTCTGGTGCCTCCTATAACGTCCCTCAGTCATTAACAAGATAGGGATATTCTTTTCAACCAGTAAGATAATCAAACTGTAGCCATTTCTTAAAGTATAAATCTATGACTTTTCTTGGTTGTTATCTTACTCACAAATAAGGCAGAAATAAGTAACTCACATATTTTCTTTCAAAAATTCTCACAGATGAATCCTAGTTTGAGTACAAAGTGAGTTACATGGGAATTTTGAAAATAGTTTTTATGAAAAAATGGATTACCCATTAAAGGTATCCAATGTCCTGACAAGCTTCATCCAGATGTCTTAAAGGTTTGATTTTTTTAGGCCATATTGTTTGATTCCACACTATTGATCATTGTGAAATTTCCTAAATTCAAATAGAATTAAATATCTATTGCATCAAGTAATGTGGAGAACTGGGCTTCTGAGCACCCCATTTTTTCTAAGCTGCCTTAGTTCTTTTCAGTTACTAGTAATAAAAATGATAATCAGAGCCCAAAAAGATTGTGGATGGGTTTTCAATATTATATTATGTAGCCAGCCAAAGCAAGGCCTCATTCCAGTTTTAAGTAATTTTGGATAATAGATTATTTCCTCACACAAATTCCATTTTATGTTTAATCATGATGTATCTTTTCAGTATGCTTGAAACAGATTCATGTGCTTAGCCCTCACGGTGACACCAAGGGAAAGTGGTAGACCCTATTCAGGAGGTGGAGCCCAGTGGCAATCCCTTAAGACACTGGAGTGTGCTCTCCAAATGTACTTCACAAGAAAGGTCTTGATAGTTCTTCTTCCAATCTTTACAAGGAGGGAACCTGTTTCTGTTCTCTACTTTCTCTGGAAGAGATGGGACCATTGCTTTCATGTCACTCCTACCATGGAGCATCCCTAGGTACTGCTCTCACCAGAAGCCATGTACCCATTTTGTTCAATCTTGCCTCAAAAACTGTAAGTTAAATAGGTCTTTTATATTTCTAAGTTAGATCTCCCAGGTATTTTATTATAGTGACACAGAGCTGACTAATGCATCGCCTGACAGAATCTTCCATTTTCTAAGAATAATCAGATCTCTTACTACTGAAGAGAGATGGTAAAAAAAAAAAAAAAAAAACAAGTTTTTGAAGTAGAATATTCGTGACAGGCTATAAGCCACTTAATACATTCGCCATTAAAGCAACCTGTTACTCTTTTCCTTCTTTCGATAATAAAAGAACAATTTTTCCAAATTGGCAGGCAGAATGATGGCTAGTGACAGGTCTGTGAATTTTGGTCTCTATTATCAAAAAAAAAAAAAAAAAAAAAAAAAACCTCTGATTTAAGAGCCAACAGACTTTCATTTGTGCAGAAAGCCTTTCACTGTATTAACTATGGGACTCAGATGTCAAAAGAAAAAAATGGTAGAACTGAGGTATCTGCAGAGTCATTAATCTGACTTTTCTTTGGATGTAAGCGTCAAAGTCTCAGGATCAAGATGTGCCGAGTAAACACACCTCAAAGGGCAGATTTAGATTATTTAGCACCAAGAGCTTTAAGCAAAAGCTCAGCTGCTGACTTCAACAATTTTCTCTCTCTCTTTCTTTTTTTTTTAACCTAGCAGCTCCAACTTTAACATCCTGTTACCAGAATATTAACTAGCACTGTCTGTCTATGCATGGACCTGGGCCTTAGTGGTCTTGCCTCATTTACACAAGGACCCATAGAGTTTCTCTTGGGAGTGCCTTGTGATATTCTTCTTTCAGATGGGTCTTAACTTTTCACTAGTTTCTCCACAGTGATACTTCCTAAATGAATAGCTTATAGGAAAGTGTGTGTGTGTATATATATATATATATATACATACACATTAATAAAAGTTTTATATATATATATACATATATATATATATGTATATATATATATATACATTAATAAAAGTGTCTTAATCTGTTTACAGTTGAACTCACAGATTGGGAAATGTATAAAAAAATATTTTCTTTGGTTCAGCTCTGGCACGTGGAAAGTCCAGGAGAACAATGTCAGTGTCTGCCAAGAGCCTAAGGGCTGCTTCTTAATATGGCAGAAGGGCAATCAGGCATGCCCTATATCCACTCCTTAAATAACTGCTCTGCTCCTATGACAATGATGCCAATCTGCTCGTGAAGACAGTGCCTTCATAAACTGCCACTGCTTAAAAGTCTCCTTTCTCCATACTAGAAAAAGGGCAGTTAAATTTCAACCTGAGTTTTAAGGATGCTATAAAAACCATAGCAAAAGATGTGCATAGAAAGGATAGGTCTCTATCATGACCAAAATGAGCCTTGTAATCTGAGGGAATACATCTCTGTGACCTATTTCAATAATGCATAGATGGTTTATGATGTTGGACTGTGTGTGTGCCATGTATATTCAGGACTATGACAGAAGTACTGAAACTGGAGAATCTTGGAAGTAACAAAGGTCCGGGGAGCTGAATAGAAGGATGCCCAGCAGGCATACCTGACCTACTAAATTTTAGATCTCAAAAAATGACAAATGTTGATGGATTTGTCATTGACAACTGAGTGAAGCCTAGCAGGCTATATTTTCCTCTAGCTCAACTGCCGGGCTATCAGGAACAATAAACTATCATTTTTAGTATTTGCCACAACTATCAGGCTAGCAGAAATATAACCAGCAATTCTTAGTACTTTTCTTCTTCACTTTTCAGACACATCCACAACTATTTCATAATTTTAAGGTGTTGTTTGGTGACTAGAAAATCTGTGTATTACTTGGTCATTTCTCCTCATGAGCCTCATGAGAAATTGCATTGACATCTATCATCTTTTTCCAAGTTGACCCTATGAGCCTCCTAGTTTGTACTTTAACCCTTTCCACCAAACAGACGTTTATTGCTTGTCTGCCTGTTGATTTCTTTTTTTCTTTTTCTTTTTTTCTTTTTGTCACTTCAAACTTACACCATTTTTTATTTAATTTTATTTTTGATTAGGCATTTATTTCATTTACATTTCCAATGCTATCCCAAAAGTCCCCCACACCCTCCCCCACCCACTCCCCCACCCACCCACTCCCCCACCCACCCTCTCCCACTTCTTGGCCCTGGCATTCCCCTGTACTTAGGCAGATAAAGTTTGCACTACCAATGGGCTTCTCTTTCCACTGATGGCCGACTAGGCCATCTTCTGATACATATGCAGCTAGAGACGCGAGCTTTGGGGAGTACTGGGTAGTTCATATTTTTGTTCCACCTATAGGGTTGCAGATCCCTTTAGCTCCTTGGTTACTTTCTCTAGCTCCTCCATTGGGGGCCCTGTGATCCATCCAATAGCTGACTGTGAGCATCTACTTCTGTGTTTGCTAGGCTCCGGCATAGTCTCACAAGAGACATCTATATCTCTTACCATGTTCTCAACTGTCCTTAAGTTTGCTACAGATAGCTGTCTTCCCCCACATGACCTAGGACTATGAACTCCAGGAATGAGCCCTGATTGTTCTGCTGCTAACACATCAGTATGTCCCTAGACATCTTGAAAGGAGTGTGTAATGTATTCTGGTTTCATCAGGAGAAAGTCTATAACTTCTTATAATTTTGAGACAGAAGTCTATTGCCTTCCAGAAAACAAGGACGTTTCTATGTAAGAGAGCAGCTGGAAGCCATTTTATAACAGGAGAGACTCCCTGCTTCCAAATGAACCCAGCATTTTAGATGACAGAGTAAATAAATGGGAGAGAAAACAGCCTTGGATACATCTTGTAACCATGAACAGACCAACCCTGAAAACCTCTGTCTAAATTTTTGTTACAGGAAATAATCCATACCCATCATGGTGTTTTGCTGTTTGAATGGAGCCTTGTGTTGTCTTTAAGGAAAACAAACTTTAAGTGTTGTAGGTGATTATTAAAAACCCCAAGGAATTTGCTTAGGACCCTCATGAATGTGCCTCAAAACATTCCTCTCTGAGAGCTGTCTTCTTTTCTGCCTCATTTCATGGAATTGGATCCTCTCTCCACTCTTTCAGCCACCCATGTGGCAATACTATCCTAATGCTGGTCTCTTGGCCTTTTCAAAGGATTCCTCCCTTTCTCTTCTCTGCATATCTCCTCATTTTTCCAAAAGGTTTAGTACTCTGTTGCTGAATTTATTGCTGCTTCATCCTACCTGACCCCGAACAACAAACACCTGCTTGACTGGAGACAATGGAAAAAGGGGAAAAGCCCAGGAAGAAAGGAAAACCCTGGTATCTAAATATAGTGCCCTTTCATATAGAGATGTGTAGTAGAGAAACCCAAAAGTTATTTTAAGTGTTAGAGACACCATGAGAATGTGTAGGTTTAACTGTTTATATGTTAGCATTTACTTTGACAAGCTTGACACTTTTTAATATTTTAAATAATCTTTTGGAGAAAATGAATGCATGTATGTATTCTGAAGCTATTCATAGGCATCAGAATTCCCCATGTTAAATGATCTGATTCTAAAAGCTTGATGTCCATGATGAAAAGGACATCTTTAATTTCAGATAATTAATTTTGTTGATCTTAAAATTGTTCCTCACCATATTATTGCAATTTCACCTGAACAACTTCAACAGTGTTCAACCCAGATTGCATATCTCTTTTGAAAAGTACACACTCCACCATAGCAAGCTTGCCCATCCTCACTATCACCTCTATGCCTCCTACTTGTCAGTGAGTATCTCATATCTACCTTTTATAGGCTAATAATTTTGTCCATGGTTTACTTGTTTTGTAGCCCCAACATGTGGGGTAAGATAGAGAGATGCTCAATGTTACAGATAAAATTCTGCAAAGACATTAAACTAACCAGGATTAACCACTCACAAATTAATCCCCTGCCATCTCACAAGTTTGTATCTTGCTGCCATTTTAGTTTATGGATGGAAGTTGATTGTCTTATGATGAGTTACCCAAAGGGACTGAGTTGATATTCAGTGAGAGATAAGAGAACGTTTAGTAAGAAATGGTACAAATTACGTATGGATGCCAAGAGTTGGAGAGCCAGAAAAGTCAAAGTATGATTCCATCTGAGTCTAGGGCAAATGTCCTACAAAAACATAAAGTGGGAAATGAGGAGTTTAAGAAGAAGCCATGGTTTGGCTTTCAGGCCACTATCTCAGGCAATAAAATATCTATCTTCTTTACACAGAGAGAATTCTCTCTGCTGCCTTCTTTGCCTACCTGGGCTCTGTTGATGAGGGCACTTTTCTTTACCCAGCCTGCTAATTCACATGTTAATTCTTTTGGAAATACCCTCAAAGATACATCCAGAAATAGTGTTTTACAAGTATTCTGGCTATCTTTAGCCTAGCCATACTGATATGTAAAACTAACCATCACAATGACCAAGAATTTGTTTTGCTATATTTGGATTTGTAAATCATAATCTGGATTTGAAATTTTTCAGCAGAAGTGACACCAATCCTTTCTTTGCTTTGCATTGGATAAACTAAGCCACCATTACATACAGAGTCCACAAATTGAATTGCAAGACATTGCTGGACAGTGCTAAAACAACCAACACAAAAGTCATGGGCCCAAAACCCAGGTTAATAGCAAGGATCCAATACCATCCTTTGCTTACAGTCATTGAACTGTCATTAGGAAATCATGGTTTCCAGAGGTTAGTAAAGAGTTCAAGGTTGTAAGAGAACAGCAGGAGTCCTTTTTCCTTTGAATATGATACAATTTTCCTGCCAAAAGCTAACAAGTACTCATAAGATCTTAGTAATGAGAAAGAGACAATTAGTATCTTAATATTCAATTTTGGTAACTAAAATATGACTTCATAAAGTATAACCAATGGGTTTATTCCACTCTCTATGTGGCGAGTGTTTAAATAAGTCTTTTGAGGAGATGCATGCAACCACTGATAGAGCATTTGCTACCGTGGTTCCTATCCACTTTGATTTTACCAGAGCTAAAGGGAAATTGGAAGATTAAATCTTCAAGTCCCCAAACAGCTGAAAGAGTTCTTGCTTTAATCTTTTTCCCTTTATAGTTTTTATCTTGATGCTTTTATTCAGTAGTATGCTAATAAGATGTACAGAATAAAGACAATTTTTTCTCTCAGAATAATGTGTATATGTATTTAACATATAATACATAAGCATACATGTGTGAGTATATGTGTGAACCTATATTCATATGTAAATATTTTGTTCATATATTTAATACATTATTTCATTGCATTGTGTATGTACATATCCTATATACATATACATTCATTTTAGTTATCTATATTTATATATGTACACATAGATAATATATCAATGAATGGATAGCTCTAAGAGTAAATAGACAGGAAGAAGAAATGTTCTTTGTAAGCTGGAGCCAATGCGTATGATCTATGGGTCGTGATGGTAAAAGCTACAAGGATGCACTATTGTCCTTATAGAAAGGTTTATATCATTCAGTAAGGTTGAATCTTGTCCTAGTTAGTACTGTCAACTTCACAGCCAAGAATTACCTGAAGAACATATCAGTTGAATAATTATATTTATCATGTTGGGCATTTATCAGTGGGCATGTCTGTGAGGAATAGACATGTATATTTAGTTACTTTTCTGTTGTTGTGTCAAAACACCACAACCAAAAGTGATTTATGGAACAAAGACTTTATTTTGGACTGTAGTTCCTGGAGGATAAGGGTGCCAAGTTCATCAGGAGGCAGGGCAGCAGATGGAAGGACTGGCTGAAGAATCAGGAAACTGAGATACTACATCTTCAACTGAAGCACAAAGCAGGAAATGAGAGCTGGAAGTGGGGCTGAGCGATGTATTCACAAAACATATAACCCCCCTCTACTCTGCCTAATTCCCCTAACACTCAACTCTCCAACAACCCACCCCTAAGATCCCAGCCCTAGTGATGTACTTCATCCTGCTAGGCTATACTTCCCTCTACCTTCCCCAGTCAATTCCATCAATCGGGGGTCAAGTGTTCAAATATCTGAGCCTAGGGAAGGATAGACTCATTTAAATTTCTACCAAGTGGGATACACTGTTCCCTGGGCATGTTGTCTTTTTGTTGTTGTTTGTTGTTTTTGTTTGTTTGTTTTGTTTTTTCGAGACAGGGTTTCTCTGTGTAGCCCTGGCTGTTCTGGAACTCACTTTGTAGACCAGGCTGGCCTCGAACTCAGAAATCTGCCTGCCTCTGCCTCCCAAGTGCTGGGATTAAAGGTGTGTGCCACCACGCCCAGCAATGGATATGTTGTCTTATATTGTATAAGAAAGCTAGCTAAGTATGAGCTGCTGAGTTAGCATTCAGTTATCCTTCATCATTTCTACTTTAAGTTCCTTCCCTGACTTCCCTCCGTGATGGACCATAGCCTGCTACCTGGAATAAACCTTTTTGTCTCTTAGGTTCCTTATGGTTATGACATTTGCCATAGCAGCAGACTCTGAAACTAGAAAATACCTCATGTATTAATTATCTATAATGATTATCTCCTGTCATAAAAGTAACTCTGCCATATGAGTTCAGGGCGACTGTTTTAAAAACAAATACACTGTGGAAGAAAGAACTAAAAGCATTTGTCCATGATCAGCAAAGCAGTGTGTGGCAGAGCAGCTTAATCTGTGAGTTACACTAGCATTGCTCAGTGCCACCTGCAGGTGTGGCAAATACAAAATCCCTTTTAAGGGGAAAAGGCTTATTTTTCTGACAAGCTGTGATTTAGATCACCTCCAAGGTTTTACTGCATTTATCATCAGGAAAATTAAGTCAAATGATATATCATCCTTTATGAGCATTCAAGACGCAGTTGCAAGACAAAGACAGAGATAGATAGTGATGTACTTTTTCTGTTTAGCAGTATTTCTTATTGCTTGTAAATACGCCATGGTCTCCTTGCATGATCTCCATCTGCTTAAATTATGCTCAAATGTCATAAACTTTGAAGAAAAAAAAATAACAGAAAGTGATATTGCTTTTGTATTTTAGCATCTTCCTAATGCAAGAAAACTAACATAAGTGTCGATCCAATTATATGTTGGAAATTTTCTGAAAGAGAGTAGATCCATATTTTCTGAAAGAAAATTAGCAAGCACACGGCAGACAGAGTCATTTCATTTACTTGCTATAATACCTGCATTTTTGGTATATCTCATATTTTAGTATTACTGCATTATTTTCACATTATTTTTGATAGTTCATTTCCTTCTTCAAAGTGTTATGTGAAATAAGAAAATAAATCCTAATGCTTTTCATTTTTCAAAAGAGCAAAACAACACAAAGGCCATTTGGTGTTTCCTTGTGTTTTCCAAGGCCACTGAATGCATAACGAAGGGCATCTTGAACCTCCAGCCCAGCTCTTTCCTGTGATCTCTTGCTGAGCTTCTGGCTTTCTTTTAACACTAAAAGCTTCCAAACCATTAGCCTTCTCCAGTAACACTGTCCAAACATCAAATACAGGCAATGATTTCTCATCCAAACTAAGCTGAAATCAGAGACAGGCATTCTCTCCTAACAAATTACATTGTTAAACATTGCCAAGTAATTTTTACCTACCTTTTGAAAAGCAACTGTCATAAATGTTCAAGACCATGAAATATTTTTACTTACTGTGATCTCTTTTTCTTTTTCTCATAAAGACTCCCGCTTTCTTCTTGTCTCATCTTTCGGACTCCTCTTCTTCCTTCCTTGTTCCCTGTATAGTTTCCTCCCCTTGGCAATGTTTATGGTTATTATTCTTCCTCCTAATGTTTCCTCGAGTCTTGTTCAGCAGAGAAGATACTGCTCATGCAAGGTTTGATCCCTAGCATCAAAAACAAATTCATTGCAAAAACAGGTATTAAAGGCCCATCATGGTACCAGTAGTTGCTGACTTTCTCTGTGACAAGTGTATGAAGT
Source organism: Mus musculus (assembly GCF_000001635.26). Classification (NCBI taxonomy): domain Eukaryota; kingdom Metazoa; phylum Chordata; class Mammalia; order Rodentia; family Muridae; genus Mus; species Mus musculus. Next base: position 91,827,126 of record NC_000073.6, read on the forward strand.
GCTATGATGGAGTAGTGACTCCATCTTCCTTGGAGAGCCTAAGAGTTAGAAGGGATGCTACTGTATAAATAGTATCATCACTCAAACAGGACCTACCCTACATTGCCAGCCAATCTTTGCCATTTTCTTAACCTATAAAATTATTCCATGACAAATGCCTACAACAAGGGGAGACTGGATCTTTTCATACTCTTTGTTGAAGCTAAATAAAAATCCAGGCATTTGCATGGGACAGTTGTTAAAATGAAGCATGGTCAAGAGTATGCTTTTAGCGATCTACTTTCAGTGATAAGATATATGAAATTCAATATATTTCACAAGGAGTATTATTACAGCTTTAAGACTAAATTCATGCTGGTATCCTTAGCCACTTCCTTTTCATGCACAACACTTAGAGACTGGCTGTCTTCAGCCTGGAATGTTTAGATATGAATTATAGTACAAGTGTTGCAGTGCAGGCTGTCACATCTGGCAGTGCCTCAAGTGCTCAGAGGTGAGCAGATCGACTTCGCCAACACCATCAGCTGCAGTTGGATTGCAGCACACTGTTCTGCTTAGACAACCCATAAAATGTTGATTTGGCTTCTGACTAGAAAGGGAAGCTTTTCCAATATATAGAAAAATGTAGCTAACCTTTGGTTAATGAGGGATATATATAGGTTCTAGAAAGCCTAAAGGAACTAAAATTTAAAAACAGTTATTACAACATAGGATCACAGCAAAAAATAACATCATGGTACAAGCACAAAACAACAACAACAACAACAAAAACAGAAATATGAACAGAAGGACTCAGGACTAGTCAGTTAATATTCAATAAAGGTGTCAAAACTATAACATTGGAGAAAAGACAGATTCTTGAACCAATTTTGCTGGAAAAAATAAAAGCTACATATCCACATGTAGGAAAAGGAAGGAAGGAGGGGAGGGAGGGAGGGAGGGAGGGAGGGAGGGAGGGAGGGAGGGAGGGAGGGAGAAAGGAACTAATGGGGCCTAGAAAGTTGCCTTGATGGTTAACATCAATGACTACTCTTCTAGAAGATATAGTTTGATTCTAAGGACCTCATTATGGCTCATAACCATCTATAACTCCAGTCCAAGATGATCTAGCATCATTTCTGGCCTCCAAGGACACTGAACACGTGGATGGTGCACAGTCATACATGCAGAAAAAAAAAACCCACCAATACACCCATGATTACCAGTTTCATATCTTTCACTATGTAAGAAAATATATTAAATTAGACATCATCATATTCAATGGAATAAAGAAGATTAATTATGGAAATATTTTATGCCTTCATGCACATGTGAGAACTAGAGCACACCCACTTCTATGTGACATGGCAATTAGAGGACAGTCTTAGAAAGGGAAAAAGGCAGGCAGGGAAGTACAGAAGGAACAGGAGAGGGACACTGGGGCTGAATAAAATCATGATACATGATATACTTGAACATAAATGTCATTATGCTTTGTAGAACAAATATGCTCTAATAATTTGAAAAAAAAAACTTTGAGTACTCAAGCCCTTCAGTTACATTGTATTTTCATGTAACCTGTGGATATCACCCCATATATAAATTATTATTATGAAACTCCCCAATGTACATTGGTGTAGACACTGTGACAAACTGCCTGGCCTGCACTTAGCAACAATGTTTTACCTATTGCCACAGGCTGTTTCTGGCCTAAAACATTTAAGCATTTCACCTATAAATAAAGACTTTTAAAGCTAACCATAATACAGCCAACAACTCAAGATCAACTCCTTTAAAATGGTTCAATATACAATGGATGTGCGGTTCTTGCCATCTTTGCCTTTCTAGAATTATTAAGAAAAAGAAAAAAGAAAGGAAAACCAGTTTATTAAGACAAAACTAGGAATGTGCCTCGGGAAGCTCCCTCTGCTCCTTGCTCTCCTGTTATACTGTTGTTTCGATAAATTTTTGTTTTGTTTTGTTTTTTCCTTCAGCGGAAGCCAAAAGGTCTGAATCATTGGGGTAAACACAGAGGAGGTTAAAGAGGCAGTCTTGTCGCAACTCTGTGGCACAGACAGCACTCTAGACCTGTTGCAGTAAAGGGGAAGTGATTTCTCTTTCCACTATTGCCTCCAAGTGGTTTAGGCTGTGTGATTATATCCAAGATATAAGATACAATTTCCTAAACACATGAAACTCAAGAAAAATGAAGACTGAAGTGTGGACACTATGCCCCTCCTTAGAAGTGGGAACAAAACACCCTTGGAAGGAGGTACAGAGACAAAGTTTGGAGCTGAGATAAAAAGATGGACCATGTAGAGACTGCCATATCCGGGGATCCATCCCATAATCAGCTTCCAAATGCTGACACCATTGCATACACTAGCAAGATTATGCTGAAAGGACCCTGATATAGCTGTCTCTTGTCAGAGTATGCCTGGGCCTAGCAAACATAGAAGTGGATGCTCACAGTCGGCTATTAGATGGATCACATGGCCCCCAATGAAGGAGCTAGAGAAAGTACCCAAGAAGCTAAAGGGATCTGCAACCCTATAGGTGGAACAACATTATGAACTAACCAGTACCCCGGAGCTCTTGACTCTAGCTGCATATGTATCAAAAGATGGCCTAGGCGGCCATCACTGGAAAGAGAGGCCCGTTGGACACACAAACTTTATATGCCCCAGTACAGGGGAACGCCAGGGCCAAAAAAGGGGAGTGGGTGGGTAGGGGAGTGGGGGTGGGTGGCTATGGGGGACTTTTGGTATAGCATTGGAAATGTAAATGAGCTAAATACCTAATAAAAATGGAAAAAAAAAACAAATAAAAACAACAAAATCCACACAGCAGCTCAGTCAGAAGACTGTGAGTGCATAATTGTAGATGGACCATTATATCAGCTTCCCTCTTTCTGGAGAAGGCTCTGGGACCATTGAAGAAGAGAAGGCACAAGGAATGTAAGAGCCGGAGGATAGAGAGGAAGATTAGGATATGTTATCCTCTGGGTATGACATCTGGTCTCACATCCTTGAACTTACAGCTAATGTGATTAGGGCACAAAACCTGTAAAAGTTCGTCCATGCATGACGGCCAGGGTGACACCCTTAAGGCCCTCTCCCCTAGCTGAGAAACCACTGGCAGTGAAGATTTCTAGGGAAAGCAAAGTCACTTTTCTTTGAGGGTTGGTTACTGCTGATAGGTTGCACATGCCTCAGTAGGTAGGCCAGTGACAACAGGGTGGCACAAGTTGGACTCAAGTGAGTTTAAAAAAATGAAAGCATGTATATATGTGTGTGTGTGTGTGTGTGTATTTTTTTACAGGAGTATTATATATATGGAGTGGTTTTTTAATTTATTTTTCATTATCTTTAATCTTTTTAAACAGTCCAGTCTTTATCTCCTTCTCAGCCCACCCTCCTACAGTTCCTCATCCCATTCCTCCTCTCCCATCTCCAAGAGGATGTCCCCACTCCCCCCACCCTGCCAGGCCTCCCAACTCCCTGGGGCCTCAAGTCCCTTGAGGGTTAGGTGTCTCTTCTCACTGAGGCCAGACCAGGCAGGCCTCTGCTGCATATGTTTCCCAGGCCTCAGACCTTCCTGGTTGGTGGCTCAGTATCAGAGAGATCTCTGGGATCCAGGTTGGTTGAGACTGTGGATCTTCCTATGGGATCACCCTCCTCTTCAACTTCTTCCAGTCTTTCCCTATTTCAACCACAGACTTCAGTCCATTGGTTGGGTATAAGTATCTGTGTCCATCTTGGTCAGCTGCTTGTTGGGCTTTCAGAAGGCAGGCATGCTAGGCTCCTGTCTGTAAGCATAGCATAGCATCAATAATAGTTTTAGGCCTTGGCGCCTCCACTTGAGATGCATCCCAAGTTGGACCCGTTGCTGGACCTCCTTTCCCTCAGTCTCTTCTTGTTTTCAAGTCCTTTCTTCCAGATTCTGTTCAATTGAAGCATTCTGAAACCATAGTTAACAGGAATTCCATTGATTGCTTATCATTTCCAGTATACAGTAAATATTATGTAAATCATCATGTCAACTTGTTTCAGACATAGGAAGGAAGTCATCTGCACAAAGAATTCACTCTTCTGAATGATTTTTGTCCAGACCTGGGTGGATAGTCGGTAGGGAACCCACAAATAGAGAAGATGACTGTTTTCTGGAAATCTGAAGTTTGTTGTTAAATTCATTCCTTGTATTACCTTTTGAATCCTCCTTACAATTTTCTGAAGTTATTATTATTGTATTTGCTTTCCAAATGAGGCTGTGAGCGGTTGGATTTCAAGAAGATACACAGTTCAGAATTGGGGAAGCAGAACTTTGAACTGAGACTGGCTCAAACGAAAGTTTCCCAAGGACTGGCCTGCCTTATGGTTTGGTGTTTGTCTGCTTACTGTCAATGCTGTGGGCTGTTTCATATAATTGTCTAACTCTCCCTATGGAAAAATTGTCCCTCAAATAGCTAATATGGGGATTCTTTGCTCGGAGTTCCAAGAGAATGCTTCCCAACGTGAACACAATCTACATTTGTGCTCAATGGGGAACAAATGTAACAGCATTAAAATACAGGCAGGGCTTGCTGTAAAATCAGCTTTTTAATTCTCAGGGCTCTTAACTAATAAGTTAGGCTTAGATAGTTGTGTATCACTCTTGGAACCCCAAGCATGGCAATTAATTATTAACCCAGTTCACATTTATATGTACAACTTATAGCCCTGTGCAGACTGAGCCATATAGTGGAAATAGATTTTTATTCTTTCAGCCAATTTTATGGTAAGTGTCCACATAAACAAGTTGACTAAGGGACACGTCTTATGTGATCAAAATAATAAAATATGTGTTGATAATTACCTTGAGAACAAATTGGTGCTTTCCAAGCTTATCTTAGCTTTGAAAATGGTGTCAACTGTAATTATGAGCACGTGATATACAGAGAGCACTCTACAAACACTATAATCTTGTCCTGTCCCCTGAGAACCTATACCCTCCAGCTTATCTGGAAACCTCATGTACAGAGAACTGTGCTTCTTATTCAACACATGGGCTACTTTCCTCTTTCCTTTTAATGGTTGTGAGTTCTTCAGAGTACAGGAAAAGATTAACTAACCATACTTAGGTGGTTTCATATGAAGCATATCAAAGCTGCATAGCTTTAAAACCTCAAGAAGAAGTCAAGCCTCCTAACCATTTATAAGCCACTTTGGGATTGCCAGGCCCCAAGCTACCCCAGAATTTTCTGACCATCTGGAAGGCGGCCACAAACGTCACAATAGCAGCCCTAGAAATACTCCATGCCTGAAAACCAGCGACTGTCGAGCCAGGCTGCTTCTTGCATGTCCTGTGACCTTGGTCTGTTTAGAACGAATCTGTGGAACATTACATCATGTTTATATTTTTTTCTGTGGCTCTTTACTGAGTCTGTACTCACATGCTGTTCCTCCCTTGGGTAACCCAGAGTGTTCAGTAGAAATTCCCCAGGACAAACATTCTCAGATATTTCAACCTCCTGCTTTGCATGAGTGGAATAGGTGGAATAAATAACTAACTCCTAGGAATTTTGAGTCTAGGATTTCTTGAGCCTGAATGGAAGTACACTAAATTTTAGCATACATGAGTACCCACTCAAGTGTCCCAGAGAGATTCTAGCAATTTATCAAATGAGCTTTGAGTTGACTGCAATCTTCTGGCCGGTATTTTCTTCCAGATGTTGGATGCAAATCTCAGTTCTAGTCAGTCATCTCCTCTTCGTTATTAGCCTTTTTCACATCTGTTGAGAGTATTTTCTTATTCTACCTCCCAGTTCTCAAAACCATATCATTCTGGTCTTTTGAAAATCATTTTGGGAATGACTAGATTTTTTTGGTATGTGGCTGGGTGTGTATGTATGTGTGTGTGTGTGTGTGTGTGTGTGTGTGTGTGTGTGTGTGTGTGTGTGCACGCGCGGGCATGCGTGTGTGTGAGTGTGATGTGCATGAGTAAGTGTGCTATTATGTGTACGTATATTCATGAATATGTACACATGTAGAGCTCAGAGGACAACCTCAGGAAAGCTTCACCTTTCACCAGGGTCTCTTTGTTATTTGCTGCTACTTATGTTATGCTGAGTGGCCATGAGCTTGTAGGGCCTCCCATTATCCATCTCCTATCTTACCATTGGACCATGTCAGATGTGCACCATCACATCCAGCTTTCCATGGGTCCTAGAGGGTTCAAATGCATGATACATGATCAGCCAGCATTTACCCACTTAGAAGTCTCCCTAGCCCAGTATAGCTTTTAGGGTTTTATTTCCTTCTTATAGGTATAATAATAGTAATAATAGCTATCAACTATTTGCAATATTTCAGTGTAATATGAAAGTCACTCTTCCTTACCACACCTTTTGAGCTACTGAGTCTCTTCAATTCTATCTTTAATCCATTTCAGATTTCACCTACCTTTTCCAGACTGCCAGTCCCATCATCTTTCAAGAGTCCATATCTGCAATATTCTAAAACACTCTATTTTATTTAATCTCTACAACAAGAAGAGCTTTATTGTCCTAATTCTGAAAATAGTAAAATTGAATAGTGTAGCAGTTAAACAAATAGATAGCCCTGGCTAATCTAGAACTCACTGTAGTCCAGATGGTCTCCAACTTGTAGCAGGCTTCCTGCCTTGCCCCTCCTCACCCCACCCTCACCCCCAGAATTTGGGATATATTTTACTAACCTTGGATTTTAAAGTCATAGTTTCATTAAATGAATTCATTGTAATTTATTTTCATTACATCTGTCCACGTATATTGCTATAAGTATGATTGGAGAAAATCACTAAAACTTTATATATCTGAGGAAACTGGAATTAGAAAGTTAAATACCTTTTCTGTTGTATATGGTTTAGAGATTAGCATGGATTCTGTCAGTCTGGACCATTGTTTTCTCTCTTATATTATCATTTTAGCATGACCTTCAGTGTACTATGAAAGTCACTCTTCCTTACCACACCTTTTGAGCTACTGAGTCTCATCAATTCTATCTTTAAACCATTTCAAATTCCACCTACCTTTTCCAGACTGCCAGTCCCAGAGCCGGCACCATCTTTCAAGAGTTCATTAACTACCTAACTAGAGGTCCACCCCATTGCTTTGTCTGTACTGTAGCTAGCATTGTCTTTCTCAAAATAAATTCTGACTAGTCATCATTACTTTCCAATAAAAACTGAATTTTCTTGGCCCACCAAGACACTTTGTGTGGTGTGCTCTCATTGGCGTTTCCAATTGGTCTCTTACCACTTCCTTGCATCTTTGCTTTCAGAACATGACATCATTTGGAATTTCACTGAGTCATGTAGTCCTTATCTCACTTTTGTCTCACTCTGTCATTGTTCTTCCTGTGTCCCTAGCCTTCTGTTTCACTGATGTCTGTTTGTGTGTCATGCACAGACTCAGGTGTTCTGTCCTTCTGAGGGACTTCCCTGACCACCCTTTAGCACTTGAGTTTGCCTTCCCTACAAACCCTCTAAAGTTCTTCCATGAAGAAGTCTTGCTGTTTCTTGTCAAGTCTTTTTGGGGGTAGGGGGGTTTATTTAGTAATATTTTCTTTTTTATTAGATATTTTATTTACATTTCAAATGTTATCCCCTTTCCTAGTTTCCCCTCTGAAAATCCCCTATCCCCTCCTCTATCCCCTTGCTCCCCAATCCAACCACTCCTGCTTCCTGGCCCTGTCATTCCCCTATATTGGGGCATAGAACCTTCACAAGACCAAGGGCCTCTCCTCCCATTGATGACTGACTAGGCCATCCTCTGCTACAAATGCAGCTAGAGACACGAGTCCCATCATGTGTTTTCTTTGATTGGTGGTTTAGTCCCAGGGAGCTCTGGGGGTACTGGTTAGTTCATACTGCTATTTTTCCTATAGGGCTGCAAACCCCTTCAGCTCCTTGGGTACTTTGTCTAGCTCCTTCATTGGGGACCCTGTGCTCAGTCCAATGGATGTCTATGAGCATCCACTTCTGTATTTGTCAGGCACTGGCAGAGCCTCTCAGGAGACAGCTTCATCAGGTTCCTATCAGCAAGCTCTTGTTGGCATCTGAAAATTGGACATAGAACTACCAGAAGATTCAGCAATACCACTCCTGGTCATATACCCAGAAGAGAGTCAAGCTTGTAATAAGGACACATGCTCCACTATGTTCATAGCAGCCTTATTTATAATAGCCAGAAGCTGGAGAGAATCCAGACGTCCCTCAACAGAGGAATGGATACAGTGGTACATTTAAACAATGGAGTACTACTCAGCTATTAAAAACAATGAATACATAATATCCTTAGGCAAATGAATGGATCTGGAGGATATCATTCTAGGTGAGGTAACCCAATCACTAAAAGAACACACCTGATATGCACTCACTGATTAGTGGATATTAGCCCAGAAGCTCAGAATACCCCAGATACAATTTGCAAAACACATGAAAGTCAAGAAGGAAGATCAAAGTGTGGATACTTTGATCCTTCTTAGAAGGGGAAACAAAATACCTACAGAAGGAATTATAGAAATTTCAGAGCAGAGACTGAAAGAATGACCATCCAAAGACTGCCCCACCTGGGGATCCATCCTATAAACAACCACCAAATCTTGTCAAGGTTTTATATGTTCAATTCCCTTGATAGCTATTCAAAATAAAATAAACAGTCTCAATTTTCTTGTCCATTAAAGAAAAGGCACAGGGCTGGAGAGAAGGCTCAGTGGTTAAGAGCACCAACTGCTTTTCTGAAGGTCCTGAGTTCAAATCCCAGCAACAACCTGGTGGCTCACAACCATCTGTAATGAGATCTGACGCCCTCTTCTGGAGAATCTGAAAGTGGCTACAGTGTATTTACATATAACAATAAATAAATCTTTAAGAAAGAAAAGAAAAGAAAAGAAAAGAAATGAAAAGAAAAGAAAAGAAAAGAAAAAGAGAGAGAGAGAAGAGAAGGAGAAGGGAAAGGGAAAGGGAAAGGGAAAGGGAAAGGGAAAGGGAAAGGGAAAGGGAAAGGGAAAGGGAAAGGGAAAGGGAAAGGGCAAGGGCAAGGGCAAGGGCAAGGGCAAGGGCAAGGGCAAGGCAAGGCACAGCTGGGCATGGTGGCACACATCTGCAATCTTAGAACTTTGAAAGTGGAGGCAGGGGAATCAAGGATCCAAATCTAGCTGTAGCTACCTAACAAATTGAAGGCCAGCCTGGGATTCATGAAACCTTTCCATGAAAAAAAAATTGCAAAAGGAAAATTAATAGACAAACAAACAAATAAATGGAAGAGTAAGTGTAATTGTTAAAGCAGAAAACAAATCAATGAACTCATTGTCTCTCCCACATTTGCTCAGTAAGTCAGGAAATTGACACTTGTTCAGTCAGGCACTAATTATTCGTTCATCAACTACCATAGAAGTCTGTTCTTTTCTAAGCTTAATGCATATATCATTAAATTAAAAGATTCTTAGCTTCAGAGATTTTCAATTCTAGTAGAGAAGGTACTAAATGAACTGAATAAATCAGATGAATCGTACATTATATGTGGTAAATGTTATGGGGAAAACTAGAGTAGATTTAGACTGGCTTTAATACTCAAATGGAATTTTTAAGATTCTGTTTCCTGCTGAAATTTCATTGAAACTGATCATTGTCCTCTACCCTTTGGTTAATATGGGAGTTGCTATAATAACTACCCTGTATCTGTCAGACTTGAGGAATCATTGGGAATTGAGAAAGAATGAAATTTGCAGGTATCGTCTTGGGAGAGATATCAAAGCCTTCCCCCAAATAAGGCAGGAGTATAAAATTTATCTCAGTCCCAATGTCAGATTGGTTTTTATAAGTAGGTGTGGGGGGAGCTAAGGAGGATTTTCTTTTTTGATAGTGTGTGTATAAAGACATATAGTTGTTTCCAATTTATTTATTTATCCACTTTACATCCTGATATCAGCTTCCCTCTCCTCCCAGTATCCCCTCATGCAGATTCTCCCTCCATTTCTCCCTCCCCTTCTCCTTTAAGAAGGGAGATCCTACTCTGGGAATCATCCCTGACACTACAACCCCCCACCCCCATCCCACACCCTCCAACCCTTGGTACATCAAGTCACTACAGACTAGCACATCAGTTCCCACCAAGGCCAGCGAAGTCAGGCTAGTTAGGGGATTAGGATCCACAGGCAGGCAGACAACAGATTCAGGGACAGTCACAACTCCAATTGTTGGGGAACCTGCATGAAAACCAAGCTACACATCTGCTACATATGTGTAGGAGGCCTAGGTCCAGCCCCTGCTAGCTCTTTGGTTGATGATTCAGTCTCTGGGCACCCCCAAGGGTCCAGGTTAGTTGACTTTGTTGGTTTCCCTGTGGAGTCACTGTCTTCTTCAGGTCCCATAATCCTTCCCCAAACTCTTCCATAAGACTTCAAAGCTCCAGCTAATGTTTGAATGTGGGTCTCTGCATCTCTTTCCATTGGCTGCTGGCTGGAGCCTCTCAAAGGACAATTATGCTAGGATCCTATCTGTAAGCATAACAGAGTATCACCAATAGTATCAGGGATTGGCTCTTGCCCATGGGATGGGTCTCAATTTGGAGTAGTCATTAGTTGGCCATTCCCTCAATCTCTGTTCTTTTTCTCTACATAGCTTATACACAGGACATATTTTTGGGTCAAAGGTTTGTGGATGTGTTACTGTCCTTATCCCTCCACTGGGAGTCCTACTTGGCTACAGGAAGTGGCCACTACAGGATCCATAGCACCCCCCAGTCCCCCACTGCTAGGAGTCTCAGCTAGAGCTGCTTCCATAGACACCCTGGGGCCTCCCCCATCCCAGGTGCTAAGGAGGCTTTTCATTACATGACTACAAGTGGTGTAACTATTTATATAGAAAGGATTGCCCTTCAGATATGGTATGGGGAACCTAACCTTGTTCCTATATCAGTAGCTGAGTGTCTGGGGATGAACAAAAATAAAGAGAAAATGACTATGAGCCCTGATGAGTGTAAGAAGGTAAACACTGTTGTGTTCCACTCACCACTGCCCCACTTGGGGATCCATCTCATAAACAACCACCAAACACAGACTCTAGGCAGATGTCAACAAGAGCCTGCTGACAGGAGCCTGATATCGTTGTCTCCTGTGAGGCTCTGCCACTGCCTGGCAAATACAGAAGTGGATGCTCACAGTCATCCATTGGAAAAGCACAAGGTCCCCAGTGAAGGAGCCAGACAGCCAAGGAGCTGAAGGGGACTGAAGCCCCATAGGAGGAACATCAATATGAACTAAGCAGTACCCCTAGAGCTTCTTGAAACTATACCACCAATCAAAGAAAACACATGGTGAAACTTGTGGCTCTAGCTATATATGTAGCAGAGGATGGCCTCTGAAGGTTTTATGCCCCAGTATAGGGGAATGCCAGGACCAGGAATGGGAGTGGGTGTATTGGGGAGCAGGGGTGGGAGGGAGGGGATTTTCAGAGGGAAAACTAGGAAAGGGGATAACATTTGAAATGTAAATAAAGAAAATATCTAACAAAAAAATAAGGTAAGCACTGGGTATGAATGTGCTTCTGAGGTTTGTCAACACTTAAGATACTGACCCTCTGAGACCCCATAACTTCTTAATCTTTCAGAATAGCACATCTGAAACCATTGAAACCTCTTTTTTCCTTTTATCTGAAACTTAGAAAACAGTATCCGATAAACCACATGTCTACTAGGATGTATAATTATTAGAAGTAGCCATGTCTTCTTCCCTAGGAAAATATTTCGTCTTTCCAGATGTTCCTGTAACAAACATGCGCCATCCCATATCATCATAGCCTGCATCTTCCCCAGTCATCCTGTACCATTCCTCTGCCAAAGCAAAGCTCAATGAGAACAGTTCATTCTGAAGTCCCAACATTAGTCAAGTGCAGGCACATAGTAAAGAATGCATAAAGCATGAGAGAAAAATTGGTTCTTCCCCAAAGGCTGACTATGTAATAAAACTCAGAAAATACTAGACCTGGAGAAGCTGGCAGCTAGTTCAATTGTGTAGTAGTTACAGATTTGGGCAGATTAAGGCAATGGAGTTTCACAGAGGTGTGAGGTCCTTACTAAGGGTAAATATTACACCCAATTATGACAGACACTATCACATTGTATTATCCTTCAGGAAGGACATTTCTAATTATGAAATATATCAAGAAAGGATATCTTCCTTTGATCAAAAGTAAAACAGTCACTTGTATTGTAAAAGTATTTTTAACAAAAATGAGAAACTTCTGGTTTAACTACGACCATTCTGTGACACATTACTTATAAGTGATTTGGACCTGATGCCAACCTGATACAGAATTCTCAAAATTAGAAATAAATATCCATAAATAAATTAGCAGGTTCAGTCTCCTGAAGCCAAAACCGGTCATTTCTGAGACAGATTTTCTACCACTTATCTTTATCCCTACCCAAGGAAATCACATAGCCTGGGGTATGCCTGCAGAGCCAAAAACATCAAAAATATATATTTCTTCCTCTAGTTGACTGTAATGCTCATTCTATTCCCTTGAAGAAATTAGACTTTTAAATTTTTCTCTTCCTTTTGAAAAACATTCAGCAAAAAAAAAAAAAAATATTTTGCTTCTTATGACCTTACAGTATCACTGTCGGGGTAAAATATTCCAGGTAAAAATGTTCCTTCAAGCCTCTGTCTAGTTGTCTGTCTCATATCTGAGCACCCTCGGTTTAGTTTTTTTTATTAATTTATGCCCTTTCAACCAATTATCAGGATGCGTACTCTGACATTTGTCAAGGGCAATCATATTGTAACTAATCTCTTTAAATACAGCGCTCTGTGACTGATATCCTTTTTTGCTTTGCCATGATTATTTTTATTTATTTTCTTTGCTTCATATTTAAGATCCCTGTAAGCCTTTCAAACCTTGAAAATATGAGACCTAAAGCACAGCTTATCTTCTGCTCAAACACACTTTCTTCTGCCCGTAACCTCCCAATCTCCCTTCAAACCTTAATTTTTGCATTATTCCATCAGACTCTCACTGGCTGTCCAATCCAAGTAACCCTTGCTCTTTCTCTTGCTAGTAGAGCTTGTAATTCTATTTCTGTTTCCTTATTTCTCCTTTTCATGTCTGCCTTGGCCATTATATGCTGAACTCTATTGTATCAGACAACCAACTTTGTTTTATTTAACAGTGAATATACAAGGTTTCGCAAAGTCCATGACACCATATTAGCTTCTCAAGAAATCAGATTTTTTTTGAGAGAATTATATTTTGTAAGTATTGAGTGATAGGATTTCTCTTTTATGTTATTATTTTGAGGATCATTTTATAAGCAATTTATGGTTTTGGAAAGGATTGCCCATGCAGAAATATGTAAAAATGCATGCATGTGTGCCTGACTTGCAGCCGAGAGCACCATGTAGCCAAGAACAGCTCCTTAAAACACTCTGAGGTGTTTTTTTTTTTAAATCAATCTTATATTCATGGATTTTGCAAATGACAATGTGACAATGTTGTATCAAATGTCAGTAGGTTGGATGCACCTTCTAGAGAGTCAGTTTATTTATTATGTTTCCTTATAAGCACTTCTCTATTACTACCACATCACATGGCACGATCTTGTGACCATGAGATTAAATAAGTACTGATTATCTTGCTTTCAAATTAGTGCATCTGTATTGCTCCTTTGGCTATCAAATGTGTAGCCCAACTCTGTTGAAAATAACTGGAAATTAGGCTATGCTTATGCTAACATCTTTGATAGTTACCATTTAACTGAGAGCTTGGTCAAAGTTAAAACCAGGACAGAAATAGTTTGTGTTCTTTTTGTGATATGCACAAGAATCTAGAATACAGTCCAGACTAAAAATCTCTATCAAACACACTCTAAAGACTCAAGAGCTACTCATGCAAGCTTAATTACTTTCTGTCTTTTCTGTTTCCTGCCTCCTTATTCATCCAATCTCTCTTCCTACTTTCACCCATAAAGCCTATTGAAAGCCAGCCAGAGTTACCTCTACATGCCTTCCTCATGATCCCAGAACCTTTGACATGTTGTGGTAAAACTGGAAGTAATTCCACATGCCATGGATCTCTAGTACTTGATTTAAACTACTATCTATCTATCTATCTATCTATCTATCTATCTATCTATCTATCTATCTTCAAATATTAAATGAGTGAGTGAAGTTCTCTCAGTTCCAAGACTGCACACACCCACAGTTCAGGAAAGTGGTTCAGACCTTTGCTGAGTCATGCTCTGGAGTTTCTGTCTTGAAAGCATCATAGAATTCAGGGATGTGAGGTTACTTCCTTCTCACCTACAGCCTCCTGTTGGCTCCGCTCTCTCAGCTTAGACAGGTGGTTCTCCCTCTTTCAGTAAGTCTGAATTTCTGAAATTGTCTTCTTCTCCCTTTGCGAACTCCATTTTACTCTCTCCATCCAGCTTGATAGGTTATCTTCCTCATGATAATCTTCTAGCTTATGTCAAAGGAGACATCTAGTCTCTGCATACATGTGTATGCATGGATTTGACTTTCTAGCTTGATCATCCGTATTGCATCATCAGGAAACCATATTCTATTATAAGATGTTTTTCTTTAATGATAGTAATGATATCACAAAATTGTTTAGTTTGTACGTTCTGTGCAGGTGCATTTCACAAAACAGGCAGTTAAAGCTCATGTTTCCTGCATGTTACCCTCTATTCAAGTTTTAGTCTATTTTGGACAAGTATTAATGTCTTTGTGAGTTTGGGTTATTAGATCCTAAGTAGGACACAAATGATGAACTGAAGAAGAGATGTCATTTTGTCTGTTTTATGCTAGTATTTAATTGACAATAATCAGTTTTGTATATGCACATTAATATGTATTTCCATTCACATATGTATCTATCACATAGATATGTTTATGTGGAGAAACTGGGGCTTTCCTGTATATGACCTACATTTTTGTATGTTTTACAGTGCCTAAAATTAATTTTGCACATTATAGTTACTGAAGCTGGGATTATTTTATTCTTGCTCATATGGTAATTAGTTTGTCTCCCTATATGGGACTGGTATATTGGAATCATTTTTCCACATTTAAAAATTTATTTTTACTTTATATGCATTGGAGTTTTGTTTGCATGTATGTCTGTGTGAGGATATACTATCTGGAGTTAAAGACAGCTGTGAGCTGCCATATGGGTGCTGGGAATTGAACCCATGTCCTCTGGAAGAATAGTCAGTTCCCTTAACTGCTGAGTCATCTCTCTAGCCCAGAATATTTTAAAAGAATAGCACAAATTGACCTATTTTGAAACATCTTTTTGGTTTTTTAATTGTATGCAGAAAACTACTTCAGAATCATGCCTCCCTTTCTGAAATTATAATAAGTCAATCTAGGCCTGCCATTTTGTATGACTTAGAATATTTTAAATATGTGCTATTTTAAGAATATGTTTTATTTAATTCATAATGCTGGAAGTGCTTTATGAATTTTAACTTTTATGAGTCTACCAAGAACATACTCTAGCACTACATACTATTTTATTACTTTTTATTAATGTTTGTAAATGTATTAAATATTTAATATAATACTAAGCACTATATGTTAATAATCTTATAGAAATTCTAAATTTAGGAATAAAAATGGGTAGGTTTCTGGAGATATAATTCCTTGCATTGGGAGAAAATTATTCACAGATCACTACTCACTTTTAAGAAAAAAAAAAATTTACAGAGCAAGAAAAATGCCTTTACCCTTAGACTTAAAACTGTCGTTGGTGTGGTTTTAACTTAGACTTAAGACTGTTGTCTGCGTGGTTTTCCTTACATACTGGAAGCTGTAGGATTTTGATTAGGATCAACTTAGTTTTTCTTTAGTAGATTGTTTTAAAAAAAAAATGCTTCAAATATTTCAGAAGGAAAGGGAAGTTGCCATCTCTTCCCTAGGCGTGCCTCCTTATGCATAGCTTTTCTGACACAGGACAGCAGGCTGTCTCCAAGCACACAGTCGTTGGCATGTCATTTGACAGGAAAATTGTGTTTGAGAAGCAGCAAGATGAATAGCGTGAGGATTGAAACTTTTGAGACATTTGGACAGTCTGTGATTGATAAGAGTGCATAACCCGAATTGGAATTATCCTGGAGAATCCAGATGATAGACTTAAAGCCCTCCCAATGAGTTCTGGGTTCCAAATGCTCTTCTAGCTGCCATGTCTTAGAGGAGTTTATAGAAATCTCTCCACTTTAGATTGTGTCTGCTGTTCAATGCCCCAGTGTAGGGGAATGTCAGGGCGGGAGGATGGGAGTGAGTGGGTGGGGGAGCACCCTCGTAGAGGCTAGGGGAGGGGGTATGGGATGGGAGTTTCCAAAGGGAGACCTGGAAATGGGAAAACATTTCAACTGTAAGTGAAGAAAATATCATTTTCTTTTACTTCTCATAGTGAAACTTTTTCTTCTGGGTTTAAAGGGCTAAACTTGGTTTATTCCATCTAAATACATGTATCTTCCATGTTCAGGGATGGGCAGGGAACAGTGGAGAGGCTGAAATAAACCTGTTCAGATCCTTGAAATGTTTTGGCTCTGATCTACTTGGTATACCATTTCTCTTCATTTTTATCTATCACAAGACTGAATGGCTTCCATTGAGTTCAGGGTCATTAAGCTAAAGTAAAAGACCACTCTTAAGAACATTAATTGACGGCTTAGAACTCTCTGGAAGAAGATGCCGAAAAGTGGTGGTGTATTTTACGAATTACATGTTGCCCTCTGAAGTTAGGAGATGTGCTTTTAAATCCCATGCACGTTTGTTCCACTTAAGCTGCTACTGCTTGTGTTTTGCCCCTATGGTTCCGGGTCTACCAGATGCATGGCCTTTGCTGATTACACAAGCCAAGTGTGTCTCATACTCTCAATGCTTGATTGATCCAATTAGTCTAAAACTGAAACTTTTACAACATTGTGTGACGACTTCGGGTGAGGGGGGCATAATATATATATTTCAGTAGACTTCAGTGCAGTCGATTTCAGTGCAGACTGACAAGATTAACAAGCAATCTAAGAATGAAAATTTAAAATGAAAGCTAGACTTTTCCAGTCGTACTATCCATATTATTACCAGGATGAACAATCTTTATAACAAGCAAGCTCCCAAAGACCTATTTTGAGATTAACTAGGTTAAACTAAAGATATAGATTGTAAAATACAACGTAGTAGTAGTATAGAAATCAATGTTATAAATACTTGTCCCTTTTAAAATGCTAAAATGTAAAGAATTAACATGACAAGTATCTCAGGATAGTTTAAAATGGCAACATTGTACACAAAATAAATTATAGTTCTTGCATTTCATGTATAGTTATTTAGCAGAAACTAGGGGTTGGCATATTTTAAATTTATTTATTTATATGTTCATGTATTTGTTTGTTTGCTTAATGTGTATGACTATTTTTGTTTGCATGTATGTCTGTGTACTGAGTGTGTACCTAGCACTGGGTGCTGGCAGAGGCCAGAGAAAGGTATTGGATTCTCTAGCGTTGGAGTTACAGATAGCCATAAGCAGCCATGTGGGTACAGAGAGCTGCACCTGGGTCTTCTGCAAGAGCATCCAATGCTCTTAATCAACCTCAGAACCATCTCTCCAGCCCCATGTTGTCCCATATTTATAGCTCAGTAAATAACAATGAGTATACAAAATATTCTCCCTTCTGAGCTGACATTCTAAAGGAGAGAGATGTGGTGCTTCTTTTAAAAAAAACATACAAGTGCTGTTGACTCTATGAGAAGGTGTTAAAGATTGCCAAGGTTTATATTGTACTGCCCTCGGGAAATGATGAGGTCCTAATCTCTAGTTCTTATGTATAAGTGTGACTATGTGAAAATAGTATATAGTTAGGATGCGGTGGTTGGTGGGATGAGAGCCCAGTATGACTGATGGGTGGGGATTAGGAACAAAGATAGCCACATGCACAAGGAAGACTACATACAAAGGGAAGACATAGATATCAGATGGTGCATTTATCATGCTAAGAATCACACACACACACACACACACACACACACACACACACATTGCCAGTAACCACAGAATGTAGGAGAGAGGCATGGGGCAGCTTCTCCTCTCAAGACACACAAAGAATCAATCCTGCCAGCACCTTGTGCTCAAATAGAAAACATGCTATTTGTAATACTGCAAGATAGAAGGCCATTAGCCAAAGCTAGATTGGGATGCTTCATTCAGAGATAACTATGGATGGTATGGCAGACACATTTTTGTTATTGTTACTATTACTAAATACCTGATATGAGCTAGTTTTATAAGGCTTTAAGGTTACAGATGGTGAGGTTTAGTGTCTATAGCACAGCACAAGCTCTCATAAGGGACTTTGGGCAGGCAGGGGAGCAAGAGTGAAAGGAAGCAAAGCATCTTTCCTGGGAAGGAGAAAAGGGACCAAGCTTGATCTAGTTAAACCATCCCTTCTTTAGCACTACAAGAGGCCATTGAGAATTACCTTAATCCCTTTATAAGACCATAGCCCCAGTGACCCACATACTTCCTACTAAACCCCACCTCTTAAAGGTACCACCACCTCCTAACACTGCCAAGGTAGGAGCCAAGTCTTTAATATATAAACTCCAGGTGAAGCACTCATCCTATCTCCAAACCAAAGGAAAGAGGAGCCTTATAACTGAGGGGCACTGGAATGTTTCAGAGCAGGTCCCCTGCTACACTCAGTGCTGGTGGTAAACACCAGGCTTCACCACTAGAAATTCCTCGGGAAACCATCAGTGTTCTGGTTTCAGATAGTCTCTGGAGTCAGGAAGTCTGGGTTCAAATTCCAAAGCATTCACTCATCATCTCTGTGCCTCAAGCCACTTCTTAGAGCTGTTGTGAAAAGCCATGAAAATCCAAAGCTGTCTCACAGGAGCCTGGTGCAGCCCCACAGAGGCTCATGACAAAAAAAGAAAAAAAAAAAGACTCTTAGAAGATGTTCAGTCTTTTTCATCACTCTTATTTCCCTGCTGCCTCTCTGTGCTTACGGATCCACGAGCTTAACACATGGTTTCTACTGTCTGTACTTGGGCCATATGTTGCCTAGTGCTTAGACAAAAGCACATACCAGGGTGTCTATTACTACAGTGTCTTCAATACTCCTTCACATAAGGGTCTGTGTATACCAAGGTACACACAGTGTACATAACTTAATTTGTCCCATTGTCTTCCAGAACCTTTTGTACATTTATTCTTTGTTATCACTGTTCTATCTAGGCAAAGAATGAGAAAACATGCTGCGCTAGCCCCACCATCCTCATGAATTATCACACAAAGGTGGGCAGTGTAGAAGAAAACCACTGTGGGATGAAGGGCAGTGTGAAGCAACATTTCCTAGCCCTTCTTTTTGAATGCTGTTGCCATTTAAATAGCATGATCAATGTTGAGTCTGATCTCGCATACATAATCCTGCACATAGACTTTGAGAAATTGTTTGTGGGGAAAACAGAAACAAGTAAAAGAGGTGTATTTCTCCTTTTAGTCTTCTGAAAATGGAAGCGATAAAGAAAGTGGGCTTGACTCTAGTGAAAACTGCACCAATAAGTTGCCAGAAAACCAAAATGACCTTTGCAAGTTATAAAGGCCAAAATGGAATTCTTAGACTGCAACTGGATTCTGAAATTCTATAAGTCATTAGTATTTGCTATGTGCCCTAACTCCTTCCTGCAGAGCTTCTAATCTGTTTTGTTATAAAATATGTTCTGAGTCATAGAAACTATTTAAAGATTATATCAAAATACAAATAATTATTTAAAAGCTATAGGCATAATACAGACAAAGCACTATAAACATTTAATTCTATATGAACAAATGTTTTCAGACATTAAGATTGATGTCAGAAATTAGGAATGATTTTGGATTTATAAAAATAAATTATCAGGATGATATTGAGAGAAACTCTCAAGTTATTTTAAAACTACCATTTCATATTATTGTGGAAATTTTTCAAGACAGTGAAAACAAAACAAATAAGGAAAACCTCACTTAATCAAATTGACAAGTTGAGAAATAATTTTATTCACAATGTATGAATGCTTTAGTCATTTCATTTTCAATTTCTTGTACAAAACTTGAGTTATACCAAGATGTTGTTTTAAAAAGGAATTTATTCTTTTGTGTGTGTATTTATACTTGTGTGTGTGTGTGTGTGTATGTGTGTATGTGTGTGTGCTGTGCATGTGGACACATATGCACATGCATGCACGTGTCTGCAGGCACATATGTTCCTATGCATGTAGAAGTCAGAGGTCTCTATCAGAGGTCTTTCTCTATAACAGGGAACAAATCATGCTTATGTCATGGTATATGGGAGTCAGGAAGAAGATGCTCCCTTCAAAGACAGGTTCCCCCAGTGAACAAATTCCTCAAAAGTAGGCCCGACCTCCTAGCCACACTTTCAGCTATGGACTCTTTTTGTGAAGTAAAATTAGTGGCCTGAAACCTGTTCCTCTTAAGGCCCACCAGCTAGGGAACCCACCTTCCAATTGTGAACTCTGCAGAGGACATTTGATATCTAAACCAGAACACTGCTGCATAGTGAGGTAAGCATGGGGCATATTATGTCTTGTTTCACAAAATAGCTGGCATGGCAAAACATCACAAGTGCATTTGTGTCGTACAGTGGCAGATGTCCCTGTTCTCCAGGCTCCTGCCTCTGGGATGGAAAGGATGATCCACAGGAACAGACAGGATTTTAGTAAGGATTTTATTAAGCAGAAGAGATGAAAGTTCCCAATGAGAGAGGAGAGAACCTGAGCAGGTTTTGTAGCACCTGGGCTCCAGTTTCAAAAGCTATCAGTGCTTTGAGGTAGCTAAATAGACTGGATGAGATAGATTAAAGAGGTGAAAATTTAGTCTCGCCCATGAAATAATGACATCCAGCCAGTGTCCAGTAGGCCATTTAGAAACCAGGGTCTAGGTTAGCAGTTTCCTATAGAATTGGTTAACTTTGGTGTAAACATTTAGATTGGTCCATGTAAGAGCATTTCCAGCTGACACAATCCTGCTTCTATCCAGACTGGCTGTCCTATGTATACTATTAGGATCTGTCTCTGGCCTGTCTCAGACTGTTGCAGAGTCCCTAAGTCTTTGATTAAAGAGTATTTTGTATGATTATCTTCTTGGCTATAACATTGAGGACTTGCTTTAACCTGCTGTGTTCCTCTGTCAGGGAGAGATGGCAGCTAACAAAAAGTTTAATGAAAGAACACAGAGGTCATATTTCATGTCACCTTCTGAGACCATCATTGGAGCTTTTCTAATTTAACATAAGAACATACCATTTGTTGGGAGTGGTCAGTATATGTGGAAGGCACAGCCTTGAATCATCTGCCAGATACTGTGGATCCCTTTAGATTAGTAGCAAAATACCCTTTGCCATGTTGAAGGTGGAGCTGTGGGTGGGTAGGAGTTTCTTGAATAGCAGCAATGTTGTAAAAGAGTTCTAACTTTTTTTTTATATTCATGAATCAGAACTTGAATCTAGCAGTATCTTGCTTTTTATTCAGTAGAATATATATTCACAGTGATCTTTTGAAATATATTTTCATACTAATCAGAGCATATGCCTCAGAGTCAGAAAATACTTCATGTCTGGAGATATGGTAAAAACTTGCATGTAGAAAGCTCACAGTGACAACCAGAACAGATATAGATATACCAAGATACAAAGGAGTAGTTTATCTACTTACTATTGGAAGATGGGCTCTATTTCAACTAAGAGATTGCTTACAAAACTAGAGCCCTGACTTGCTTTTGTTTCTTCTGGAAGGAGGGAGGGAGGTATAGGAAGGGAAAAGAGAGAGAGAAGAAGATGGAGAGAAAGAGGGAGGAGGGAAAAGGTAAGGGAGAGAAAGAAAGTTTCTTCTAAATAGAGAGAGAAAGGGAAGAAAGGAGAGAGGGAGAGGAAGAGGCAGAGTGAGAATGGGAGGAGAAGGGAGAAATAGAAAGATCCCCCAATAGCAATCTATCTTAGAATTTGGTTGAATGTAAGCAGAGTTCATACTGTCACCCCAATAATGAGCACAGAGACAATATTCACTGAAAAGACTAGGTTTAAATGACACCCTTTGTAAGAGAAAAAATAGCATGATCCTAAGGGCCAGCTGTATAGGACTCACACGAAATTTTATGTAATAAGATGGTGCAAGTACAGGTATAGAACAGATAAAGTTTCAAATGTCATTTTGCCCTGGTAGTTTATGGGAAGAGACTGTCACCTTATACCATAAGTCCTGTAGCTCAAGGAAATGTTCATTCACTGTTTTAGGAAATGATTCATACCAAATAGGTATAATATATTGCATGCACACTGTGAAATATCTGCCCCACACATGCTGTATATAGTTCAGTTACTTTTGATCCTCACAACCCACAAGTGCAGTTGCATTCCTTTGTTGGGTGGGGCAATGAAATGTTGTGTTGAGTGTTTACACTGCAAACATAAAATCTTGACTTCATATACCTAGGAGCCAAGTAAAGCCATGTGTGGTAGCATGTGTCTCTAACTTTAATGCTCCTATAGTGACATGGTTGCTGAAGTCAGGAGAAGCCCCAGTAGATCATGAGCCAGCTACACTAGTATGTGAAATAAGGAGCACATGTGTACTTTCACTATGCGCGTGCACACACACACACACACACACACACATACACATACACACACATACATGCATATACATATGTATGCATGCACATCATATACATACTAAGAAATAATAAAAGAGCTGGAGATTGTTGATCCTTGGAACTGTGCTTGTCTGGTTAATACAAAGTCTTTGATTCAACCCCCCAAAACTACAAAAAAATTAAAATAAAAATTCATTAATATAAAATGAAAATAAGCCAAATATATAAGAGGCTTGAAAATATCAGCTGTCAACTTATTTTGTCATCATCTACATTGACTACAGGGGAGGATTACTTTCTAAGCCTAGCAGTTATGTAATGTGTAGCACTGTTTAAGTGGTCTGTGCAGTTATTCACTGATAATCCATTGACTTTCTAGTAGATGAAGGGTACCTGCTGCAGGTCAAATAACTAGGATATGCTGCTGAGAATGAGGGAGGTGCAAATAGGATATCACCAGCCCTATTTTAATAGAAGAGAAAGCTGATACTTTAAGTAATATCATAATATTCTGAAAATACTTTTTTAAACTTACTTTTTTTAAAAAAATGAGTTAGTTCGTAAGCCTGAGTGAGTTTATGTGTGCCATGTCCCATGCAGAAGCTGATGGAGACAAGATGACATTGTGTCCCCTTAAACTGGAATTACAAATGGCTGTGAGTCAGAGTGTAGATACTGGGAAACAAACCTGTTAATTCCTGTACAATCTTCAGACCTTAGAAATCTTTGTGTGTGTGTGTGTGTGTGTGTGTGTGTGTGTGTGTGTGTGTGTGTGTGTGTGTGTGTATGCAAAATCCTTTGGTTCATTAAAGCTTCACAGAGTCAGGATTTCATGTGCTCCTAAGTCCTTATTTTGTTAACCCTGTATTTCCTACATGCTGTCTATTACATGGTGGATATTAATCAAATGAGTGGGTCAATGCATGAATGAGTAAGATTGTGAGTGGGTAGAAGAAAAGTAAAGAAAACCATAGCAACTTTTATGGAATCAATTGTTTGGTGTCTATTTATCTATATGGATTCCCCAGCTGATCAGCAACCACACACACTTAGTGATAGAATATGGGAGGTGAGCTGCCACATACTGACATAAAGTCATTATACCCATGAATGGACTTTAAACACAGCTCCAAATTTTTACATTATTATCTACGCAAAGTGACTACCTTAGCTTCTTCTGGCTTGTGCTTTTTCCTTCAGTTTTAGTATGAGCCGTGATAAAAGATATTGCTGAGTATGTTCAAACTGCTAAGCTATAGAAACTATTCAGCCTAGATTCTTTGATTAATATTTAATGGAGGGAACATATCTTTGTAGCGCAAATGGTTTATGTCTGATCCAGTACCATTAGCTACTGCTGTGGTAAAAAATATAATGCAAGTCAGTCTAGACTACCATTTAATTTATCTGGGCTCCTGTTTCTTTAACCTTATCCTTGATTCAAAGATAGTGTTACAGAACTTCTCAGAAGCGTTTTGTGGACCTGCTTTAAAATAATGAATGTTAAATTGCTACCTGCATACCCTTAGTCATATATTTCCTACCTTTCTTCACTTTAAATGTTCTTGGGGCTAAACAGGAAAGAGAAAATTAGCAGCTTTCCTGGATGATTAACTCACTTACCTTTATTATATAAAAGACTACTAAATTTATTCATTTTCAGATTCCATATTGATAGATGAAAATCTTTTAACATAAAAAAACAAGTATCCAAGCAATTTTGACAAGGCATTAGATTTATAGATGGGAGATAGGTTGTCAAATGAGTCTGGAGGTTTTGGACACATTTGAGAATAATTTGCTTTTCAAAGAATAACAAAGTGTTCAAACCTTTCAACAAAACTGGAATTGTCCTCGTCTTCTTTGGATGGATTGAAGTTGATTTGGCACCTAGCCTA
Organism: Mus musculus; assembly: GCF_000001635.26. Taxonomy (NCBI): domain Eukaryota; kingdom Metazoa; phylum Chordata; class Mammalia; order Rodentia; family Muridae; genus Mus; species Mus musculus. The sequence goes on from NC_000073.6 coordinate 91,851,671, forward strand.
TTGTCTTCTCAGTGTCTCCCAACCTCCCTCTCCAACCAGACAGTGCAAATTATACTGCCTGTGTCATGCCCATAGACAGAAATAAATGTTCCAGTGTAGAGCTGGTAGAATATATTTCATAACAGATGAATTACTTTTTTCATTAGATTCCATTTGTCCATAAACACACTAGCCATGTTCCGGGTAGTGGTACCCTAAGATATAAATGAGATGATTATATGTGACCTCATGAGAGTGGTTTATGGCACTAAGTATACCAAGTTTTGAAGACTACTCTAAAGGCTAGAGATAGCACTTATAAACAAAAATTCTTGTCTATCTTGTACAAGGCCCTGATTTTGATTCCCAGTAACACACACACACACAGAGACCTTTTAAGAAAACTTTTAAAATAACAGATGTGGTGGTATATGCATATAATATCAGTATTTTGGGAGGTATATGAAGAGGATTTCAAATGTGAAGTCAGACTGGGCAATAGAGTAACTTCCGGGCTAGCCTCTGCTGCTTTGAGAGGCTTTGTTGAAAGAAAGTAGAGAAGACATAGAAGCTTAATTGTTCTTGGCAAAGGTAGTTGTGTGAACTAGGTAAAAATTAGCTTTTTTCTTTACAAATATCTTTAAAATCTGCCATTCTAATTCTGAATGTGAATAACAAAAACCCGGGATCCTCATTCATGGTATAAATGCAGTATCTCCAAATAAGCAAATCACTGAATAAATAGAAGGACGGATGGATGGACTTCTTCCTCTAAATGTGATCTGAACACTTTGGCTGACAGTCCTGTAATCCTGGCACTCAGAATGGGGAGCTGGAAGGCCCAGGAGTTCAAGGCCATCTTGAACTACTCAGTGACTTTTGAAAGTACTCTAGCCTACAAAAAAACAAAATATGCCAATAAAAACAAAATGGACATTTTACAGCCTACTCTAAAATATGTTACTGAAATTTTTACCCTGGTATCAACCTAAGTAGGAAATATTTCAGCTCTGTAGAATTCTACTCAGACTTTTAGAAATGTGCTCGAAGTCATCTGTAAGTAGCAGAACAAGGTGTTAACCTTATATACGTATTTGTGTGATTTTACATCATTATGGTATGCAATATACATGTATAGATATGCATATAGGCATATATGTATACCTATATGAATATTAGCATATATATGATGAATTGAAAATGTGAAATTCACAGATAATTAATTTGGATGTAGCATCCTTGAAACCCTCATTAACAAATAATCTTATCCATCCTGACGTTGCCACAGTACTTAAAACCTTTGATTTCACTGTAGGATGAGAAAGCACTATACCCTCAGGCAAAGACATTACCATTTATCATTAAGTGCTGAGAAATAACATTATTTCGATAATAAGGTTTTGTCCCTAAAACCCTGTGCTATGCTTTGTTAGGAGATGTCTATGCTTTGACCTTTCTGAAATGCTGATGTTTGAAACTCAGTTTTAATTTCTTTCTTGTGAGGTTGTCACTTCTGCCATCTGGTAGACATTTCTTCTGGGAGAGAAGAAGCTGTGCGGAAACCCTTTCAAGAAAGTGTCCTTGTGTGCTTTGCTTGTGTGCTTTGCTTGTGTGCTTTGCTTGTGTGCTTTGCTTGTGTGCTTTGCTTGTGTGCTTTGCTTGTGTGCTTTGCTTTAGGTCAACGGTGGTGCTCTGAAAGCTGGCTCAGCACTTTTCATGTTGGTGTAGACCATTAGAGGATTTTAAGACTATACTGTGTGGAATGAAGTGGTGTGTGTGTGTGTGTGTGTGTGTGTGTGTGTGTGTGTGTGTGTGCACAGATATGTGTATTTGGAGTGGATCATATGTGTCAGAATGTGGAAACTCTTATTTATGCTTGAATGAGAATTATGAGCTTGTGTGAAGTACAATGATAGACCAGCATTTTGTCAGCTCACCCTACCCTTGTTACTTAGTGTCTAAGGGATACATCAGAGAAGCCCACAATATCTGGAGAATCCTTTTCTGGTTCCTCATTCATAAAAATAAACTTTATTTCTATTGCAAAACATAGGAGAGTAAACCCCACATTGCTTTATTCTGTTGGTCAAAGGAGAAGTGAAGCAGTTGCTTTCTTTTCCATTCTGGCCAAGGGCCCACTAAGGAACTCTATGCCTTTCTCCCGCACTTCAGTTCCAGTTATTTATTTTATCTTCAGACACAGGGACACTCGAGTTGCTGCAGAGATGGAATGTTTTATGTTGTGCTTTAAATCCTTAGTCAAATATGAGCTCTTTAGAAAAAAAGTGATTGAGGTAGAACTTGGCTCCGGGAGAGGAAAGGAGACTCTAAGAGCAGCGTGGAGGAGATTTCAAGCCTCATTTTCCTTTAGAGTGTGATTGGATTTGGGGAGTGATTAGGAAATTAGAGGAAGCCATGGAGGTGAATCACTTCCTCAGGCTTCCATTGGGAAGCCTATTATTCTATTGCACCTCTCCATACAGCAGGAGGCCAAACGAATTCTTTATTTTTCAAAAGGTGAACTGCTTAATCTTTTGGAACTTATAGAAGGAAGAATAAACAGAAAGGAACAAGTATTTAAATATACTCTTTTAAGAATTGTTCAACATAAAGGCCATAAAGTATTTAACATAGAACTACAAATAAAAATAAGACTGAATTTATTTATTTAAAGAAACACTTTTGTACATTCTGTGCCCATCATGTTTAGAAGAATCCATAAATTATAAATCCTTCTTCATGCCTCTAATTATTATAATGCAATCAGTGAGTTATATTATATAGGAAAAGGTCCAATGTAAGCCAAGTCCACACAGAAACCTTGTCTAAATCCAGCTGATAAGTCCTGCGTGCTTTGTACTAGAGCTATTGCTTGAGCTGAGCTTAGGTAAATGAACAAATATTATAGAAATGGAAACGTGTTAGTTATATTTGGGAACAGTAAATAGAGGCAAAGAAGAGAATGAAGGCAAATGAGAAACACCCGTATTTAAGCTGAAGACCCAAGTAGAGAACCAAGTCTCCTATGTAGTTTGTTTTCGTTCTTTTTAAATTCATTCATTCATTCTGGGCATTATAAGCATTGTGTTACCTTTGGTGAACCCAGGACACTGCGAATTTCTATCGACATTGATTTCTGATATTATAGAGTAGGGATCTATTACCAGAGACCATTCTTGACCTAATATTCTTGAAACACAGGTGTCTTAGGATTTCCATGGCAAATATTATAAAGGACAACACTTAATTGGGGCTGGCTTACAGGTTCAGAAGTTTAGTCCATTATCATCAAGGTAGAAGCATGGAATCACTTAGGGGCTAGAGGAGTTGAAATTTCTACATACTGACCCAAAGATAGATGGGAAAAAACTGGCTCCCATGTGGCTAAGAGGAGTGACACCCTAACAGTGACACACTTCCTCCACGAAGGCCACATCTACTCCAACCAGGGCAAGCCTCCTAATAGTGCCACTCTCTGGGCCAAGCATATACAAACCACCACTTCAGGCTAACAGATAAGTCTAATACATAAATCCACCAATCATAAAGTTACAGTAAAGCTTCCCTGAGAGGCATCTGTATAATACTGCGCTCCTGGGATTTAGCAGAAGACCTTGCCTTTGGTTGTAAAGGCTGGGATGATGTGAGATAAAGCAAGTTTTTTCTAGAACAAAGAACAATTAATTTGGGCCCTGGGAGTAGATTACAAATAAAGAGAACCCGGAAACCACAAGAGGGAAGCTTCAAGGCTAAAAGGCTTGTATGTATGCATAGGAGGGGGCATGGCTAAGGTTGGAAAGGAGGAAAGACAGGCAGGTAATGAACCATTCTAATATTTAACAGGTTTATGAAGGTAACAGATGTACAAGAATCCAGATGGTCTAGTGGATAGACTGGTCACAGTCCCCGGGAGTAGAGGGGGGTAAAAGGACAAACATCCACCGCTGGTCCTTGGCAGGGGTCAACGTGGAGCAGTGAGTTAAAGAATGTCAGCTGTTCTCAGACAGGGAAAGTAGGGGCTACTTTACTTTTCAGAAATAGTTCTTGTTCAACCAAAATTGAAAAGCTTTGAAAAATAATATGTCCCTAGCCAACAGAGTGACTATAGGGAGCCAATCATGGTCTTTATAAAAGAGATAAAATAATGGGGCTGGTAAGGTGGCTCAGAAGGTAAAGATACTTACTACACAAGCCTTACATCCTGAATTTGATTCCCAGAGAGTTGTCCTGTGCTCTCTACTTTCATCCTCCAGACATATGATGCACACACACACACACACACACACACACACACACACACACACACACACCATCATCATCATCATCATTATCATTTTTATGGTTAGTGGAGACCAAGGCATTAGCATATCAGTCTCTGATAAGGGCCACTCTGCTCTGTCTCAAAAACCTGTGACCACTTATGAGGGCACATTGTGTCCTCACAGCAGAGGCAGAATCTGAGGAGAGGGACAGTATTCACAAGCAGCCCTCTTGTACATGTAGCAAGTCACTTGTGATGGTAAAATCTGTGGAACTCAGGCAACCCTGAAAGATTGACCACCCAATGTTATTACATTGGATATTGAGTGTATAATACGCAGATTCTAAGGGATATATTCAGAGACCAGGGGAGATTAAAGAGTTATACTCTTGTATTCTTTCCAGGTCATTTGATGGTTTCACTGAGACAGCCATTATGCCTTTAAATTTTACTTTATAGTGTTTACTGTAAGCCTGCCACTGTTCTGAAAACAGAACCATCAGTGGGGAATATGGCAGCATGAAATTCCCTGTCTACTGAAACATACATTCTAGTGAAGTAGATAGACAACAGACGAATAATCAATTAACAGGACAAGCCTCAATAGTGATAAATGACAGTAAGAGAATGGTAGTGTAGAAAATAGGTAGTGGAGAAGAGTGACAGGGACAAGCAGGGTTCCTTGGAGGGCTAACACAGTAGCTAAGAACAGAAGAATACACGTATAGACAAATCTAGAAGTAGATACAGTAGTAAACACAAAATCCCAAAGAAAAAAGAACCCTGAAGTACCAGAGGACAATAAAGTGAATATTGTGGCTGAAGCCTAGCCGGAAGTAAGGAAAGAAACACAAGAAGAATTCAAGGGGTAGCAAGCTTTTATGTCTGGAAATTCTTCCAGCCCGAGAGAGAGAGAGAGAGAGAGAGAGAGAGAGATTGTTTATCTACTTTTTTTATTTGTTTCTGAAATGGAAATTGTGGTCACCTGCTCCCAAGAGATACTTTGTTTGTAGTGTACAGATTTTATGGAAGGCATTTTGTGGTAAGGGATTGCCTGGATGCAGGTGGACTGACTGGGAGTCACTGACAGTGGTCAACTGAGAGCACTTGGAGTCCTGTACCAAAGGAGTGCTGCTCCCAAAATAACTTTAAAGCTTACAAATGATGCCTTTTAGCAAAAGAAACAAGCTCTGCAAATAAATTTTGCTATGACACAATCCTGGGATTTTGAAACTTGTACCACTGCCAATGGTCCTTGCAGTTTTCAAATAATACAAAGCTGGAAGATATGTAACAGCTGTAGGTGAGTGATACCCATGGGTCAAAGAATGTTAAGTCGTAGCAAGAATGGAAGAACTGATACGGCAGATTTCAATTGGGTCATGTGTGAATACTTTTAAAATCTTAGCACATCTGCAGAAAAGCAAATCATATGGGAAGTCCTTGTGCCTGTGCAGTTGGTACTTTCTACCATGTCCTGAGATGCTAATTCTATTAATTGGATAAGAAATAAACTGCAATGGACCCACCTGCTGGCTCCCCTCAAGGCTTCTGCTGCATCAGCTCCTTAGATTCTGTTTACAATCTAAGAAAAAAGTGATGGGAATTGAAGTTGACTTCAGGAGCTGATTCTGTTTACTAATACTTTAAGAACTGGATGTAAGTAGGCATAGGGGCAGTTACTGAGCGCAACAGCATAACATGTTAAATAGTCAGAGTATCATTTACAACAAAAAGTTCCTAAACATTTTAGTATGAGGACACTTTTAATGTCCAGATTTCATTCTATATGTGAACTCAACTATTCATTATAGTATAAATTAATTGTTACAACTAATTCAGTTGTTGGTCAAAGGGGTCCAATGGGAACCCAGAACAACCCAGGCTGTTACCAAGACAATATGGGTTGCTCTTCACAAATTCACAGCATGACCCCATTGCTAGTAACAACACCTACAAAACTCATTGAACATCAAGAGGTTGAGTTGATGCATACATAGAGCTTCTACCCCTATATGTGATCAGCTCACTATAGGAAGGTACTCTGAACATTACCAAAGGTGAAACATGAACACTAACCCAGACACAAATGCTATCCTGCTGACATATACATGGGTAATGGTAGTTTTAAGCTTGTAGGTGAAACCAATTGATATCTATTTTGACTTAAAGTCTACTCTACAAGATAAAACCCATGTGCCAAACTACCTGATGACCAAGAATCTGAGACTAGATAGCCAGGAGACTTTGGTAAAACCAAATACTGTTCTTTTAAAAAGTAGCAATAAAATGACTCCTAATGACAGTCTGCTATTCTCATAAGTCAGTACCTTGCTCAGCCATCATCAGAGAAGCTTTCTCCCGTAGCAGATGGGAACAAATACAGAAACCCATACCCATAAATTATGCCTAAAGTGAGAGACCTGGGACCACTTAGTCCCAAACAGGATACCTCCATCAAATCTCTCTCCTATGTCTCAGGAAACTTCCCAGAAGAGAAGGGAGAAAGAGTGTAGGAGCCAGAGGAGAAATCAAGAAAACAAGGACCTCTAAGTCAATATGATCTACACACATATGAATGCACAGAGATTGAAGTAGCATGCACAGGTTTAGTGTGTGTACATGTTTATTGCAATTGGAAGCCTTCACTTCTTTTTCATCCCATTAGATTTTCAAAACAAGAAATATTAGTTATTTTAGATGAAGCAAATTTGGAAGGCAAAGTGTTTAAAGGGAAAAAGGCACTATGGTCCTATAACTTTTTTTGCAAAATTGTGGATAATTTTTGATACATCACTAAAACCTGACAAATAATAAGGACTTTTGTTTTAAATTTCTTTGCATCGTGAAACCCAATGCTGTGTCAGTTAGCATTCTGTACTAGTTTAAGTAAAATTCAAGCAGGTCTCTTATAAATGAAAGTTTTCAAAAAAATTCCAGAATATTATATACTGGCTAACTGAAAAATACGAGTTCATTGAGTCAATTCTATAAATGCTAACATTTTTCACTATACAATATCAAAATAACTTACAATTACTTGCAATGCTACCTATCTTATCAGAAAAGAAAGTTAAATATTGGGAAGCTGTCCATCATGATTATGATGGTAAGGGCAAGATATACAAATCTCAATATTATCTTTCAAACTCAAAATTTACAGCTGATCACAAATGTTGTCAGTTGTTTTTTGACACAAACACAAACTTTCTCTATTCATTCACAGTTTCAGCCAGATCCATACTTCTGTATAACTATTATCTTCAACTGCATGTCAGTCCTCCAAAACAAAGAATGATCAATGAAGTTTTTATTCGTTTTGCTTACAATTAAAAGAATTCCGCACTTAGAAACTTCACATGCAGTAAACAACAACAACAACAAATATATCTATTATATTATTCAGCACATTCAGCACTCTGGTAAAATAGCCAAGAAAATCAAGTAAAAGAAACAAGGTTGATTTGGAAGTGTCAGGCATGGTCCTTCGTGTGCTTGTTTCAGGGCATGGATTAAGGCAGAGCATTATGGCAAGAAGCATTTGATGAAGTGTACTTCTCACCTCATGGTAACTGTGAGTGAGAGAGAGAGAGAGAGAGAGAGAGAGAGAGAGAGAGAGAGCAGAGAGAGAACAGAAAGAGAACAGAGAGAAATAATTCATTCATTGACAGAGTTCCTCCCTCCAATACAACCTCTCAAAGTCTCTACGATGCCCCAATAGGCCAGGAAGCATGTCCATTGGATCATGAAGTTGGAACTATCATGGTCTAACTGCCTATCAAAGACCTCACATCTGAAAATGCTGTACTAAGGACTAAGCCTTCAACTAGTGAGATCTGGGGAGCATCTCAAATTCAAAGCATAACACATATTCCTCAAATTTTATTAAAGTTAACTATTCTTACTACTTCACTAAAGGCATATTGGGAGAGATTGACCTTTGTGACCATGACAGCGAAGAGCTTCTTCTGGTGCATGTTGGTGCTATCACCAAGCTTTTTAATAATCACCAACAGCAGGATTTGGTAGTGTTATTTTTTTTTCAGCATCCACATACAGTGCAAAAATTAAGTCACATCTTCTTGTTTGTCTATTCATGTTTTGTCAATATACAAAGGAATGGCTTTCACTATGACATTTTCTTCCATACATATCCTGATGCTTAAAGATATTTGAGTGTTAGTTATTTACATTTAACTTGAACATTGAAATTTGTATTGTTTAGGTGAAGACTGTTCAGGCTCTAAGGCAAGACGTGGTAACGCTGGAATGAAACACTGTAGGAGTAGTTAATTGCAGTGCTTACACTTTGCATTCCTCCAAAGGACTTGCACTTAACAGGTTGCAGGCCATGTTGTGTTGTAATTATATTTGCTTATTTGTGTGTGTTTTGGAGGTGAGGAAATGCATGTGTGTGGATTCATACCTATAGAGATCAGAACAGAATGGTTGGGAGTCCATGTCTTTTCTACCACCGTGAGGATCCAAAGGATGGAATTCAGGTCATCAGCTGGGACAAGCATCATTCCCCACTGAGCCATTCCACTTGGCTGTGTTTTCATTCCCATTCCTGCTGACCTAGCTAAGATGGGTGAGGGTAGTGTGCGTAAGAGTCTACTAAATCAAAGTTGCCATTGGGTATTACTTTATTTCCATTTTAAAGTGAAGTTCTGTTAATGGAACCACAAGCTACTGTTAGAAAAATGTGGATCTACAGTGCTGCTTAGAAATCCAAGGATGGAGCAATGGAACTTTATGATTGTTAGCACCAATTGTCAACTTGGCAAAATGTAGTCACCTGGAGATGTGCCTCTGAGTGTGATTGGAAAGACTGAAGTAGAAAGATTCTGATGTCTCCCTCCCCTGGTCAGAGGACCTTAGAAAGGGATTGAGCATGCATTGTGAATTCATGGCTCCCTGCTTCCTGAGGCCAGTGTGACCATCTAGAGTTCTACTATGATGACTTTCCCCCAAAGTAATAGACTATAACCTAGACATGCATGCTAGAACAGGCATCCTGACCTAAGTTGCTTTTTGTGTGACTATTTAACCCCCACAACAGGAAAGAGAAAGGATGTTGGTATCAGAAAAGAAGTTCAATGTATTAATCATTTAAAAACTATCCTCACAGTTTAGTAAAGAATAAAATGTCATTTTCACCAGTTAGCAAATTGCAAAAGTTGTTAGTGAGGAAACAAGAAAGATCATACACATAGATGTTTGGGGAAAAAAATGAAGAAGGTGCCCAGTGGGAACACAATGACTCTATAGTTGTATAAAGTGATGAATATGAAATGAAGGAATTAGTTAGGGTAGAGGAAAAACAATCATCTAAAACAAACCACAGAGGGTTGCTGCTTACTGGCCTGCCACACATGACTTGCTCAGTCTGCTTTCTTATACAACCCAGGACCACCAGCCCAGGGATGGCCCCACCCGCAATGGGCTGGCCTCTGTCATATTGACCACTAATTAAGAAAATGCTTTACACCAGGATTTAGAGAATGCCCAGGACACAATTGAATATTGAACCACACACACTGTTCTCCACCTTAGAACCTGGATAGAGCTCAGGTTTTAGAGAAAACATATTGGATGCTTTATGTTCTTTTGTTTTCAGGATCTGACATAATACTAAATCCATGGTGGCTACTCAGATAGATGTGGGACTAATAAGATGATTCAGCCATTAGCCTTTTTACAGTAAAATTAAGTAACCTCCTTCACTTTACCTTTCCTTCTTTGCTCAGTCATCCAAATGCATTTGATTTTTTTTCCAGTTTAGTTTAACTCAGCAAACATTTACTGAGCATTAGCTGTCATGAGGAATTGGATGGAAATCAAGAAATGTCATTGGGAATACAGTGTGGACCTATTATTTAATTGCTGAGAATTTAGAGAAAGAGAAGATATTTGCCTTAGTTATGGTTTCTATTGCTGCAATGAAATACCATGGACCAAAAACAAGTTGGGGAGGAAAAGAGTGTATTGAGCTTACACTTTCATATTGGTGTTGTCTTAGGGTTTCCATTACTATGAAGAGAGGCTATGACCAAGACAACTCTTATAAAGGACTACATTTAATTGGGGCTGGCTTACTGGTTTTCAGGTTCAGTCTGTTATCATTGTGGTGGGAATCATGGCAGCCTCCAGGCAGGCATGGATCGGGAAGTGCTGAGAGTTCTATATCTTGTTCCAAAAGCAAACAGAAGACTGGCTAGGAGGAGGGTCTTCAAGCCCACCCCCACAGTGACACGCTTCCCCCAACAAGGCCATACCTACTCCAACAAGACCATACTTACTCCAATAAGGCACCACCTCCAATAGTGCCACTCTCTAGGCCAAACATATTTAAACCACCACAGCTGTTCATCACCAAAGGCAGTCAGGACAGGGACTCAAGCAAGGCTGGAACCTGAAGGCAGGACCTAATTTAGAGGCCATAGAGGGCTGCTCCTTACTGGCTTGCTTTGCAAGGCTTGCTCGGCCTGCTTTCCTATAGAACCAAGGACTACCAGCTCAAGGATGTCACCACTCACAGTGAGCTGGACCTACCTACATCGATCACTAATTTAAAAATGCCTTACAGATGGATCTCATGGAGGCATTTCCTCAATTAGGGATCCTTCCTCCCTGATTACTTTAGCTTGGTTTAACTAGACATAAAGCCAACCAGTCCAATATTCAAGTAGTCTTGTATTCAATTTGTGTTATGCATGAAGTTATGCAGAAGCATTAGGGAAGGGAAGGAGAGGAGAGGGGAGCGGAGGGGAGGGGAGGGGAGGGGGAGGGGAGGGGAGGGGAGGGGAGGGAAGGGAAGGGAAGGGAAGGGAAGGGAAGGGAAGGGAAGGGAAGGGAAGGGAAGGGAAGGGAAGGGAAGGGAAGGAAAGGGAAGGGAAGGGAAGGGAAGAGAAGGGAGCTTCGATTCCATGAAGCAGCTGAGGAACACATCACAGATAACAGATGAGGTGGAGTTTGTTGTTGAAAGATAAATTGAGTACTAAAGAGAGGAGAAGCATGCTAGGCAGAAAAGCAGTCTGTTCAGTTAAATGCATGCAAGAATTTAGTCAGTTCCTTCCATATCCCTGTACTACATAACTCTGGCACAGAAAATGCATAACTGAATTGTTATGCTCTGAATGGATGCTGGCAAGAGAATGTGGCAGGTAAGTGAGTACAGTACAATGTGCAAAATGAGTTGTAGAACTGTTTCAAAACTATGTAAAGCAAATGAAGGGGAAATGTGGATCTCTCCAGTCAGGCACTCTATGTGCTGGCAAGGGGATACATGAGGCTCCACAGAGAAAGCATAAATGAATCAAGGCAACAGTGAGCAGTTTACAAAAGGCTGACCCGGTCTCTGGCTTGCACATGTTTTCTTTCATCCTCCCAATGTTGAGCTGTGTGGCAGCCATGAGAATGTGCTTCGCACACTGCCAACCACAGGAAGCATAATTCACAGGAACCCAGCTGCAGTGCTCTGAAAGCTGAAATTTATTCTGAAGTTTGCCCCAAGGCCATGCTTCCCCAGAGCTGCTCTGAACAGCCAATGGCTGAGTGCCGCGGGGCTGTGGAGGTAGGGTGTATTCTGTGAGACAGAGGATCCAGCTAATGGATTTCATTGTGGCAATCTGGGAGATTAACAACTAACCTCCCTCCTAGGTTCTTTCACTCAGCAGGAGTGGGTGTCACAATGCATGGTCAGACCGTGGCTCTTCAGCCTCTTCTGGCTATTTCCCCCTTTTCTTTCATAACCATTTACACCTTAATAAAATTTCTTCATTTAATCCTGTCTTGACACATGCTTGTCAGTGGGGGGTGGGGGAAAAGGAGTGTGTTGTGAGAGAGAGAGAGAGATAGAGAAAGAGACAGACAAACAGACAGAGACAGAGAGAGACAGAGAGACAAAGAGAAAGAGAGAGACAGAGGAGAAAGAGACAAAGATAGAGGTTGGGAGAAAGAAAGAGATGGGTGGAAGAGAGAGATGGAGAGAGTGTAACATTTAAAGCTTGATACTTCATTAAACAAAGAATAATTCCTGGATTCCTTTAGGAAGGATAATCATCCAACAGTAGACCCATGCTCCAGATAGTGACAATACGAAAGGGCTGACTGGAGGCTCTCTCTTTTGGATGGAAGGAATGGTCACGCCGTACACACCCTACTTTTGACTATCTCCAATACAAAGACTATTTGCCATTTAGCTTCATTCTTGTTCTTTTGTTTTTAATGTCTTTAGGCCCATCCCATCTCCCCTATGCCTTTTCTTTTTTTTTAATTTTGTAACCTTCATGGGCATTTGCACTTGACAGTCATCCTTTGAGCACACATACCAGAGAGAGGGCGGGGCTAACATGCTCATGAGATCATGGAGTGGAAGGAGTAAGGACTGAAATCAGGAAGAGCAGTGAGAGCCAATGAAGTCAGAAAGCAGAAGTTGAAAGAAGCTGGCAGGTTTTAAGGAATAGCTAAGATGAGCAAGATCCGTGTGTTGGATAATGTGTGTGGACTGATGAGCAAGCAGAAGTCAAAGATGACCATCATGAGATTCCCCCACTTCTCTCTTAATTCTGTATGCACACTTCTCTAAGCAGATGTCCTTTTAAATGGTTTTCTGGGAACTGCAGCAGATGCATCATTGAAAGTAGATGACTTAGAGGGAAGATAAAGCGAATGTCCAATTGCTACCAGTTTAATATTATGAAATGATCAAGAAAAGTAAGATACTTTGTTAAAATTTTGTAAGAAATATGTTTGTTTCTAATGGCATTACAGGTTGTAAGTGTTCCTGGTATATTTTGCAATAACACTCTTCATGTTATTACTTAGTGCCTAAAATACTGAAGTCTCTCAATGATTCCTGCCAATTATAAGTAATTCTTACTCAAGTTACCAGTATTTTTTCCTTGTCTGCTAACACCCATGGTTTTCTAAAATTCAATTAATATTCTAAATAAACTTCTCCCAAATTTTCTTCCCCATCTTGCGTGTACCACAGTGAGCTCTATGCTAGCCTCCATGGCACTGGCTTCCATCTTGCTGACACCCTCGCAATATGGCTGTCATTATCTCCATTTTACAAAAGAGAAAACTAAACTCAAGTTTGAGAATAAAAGAATGAGTAATCAATCTCAGGTCCAATTTCATGCTTATTTACTAATTAGAATTTTTTTATGCTATCAATACACATGACTAAAAGCCTTCCTAAAGAGAAAAACAAGAGTGTTTATTATATGTTAATTATCCCACTGCTAACAAATTAATCTGGAGCTTAGAAGGAGCTGGGTAACATGATGAAAACAGTATTTAGAACCTGAAAAATCTGTCTTTGCATTTTAAATCCAGTGAGTTGTTGCTATGTATATTTAGATAACTCAATCAATCTTGTGCTTGAGTTCTTAGTGTACAAAAAGAGGGTAGCACTATTCCCAGGTTGGGGATCACAAGACACTTATGTCACTGTTTAGCATGTAATAAAATGATTTATTCCCTTAAGGATATTATTTAGTTTGTTATTTAGTACTTTATAACTTTTTAAATCCCCCTTCTAAGCCAAGTATGCTGAGAAATTCCTTTAATCCCAGCCACTTGAAAGCCTGAAGCAAGAATATGGCAAGATTAAGCCCATACTGGGTAACTTGATGACGTTTGTCTTAAAATAAAAGGGCCAGAAGTGTGTCTCAGTGATAGACTGTGTGCCTAGCCTGTGCAAGGTCCTAGATTCAATCCCCTGTACCTTTCACAAGATATTGTAGATGTAAGCAGGGTATTTGAACTCAGACTTGTGCTACAACTGCTCTGACCACTGCCTCCACTGTATGGATGTTTGATTTCAAGAATGGATCTGTGGGTATGTGTGTGTCAGGGTATGTGTGTGTCAGGGTATGTATGTGTCAGGGTGTGTGTGTGTGTGTGTGTATGTGTGTCTGTTTTGTACTTTAGAAAAATAATGCCACAACAAAACATTGCACATAGCTATGGCTATTTCTCTGAGATAAATTCCCAGTACAGGATTATTTTCAAAAAATAGTATTTTAAATGAGAATTTTACTTCTAAAAACAGTACTATACTATACTATACTATACTATACTATACTATACTATACTATACATGTGTGTGTAACACTATATAAAATGATGAGCTTTTGTTATGACTTTCTCTTTTTGGCAACTTTTTTGGATGAGTAAGTTCCTTTAAAAGAGGAGCCTTCCTAGGAGCATTGTGCTTGTAATACTGGCAGCTCTCAGCTGTTGCTTGTTCTGGTGAGAACAGATACCGGAGAGCCATGCCAGTCACATACATTAGTCATGGAGTCTAGCCAACTGAAAGTATAGAAAAGCCTGTCTAAAACCCCATTCAGGTGTTGCCCTTACCAGCATGACTCAATCTCTAGTGTCTATTGATGATGTTGAACTTCAAAACTCAGTTTATTAGCCACAATTTTCAGGATCTAAGAATGTCAGCCAGAGGTCAGCTGGTTCCCATGGAGAGATGCCTTTAAGAAGAGGAAAGAGCCAGAAGCTCTGGGACAGATGTCAGGGGATTGAAACGACTAAGCCATGGAGAGATGCAAGACGCCCTTCCTTTTCCTGAGATCGGTTGTGTGTTGTAGGCTAATGGCAACATCTAGAAGAGACAGGAAGTAAAGGCAGAAAGCACTTCGAATCAGTTCTTACCTAAGTTCAGACAAACATCTCCTTAAAAAATTGCAGAGACTAATGAGACCCATCTGGAAGACTGATTTTAGTAAAACTACAAAAGCTTTCAAGAATTCTTGAGATCAAAAACACAAAGCAAGTTAAATTCTGTTTACATCTGCATCTTTCCATTGTGGAGTGCCCCTCATCCATTCATCCTTTTCCTTGGTGTGGGATTCGGGTCAGGGAAATGTATAGTAGGGAACAGAAGAACCACCGCATGCTGTGTGTTGTAGTCAGTTCTTTAAACAGTGGTTAAGTGTTCCTTTTTTGTTCTCAAAGCAGCTACTTTCAAGATTTGTTGAATCACAGAATGTTTGCAAAACACAACAGTGACGGTCTTCTTCTTCTTCTAAAATGTCTTCAAACATTTTCTTCACTCTATTGCAAGAATAGTTTTCCTGTACCTAGTCAATATTCCCGAAGAACCCCTTAAAGTCATCCGTTTTCATTCTTGATAGATTCTTGGGTCCTCACACTCTTTGACGAGTAAGCTACTTTCTGAGTGAAGGCTCTGCCCATTCCTTCAAAACCAACATGTCCCCAATTTGGATGTCCCTGTATTATAATTCCTTCTGGAGCTAAGTCAGAAGTTGGATATTCCATCTTTACCTTTTTCATTTTTATATTTATGTAGATTAAAGTGATTTTCTCGAGGAATTAGAGACTGCTATTCTGTGTCCTGTGTGAGTCTTGCCTTTAGTGTCACTTCGTGTACAGTCTCTATAGGTGTTTCAACTAATCAATCATCTGTAAAATATTTATTGATAACACTGAATTCCAGATAAGTCTCAAAAAATAAAGAACACTAATGTTAAGATAGAAATAGATAATTATAAATGACAATATGTGACCCAAGTTAACATACACATCTCTAAAAATACAAGAGAGAAATGTGGCTGACTAGCTTCTGAGAATGCAATTCCATACTTGCAAACTACCAGAGTCCGGTTCCAGGCATCAGTGTCAGTCAGTTCACCTGAAACCCCAGCCCCAAGACGACCAAAAACCTTTACAGACCTCCAAGTGCGCCAAGCCCATATACCTGAACCCATGCAAAGATACAGATATACACATAATCAATTCTAAACATATCTATAAATAAAATCAACAAAGACTAGAGAGATTTCTTGGTGGTTAAGACATTCATGGCCCTTGAAGAAGATCTGGGTTTGGTTCCTCATATCTACATGGTAGCTCATAGCAACCTGTCACTGCAGTCCCAGGGAAGCTGATGCCCACTTCCTGCCTCCTCAGGCAATGAACATGTACACAGCGCAACTGCATACCTGCAGACACTTACTTACACATAAAATAAATCTTTAATCAAAACTCAAAGAGAAGTGGCCTATTTTGAGAGTTGGGGGTGATCATTTAACATTATCTGGAGCAAACTTAATTCAACAGAATCATGAAAAGAACCCATGATCAAATGAGATTTCTCTTTGGTAGTAGAGGACTATATACAAACATATGTAAATCAGTAATTGTAATAGGCAACATTATTAGAATGTTAACAGAAAGCTCACTAGATGTTACAAAATGTACCTTACGTGATAAAAACCTGCCTGAATGAATATATCTACAGATTCAATTCCCTTGTTTCTAAAATTCCAATATCATGCCTCACAAATGTATAGAGAAAAACTAGAATTTTTATAGAAACATGAAAAACTCTACAGGAACATGGAAAAGCTCTAAGTACTCAAGACAGTCATAAGAGAAAGGTAAAAGCTAGAAGATCATGTTGCTAGGTTACAATTTATCCTACTAAGGGAAAAGCATTAAAACAACGTAATATCAGATAAAAGTACACATAGCAACCAATGGGAAAAGCTAGAGAGCTCAGAAAGGATTTAACACATTTACAGTCAGTTAATCTTTGAAAAAAGTTCCAAGAGTACATAATGAGAAGTAATCTTTTTAATAAACGTTGTGAGACAACCTGGATATACAACAAAAGTGTGTGGACCCTTATGTTGGGCCACTAATAAAATCAGCTCAAAATTGATTAAGACTTTAAACATCTTTTAAACATAAGATCAGAAAGTATAAACCTACTGAGGAAACATAGTCTAAACTACATTGTTTTGCACAGTGTTTTGTTTTCACTTTCTTTACATTTAACCCCCAAAATATAGTCAGCAAAAGTATCGCATTATCTATCAAGGGAAGCAATTATAATAAAGATACAGATATGAATTTGAAGAAAATGCTTACAAGCCATGTTGGTGATATGGGATTAATCCAAAATATATTAAAAAATGCAAATGAAAACCACAGTTTCTCTGCACATGCTGTTAGAATGTGGCTAAGAGGGAGCCTTATTTAGCATTGTTGGGAAAGTAAATTAGTATAATCAAGCACTGAAATAGTAGTAATGTCCTCAAGAGACTGAAAGCAGAGCTAACGGAAATGCTAGCATTCAAACTTTTTGTTATTCCTCTGACATCTTGTCATCAGTGTGTGGAGGCTTCTGCATCTTCATACTCTGCTAGGGAAATTACAAACTAGAACTATGGGCACATTCCTGAAATGCCAGAGCTGAAAAGCCTGAGGTTAGTGGATCTTGAGTCCTAGGCCACATTGGCCAACATGGTAGGACTCTGCCTAAAACAGCCAACTTTGGAGGTCAGTAAATGTGCATCCTGGAGTAGATAGGTAAAGAGAGTTTGGTATGCAATGCTATTCAACCTATAAAGAGCAAGTGTTCCTATCATTGGTGATAACAGAATTAGACAGCACTAAGCTAAGTAAAATATACAAAAGATAAAAAGATAAATACTATATATTCTCATATGTGAATCTAAAGCTATTGATTCATATAAATAGAGGAATAGTCCTTACCAGACATCAAAGATCAAAGGAATGGATGATAACAAAAGGTTATGATGGGTCAAGCAAGAGAAATAAATGTGATTTTTAGGTCACTAGTGTATAATGAAATCTACAGGTGATAAGTGAATTCTGCATATGCCAATGTGCCTGAAACTAAATTTCTAATGTTTCCATCATAAGAAAATATTAAATATCTGAAGGGGTAGGTATGCAAACAGACTAATCGTTATGGATGACATTTAAAATCATATTACAACCATGTGTGCTATAGCTGTAATTATCAATATAAGCTTGAAAAATATTAGCTGATATCAATGCTATCTGAACAATATCATTGAAATTGTGAACAGTTGGATCATGACCAGACACAAGACAGACTACTGTCAGCTTTTGTTTTGTCCCTTGAGTTCCAGAAAGACACAAATCATCTCCTTTTCATATCTTTCAGTGCCTTCAAGAGTCCTGGTGTAGACACTTGGTATCATGAATGTTCTGTGATCCAAAGGGATTCACATGCACTCTGCTATCCTGACTGTCATGACTAAGATAGAGCCACACATGCTGTCACCTGGGCCATTCCCCCTTGCCACTGTTCTTCCTCTATAGCGCTAGAGCACTGGGACAGGGTTTACTTCTCTTTCTGGCTACTCTACTTTACATGCCTCCTAAATTAACATAGTCCCTGCAGGACTCAGCCTAGTGAAAGGCATGGAACAGGGAACTTATAGACAGCAAATAAAATGATGATTATGTGGATAATAATAAGTGTCTGTGCTTAATGAAAACTGAGATTTTTCAAAGGACCTCATTATTAGAAAAGACATCAAAGGTGTAAACAGGGGCTTAAAGGTTAAAAGGTTTCTTTTTTGTTTGTTTGTTTTTTGGTGTTTCCAGAAAGGGTTTCTCTGTGTAGCCCTGGTTGTCCTGGAACTCACACTGTAGACCAGGCTGGCCTCGAACTCAGAAATCCACCTGCCTCTGCCTCCCAAGTGCTGAGATTAAAGGTGTGCGCCACCACCGCCCGGCTTACGGTTTCTATTTTTATTTATTTATTTACTTACTTACTTGCTTGCTTGCTTACTTACTTGTTTATTTACTTATTTACTTGTTTATTTATTTACTTATTTAATTGTGTTGGTGGTGTATTTACTACATGCATATGGGAAATAGCAGAAGTCAGAAGAGGGCACTGGATCTCCTGCAGTTGGGATTAGAAGTAGTGTGTATGTGTGTATATGTGTTTGCATTCATTGTTCATGTTTCTGCACACACACACATGGTATTGTCTGTCATGTATCTATAGATGTCCACATAAAATATAAGATTTTACTTGCTTTTGACTAATTTTAAAATTTAAGCTTTCAATATAAATATCCAACTATGGAAGAAATCCTTGAAAATTCACTTTTCTTATATTTACAAATAATAATTTTTTAAAAAAAGATGTACTAAGCCAGAGTTGGAGAAATTCTAGGTGCTCACATATGATAGTACTCATCCAGGAAGAAGACGTCAGTTTGGTTTTGCAGCACACATGTGTATAGGCATACCCACCTACAGCCTCAGTAATTGTCACTGGGAGAGAGACAGGATGGCAGCCAGCCTTGGTCAAAAATGGAAAACTTCAAGTTCAGTGAGACCTGGTCTCAGGAGAAGGGTAGAAAGTCATAAAGGAAGGCTCCTAACATTCTCCTCCAGTATCTTCATGTGCACACACAGGTGTGTGTACTGCCACCCCAGGTGCACACACAAGCATACTCACCAAAAATATCGCTGAACACTACCTTGCCATTTACTGTAGCATAACTATCAACTTATATCTGACTTTGTCTTGACACTAGGGTTTTATGACTAATTGAGTGCCCTAGTTAATTTCTCTGGTTTAAGTGTTAAAATTTTATTCTTTATCTGTTTTTTTACCCCAGAGTGGAACTTAATCAAGCAACCATAAACTGAATAAGCTATACCTGTGGTACTAGCATGAACAAAATTAAGTACCTAGCAGCAGGCAAGTTAAATAAGTGAGGCTAAATGATCTTAATGAGATATTACTTTGCCATTTAAAATAGTTAATCTTAAAAGTACCTAGATGTGGGGAAATGACTAAAGTAAAATGTGAACTGGAACAATATCAAGACACAATTGTGGAAACAGAAGGTAACCATGGTGATATGGATCAAAGAGAATATGTAAGTAAGAAATGTTTGGAGATGATAAGTGAATTTTGAGGGATCTCTCAGTCTGCCTTATTTTTGGAAGGCACATGCATATTGGATGTCAATTACTGTAATCTAAAAAAGTATGCAAAGTTTACCAGAAAGTGTGCTGCTCAAACTTTCCTACTGAAGAAGTAACATATGGCTTGTCTGTTGCCACTGCAAATGGTCTTTGTTCAGCACTGGAAGTCTCTCATGTGTCCTGGCTGTAGAAGGGGGCCCTGCCTTCTCATGTCCAAGTGTTTTACACTGGAGCCCATTTGTTAATGAATAATTTATAAAGCAACTGAAGTTGAGGAAACAGGGCATCATCACACAAATTTAACTATTCTATCACATCTTGGGTTTTATATCATCACTTTCCATTTCTCATGTGAATGTATATTTTCATAGTTGATATTCTAAAAATCCTTTGAATGTCCCATGTGCTTTATTTTCAAAATTTCATTTCTTATTGATAATGATTATTTTAACTGCTGCATAAGGGAATCATTTTTAAGTAAAAATTACACCACTCCTTGAGTTATTGCAAAGCAAAGACAGGAGAGTTCCTCTGACCTTGCTGTGTCTGCTGACAGCAAGCTTTATGGTTTTGTACATAAGACTGCTATCACCAAATTTCCATTTGAGTAGTAACATGATAACACAAAGAGCCAGGGGACTAGGTTTTAGATGACAGCACATCATTTAATATCCATTTATTGTTTCTACAGGGAAATTCAGGTCTGGGATTCAGTATTGCTGGAGGGACAGATAATCCCCACATTGGAGATGACCCTGGCATATTTATTACGAAGATTATTCCAGGAGGTGCTGCGGCAGAGGATGGCAGACTCAGGTAAAGATCAAAAGCATTAAAACGACTCGATCAGTTGATCCACTGCATCAGGTAGTCACATTTATACCTTTGGAGAACAATAATTTTATAAAATTTCGGGACTTGGAAGGTTATCAAGGTTTTCTATAGTGACACTGCAAATCTTTTCGTACTCGTTGAAATTCAAATTGTATCAAATTTGTGCATGTTGATACCTAACAAATGTGACATTGGGCCAGACACTGTCAGGAGGGGTTATCTTTGATTCTCATGGGGTCCTATGTCTACTTGGAAAGAACAATAATATGAATTAAGTCAACAGTAGAGTATCTAGAATCAACACTGTACATTAGGAACTCAGGTACTGTTAAAGGCATGGATATAGAAGCTTTCACAGGGTTTTATATAGATGCTTACAGAGAATCAGAGGAACTCTCATTGGAAGATTCTAGATCTTACAACATAATTGGGTAATGCATTAAGATACTGCATAAAACTGAACTGAGACATAGAGAAAGTAAATTGTCTGGGATACTAGAAGAAATGCTGCTTTGTTTGGTAAAAGACTGTGAGCTGAGTTAAGTGGGTGTAGTAGAACCAAGATAGTACCTAGGGACAAAGCAGTAGCAGTTGGAGCCTGGCCCTGTTCTTTTAGAACCTGGAAATGGGTTGTAGAAATCAAAATCACCCACATGGAGCAAATAATAACTAATATACAATACAACTAGGAATTAGGAACAACTTCTAAAAGGCACAAAAATTTAAGGGTTCAGAAACTTACAGAAGCCATCCAATATACATTATACATAACAAATATATAATAAATAATATATGTATATAATATATAATAAATGTATATATATATTACAAATAACCATACTTGGTTATAGATTCATATAGGTCAAGAAGATGCAATTATATCAATAGATCCTTTTTTTTTTTTTTTAAACAAACTCTCACAATATAAGCAAGGATGCCCTCACACTTGTGGTACTATTGTTTAAACCTGTCAAATCCTGGGGTTAAAATTGCAGGCCACTCTAGCTGGTTATATCTTAAATTACCTATCATGTGGATATAAACGGTTCAATAAATGCTTGCTAATGCATATCTGTGATATTAATAAATAGGAAAAAGAGGTAAAATTGACATTGAGGATAAAATTGATGTTAAGGGAGGAAACTTATGGGGATTGTTGAAAATTATAGGGAAGATTCTTCAAGAAGTGTTGCTAGGTTTCAGATTTTTAAAGGAGGAGAAAGAAAGGACACATTCCTGGATACAACTATAACAACTGGCACCCTATAGCTAAGAATTGATGAGATGTAAAGACATAAGTCATTACTAAGAAAAAAATATTAGCACTGAGGTACATTCCGGCTAAAGGGAGTTGGCAAAGTCCTGGCTGAAGGAAGGCCAGAGTGAGAAGATATTAAAGGACAGATGTAAGGTAATTGACCAGATATCAAGGGTGAGGGAATTCTGCCAAGTCAATTCAGTACAGTTCTTGCTGAGACTGGGCTGAGTGGGCCAAAGCCAAAGACCATGGTCAAAGCCTCTAGGAAGTGAACTAATAGGAACCTTTCTGTGGTTTATGAGAGAAGTGACTTAAAGGAGGCTTAAAGGAGGTCCTGTAGGTCAATGTGGCATTGCCAGCATGGCATCGCATTGGGAAATGTGAGTGAAGCAGGAATACAAGGCTCATACCCTTGCTCAGTGTGTTTTCATTTCACATGAATAACCTAGTCTTCTATTTTTCTTTTGAAATAGGCAAAGACATCTATTCTCTATCAGGCTGTTCTGATACAGTGATTACATTAGACAGCTGCATCTTTGCAGCTTGTTGAGAAGAGCTGTATTTTTTTCAGGTTCATTTGCATATGATTTCGGCCTATAGTTCTAGCATTTGAAATGCTAAGGCAGGAGGCTTATCATGAATTTGGGGCAAGCCTCAGCTAAAAAGTGATTTATGATCCAACCTAGGCTACAAAATGAGACTTGAGACTCTGTCTCAAAGAGGGATGAAAAAAGGAAGGAGGAGGAGGAGAAGGAGGAGGAGGAGGAAGAGGAGGAGGAGGAGGAGGAGGAGGAGGAGGAGGAGGAGGAGAAGGAGGAGGAGGAGGAGGAATCAGAATGGTTGTAGGAATAATAATTTAGAAATTTGAGGGCCTTACTCATCATCCTCAACTATTTGCTATCTGAAACAGAATGATCTTTCACCTTCCTAGTAAATTCTTGCGTTGGGTTTGAGGTAGAACAGTTCTTAAGTGCTTGCTCTGAGGTTAGGAATAAAAGAACAGCATTTCTGAGAATACCACCTTTTGTTGCCTACCAATCATAAATGGAAAACTCATGTCTATAGAAAAGGGAAGCTTCTTTTCTTGGGAACTTAACTCCATGGTTGCATATAATCCTGAATGGCAACATTTGTAGAGTATTCACTATATGCAGTGTGTTCTTACGAATATGCTGATCTACGAATCCCTTCATTCTGATCTGTTTCTTAGTCCTTGTTCTGGCTTCCCAGGCTATGTGTGAGCATCACCTCCAGTGGTTGTGCACTGAAAAACCTGAACAATTCTGTCCTATGCTTCTCCCTGAAACAATAAGATATATCTACTCCCTAATCTAAAGTACCTCCTTTCTCTGTATGAAGAAAGTTCTTGAGTCTCTCCTTTGTTTTGGTAGAACCTTCTAATATTATTAAGGTTAATCCCTCCCATGTTCTTGACTGATATAAAAACATCTAGAGTTCAAAGATAACTATCAGCTGAAAACCTGGCTTGTGACTTAAATACAGATTATTAGAATTGGGGAGGTAATCATGTCTAAGACCAACATTTTATGGAGGGAAACTGGAGCCAGGAAGAATGACACCTTAAAAGATAAAGCATTTGACATAAAACATCAAAGCATCTTGAATCCAACAATTATTACCAGGAGAGGATAATACACAGGCCCAAACTAATCCCATACAAGCATTTTCTCAGTATGATGGGAGCAACATATAAAGCTGAAGTGACAAGATCCAAGGGCTACTTTTGTCTGGCCATTTGTCCCAAGGACATAGAGAAAAGTCCCCTATTCAGACTCTCGAAATCCATGGATTATAAGGCTTAATACTAACAGACTTGACCTTGGAGGAGTGAAACTTCCCTTATGGGTATTTCTCATCTGTCAGATGGTGAGAGTACTGGCCAAGTCACTAAAATGTTCTGAAAATACACTGAGATTACTGAAGTCCAAAGCACATAATAAGCACACAAGACGTTCTGACAGCACTCCCCTTTCCTCCTTATCTGCCTGTCTCCATGGTCTTCAGCCTTCTTTCACTCTGTGTCCTTCCCAAGCTTCTTGTTCCTATGTTTTCAAGTCCCCTCTTTTCTTGGTTACACAATAGCATGATACTAAAGGTAACTTTAAAAATGGAGATGGTATCATTTCAAGTTACTAAATGCCTAGTGAATATTTAGGCAGTACCTGACTAGGAATATATAAATGTGTGTGCATGCATGTGTGCTTGCGTGCATATGTGTCTGTCTAGAAATCTTAAAAACATGAGAAACTTTCTTGTGCATGCTAAACTACAACCAATGCAATGTATTTATGCAGCTTTAAAGCACAGGTAAAGTGAGAAAAGGACTTCTCCCCACATAAACTAGACTCCAAGCTGAGGCCCTGTCTCATTGGATCTCCCAGTAAATAGTCCAATGTTTAGACTAAGAAGACCTGGGTTACATGGTCTACTTTCTAGCTATGTGGCCTTGGGCTCTTTTGAAGCCTTTAGTTTTCTACTTGTCTACTAGTACATTTGACATATGATCATGTAGATCAAGAAGCTTATGCAGACAATGACCTGAAAGGGTAGATATACTAATTATGAGACCCAAATGAAATTCAGTTACCTGGAGACCCATCAGACTGCTGAACTTGAGCACCAAGCCTTCAGAAGCTAAGAATAAACTCAATGCTAGGAATAGGCATTCTATGATGACCCCCAGTTAGGTCATATAATTAAGGTCACATTATAACCTCCAAATAGACATAGCCTTGTGGAAATCTCTTGCTTAGACCAATAATGATAGATGAACATTTTTCAAAATTTTGTCATTATTCCCCATGATTACACATACACATAGCATGCAGTGGTAGATATCTGTTTTTCTGGCATGTATTTAATTGGTAGTAAGGTGGAACTTTGAAGAACTTACTACCCATTGGTACTTTGGCTTTTAGAAGCAGTCATTAAGATTTGAAAGCATCCCTTGGCTTTAAAGATTAGCCTGTGGTAGAAAAAGCACTAGTTTTGTTTTGCTTTTTTATTTCCTAGAAAAATAGA
Source organism: Mus musculus (assembly GCF_000001635.26). Classification (NCBI taxonomy): domain Eukaryota; kingdom Metazoa; phylum Chordata; class Mammalia; order Rodentia; family Muridae; genus Mus; species Mus musculus. Next base: position 91,876,819 of record NC_000073.6, read on the forward strand.
TACATTTTCATCTTCTAAAAACTATGTTTTATTTCTGTCTTTATATCTGAATCACAAAATCCTCTCAGTGTAGCCTGAAGTCCCTAGATTCTCAAGGACCAAATTTGACATGTCTTCCTGGGGAAGAGCTATCACATGACATCCTTTGCTTGGCCATGCAGCAATGACATTTTACACAATGGTGCATTTATTAAACCTGTCTACAGCCTAAAAGCAGAGTGCAGAAGAGGGCTGCTTGCCAGCTCCTGACAAGTGACACAATTTAATCTCCTAGCTCTCGACACAATCATTTCTATTTCTTGACAGAATGAAAAGAGGTGTTATTTTCTTTAGGTCTATTGCTTCATTTATTACCTCTATTTCTGTTTACAAGTAATGGTGCTTATAAAATACAACACAATGTATATGTTCAAACAGTAATGTTAATTATGCTGAGATTTCACCCTTTGGACATTGACTAGAATCCATTCTCCATGTCCAAGTGACAAGATTGTCTTTTTTACTGTCCTTGAACAGTCATACCTTATGTGGTATCATTGATGTATATTCATTAAGTCACAGATAACTTAAGAACATGTGGAGAAAAAGAAAGGAACAGGCAAAGAAACAGAGAAGAGGAAAAAGAGAAATAAAGATAAGATTAATAAATAAAGATTGGCAATAAGTGGAAAATGAAAATATCATATAACTAGGAAGTGGGAAAACTGAACTTAGATTCAATTTTTTGTCTGAAAATCACAAGTGCCAAGTTGAACAAAGAGAATATTTTCCAGGAACCCCACATTGAAGGACATACTTGAGGCAGTCTAAGGAAATAAAATATTCCCAGCAAGTGAAATAATATAAGAGATTACTTCACTACTAGATAACTCTCTATTTTGAAGCTCTGTGAACATCTATGATTGCAAATAAAATCTCCATGAATCACCCTGTACATTTCCATTTCTACCATAACCCAACTGATTATGGTATTCCAGTGACCATGCTTATGTTAAAGTTTCCATTCAAAAGTAGAGGCTTTTGGTGCTTTCAGAGTTAAGTCAACTTTTTTTAAATTGCTATTATGATGTCAAATCCCATTCCAAACCTGGCTGTGACTCTGAGCTGAAGGTTTCCATGAGAAGTGCCTTGACCACTGTTCAAGGAAAATGGCAACAGGGGCCTCAGCGGCTCTGTAAATGGTTGGAATTTCAGTTGACTCATAGATTGTCCCCTTTCATCTCTAGCCAAATAAAATAAAATAGAGGATGGGGTGGCAGTCCTGTCCTTTCTTTGGTTTCCTCTTACTCATATTATCAGCCATAGTATGTAGATAGCCGACTTGGACAAGAGAAAGAAACCTCTTTCTGTAAGTAACCTTGAAGTGACTGTCAGCAGGAAGTCTGCAACTGTTGAACACTACATGAGAAAATTTCTAAGTACTTCAGCTGCACTCCTGTGAGGATATCAGGCACCCACCTGCCATGTTTCAGAGCTTCAGGAAGCCCCTCAATGATTCCTCCCTTTTAGACTCTTGCTAAATACTTAGATAAAGGTATTTGAAATATTTTTGCAGCAAGCAAGTGTGGGTTTGTTGTTTGTTGTTGTTTTGTTGTTGTTGTTGTTGTTGTTGTTGTTGTTGTTGTTAGAATACTGTTTTGAGATTTCTGAATATCTACATGCCAAAAAATGAATCTGGGTCCTTATTTGACACCATATACAAACATTAACCCAACATGATTCATAAACCTAAACATATAAGCTAAAATTATGAAACTTTAAAAGAATATGGATAAATCATTAAAACCTTAAACTGGGCAATGTTTTCCACATGGTGCCAAAAGGACAAGTAACAAAGTAAAAAACAAAAACAGATAAATTAGATTTCACCTAAAAAACATTTCTTTCTTTTTCTTTTTTATCAGGTACTTTATTTATTTATATTTCAAATGTTATTCCCCTTCCCAGATTCCCTCCACAAGTCCCCTATCCTCTCCCCCTCCCCCTGACTCTATGAGGGTGCTCCCCTGCCCGCCTACTCACTCCTTCATCAGTGCCCTAGCATTCCTCTATGCTGGGTCATTGAGCCTCAATAGGACCAAGGGGCTCCCCTCCCAGTGATGCCTGATAAGGCAATTCTCTGCTACATATACAGCTGGAGACATGGGTCCCCTGCCCCCGTGTGTACTCTTTGGTTGGTGGTTTAGTCCCTGGGAAATTTGGGGGTTCTGCTTGGATGATATTGTTGTTCTTTCTATGGGGTTACAAACTCCTACTAAAACCTTCTCTTGATTTCAAAATACATTGTAAAGATTAAAAGCAACTTTCAAAGCAAGAGAAAAATACTTTCAAATAACATATCTGATAATTTAATTATAGCCATAATATAACTCTACAATAGAAAATCAATACAATATCAGAGTAGTTAGACTATATCTATACTAGTTTATTACCCTTGCTGTAACAAGATATCACATCTTGTGGCTTCAAGTAATACAAATATGCTCCTTCATAATACGGGATAAGAAAGTTCCAAAAGATCAACCTTCCTAAGATCAACTCAACAGGATATAGGGCAGCTTCAACACCACAAGAGATTATTGGTTTTCTTGGGTTTTCTTTTTTGTTTAATTATATTTTCCCTTAGTTTCTGAAAAGCACTTGCATCCATTGCCTCGTGAATATGTCATGATGGAGCGTTGAACTCTTGTTTTTTGATTTCCTTCTCTGACACTAGCTCCAACAACCATGTCCTTTTGATAAAATCTCCTGTGATTACATTGGACCCATTCTACTATGTGGAAGTGCAAAAAAAGGGGGGGGACTGTATTATATACTCTTTAAAAAAAGAAGCAAAATTTGTAAATTATACTCAACTAAAGCTTTACTTATAAGAACTACTGTACAATTTTTTTTGTTACAAAATACTTACAAATATCTTTCACATGTTGTTGTCCAGTTAAAGGAGTGATTTGCTGCATTTTAACTTCATTTTGTCTATTTTATTTTATTTTTTTTTAAATTTTAAACTGATTTTGATTCTATTTTTCCCCAAACCGAAGTTCCTCCTGATCCTTTCCTCCTCCCTATTCACCCTACTTTAAGTTCTTTCTAAAACATACAAACAAAAACAAAGTATCTTACCTTCACCATTCTTGTGTCCATTTACCTGGGGGATGACACTTTGCTTCAGACTCCATGTGTGTCTGAGTAACCTTTACATAAGCAAATATCAAACCATGTCCCCATTTCCTAAACTTGACAGCAGACATTTGACCTTATGCCCCAGATATTAAAATGTCAACACTATAAGTATTATCCAAGAGTTTTCATTTCTGATTTCAAAACTGAGTATAAATTGCAGGATTCCTTTAAAAGTCAGGAGAATTGATTCAGAGTGTTTCATGAAATCCAGTTACCTAGTTACACTTGGGAGGGGGATATAAAACAGAATAGTTTATTGCCTCTTTACTGACTAATGATGGGATTGCTAAGACATGGATTCAGGGTCACTTATATATACTATCATATTGTTGGTGGGATTGCAAGCTTGTACAACTACTCTGGAAATCATTCTGGTGGTTCCTTAGAAAATAGGACATAGAACTACTGGAGGATCCTGCAATACCTCTCCTGGGCATATATCCAGAAGATGTTCCAAGTGGTAAGAAGGACACATGCTCCACTATGTTCATAGCAGCCTTATTTATAATAGCTAGAAGCTGGAAAGAACCCTGATGTCCCTCAACAGAGGAATGGATACAGAAAATGTGGTACATTTACACAACGGAGTACTACTCAGCTATTACAAAGAATGAGTTTATGAAATTCCTAGGTAAATGGATGGACCTGGAGGGCATCATCCTGAGTGAGGTAACCCAATCACAAAACAACTCACACGATATGTACTCACTGATAAGTGGATATTAGCCCAGAAACTTAGAATACCCAAGATATAAGATACAATTTGCGAAACACATGAAACTCAAGAAGAATGAAGACCAAAGTGTGGACACTTTGCCCCTTCTTAGAATTGGGAACAAAACACCCATGGAAGGAGTTACAGAGACAAAGTTTGGAGCTGAGATGAAAGGATGGACCATCTAGAGACTGCCATACCCGGGAATCCATCCCATAATCAGCCTCTAAACACTGACACCATTGCATACACTAGCAAGATTTTGCTGAAAGAACCCTGATATAGCTTTCTCTTGTGAGATTACACCGGGGCCTAGCCGGAGCTCTTGACTCTAGCTGCATATGTATCAAAAGATGGCCTAGTTGGCCATCACTGGAAAGAGAGGCCCCTTGGTCTTGCAAACTTTATATACCTCAGTGCAGGGGAACGCCAGGGCCAAGAAGTGGGAGTGGGTAGGTAGGGGAATGTGTGTGTGGGGGGGGTGTCTGAGGGACTTTTGGGATAGCTTTGGAAATGTAAATGAAGAAAATACCTAAAAAAAAAAAAACCATGGATTCAATGTGTGTATCCCTTAAATTGACATCATGTGCTCTAAAGTTTCTAATTCAACTCTAGCTCCTGCTTTGTACATAGGAGAAATTTCTGGCATTGTTTTTAGATCTGCAACTAGCTCAGCATAAAAGCTAACAAGAATCTTATACTGTTCTCCTGAACTGGGAGACCTGGAGACATTTTCTAGACAGGATGCCCTAGGAAGGTTACAGACCTTCTTCACTGCAGCATCTTTAGCCATAAAATGAGGAATGCAGAAGAATTTGAGGAGTTTTTCATTTCAAATTTTTATTCTAATTGCCTGATGATTTTTGAGAATCTGAGAAGTTCAGAATATTATTATTGTTGCCAAGAAATTAAGTTTTTGTACAGAATGAATCTCCAGTTCTCAGAAGAATTAATCCATAAGGCATTTTTATAGCCAAGAGTTGGTTTAAACTTTATACACCATGCCTCTAATTTTTATGCATTTCTAATATCCTCTCAAGAAGACATGTTGCTATTCTAATATTCTGAAACCATTTTTGATTCATATTGCGGTAAATTTATAGTGTCACTGAGAGCAATCCCAGGACAAAGAAGCAGGGGAGAGAAGAGGAGGTGCTATCAAATGTCCTTCTGATTTCCAATTTAAAGGTAGTCCTGGTTATTATCAGGATTGGTTTTCCGATGGAATTACATATTCTACCATTTTTTTAGAATGACCTAATAATGAAGCCAGGTCTGTGCAAGGATCAAGTCACTGCAAACGACCTTAACAGTTGGATGGTAAAATTAGAAAAGTGTTAGAGCTCCTGGATCCCTTCCTCCCGCAATGGAGGACTAGATCCAGGGCAAAGCACTAGTTAAACTGGTAAGAACAAGTTTTATATGAGGATATTGCGGTAGGGAGAGACTTCACTATAGAAATGAGGTCATTTCTAAATCCCACATAGAGAAATGGAGATTTACAGACAAGGAGCAGGGTCCTGCTTATTAACAGAGAACAGATAGGAGAAAGCACTGGGGGTAGGGGGGTAGAGAAAGAGAGATGCCTGCTAAATCGACCTAACAGGATTATTTCTGAAGGCTTAGGTGATCAGATATCGGAGTGAGGGGTGGTTCTTAAGCTGCTTTGGCAGGATTCTTGCTAAAAACAGCCATGCAAGTCTAACAAGGGTGAACACAGAAACTCAAGGTCAGAGCCTCATTGAGAAGGAGCCTGCCTAAAGTTCACTTACAGAGAGGACCTAAATTTCAATCAGGTTATAGGACACAGACTTTGGCAGAAGTGAGGCAATAGTCCAAAGAAGTCTCACATGATCTTTGTTGCAGGGCTCACTGCATCCTTCGTAATAGCCTCTATGTGGTACTCCTGACCTACCCACGATGACACCTCATCTGGAAAAACAAATTATACGTTAGTTTCCCTGAGGAAGTGGAGTTGAAAATCAGATTCAAATTAGTTTATGTAGACTAATCATAATTCAATAAAAGGACCTTTCAGCACCTGGAAAGCACCCCAGGGTCACAGCCTCTCCTTACAGTCCTTCCACCAGCTTCCTCCTTCCCTGAGAAGGTCCTCAGAACATGTGTACAGTGCAATTTACATACACAAACTCTACCTACTTCTTAACATAGTTGGTTGGGGGCCTCTTTTTAGCCTAGGATTGTGCACCACACTGTTGCCATTACCCTGTGCTTATGAACTTGGGAAGAAATCTACATAGCCACAAAAGCACAATGCAATCCTTTGGCTAGGCAAATATACCAAACTATATCTACTTAAGCATGATAGGAACACATTCCAGGGATTTGCCTTGCCTTGGACTCATAGATTCTTCTTGCAATGGCCATTAATACTGATCTCTTAACCTTAACTGTTAACTGGAAAGTATAGTAAAGGAAATACAATCATATTTTTCAGGCCCAATAAAAGGAAAATTTATTTGCACATATCTTGTCTGTAGAGTTACTGGCTTTTAGAACTTTTCATACTGAGTTTACAATGTTAGCTCCCACTGTCACCTGAACAGAGAATTTTTTCTTTTTTCTTAATGATACCTTAATTATTTGCTTTATATGACTGCCATTTTATTGGCATATGCATCTTAAGAAAGAAACTATGAGACTAATTCTCCTTAATACCGCAACAGTCACACTGGATCCAACGTGCTCTTGTTTGTTCTTTAATCTACTTATTATAACATTCAGTCCTGTATCTTATGATAGTAGAAACTTAAATCTAATCACAGTAGTCCCTTTTACTTAGCTTATTACACATTTGTCACAATGTTCATTTACTTATGAATGGCAGAGACTCCAAAATCTTTTTCAATACAGCATGGGGTTGCAATTATTTAAAGAGAATTAACTGGGCATATACATAAGAATCTATGAAAACAAAGACATACAAATATGCAAGTCACAATATTAACAGTTAAAAGTACTGGAGCTAGAGAGATGGCTCATAAGCAAGAGCGTGTTCTACTTTTGTAGAGCACCCAAGCTTGATTCCCAGCATGTACCTACTGAGGCACCTACACACATGTAAATATACCCATGTGTAGAAACACGCAAATTTAAAACTAAAATAAATCTTTAATAAGATTCAATATATACATATATATATCATCTTATAAGAAAATGACTGAGTGGTATGGATTACAATATAGTCATAAAACAAGCCAGCATCAAAAGATAATAAGAATCCAATAACTTTGTACTTGAAGATAATTTGTATAAAATAATTGATGTTTCTTGCAGAAACTTTTGAAAATACAAGTATTTCTTAATTAAGCTAAATCATTAATAATCTCATCACCAATCTATTTATTTATTGAAAGCTCACATTTAAGTACATGATTTCTTTTTTCTTTTCTTTTCTTTTGGTGTGTTTGTGTGTTATGTTGTGAGTGGAGTATATGTATTTATCACTGTAGGTATATGTGTCTTTGTGTCTGTGTGTATGCATGAATGTGTGTGTGAGAGTGTGTGTGTGTGTGTGTGTGTATCGACTAGAGGTTAATATCTATTATCTTTTTCAATCACTGACTACCTTCACTTTTTGAGACAAGGCCTCCCACTGAACCTAAGCTTCATATATTAGACAAAACTGGCTGGACACTGAACTTCAGGATCCCACCAGTCTCTCTGTACCCTCATCTCAGTACTGGGGATAGATGAAAAAGATAAATAAATAAATAAATAAAATAAGTTTTAAAAAGAAAGAACAGCTTTTTCCAAAATAAAACTGCTTCTAAAATAGAAGTAAGAATGTTGCTCCAACACTTGAGTAAGAACTCAAAAGACATACACAGTCCAGTGTCCTAGAACTGGTCTATGAAAACTAATTTTGTCCACACCATTGTGGTTATACAAGTTAATGTGATCATTTGAATGTAGACATTAGAGCTACAATTTATAATCTGAAATACATCAGTAATAATTGAAATGTTGATATAACTGCTTCTTCGTCTACCTTCAATTCATCCCCTTCATTATTATAATTCAGTTTAGTAACAGAGCACTAAAGAGAAACGTGGAAAATTTAAAAAATAAAACACTATTGCTTTATTCTAGAAGACAATGAATGAAAGAATACCTTCTCAGCTTCATGTCCAGGTAGAATAAGGAATGGCCTGTGTTAAGTCGTTATCAATAGATACACAGTATTGTTAAGTAGTACCTATCTAGATGATAGCTTCATTGTAAGACTTTCTGTTGATTAGTCAATTGTGCCACTTGTAAGAGTCATTAGGGATAGTTTCTGTGTAATATCCTCATCACCTGTGCATCACCACTTGTAAAATACTTGGGTCACACCATCCAACATGTAGACATGAATGAGTCAAGCAGGTGAGTCAAATAATTTTTTGTTATGTGGAGAGTGAGAACTGATGGTCTCAGGAAATTGAGCAAGGTGAATAAGATATTTTGAAGGTGACTGTCATTTGTTGCAGTGATGTCAGTGAAGTTAGTAAATTTTTTGATGTGTAACTTGATACACAACAAATAAATATTCAATAGGTAGAATCTTCCATTTTCCCCTTCCACCTCTGTTATGCACTAGTCCTGTGGAGACTGATTTTTTGCTGTGTGTGTGAGGGTGCATGGACTTGGAATTGAGAAGGAAACAAGAAAGCAGTTTCACCACCATTAAAGACAGTCTCTTTCAAATTGTAATAGGCATAGAAATACTGAGTGGGTGCTGTACACAGAGTGTTCAGTGGAAGGCTGTGGAGAGGTGCTGTTTAAACTGAAACACAGAGTAAGTGACTGGGCCTACTGAATGTTCTGTAGGCCAAGATAGTGTGGCCAAAGGTCTGCACATGAAGGGAGCATGTCGATGACATGGGTGCTCCAGAGACAGAAAAATCACACCATGAGAATAAAGAGAAGGACATGAGAAACCAGGCCAGGAAAAACTTGGGTGCTATATAATGTAGGGTTTTGTTGTTGTTGTGGCTGTTGTGGTGGTGGTGGTGGTGGTGGTGGTTTGTCTCCAAAGCTGAAACCTTGAGTGTGTTACCACAGGAAAAGTGACTAAGATGAATCATGGCCTATACAGAAGTTATCTGATGGGTGTGAAAGTCTATCTAGGGCTTAAGGACTGATTGACCCAATTCATACAATAAGAGACAGCAGCTTGAAATAAGAATCTAACACCATACTGAGAAATGATTCAAGTTAAAATATGCTTAAAGACTAAACTTTATAGGCTTTCGTTACTGTTGAATATAAAGGAAATACTATTTTTATTTTATTTTTGAAATTATGATAAAATTACAATATCTCTCCCTTCCTTTTCCTCTCTACAATCCTTCCCATCCACCTCTTTCTGTGCTTCAAATTCAAGCTAGAGGGAATGAGTAGGTGGGTGGGGGAGCACCCTCTTAGAGGCAAAGGGTAGGGGGCAGGGGGACCCATGGAGGGGGAACTGGGAAGGGAGATAACATTTATAATGTAAATAAATAAAATAAATAATAAATAAATAAGTAAAAAGACCGAAACACTGAAACCATCGGATGGAGATATTTTTTGGTGATCTCATGCCAAGCAAACACATGCTTGAATTGTGACACCCCATGTTGGAGACCATACTGTGAGCAAGCGAGCTTTTCACTATCTCCCACCCTGACAAGCCAAATGGCCTTGTGCTAGGAGCCGGTCCTCACTCCCTTCTCCCTGTTTCCTTCCTGGCACCTGAGGCTGTAAAAGCTGAATTATAGTCCCCTCTTCCTTATCTCTTCCTTACTCCCATGACATCCACTGACATGAGTTATGTGCTGAGCCGGGCCTGACACCCAAGGTTGTTAAGGAGGATCCGAATTCCTGAGATAAGACGCAGAGTGCCCGCCGCCTAGAACCTGACTTCGGCCCTCATGTCCCCTGATGACCACTTCTTTGTTCTTTGTTAATTCCCCCTCAACCCCTCCCTGTTCCCCTCGATGTATGCTTTAAAACCTAGCGTTTCAGCCTAATAAACGGAGACCTTGATAGGAACGATCTACTTGGTCTTCACTTCTCTTTTCTCTCCCATCCCATTTTCTCCCAGGTTCGCGGTCCCCCCTCGCACCCACAAATAACTGAGTCCTGCAGGACCACCTCCCATGGTACCCCAAATATGTCAATTCTTGTCATTTATCATTTAATTATATTATAGCTTATATCTCTAGAACTAACCTTTCTTCAGTCATTCTGTGGATATCCAAATGTTTTGTAACTGTTGTTTTTAGAAAAGGTACCAGTAGCTTACATCTTAACTTACTCACAGTCTCATAGTCTCATGATCCAAGCCTATCAGAAGAACAGTTTGCACATAATCTCTCTAGATTTTTATTTATTTTTTCATAATCTCTCTCATCTTGCCAAATTCTAGTCTGAACTCTTCACTGTATGCCACCCAAGAATAATATAGAATACATTTCTCCCAATATAACTGGTACAGTAGATTTAGCCAAAGCAGGTATAATCTGTTTATCTCTCCTCTTTGTCCATATGACATCACTCTTCTCCTGAGCCCTAGTCTCTTATGCTTTGCTCCCCCTGGTCACCCCTTTTCTACATCTCCACTTTAATCTCCACAAGCCTATTTGTCTTCACCCCTAAAAAAAAAACCCAAGTATGCTCCATTTTACATGTTTCAAAATGGTACCATTTAAATCATAAATTAAATATTAGTATGGGATTTCAATTTCTGGCCTTCTGTAAATTGTGAAACCCCATTTTCTCTACTACATCACTATTTCACATACCTCCAGTGGAATCTATCTACTGAGGCTGTAAGGCAGTACTCATGATTAGAAATCAGAATGGAAAGATCTAGTTGTTCATTTTTTTTTCTCCTTGAACTTATGTTTCTCCTTTACATTTTCACAGTGTTTTAGCCTGATCTATTTTAATGTGAGACCTTCTGGTCCATGCCCAGGAAGTTATGTGAGACACAACTACACGTATAAATAAAGTGCTGTGTTTTCTCAGATATCCTGATTATAAAACTTTAAATATGTAAACATTTCTTTAAGACTAAAATATTCTGATTATTACTAACATATAATTGATAAAATTACTTCAATATATTAAACCATATACCTGTAATTCTAAAACAATGAAAATGTAAGTACAGTTGGGATTTTTGTTTTCAATGGACAAATACAACCACATTTACCCAGCTTTTCTACTTAAAAGTGCAGCTTTATCTAACTAGGATATTTCTAGATTTTATGCATGCAAGAGAAGATGTGTTTGGCGTGTTTCATAAATGGAAAAATGCTAAATAGTCAGAAGTCAGTATCAGAGACCACCATATGGGTCACAGGGGTGTTAGAAAAAAAAATCAGTCGCTTTAATTGTAGATTTCTTTTATCTTCTGGAAGCTTTACTATATTACTGCCCTCATGTATGCAGACTCTTTTACTATGTAATTCCACAAAATTTCTCATTATAGAGTCCTCTGTTCTTTTATGCTCAAAAATGAAGTTTCATGGACAGTTATAAGGTCATGGAAAAAAAAAACCCAAGTCAGAGTCACTGACAACTGTGGATTGCTTTGTACTTCAGAAGAGAAAATTATGAATTTCAATGATCTGAGTACCTGGAAAGTAACATGATCTTTGTGGGCAAGGGTGTCCTTCCTCATGCATTATCCTCATGCCCCCTCTGGATTTTTGTCTGTAGCTGAAGGATAATGTAAGAGACCAAGCATATATTAGTAAGGGGAGCTCTAGCTTGCTTTTATGAAATCACAAAATGTCACCAGTAATTTCAAAGTATGTCATGAGTTTTCATCACAAAATTAATTTGAATTTATGTTATGAAATGTGATTGAGCTTACAGAGAAATGGGGAGTTTGGAAATTATAAAATTGCATAAACAATAATAGCTGATTTTTAAAGCTCAGGAAAGGTCAAAAAGCAGTCTTGCTAATCATGTTCCTTTGAAAATTAGTAGCTTCAGGCAATTTAGCACTATGTGCTGTATAGGGGACTGCTCACAACCTTTGCCAAAATCAAATATTTCCAGTAAATCATAGGTTTGAAGTTAAGAAAGTCTTTGAGCCCAGGCTATCAGAACAGAAATTTGGGCATCACAATGATACACACTGTATTGCAGTCAAGTCTAATATAATATTTTCTAAATGTTAATTCATTCATGCTCTCATTCAAATATTCTGTTATTTTACTTTCAATTGAGCAACTACTATAGACTTAGCCTTATGTACTGAGTTATTTGATGCTGAGTAATTCCACATCATGTTAGAGAATATGTAATTGTTAACTATACCATTTAGATTATTCTGTGGATTGATTTTAATGACAAAATATACTTTTTGCTTCTAATATATTTGATGTGAGGGACATACACAAGTCATATATTCTCTACAGCCAACAGGAAAGTAGAACATGATGAGTGTCTGGTAGCTACTTGGCATGAAGGGATTGCATTAGGGATGGGTAACACTATCTGCATTAGGTTTCTGTTCCTGCGACCAAATTCTTGACGTAAAAATAGGAGGATGGAAGGATGTATTTTGGCTCATGCATTCAGAGGGTTCCATTCATCAGAGCCAGGAAGGGCTTGCTGAGGAGGACCCACATCATACTGATCCAGGAATGAAGTGAAAAAGAAATGTTTGCCCTCAGCTGCTCTGTCTTTCCCCCACCCCTTAAACCATTCAAGCCCTTAGTCTATGAATATAGGTGATAGTCAGAGTGGATCTTGTTCCCTCAGGTGATTTTCTATTCCTCAATCACCAAGGTGGTTCTAACTCCATTCCAACTGATAATAAAGACTAATGTTCACACCAGATGTTATAAATATGAAAGTAGGACTCCTGTCTTCGTGTAGGTGACTCTAAGAGAACATGCAGAAGAAGAACATGATTTCAGGGAGATTGGAGGTACTGAAGATGGAAAGAAAGCTCTGGATACATGCTTTATCCAGATCAATGCAACTGGTGGATATGAACAGTAAAGGAAAGGTAGACTAAGAAAAAGTGGGTGGATAGTGGTACCTTGTTATCTGACGAGCTATGAAAATTGGAGACACGGCTTCTTTTCTCATAAAACCAGCATCTGAGTGATGGATTTGGGACATGATATATGCAACAAAATAAGTATACAAGTATCGCATGTGATCTTGAACAGTACAAAGCATGATTACATCTTTAATTTATTCACCATAGCATTCTGCACATGGTTTTTAAGAATTCTTAAAGATGCTTTAAAACTCATCATAAATATTCTGTCTCAGAGACCACTGATAAGTGCAAAGTTTTTGGCTTGTAAGATTTGTATTCTTCCAAAGTCAGTGTGTATTAGTGAACATCTCCTCCATTCCCGGTTAATAATGACCATCAGAAAAGGGAGCATGCTTGTAAGCAGTCTTCTGCCTGGCATCCTTGAATTCTTACTTATTCTAGTCTCTTATTTCTCTGAAAATAGAATGTCAAGGATTAAAATAATCAGTCAAATAAGAAACAAATCTCTGAAATTAATACCTAAGTTCTAATGATGAAAGACATTCTTAAACTTCAGTTGGTTTTATGTGCTATGCTATGACCTTATGTTTATCTCCATATTCTGTGAGTCAGTGGCCAGTATTCTTATACCCAACACTGTTTTTTCAGTACTATGTACCCTGCACTATGTAGTGGATGCTCAGTACTTGTTGGCTGAATGTGAATGGCTGCAGTGGTAATTGAGATTTATTGCTAGTGGTTCTTTGCTTTTGTTGAGACCTTGCTTTTTCACTGGAGTTTTGCCTGGGATGCAAATATGACTGAATAATACCGTGTATCTTCAGGGGGAGTAAATTGGAGTTCATTCTTTTTAACAGAAGAGAGGATGGAATGATAAGATAAGAGAGCATCCTCTTGGCATCGCTTGGGAAAGTGTGTGTATCTGTAGCACAAATGTCATGCTACCATACTTCTAAATCTATGCAGTTTTCAAGTCTATAATCTATGCTGACTCTGTGTCAGGCACCACTGGGGGTGCTAAACATTCAAAGGTAAACAAGACACATTTTCCTCTGAGTGATTCATAGTGTATAAATAGAAATTGTAAAAAAAAAAAAATCATATTCCCTTTCCTCACTTCCCACATGCCATCAAATGACATATGTAGATAGTAATAAGCGTTGTTCTCTGTCCCTTCTTCCTATCCTGTCAATGTCAGAGGACCACTGGGAGTTGTGTGAGGGTCACGTATGCTCGTAAGATAGCTCATGCTTTCATCTACCCTCCCATCATACCTTCTCCCTCTCCTCATGAAGGGTATAGATGTGAGTCTTACAAAACAATAATCTAGCTAGAAGCATAGACATCACTTCAGCCCAAATTCTTGTCAAGCCTTGCAGGCCTTCCAGACCTGATTCTGTAGCCCATGCTATCAGCTGCTAAGCTAGTCCAGGAGCTAGGTTCCCTCTCTGCTCACCTCATGGCCCTCAGTCGCTGCTACCTTAGACACTCCAAGAGGTCTTCTTAAATCTGTTTAAAACAATTTTTCTCTCAGTGTGTTCTCACTGTGCTGCAATGTTTACATGACATCTTAGTAGCTTGATTTTCAAATTCTACTGTTAAACTATAAAGCACCCTCAGAGTGGGCATCAGTGTTGAAAAGGTTGTGCAGTACTTAACAGACTACTGAACCCTAGGGGTAGCCTAGCTAGCCAAGGAAACGCTTATACCATGAATGTGTGTGATGTTTGAGAGAAGTAACATATAGCAAGAGACAGGACTGGAGAGGTAAATAACAATCACACTGTTCAAAGACCTGTGTGCTCATGAAGCTTCAGACAATATGCTGCCAGATTCAGTCTTTATTCCACAGATCCCTAAGAACTTTGCTGCCAATACACTCTAGAAAGCCTTTCTGTAGGTTAGAAAAAGACCCTTTTCAGCCAGGGCACTAAAGCTTGAGAAGAAAGGGCATTGGGCACATTCTCCTCTGTTTGCCATGGGCTCTGCTGACTTGTTTGCAGCCTGCTGACCCTGGTTCTCTCAGAACTCCCTGAAAGCAACAGATAAGAGCTTCCAGCAAGTTCTTATTCCACTTTCTTCTCTGATGCAGAAATCATGGAAACTGTGCCTTTTCTGTAACTTATAAGCAATTATAAATGTACATTGTGTGACTCCTGAGCAAAATTTAATTTGCAAATAGACCTTGACTTAAAAATGTTAATTGCTGAACATCTTCCATAGGCAAAATTGTAAATAATCAGAGACTATTAAATATAGGATAAAACAATCAGGCTTAATCTCAGAAACATGATTCTGACAATAGGTTAGAAAAGATATGTGCTGGTTAGTTTATACCGACTTGACACAAATTAGGGTCAACTGAGAGGGCTATAGGCAAGACTGTAGGGCATTTTCTTAATTAGTGATAGATTGGAGGGGTACAGCCATTGTGGGTGAAGATATCCCTGTGCAGATTGTTCTGGGTTCTATGACAAAGCAGACTGAACAAGCCAAGGAGAGCAAGCCAGTAAGCAGGCATCAATTCCAGCCACCAGGTTCCTGCCCTGCTTGAGTTCTTGTTCTGACTTCCTTCAATGATGGACTGACCTCAAGGTTGTAAGCCAAGTAAGACTTTTCCTCCCCAATTTGTTTTTAGTAACAATGTTTCATCATAGCAAGAGAAAGTATAACAACAGATTATAGGAGACTATCCTAGAGGCAAGATGGGTTGTGATAAGATTTTCTAAAATCTAGATTGTTGACAGTCTAGGTGAACACATAGGGAAGAGGATCTAACACTCCCCTCTCTGTGTCTGTCTCTCTCTCCCTGTCTCTCTCTGTCTCTGTGTCTCTCTGTCTCTCTCTCTGTCTCTATGTCTCTCTCCCTGTCTCTCTCTCTGTGTGTCTCTCTCTGTCTCTCTCCCTCTCCCTCCCCCTCCCTCTCTCCCTCTCTCTCCCCCCTCTCTCTCTCTCTGTCTCTATGTCTCTCTCTGTCTCTGTCTCTCTGTCTCTCTCTCTGTCTCTCTGTCTCTCTCTCTCTGTCTCTCTCTCTGTCTGTGTCTGTGTGTGTCTGTGTGTGTGTGTGTGTGTGTGTGTGTGTGTGTGTGTGTCTGTGTGTGTGTGTGTGTGTGTGTGTGTGTGTGTGTTACAGATTAGATGTATGTCAAAGAAAAAAGGAGACACCCACTTCTCCCATACATCTCTGCTATTAGAATAATTTACCTTTGTGAAGATGAAAAGTGAAGTACTGAGTTCACCATTTGACGTGTACTGTTGACTTCCAATATGGATAAATGCAAGGCTGAGATAACCTTAAGTTTTTAACTCACAAAACAGCAGAGGTAAAACAGAATTTTAAAATCGTTGAAGTCAATGTGAAGACACAGGATAATATCCTAGCTGATTAGTGGAAACTCCAGGATTAGAATTACTGTATGATTTATAAACCTAATGTTCTTTCTAGGTTACTTTGTTTCCTATATATCTCAGGTTCTCACCAAAGCATTTATCACATTTATCATAAAGCAAAAGTGAATGTGAATGAAAAGGTGTGTAATTATGAATCCCATATGTCTGATGTAACATCCATGTCTAGAGTCAGAAAATATTTGAATAGAGGTAAATGAAGGAATAAATCTAATGTCTCAAGACATATTTTATAAAGTGTGATTAGGTTATGTATGGTGTGGTAGGTCTTATAGACTACCCAGCCATCTTACAGCTCTGGATGAGACACCACCAGGATTTTTTTTTAATTTTTACTCCACCCATTGTGAGCAACAAGAACTTCAGTGATTCAGAAACATTGCCTGAGGCCACGGAGTATGAACTTGCCCTTGAATGGAGCCAGATTTATCCAGATATTTGGAAGAAAAAAAGAAATACAAAATAAGATATAGTGGCATGCTTAGAGAATAGTACAAGAGGAATGAGTTCAAATGTAGATATCATAAATGATGATGACTTCTTAAATAAAAGCTGTTTGTCAGGTAAACAAATAAAATCAAAAATATATGAGTCTTTATTTTATATGTGTTAAAGTCTTGCGGAATTGGGGTGGGGGGCACGGGGTGAGCAGAATCATTGTCAAGTTTGATTTGGGAAAGGGACCTACCTTTGTCTCAGGGTGGAGTATAGAACAGCTTGTTAGCCTGGCACCAGAAAAGCCAGGTAGGAAGTTGTAGTGTAGCTAAATCTAGGAGGAAAGAACAGCAGCCCATCTCATGATAGTTGATGTGTGGTCCTCCTGTCCATAGACAGAACACTATAGTAGGCTGAATCAGCAGTGTCCAATCCTGTGGTTCTCTCCCTTTGAAATTCCCACTCGATGCCCATTTCTCTTTGTTATACTCATTAAGCTGCCTGGCTTGAGATTTGTTACTGGCAGCTCTGCTTCTCCAGGAACAAGCCAAAAGACCAATCACTTGTGCTGAAATAGCAAGTTCTTCCCCCATTGCGGAAAGCTGTGATGTTTCCCAGATGACAGCTGCAGAGACTCCCTCCCGCAAGCATTTTATATAAGGGAAATGAAGTTGCAAATGGGGAGGGCGAAACAGTATATGCACTGTAGAAGATGGCGTGTATGCATAATAAACGCAGCTACCCTCACCCAGAGTTAGAGAGGAGAGCAGAGCGCTATGTATAAGACGGAGGACAAAGTGGCTCTTGGTGAATGCTTAGCTGGCTAATGCTGAAGAAAAGGAGTGAAAAAAAAGAGTCTAAGACATGACTGAAAGTGGTTTGCATCTTCACAGCTTCTCACAGTTTGTCACTGTGGTCTCCTGGTCCAGGTTCCCTTTGAGATTTGTTCCAAATAGTGAGAACTTGCAAAACGAGTTGAGCAGTTGCATAATCAGAACTCAAGAATTTTATCATAATTGTTTAGTCTTCGTTAGATTGAGAACTTTTATTCATTTTGAAATTGGCATGAGCAAAGCAGGTTGCACCTTCAAAATCTAGAGTATGAACAGGACAACCAGGTTCACTAAGAATCTGCAGATTTGAATCTTGTTCTACATTGTAAAGAACTGTGGGAGGCAGGGAATATAATTCATGCTATCGTGTGCATTTACATCCATGATTCTAGGTTCCATCTCTTACATTCTTCTACCTACCCAAATAAAGACCTCCGGTAGATCCCAACAACTTGGGGCCTACTAAACTCTCCAAGTGACTAGGATAAGTATTTGGAAACCACTGATTTTCATTTTATTGTTGGGCTCAACATTAATGCTTTTCAGTATGTTCTTTGACTCTACTGATGTTCACCTGGGATTAGGTCTCAAATATATCATTAATTTGTTATGAGATGGTGTCTAATAGTGTAGCCTTAGCTGGTGTGGAACTTGTTATGTAGAGCAGGCTGGCTGCAAACTCATAGAGATTCACTGTCCTCTGGATCCTGAATGTTGGAATTAAAGGTGTATGCCAACACACCCTGCCCATGTAATTATTTTGAATAACCACAAATGTGTGGATGGTGTATTTCATGAGCCTTGAGAGTACATACATGTAGCTTACATTGTTTTTTTTCCTCCGTTAACTAATTTATTTATTCACTTTACACCCCCTTTTCAGAACCCACTACTTCGGCTCCCTCCCCAGTCCCTCCCTACGTTCCCCCATACCCTTTCTAACTCTGAGAAATGGCAGGGCCCACTCTGAGTACCAACTCACCGTGGTACCTCAAGTCACTGCAGGAATAAGTCCATTCTCTACCACTGAGGACAAACAAGGCAGCACAGCTAGGGAAACAATATCTACAGGCAGGTAATAGAGTCCAGGTAAGCCCCTGATTTAGTTTGGAGGGGACCTGTGTAAAGACCAAGCTATACATCTGCTACACATGTACAGGGGACTTAGGTTCATCCAGTACTTGCTCTTTGGTTGGTTGGTGGTTCACTCTCTGGGAGGCCCCAGTTTCCAGATTTGTTGACTCTGTTTGTCTTCTTGTGAAGTCACTATCCCCTCTAGGTTCTTCAATTCTTCCCCCAACTCTTCCACAACACTTCTCAAGCTCCATCTAATGTTTGGCTGTGAGTCTCTGCATCTGTTTCAGTCAGCTGCTGGCTTACTATTACATCTTTAAGTTTTACTTAAGGTATTATTAAAAGAAGACAACCATATATAACTTTCATTTTCCTAGACTGATTAAAATATACAGTGTATAGGATATTTCCAATTATGTGATAGACATGCTTTTTAACCAACCAAAGACAATAGTTTAGTCTAATGTATGTTTTTAAATCCAATATCTTGGTTAAATTTTAAGATCAAATGATGGATGGCCTTTTTATTTTTATTTGTTAAATCTGGTAAGTCCATTTGTATTTTTTAGGGAAAACCTAACAGAGAAACACAGAACAAAACCAAATGTGCCAAAGATGGTTTCTCAAAAGATAGTAGAACATTAAAATAAAAGTTAAAAGTAGACCAACATAGAAGGACATGGCTTTAATCCCAGCACTCTGTAGTCAGACAGGTGGATGTCTGTGAGTTTGAGGTCAGCCTGGTCTACAGAGTGAATTTCCTCTTATCAGGCACTATGTTAATTATTCCTATTGCATTATCTCATTTTATCCATGCAGCAGACTTAATATCTCCATTTTCAGATGTACATATTTCAGCTTTGAGATGTTGAATGAGTTCCTTAAAGAAATAGCTCCTAAGTTCTAGAGTTCACAGGAGACCTCAGATATATATGGAAAAAGCACATAGACCTTGCTTGTAATTTATCTGAACATTACATACTTATAATTATGGAAGGAACATAAAAATATGTTTTTAAATATCCATAATCTCTTTTTTCAAGAAAAATAAGAACCACAGGTTAGCATTATTCTTTCTTTCTAGTATTTCTTTGCATACTAAGCAGCAATATTTGCAACTTTTAATGTGTATTATCATTCAGAAAACATATTATATAAACTAATATTCTTAATATTTATATATAGATATAGTCACATAACAAATCTTATTTTAAAAATAAAGCATATGTTGATACTTATGGGAGAAAAAAACTATATTTTACAAGTTATTTTAAAATATATTCTCAACAGAGAACCAGTAATTTCTTAAATATTAATTATGAGTGATTTCTTATCATGTGAGAGGTCATTTCATTAATAAATACAAAGATCATATGTGGTTCTGTAGACAGATGTTAGTGATTATATAAATTTTTGTTTCTCATATATTCAGTTGAAGGAAACATATCAGAATTGCAAAAGAAAATTCCAGGGAACTATTAAAATCATTTTTTAAAAAGTACTGGGTGGCCAATTCTTTTCCACAAGATGAAATTGCTCCAGGCAAAGCCATAGCCTCATATGTGAAACAGCAGCTACTGAGTGAAAGAGTCAGTTCCAGCAGCCCAGTGATGAGAACGTCTCTATGCAAATGGCTTCCTTACACAGTGGCTCAGAGGTCTGAGAGAGGATGGACTTGATGCTAGGATGATGCATGACTTCAGCTGCAAGCTAATGATACATTTATGTGCCTTAAAATGAAGGGGTGACCTTACTCACAAAGGTTATCTTCAGTTAGAGTAAACAAATTAATTTTAAATAGCCGTGGCCCTCTGGCCAGATTCTATTTCAAGTAACTGGGCTGGGGGTGGGGGTGGGGGTGGGGTTGAATGTCCTAGTTCTCTGGCTTGACATTCTCTCTCTTTAAGAATTTCAATTTTTTGAAGAATCTCATCATCAAATTTTTTTTTGTATTTTAACGTAATGCAAACAACTCTAAATTCTTTGTATCAGCACAGATAAAGGTAAACCCAGTTAGAAATCATGTCTCTGTCCTCACAAAGAGTGGGTGACCTTACCATTGATATCCCTCTATTTATAAAATGGAGATCAATACTTCATGAACTGAAGTGAGAAAATTGAGTGAAGAGACTGGGCTAATAGAGTGCACAGTTGATGTCTGTTAATCTCATCATCACGAATGAGACCATTACCACCATTTTGAGCCAAATTTGAAGCAAGCTTTAATTAAATACTGGCCAGGATGGTGGACTGTGGCCAGATCCATTTTTGGGTTCCCAGAAAATGGCAATAAGCCACCTTTTGCTGAGGCTTGAAAAGATAGACCCATAAGGCTAATTATTTCCCGCCAAGTCCAATCAGGGGGAAGCATATATCCTGACATATTTTCTGCCCACTTATTTCTTGCTGATGCATTTCCTACCTATGTACCTCATGCTGTAGAGGAATTTTAATTCAGGGACATGGCTGCTCAGGAAAGAGGTAACATGTAAAGACCTCAAGGTCTATGTTATCCAGCTGGGATGCAAACACAGCTGGATTATATTATGATCTGGCATGAACACAGAAATGTCCTTAGTACACACCTTAAATCTCAGAAAATGACATCTAGCTGAGGGGCAGACAAGGTGACCAATCAAAGAAAGATTTGATATAATGAGTCAGAGAACGGATATGCCAAATTCTCATGAGAACAGGTAAGAAAGAGAGGCTACTTAAAGACCAGTGAAAGAAAGACAGTCCATTTTAATTTAGTTCAGTTAAGTTTAGAGAGTTCAGTTCTGTGCAGGTCTGTTGAGTGCAGTTGAGCTCAGAGCAGAGATGTTGAATGTGGAGTCGATCAGTTTGTAGAGTTCAGATGCAGTCTTTCCAAGCACAGCACCTGAGAGAAACCAGACTGAATCAGTCAGTGTGGAGAGGAGTTTGAGCCTCAAGAGTTGAATTGAACCAGTCAGCCAGAGTTCAGAAAGAGCTGAAAAGGTTGCGCTTATTGAGCAGTAAGCCTCCTAAAGGACAATTACATGTGGCAAACAAAAGATACTTTTTTACATCCCACCCACTTGTGGTCAAACACAGGTGCAGTTGTGTCAGACAAACTTGTTTAGGGGAGTAAAACCGTGGGGCTTATTATCTTCCTAAACAATAGCTTCCAGCAAAATACTTCTCAGAAAGTGTCTGTTCTTTAGCAAGGGGCTTACAGGTTAGAGGAATTTTGGTTTTAATGATTTTTAAGGCACAGAAATTTAAACTTAAATTTAACTTTGGCTCTGGCATGCCCTAATGGGAAATTTAAATTTCTACTACGTTCATTTTTAAAGAAATCACTTAGTAACTTCATACCTCCAGTGTACACCCATTAACTGTCTACTGGCTCCTCTCCCCAATCACAGCTATGCTTCCTCTTTTCTTGTGGGAGTATGTTCTCCGAAGAAATGAGGTGTCTTTACTATGCAGCTGGACTCAAACCCAGACCTCCTCTTTGTCAGTCTTGCATTCTATGTACTATGTTAAAGCTACCTACTTCACCTATATATTCAGGAACCACCATATGAGTTAGGCTGGGTTTGTTTATACTTGTAGCTGTCAAAGATTCCACTATACACAAAAAGGAAATAATTAGTAGAGTTTGAATAGATGTAGCCTCTAATTTTTTTCTACTGCTCATTTCTATGAAAAGTAATGGTCACAACGTGATTAGTATTCTGAACATGGGGTGATGACAAACTATGCTTTTTTATAATCATGAGATGGCAAAATTACCCACTCTCAAAGGACCAGCTGCTCTATGGAGGCTGGCATCCCTGATACATGTCTACATTCTCAAAACTATTTTAATTAGTAGCTTTCTGCATTTTGTTGTTGTTATTGTGAGAGAGGAAATGTATGTGTAAACCTACTAAAGCCATTCCATCTGTTCTGATAAAATAACATCACTGTTTCTTAGTGAAACCTTCCATATTACTATTATTAATGTATGTGGCTTAGAGAGGTTGAGAAAATTACCCATACTTGTAAACATAGAAGAAGAAAATCCAACAATTGAAATTAAATTGTTGTTTTTACATATTCAACAAATAATTGCTAAATGATGTATTTCTTGGACAAAACTGGACATTGGAAGGGAAGCAGAGAATAGACGTTGGGTGAGATATTAGCAGCCACACTCATTTCTTCTGGCCACTTTAAGGAAAAGGGATTCAAACACAAAAAAGACGGTAGAAGAATATTAGGCTTGAGGTTGTGAAAAGTCATCTACAGACAAGGTGGCATTGACTTCTACCAGGAGATAGAAGAGAAGATGTAAACTGTATGTGCTCTATAGATTTATCTGAGTATATAGTGATGGAGGGAAGAAGGGTCAGGCAAGAACTGTCCCTCTGTTTGGAGCAACAGATAAGCTGAGATGGATAAAATTCAAGTTAATGGGCAGAGTGAAGAAATCTTTCTAGTCTGAAACCCATGCTCCCAGCCATGATTCATGTTATCACTATAATTACTATAAAAATAAACTAACTAGAAGTCAAATAAGCCCTTCCTGTGTGAATACAGAAACAAAGTACTACATAATTCTTAGTTTTTAAAGTAAATGTCTTAGACAAGATTATCTGAGGATCTTCTCAACTTTGATTAAGTCTAAGCTTCAAAATTTATAATATTGTGAGATGAATTCCAGGAAAAATATATTTAAAGATAATTTTCCAACAAGCTTAACACATTGAGGTGACTGTTTTACATGTTTTTCTACTTCCTACATAGTTTCTACTTCCTACATTTTTCTGAGTTTCTACAATTATTTCATAACACTTATATCTAGTGATTTAAGAATTTTGCAAAATTAAGCGATAAAATTACATCTGTTATGTCTATATGGTCTGCCATAATAAGTTCTGAAAAGCTTTTAGATCATAATTTTCAGTGCAACCAGCTAAGATAGTAAAAAATAAGTATATCATTGACAGCTATCTTAAAATGCATGTTCTTCTAACATTGTCATATGCTACTCAATCATAATTTGCACTAGCATAGTAGAGTCTAAAATGGAAACTGGCTAGCCTTGTGGTCAATGTGCGGAATGTTGTGCAGTGCAGGAGTATGAGCTTGACACAATTTCTCATACTGTAAATAAGGAACCTTCCAAATTTGCACATTTTCAAACCTCTCACACTCTTTCCCTTTTGCTAATGTACACAGTTATACTGATTTCCTCTCTTCGGGCTCCTGTCTACTGCTCAACCTTGCCTCTTCCTCCCTTGCAGGGTCAACGACTGTATCTTGCGGGTGAATGAAGTTGATGTGTCAGAGGTTTCCCACAGTAAAGCAGTGGAAGCCCTCAAGGAAGCCGGCTCTATTGTGCGGCTGTACGTGCGCAGAAGGCGACCCATATTGGAGACTGTTGTGGAAATCAAACTTTTTAAAGGTCCAAAAGGTAATAAAAGACTTACACTGAGAAACAAATGACAAAATTTGTCTAAAATTGACTACCTAGTCTTTCTATAAAGGCCTTTAATTCTCTGACCTTCATTGCCCACTGACAGCTTTGACAGTCTGTTTTTGTAACACTATTATGCGTTGTAGCCAGTAAATAGTACATTGGTTTTAACACAGACAAAATAAATTAAGCTTGGTTTGTTTGTTTGTTTGTTTTATGTGTGTGCCTCAAGGACCTGGGTGAACGCTGGGATCAAATCCTCGTAGTAATCTCAGTTACAACACTGGCATCATGACTCAAATAGTATTCAGATGCTTCAGAAAGCTTTAAAAATTGGTTTAACACAATTAAAATTTTTGTTTATATAATTTTTTTGAGACAGGGTTTCTTTGTTCAGCTTCAACTCTCCTGAATCTAACTCTATAGATCAGGCCGGCCTCAAACTCACAGAGATCCTCTTGCAGCTGCCTCCCAAATGCTGGGATCGAAGGCATGCCCTCTATCGCCTGGACTCACAATTAAATGTTTTAGATTAATGAGTAATCATTATACCCTTATAATATATTTTCCTTATAATCTATTTAATGTCTAATGCTAAGTATGTGATTGAAAAAGAAAAAAGGCATTTTTAAGTATTAAAATGGACAGTATTAAGTACCATTTGCCATCAACATAACCAGACAAACTCATTAGAATACTAGTTCAACCATTTACTAGTGGAATTACCTTCATTAAATCCTTGGACTTAATGTGACCAAATATGTTTAAAAGAGCTTGTATATAGTAAGGGGAAGCATAAACAGTGTGAGAACAGGGACCAGGAAGTAAGGGGAAAGAGGAGATGGAGCCCATGAAGATGCCCAAGATGCAGAATCTGGAGACCAGCATCAAAGTGCAGACCTAACTTTATTGTTTATTAAATAAGCTTATATTATGGCTTTTTAGCCAATTAGAGTATGTTTATGTTTTCAATAGCCAATCTGACCCACCTGCCCATGAGCCTGTAAGGGAGGGTCCAATCCCCTGGGGAGATTTCTATAAAAACAGAGGAAACAGTCACCACCCTAATCTGGGGGTGAGGTGGGGTGAGAGTGGGGCTTTGTGTTGTCTCACCTGTGTGTGGAGAGATGTCAGATCATACACTATAGACAGTAGATCAGGACTCTTCAAGGAGTTGCAGGAGCTCTCTATTGTACCAGGTTATCTCCAACATCCCCCACAGGTCAGAGCACATAAGTTGAACCCCACCACTTCCCTTCACTAGTTCTCACACTGGCTATAAAAATTTCCCTCCCATGGCCTTGATTTTCTCACCTACAGACCACAAGTAAAAACAAGGCTCGTTCTCTGAGATATTATGGTGATTCACTGAGACAGTTCACATATCTGAATTAAATCCTGGTGCAAACTGACCACTCAGGAAATATTAGCTATGCATGTAGGCTATTTTGAAGTATTTTTTTTACTAAATATGGTAATGGGTTTTTAGTAATGTAATGAAATGCTTAGAGATCCCTCATGAATCAAGTGCAGGCACATTAGAATTCAAGTGTGAATGAAGGTCTACCCTATCCATTTACTAAAATCACACTGACAGTTTGCTTTTGAAAGCCAAACAAATGGAACATAGATTTTTTTCTATTAAAAATATATACTCTATATAAATAATATGCGTCTATTTATACAGCTCAGCTACAGCAATTATTCATCATTTCCCTAAGCAAAGGCTAATTTAAGCCCTCAGGAAAAATATTGCCATTCTTTTGCTGGCTTCCTGCTCTGAGTCACTAGATGACCTCCAGCTGCTTCGGCAAAACACTAAAAGGCTGTAGGGAGCTGATGACCCAACCTCCATAATTTTACCAGAAACATATTTGTTAGTTCTTTATTTTGACATCAGGCCTTCTCCAGCTCCTTGAGCCTGAGGTAGGGCAATAAGGTCTTATGACATGGAGGGAGGTACTCAAAAGTGAGAGCTGATTAACCCAGGATGCAGGCAGTAACTCAAAGAACATACATAATATATGGGGATGATCTTCGGAACCATGGAAATCCTAGGGGCAAATTTCCATACGGAAAGCTGGCTCTATAGAGCCTGTGGACAAATGTCCTGAGTCAGTTACTTTTTTTTTTATACTGGATTATTTTGTATAAGTCTGATTTGTTTCTCTATACCAATGGCTCTTAACCCATGGGTTGTGACTTCTGCAGGGGTCACATATCAGATATTTACATTATGATTCATACTAGTAGCAAAATAATAGTTATGAAGTAGCAATGAAATGATTTTATGGTTGTTGTCAGGGCAAAATGAGGAACTGTATTAAGAAGGTTGAGAACCAGTGGCCTATACATAGCCAATTGGTTTCTAAGGAAAGAAAGTGTTCCAGTTGTGTGGACTCCAGATGCCTCTCCCTATGCTTGAAACTCATGAAGTATAGAATTAGAGTAGCTTATATAATTAAAGTCTTAAATATAAAAGAATATGGCTTTCTTCACTCTCATATATTATAATTTTTAATTTTAGAATTACAGTATCCCTGAAAAAAAAATTTCACCATGATAAACTTAAATGAGGGAAACCCTAATCCATGGTGAAGGATGAAGATAAATTTCTTTCCTCAAAAAATTCTAATAAAAAATGAATCTAAAGTCAACATATTTAATGATTTTGCAACACAAAATGACATTGATTTTAGGATGGAGCTGAGCCATGATTTTAATTGGGATTGGGTTGTAGTGGGGTGGAGTGGCTGTGTGATTCATCTTAGCCAGAAGAGTCAGAACACTTCAAAGAACTGGAAATATTCCACTCTTCCATGTGCATACCCTTCCCTATCTGGTCCACATTGACTACATAGTTGTCACATCGTACACATCAGTATTCTAACCAGGTAGATGTATTCAACTATGTCTATTTAACATATGGTTGTCTTGTTATACAGACAACTGGTCCTTCAATATTTCAACAAATACTTATAAAATATTTGCTGTGTACATGACACCGGTAGACAGGGATTCGCAAAGAGAAGAGGTGAATCTTGTTCCCAAGAAAATTATAGTCAGGTAAGGAAAACATCTGTTATATAAACTTGAAAAATTAATAAGGAATGAAGACATTGAGAGCGAACCAATTAGGTAATATGCCAAAGGAGACAAAGGCTGTTCCTGAGTTATAAATTAAAATAGCAATATAGCAAGAGAGGAGAGAATTTTGGGTACAGATAAAAGCATGGCAGCCAAAGTATAGAAAAGATCTCCATATTGTCTAGAATTCAAGTAGACATGAGAGTCTTCAAGAGTGACATGAGACCATATGGCTGAGGTAGCAGAGGCTAGATCATGCTTTGCTGACTTTATAATATTTAAAAGTTTGGAGTTATATAAATGCAAGGGGGTAAAAATTCAAAGCATAGGATAAATATGTTAAGATCCACCATCTTTATCAACTCATTCTGGCTGCTGGAAAAAAGATAAATTGAAAAGGCAAGAATGAAAGCCAAGCTCAGTTATACATAACTCGGAGTAGAGACTGGTGAAAGTGGAGTTGTGCTGTGTGTTGAAACCGTGTTAAGTACACACAGTCAAATATAGCTAATTGGTTAGAATAGTAATGCTTGGCATTGGACATCGCTATGGTCAAATTAGACCACATAAGAAACTGCATGTGCATTGAATGTGACATGTTCTCTGCAATGTTTTGACTCTTCTAGCTAAGATGTATCACTCAGTCCCCCTCCCCACCATCTATTGCTAAACTCTGTGTGGTGTGTTCTGCAGATGAGGCACAGTTTTCTAAAAGGGATCCCATCTGTCAAATGAGGAAGGCTACAGAGAAAGCTCTGAGGAAATGTGATTAGCAATTTGCTTGGGAACTTCGAAGAACCCCATTGTGCATTTCTAATAAAAAGTAAAAATGCTTCTCTCAACGTGTAAAATTTGCTTTACCTTGTGGTTAGAAATTTAGTCATTGAAGCATCTGGGGTGTCCATGTATTGTCAGTCAGTTGAGAAAAAATATAGGTAATCCTATGTAGAAAGTAGTAATTAATCAGGTCTATTTAAGTTTCCCAAAAAATCAAAATTTAAAGAAAGAATCTGAATGTGTAGGGGGTATTTCAAGGAAAGAAATTTATAATGAAAGCTCTCTAGTGGATTTCCCAGAAAGCTCCCAGAATTCCTCTTAGTCTAAACCAACCAAAGGAGTCTGTCATTAAACACACATCAAGATCACTGGTCACTGTGGCCCAACTTAAACAAGCTTCCCCATGAGAGTTTAGGTAGCAGTTTTGTCATATTGGATTACCATGCATATGAATAATAGTCTTTGAGCACAACCCCTATAGTCCACTAACCTCCCCTTTCTTCTTCTTTTTTTAATTTAATTTAGTTTTTTAATTTTTCACTTGACATCCTGCTCTCTGCCCTTCTCCCATTCACCTCCTCCCACAAACCTTCCCCCATCCCTCCCCTCTTTCCTCTGAGCAGGTAGGATTCCCTCTGGCTATCCTCCCCCACCTGGCACTTCAAGTATCTATGAGGCTTGGAGCTTCCTCTCCCATTGAGACCAGACAAGACAGCCCAGCTAGTAGAACATATCCCAAGTATAGGTAACAGCCCCATTCCAGTTGTTTGGGACACACATGAAGACCAAGCTGCACATCTGCTTCAGATGAACGGGGAGGCCTAGGTTCAACCCATGTATGTTCTTTGGTTGGTGTGGTTCAGACTCTGAGAGCACCAAGGGACCAGGGTAGTTGACTCAGATGGTCTTCCTATGGAGTTCCTATCCCCTTTGAGGACCACAATGTTTCCCCCTCTTCTTCCATAAGAGTCCCCAAGCTCCATCATTCACTATTTGGTTGTGGGTGTCTGTATCAGCCTGAGTCAGCTGCTGGGTGGAGCCTCTCAGAAGACAACATGCTCCTGTCTGCATGGCTCAGAAGTATTGGGACTAATGGAAGTGGATGAGGGGTAACCCCTACCCTTTCTTAATCCTTCACTACTCCTAAATTTTCCTCTTTGCTCTTTTAGACAGTTTTGCAGATACATGAAATCATACATATTTATATATAAAAGAAGAATGATAAAGCTGTGACACATGACAGATCTGTTTTCAGGTTTCCAGGAATGTAATGGTTCTTGTTAATTAGTCTTGTGGAAGATTTTCTTAAGGCTTAGTCAGAAAATTGAATTTTTTTCAGGATAAGAATTTAAAAATTCTTAGTAATATTTGTAATAGTTCATTGTTACCATTTTTGGCTGAAAGTTGAACAAAGGAAAACATCAGTGTGCTCACTTATGTGCTTCTAAGGTAACTTCCATGGTATTTCACATGTTCTAATTCTCAGTTCTTTGGCAACAATATTTGTTAATTAAAGATTATTTGTTTAATATTCCCCAATTTCAAACAAAGCCTATATATTTATCTTCTGCAAGTAACCACGTGTCATATGTGTGGGCAAAACCATGTGTAATATACATTGTATGCATATTTTTTGCAACTGTATTTTTTGTCTAGTGCTATACATATTCATTTATATCTAAACTGAGGTAAAAACTGCCTTGTGACTCTATGACTTATAAACATGTTTAGCAACATATTTGTGCATATATACGTACACACACATCCTTTGGTCTTATATTTCCATATACTTAATATATGGAAATATATTCCTAAATATATTGAACGCGAACAGCATGAAGCCTCCTTTACACAAGTTTCTAATGTAATGGTTGTGTCTGTCTTCCAAAGTCAAAAACTCAAAGTCAATTTATTTTGGCTCCCTTTGCTTCGCTATGTTTGTTAAATCATCCACCATAGCAAAGCAATTTACTACATAACCACTCCGCTCTTTAAAATCTCTGCCACCAGTATTATAAAGTTCTTTTTTCTATGAAATCTTCTCTGACCTACTACTACAATGGACTCCTTGCCAATCCCTTTATGTCTGCATGCTTCTCCTTGGCCAGCTTTCTGAAAACCCACTGCTTTATTAATGGTTCCTTCTTGCTCAGAAATCTCCAATGGCTCTTTATCATCTCTAAGTAAGAATCTGAATTTCTCACTACAATATCCCATGACTTCTGTGATCTGCCTCTCCTTCAGCCATAGATATTGGTTTTAATAACCATATTGGGTCATTATCCCCTTCTTGTATCTTCTGACCTTCTGACTCTGAGCCTTTGCTCTTTCCTTAACCACCTTTGGAATACCTTCTTTTCCCATTTTGACCACTGTCTGCATACTCTCCCCAAGAGCCACTTCAGTGCTGTCTATCTCTCCACAAGGCCATAGATAATATTCCGAATCACTAGCAGTATTCTTGTAAAAGGACTTTATTCTTTTCTGCCCATCCTTTTGTTGCCAGGCTTCCTAACAACCATAATAATATAAGAAAGACAGGTCCCAACAATGCAAATTGAGGAACTAAGCAAGCTGCTAACTCTAACAATTAAAAAGTTAGCACAATAGTTTTATGATCTTTTCCCGAGCCTAGACTGTATTGGAAAAATTTAGTAAAGCCTTTAACTGAAAATAAAACACAAATAGAGTTTGTGCACAAAATCAGGGTTGTAACCACTAGGAACCAAGATAGAAATGGGACAGGAGTCAAGACTAGAAGTGAAGTGTGGCAAACAGAACAGCCAAAGGGTTCTGCAACCCTATAGGTGGAACAACAATATGAACTAACCAGTACTCCCAGAGCTCGTATCTCTAGCTGCATATGTAGCTGACATTGACTTACTTAAATATAACACTGGAAAGCTTTTCTAGAGACAAATGCATGCTCACCCCTGCTGTGGAGGATACTGAAAATGTTGGCCATCACTGAGAAGAGAGGCCCCTTAGTATTGCAAACTTTATATACTCCAGTACAGGGGAATGCCAGGGCCAAGAAGCGGGAGTGGGTAGGTAGGGGAGCAGGGCAGAGGGAGTGTATAGGGAACTTTCGGAATAACATTTGAAATGTATATAAAGAAAATACCTAATAAGAAAGAAAGAAAGAAAGAAAGAAAGAAAGAAAGAAAGAAAGAAAGAAGAAAGAAAGAAAGAAAGAAAGAAAGAGAGAGAGAGAGAGAAAGAGAGAAAAAGAGAGAGAGAGAGAGAGAGAGAAAGAGAGAAAGAAAGAGAGGGGGGAGGGAGGGAGGGAGGGAGGAAGGAAGGAAGGAAGGAAGGAAGGAAGGAAGGAAGGAAGGAAGGAAGGAAGGACAGCCAGAGGTGCAAGGCTATGGAGGAACTCCTCAAGAGGAGAGTCCTCTTTCTGACATTCTGCTATGCAAGCAACATTCATCTGAACAACAGATTGACTCAAAACAAAATTCGAAACCTCTCCTATGTTTCCTGCTAGTGCAATGGGTCCAAAACGAATTTCTACACTGAACAGGATTATATTAAGTTAAAATGTTCATAGTGTTCTTTTAGAAAAGATTTGTCATCCAGCTTAGTTAAATATCAACTGTTCATGCAAACATAGTATGTATAACAGACACAGAATTTACTGGATATTCAACAGAAATGTTTTACCAGCTTTTCCATTTTACATAATAATTCTTTGCTGTTGTTGCTGTTGTTTTCTTAACTATTCTGGCTCTTCTCTCTGCCTCTACTTTCTTTCTCTCTGATACCAACATAACTAAAATGACTTATCCCAGCACAGAAACATGGAGAAATTTCTCATTTTGCAAATTGGTTATCCTTATAGCTTGATTTTTATTAGATATTTTCTTCATTTACATTTCAAGTGTTATTCCCTTTCCTAGTTTTCCCTTTGAAAACCCCCTACCCCTTACTCGCTCCCCCTACTCACCAACCCACCCACTCCCTCTTCCCAGCCCTGGCAGTCCCCTATACTGGGGCATAGAACCTTCACAGGACCGAAGGCCTCTCCTCCCATTGATGACCGACTAGGCCATCCTCTGCTAGAAGAACCATGAGTCCAACCATGTGTTTTCTTTGATTGGTGGTTTAGTCCCTGGGAGCTCTGGATATACTGGTTAGTTCATATTGTTGTTCCTCCTGTGGGGCTGCAAACCCCTTCAGCTCCTTGGGTCCTTTCTCTAGCTCCTTCATTGGGGACCCTGTGCTTCGTCTAATGGATGGCTATAAGCATCCACTTCTGTATTTGTCAGGCACTGGCTGAGCCTCTCAGGAGACCAACAGTTCTGGTTTCAGCACCTAATACATGTATCACGAATAAAGATTTTAATTGAAAATTAAATGGATTATCATTAATCCTCGCACAGAGATCACATGCACTGTTATTCTCCTTCTCGATCACTGTGTAGCTCCTCCAGAGATATTATCTAACAAGCTGGGCTGACCACCACTTAATTTGAATATTGAGGCTAAAAGAGTTTGGAGTTCTCCGTGATTCAGTGATTTAAGAGCAGTTTACCACACCACCAAAGGAAACTAAGCACAAGGTTTATATGCTGGCTTGGTTGCTGGGACCCACCATTTATTTCATGAAAAGATACCATATGTTCTTTCTGTTTCTTGCCATGGGGTAAATTAAAAGGTACATTGATCTTTTAACGTCTGTGCAAATGTGGTTTTGATGGCAGGGCCCCATTTACCTTGTCAAGATTGTCTTCTCTGCTCTGAGTTCCAAGTGGGAGGTAGACGTGTTTTTCTGTGAAGGACCATTCTGAACAATGACTTAACTATTAGTAAGCATAAATGGCAATTTTAACTTTGGCATGAGGCCTCAACGCACTGTATTTTTTCTTTAATGTTATTTCTTTCAATGCTTTTGAGTTAAAATTATTCCCTTGATAATAAGGGGATCTGCTTAAGTGTATATACAATGAAAACTTTTGCTGGGATTAAATACAGGGAATATGAAACAAAAGGCCAAACTATGTGTTAAGCCAGGAAAACATTCTTCTCAGAAATAAATTTGGCTAAATTGCCACTTTCCGCCCCTACAAAGCATTTTCTTCCTAGTTGAGGAATTGAGGACACGTGATAAATTGCTGACGCTTAGCCATTGGGTTTCTCCTGGAAGAGCATTGTTAATTTCTGATAACTTTCATATCTAAGATAAATGCTTACAAAACTAAAGACTTTCTCTAAACTAATGTTTGATCTCATATGATTAAAAGATCTGTAAACCAGCTCTTTCCTGAGAACTCAGAACAAGTGGTTTCATGTGAAGATTAAAGTACAAATATTGCTGTTATAATCCCCACTGTTCCGTGCATTATAGCATTATGAGCAAGAGAGTCATTTGATTGCATTTGCTAATTTTATTCAGAAATTAAGGGTTTATGTCGCTCCTCTCGTTCTGCCTATGAGGATAATCCCACCACCATCTTTCCCTCATGTTACTTATATGCTATTTAAAGCTAAGCCCATATGATCATTGACTCTGTGAACAAAAAAAAAAATTAAACAAAACTATTTTAACATTTAAAATAAAAATATTAAAATGCAATGTTCACAGCAAAGGTTTTTTTTTAATTTGAAGTTTTTTGACTAACACATAAATTCTTTAGATGACTGTGAACATTAACAAAGTCAAATGCTTCCCTTAGAGCATGTTTTAAAAGAAAAATGTTGCCATGGGAAACACTACATCTATAAATTTCTCCAGTCCTAAATTATTTTCACTAATATGCTTGTTGCCAACCATAGATAGAAGAGATTTATAGTTTAAATTTGTGTGTTACATAACTATCAAATGGACATATTAGGGCATCTGTGCCTGAGTGTCCATGCCCCAAAGATAGATGCTCTTTACTTAAAACTCATATACATAAAATAATCAAATATTCACTCAATACATATTTTATTTCAAAACCACCTGCTACATTTACCAGCTCATAAAGTTCTAAATGCTAAATCAAATTAGAATATGGACATTGTTTATAATGACAATTGTAGCTAAATACCTTTAGAATTTATCTTATCCTGAAAGCTTAACTGGATATATGTAATAAAACTGTTCTCAATACAGGTGAGGAAAATGAACTTAATTTTTTTTATGTTTAGAAAATACTATATATGGGTTATCTACTTATAAGATGCCACAAAATGTCTAAGGAGAGGTAAAAACTTGTGCAAAAAAAAAAAAAAAAAAAGATTGCATTAGGCAAAGGGGAGAATTATCAGTAAGTGCTGAAAGTAGAGCTATTGAGGTAGAGGGGGGTATGGAAAGGGTGGTTCCATGCCAGAAAATGCTCTTAAAAGGCTGGGGGGGGGGTGGACTGCAAGCTCTAGGCCGGCCTAGTCTACTACAAATATAGACTTGTTTGTTTGTTTGTTTGTTTGTTTGCTTCAAACTAAACAAAGCAAAACTAGGGAGAAAGAGAAAATTCAAAGTGGTACTAGAAACAAGGGACATTTTTCTAGATAAACCATAGAAGTGTGTGTGTGTGTGTGTGTGTGTGTGTGTGTGTGTGTGTGTTCGTGTGTGTTGAATGAGCAAAGAATCTATTTATAATATTAGAAAGAAAAGGATGAAACTAAATACAGAAATTAATAAATTGGACTATAATAAAATGAGGTCCTTTGTTTACTAGAAATAGCATTAACAGTGAGAAATAAAGCAACAGAGTAAATAATCCCAGCACATCTATCATATGATAAATATTAGTAATGGTGTTAAATATTAAACAAATCATAGTTGAACAGTTACATTGTAAAATACTATTTACATGAATCAGATTGCTCACCATAAAAACCAGTGGTAATGATGACACTTGAGGCCTTGTGAAGGGGCCTCTTCCTGAGACCCAACAGAAACCAGTAGTAGAACCACCTTAAAGAACAATACTAAGTTATCTTCAGCTTCGTTAATGCTTTAGCCTGTGATTTGCCATATTTACATCTAAGAATGTGTCCTATAGCATGCCTGGATGGAAAATGAGCAGATTTCACCAGTGTTTGTAGTAGGAAAAACAGCCTAAGAAGAAAAAGATGACTAAAAGAATTTCAAAATACCTGTGTGATATTCTGTCTAGCTCTAAGAATGAATGTCTGAGATTAATGTATTGGATGAATACTTTAAAACTAACTGAATGAAATAAAAGTACAGAAATGGAACAGAACCAATGTAAGTCATTAAATTCTATACAGTACATTGTGGTGGTAATTTGCACAATCTTTAATGACTTATGCAAAAGCAAATAAATGTAAACAGCATGCATGTTTATGCATAGAATGCACCTAGAAGTGTAGTTGCTAGCACTGATTGCTCCAGAGAGGGAACAATGTGCAAAGCAAACGTTATTTTTTTTTACTACATATTCTTTATACCTTGAGATTTTCTAATTACATACACATATGCATGTTCATATATCTTATTCTAAAAGCCAATTCTTAAAGAAAATATACAAGGATTTAAAACAAGACCACTAAAACAGCTGTCCACCACCCATCTCTGTGAGGCTCTGTAGTCTAGCCTCAATACCTAAGGATAAGGGAGACGTCACTGAAACAAAATAGATTGATAATAGTAATACCAATAAAACAGAATTTATAGTAAAACATTAAAATTTCATCGTTTTCTGCTGATAAAATTTTGAAAACTATAGTCAGCAATGAAAACATAATCAGTCATATGAAGTGAATGAGCACTAACACTTATAAAAACTAAAACTGTTTTTGAGAAAAAAGTTGAAATAAGTGTTTTTACACACACACACATGATGTATGTTTAGGAAAAGAAGAGCTACATGGATTCAACTTATTTCACTCAGCAAACTCCTACTAGATTATATCTAGGTATATGTAGAGAGATGCCATCAGCAGCTGGGAAAGGTACTGAGGACAGGAAACACACAGAGGCGCCACCCTCTCTTGTAACTGTGAGTATTTAAGTGTATACACTTTCAGTGACTTTTCCATGATAATTTTTCAAATTTAAATCAGTATTCTACATAAGCATCCTGAACTGTTAACTAAAGATGATCAGCGTTGCAGTTCTTCTAGGCACTCAAACCGAAGTCTTCCATTATGAATTCTGTCTTCGGGAACTTTCCCTGATTTCTTCTTTGGCTTGCCTTTCTCTGGCAGGTGTTTTCTCTTTGATCTGATGATTGTGTGATGCAGCGGTGTGCAGAGAGAGCCACTGCAGAGAAGTTATCTTACAATAAAATGCACGTGATTTTTCATAGTATCTTTCCCTAGATGCAGACTGAAACTAACAGTTCTCTTATTTGCTTATTAGAAAGCTAGCGTGTTGAGGTACTATATTCTTCTTTGCTAATGAAAGATTATCTCCTGTTCCATGGGCCCTCCTGCTGCTTTAAATAACTCAGCAGTATAACCCTCTACTTGATTGTATGTCATCCACACTCCTGCCCCAGCTCGTTACTGAACAGAGTGTTCAAAATGGTTTCAGCACGTCTGGCAGTGATAATTTCCCAGTGGCCCGATTAGATGAGACTTCAGGAGGGTATATTTTGGATGAATACTTAGAAACCGAATATGACAGTAGAGTGTTTGGCAGCCCACCAATAGGTTCATGAAACTGAATCGCTCCCTTCTAAAATTTCCCTCCAGCACTTAGAAATTAGTCTCTATTCATTCGTCAAAGACACTGTACTCTACTCAAGGAGGAATCATGCCTACTTCTCTGATTAACTTAGTTGGTGCAGGCCCTCATTACTGTAATTTACAACTTTTAAAACTTTTAACGGGAATTTTCTCTTGGAACTTTCTCTTAAAACTTTTAAGAGAATTCTTCAGAGCCTCCTGAAACCTGTTGATCAACCAGCCTATCTTAGGGAAGGACTTCCGGTTCCAGTGATCAATCCAATGCCAACAAAATACAACGATGACTCCTGAGGAATGATCTTTAAGCTTGGCTTCTGGCCCTCACAAACAATTTCAAGCAAATTCATGCGTGCGTGCACATGAGTGTATACACACACACACACACACACACACACACACATGTACCAGAGATGACTAGAGAGAAGAAAGTGGAGGGAGAGAGAGTGAGATCAGTATGGGTTTAGATATATGTCTGATACATAGTGGAACATTAAATCTATCAGGCAAATTTTCAAAACCAATTTTGAGCATCTGGTTTATTTATCCTACCTTGATACTCAAGTTCTAGTGATGTTCATTCATTTTCATCAAGAACAGCTCCTGTTTTTCCGGGAAGAAGCTATTTTGCTTTTCCAGTAATGTGCTCTCAAGATTGATCTGTGATGACATGGGAGTAAATAAGCTGAGAGAGCAAATGAGAAAGAGAGAGAGAGATTATAGAGGTTTCCAAATACTTTCCTTTTTAACCTCTAAAGTACAGAGTTCCCAAAGACTTACTATTTTCTCTGCTCTCCTCCCTCCCTAGACACTTTCCTCTAGTCTTCTATCTTTGAATGCCATACCTATGCTGTCTCCTGTCTTTGTCTATTTCCTATTACTTTATTAAAATGCTGAAGACTGAATACTCTGTGAAGGAATGGCTATGAAGGTTTGTTAGGAGGTTTATTCTGCTAATGAGAATAGAAATATAGTTCAATTCTCTTTAAAATATTTTTATTAACTTTTTCATCTTTATTTTGTGTTTACTAGGTATGGCAATCCATTGGACATTTTGACCAAGCATAAATGAAAGTATTATGTGGTACCAGCCCCTTACCCTGTAGACAACATTACTACCCTACCTTGATTTTCAATTAAAGAAAATTGAGGAGTTATTTCAAAACTGTAAAGAATTGTGCACTATTATATTTAGCCCTATTTAATAATAAGAAAGATGTTTCTCATAAAGTTCCCTCTGGGATCACAGAACTTTTGATGGCATGTGCAAAGGGCATCATTTAAGTTCTTATAGCACTTATAACATTGGGGAAGACATAAACAAATGGTACAAAAAATGAATGTGTGTGTGTTATATGATCTATATGTGTCAATATGGACATACACGTGTCTGTATACATAAAGCTATGAAGCACTCTGATGAATCAGAGTAGGGTGTGTGCTAGAAATTATCAGGACACAGAAGGTCTTTTCTGGAGGTGATCATAAACTAAGTTATTCATATTGCCATAGAATGAGATCTGTTGTAAAAACAGGCACACTTAAACAGCTAAGTGAGGGCCTGAAGATTTAGGTGAGAGCCCTTGGGATTTTGTGGCTTCATTATTGCCCCTGTGATACATCATAAATATTTTAACTGTATAGTCTGGTCAGTTACATTTCTTCTTTCACTATGAAATGCTCACCCCAGTGGACAGTGGGAAAGTCAATACAATTTCCTTCAGAGATGAATGCAACAGAAAGATCAGGTTTATTGGTTTTTTTTTTTTTTATTCCTGCAATATACAGTATACAAATCTAACGTTCAGAATTCATATTAATTACTTAATTATGACCGGTTTGAAGCTGTGTTAATGTTGAGTGTGGGGACATATGAAGGACAGACATCAATATATTCAAGTAAAACATAACACTATCCTTGTTTAACTCCTGTTTGACACAAATATCTCATCCGAGGTTATTAATTTTTTGTAACAAACTTAAAGTGAAGATTAGTGATTGTGTTAGTCTGCTGTCTGTCATTGTCATGAAAGAAAAATCAAGGCAAATCAAGTGACAGCACACGTATTTTGCTTGGTCTCAGTTTCTCAGGATTCACACCAAGTCTGCTTGGCTCCATCACTTTGGGTCTCTGGAGAGGCAGAGTATTATAGCCAGGAAATGATAGTGGCACAAAGCTATAAACCTTATCATGGCTTAGAAAAGTAATAGGGACAGTATCTTGGGCTAAGGCATGCTCTTCAAAGGTGAGATGTATGTCCTCCACTTATAGTTCACCACCTAAAGGTTAATCCACTTATAATGAACTTGTCCCATTCATGATCCACTCCTTTTTTTAAATTTAATTTAATTTAACTTAATTTTACTTACTTTACTTCCCTTTCACTTCCTCCCTTCAGGCCACACCTCCCACAATCATTCCCCCATCCCCTTCTCCTCTGAGCAGATGGGATCCCCCCTGAATATGCACCCCCCCACCCCCCAACCCCCCACCCCAGCACTTCAAGTCTCTGTGAGCATAGGCACTTTGTCTCCCACTGAGATCAGACAAGGGAGCTCAGCTAGAAGAATGTATCCCAGGTAACAAACAATAGCTTTTGGGATAGCCCCCATTCCAGTTACTCGGGACCCACATGAAAACCAAGTTGCACATATGCTATGTATGTGTGGGGAGGCCTAGGTCCAGCTCCTTTATGTTCTTTGGTTTAGACTCTGAGAGCCACAGGGTCCAGGTTAGTTGACTCTGTTGGCCTCCCTGTGGAGCTCCTATTCCTTTAGGGGCCCACACTCCTTCCTCCTATTCTTCCATAAGAGTTCCCAAGCTACATCTACTATTTGGCTGGATGTGTCTGTATCAATCTAAGTCAGCTGCTGGGTGGAGCCTCTCAGAGGACAACTTGCTCCTGTCTGAAAGCCTAACAGTGTATCATTAATAGTGTTAGGGATTGGTGCTTGCCCATGGGATGTGTCTCAAGTTGGGCCAGTTACTGATTGGCTGTTCCCTCAGTCTCTGCTCCATCTGCCATACCTCCATTTCTTGTAGACAGGATCAATTTTTGGTTGAAAGTTTTGATCCACTCACCTCTTAATAGCACAATCAGCTGGGAATCATCAGAGGAACATGTGTAGGACTCCCCACATCAAACCACACAGCAATACCTACTGCTAGTATTGCCATTACAATGCAGTTTTGCAATGGAATTTTAAGCTGGTTTCCTCTGTCAGAAATACAGCAGTGAGTGACTGTAGGTCTGGACCCTGAAACAAAAAGTAATCGGAAAATATATGTAGGTTTTATTTTTTTCACTTAGAACTTAATTACTGTAGCCAGAATGTTCTCACTGTTGGATTACAATTGTCCTCTGTACATACTCATTTGCATCTTTAAAAGCAGTATCAAGTATAAAAACATTTTCTTAAACATGTTCTGGGAATGTTAATGGCCCTAACTCATTCTCCACATATTAGCATTTTTGAAGAGATATCTTCATTTTGTTTCCCTCTCATAACTTCCTTAACCCGTTGGTTGAGCTTCTGCTCATTTTCAGAATTAGAGCACTTTGCTTGTCCACAAGCCCAAAAGCTGACTCACCGACCACCTACCAGTGAGCAACTGAAGAGTCATAAAAGGGCAACAGATCATTGAGCATCGATGTGCTTGATGGTTTTGTTGCTAGGCTGCCAGGCTGTACCTTGCCTGTTGACCCTTAACTGTGTTCAAGGTAAAAACCTTTAATTTGACTTGTGCTTCTGAAATTATTAACCCTGGTTCAGAAATTTTTTATTTATTTATTTATTTATTTATTTATTTATTTTTGCCAGTGGAAGAGTTATGAATGCATCACTATCTTGTTTCGATTGCTAAACTTCACTCTCTGAGAGAGAGGAGACACGTGCATGTGGAAGCTGAAGGTACAAGTTGTAGAGGCAGATAACCCTAGGTTCGATCAATGGCCTTTTCTGTTTAGTAGTTTAACAGAACATGTAAACTGATTCAATTTCATCTTAGTTTTTAAGAAGAAAAAATAGAAACTACATTGTTCATAGATCTGTTGTGAAAAATAAATAACATTACAAGAAATAAAAACAGAAGAGATCGTGTTTTAAAAAGAAAGAAAGCAAAACGACACCATTATTACTCAGTGTCTCTCAGTATTATGGTTCTTAGCAAACAGTGTAATGACTTGGATCTTTAAATGCTGCATCTAGGTAAGTCATATAATAGGTATCCTTTTTAAAGCATGCAAGAAATTGTTGTTAGGAAGCTATCTGCTTAACTTTTGCCTTTGCTGGGAATTGAACCTGGAGACTTGCATGCACTATGCCTGTGTAAGCCACAGTCCCTCTCTGCTGTCATTTTTCTTGCTAATCTGCTGTTGTACAGCATCTTGCTTAATTTTCAATATTTTGTATACTTTCCACGCTGAGTAAGCAACCCATT
Source organism: Mus musculus (assembly GCF_000001635.26). Lineage (NCBI taxonomy): Eukaryota > Metazoa > Chordata > Mammalia > Rodentia > Muridae > Mus > Mus musculus. The sequence goes on from NC_000073.6 coordinate 91,917,850, forward strand.
AGATTTATTTAAGTTTTACTTTCCCTCTTCAAGGTCCATAGGTATTGATTATATTTTTTAATTTAATAAAATAAATGACAAAGTCAGCATTTTAATTGCTCCCTGTATGTATCCTTCACACAATTCATTTTAAAGATGAAGAACCTGCCTATTGACATAGAAACCCCTGCTTCATGTATCCACCCTGGTAAATCTTGATTCCAGCCAGCAGGTTAGTTATTGTTTCTTGGAGAATTCCATTAACATTTGGCCACTGCCTTCAAAAACTTGCTTGTCCAACGAGCTATCTTTAGTCTAAATGTATTTTTAAAAAAATTACATTGGGCAGCCTGCTTCCTTCCTGCCGCCCACTTTCTCCCTCACAAATAAAATAAAATAAAATAAAATCATCCTAGCCTTAAGATCTTATTTGAATTTTTCTGACTTTTTCATCCTCTCAGCCATTATTTCAACAAGGATGGTCATCCCCATATTAAAAAGCACTCTGATGTTGCTCAGAAGTCAGAAGACAGGGCAAAAGGATGCCCACCCCACCGACACTCCTTATTTCTGGTAGAGAGGAAAGTGAGACTTTGCTCCCACTCAGATTAGCAACTTCGTCCTTTAGCTTGGCCATCCCAGTGGTGTTTCTAGCCAAGAGAGAGGCCTGATATTTTCCAAAGACTCTTGTGTACAACCATCCTTCTTACAGTTCTACTCACTAAGCATGTATTACAGGATTAAAGTCAGACGAAGCACTGTGGAGTTAGGGTGCATTTTATTATGTTGTCCTCCCTCCACATTTCTTATGAAGAGACACTTAATATGGTTGATGCACAGTGGATGTGTCCCATTTAGTTTTGCTATTTTCATTTGGTTAGTTTGGGTCATAGAAATGGCTGCTTTGGAATATTTTTTAGTGAGTTTCACCTGTGACTATTGTTGTTCTCTATTATCTGTAATTTGACAGCGAGAAACCATGAGCATAAGATGGTATCAAATCTTAAGATGACAATGTTTATTTAGTCTTTTGCTTATATAAAAGGTCAACTTCGATGTGTGTGTGTGTGTGTGTGTGTGTGTGTGTGTGTGTGTGTGTGTGTGTAGTGCAAATAACATTTACATAAGAGTAAACTCATATATTTGTAGGTTTTGAAGACATTTGACCCAAATATGAAATTAATTGACCTTGAGATGTGACTTTGCAGCTCAGTTTGCCTAGCCTGCAAGATGGGCCCCTGAATACAATCTAAAGTACAACACTTGCGCACACACATACAAACATACACATGCATTCACGCACACACAGAGCAGAGACACTGCCTTATTTTGAAGGATATCTGAATGGTTCTGATTTCTTTCTTGACTGTGATCCCACATAAACGTGCTGCCATGGACACCCACTTGCCCACAGAGGAAAGTCCCATTGTTAGCAGTTGCTGAAGGATGCCTGGTGCCTTTCTCTTGAGAACTCTGACAGTAGCACAGCCTGGGTCATCTGCTTCATGAGAACAGGAGAAGGCGTGAATTTCTGAACAGAAAAGACTTACTGCAACAGATTGCAATTATAATTCTTTCATTCTCAGCATGGCAGATTGAAAATAGTACAGCCTGTCAGATGAGTCCTCATTATGGGGCATGATTATTATTTATAGATGTCCACAAAGAAATTCCGAGTCTCAGCTAATGTTTCCATAGGGCAAGAGTAACAAGGCTTAGGTAGCACAGAGTTTTCCAGTTTAAGAAGGTAGCCTTCAAAGTACAAGCATACCTGGCACATTACATAGATTCCCTACAAATGGGACACTTACATGTGTCCTAGAGTTGAGTAATCACTTCTTGCCATCCTTTCTTCTATTTGTCATATAACTTTAGACATGTTTGCTGATTCGAGACACCTATTTACCCCAAAGCAAACTGCTTAGTGCCAAAGTGCGGAGGCCCAGTTCTTTTGGTACTAGGGCCACTCAAGGCAGTAGTCTCAGTGAGAAACCACCTTCTAATTGCCTAGGTAATGGTCTGTAGCGCTTTAAGGCTTTCAAAATGTTGCAGCCAGCAGAGCAGCCCACATGATCTTTTTAATGGCAGTGGCTGTTGACTGGCTTTGTGTGCACTGTCCCGAGAGAGCTGACTTATTGTGAAGGGGTTGTATGGATAGAATACAAATGTCCTTACCCCTAAGGCATCAAAGACAAACACTGAAAATGGAATAAAGAAAAATAACCAAGTGGTACAGTGGCAAAAATAACTCTTATGATTTAAAACTGACTTCCTGTGTGCCTGTCCTGGAGAGTAATTTCTTCTTTTTGAGCTGCCTTTCGGTGATTTTATTTCTAGCTATGAGGGTCAGAAGCCTGTGAAAGAGAGTACTTGCTCCCTTTTCCACAGTCAAATATGTATCATTAATGTATGGTGAACTCTTTTTTTAAAAGATTTATTTATTATTATAATTAAGTACACCGTAGCTGTCTTTAGATGCACCCGAAGAGGGTGTCAGAACTCATTACTGGTGGTTGTGAGCCACCATGTGGTTGCTAGGATTTGAACTCAGGACCTTCAGTAGAGCAGTCAGTGCTCTTACCCGCTGAGCCACCCTGCCAGCCCCCATGGTGAATTCTTATATATAGTTGTTTGTACATATATAAACATGCATATAGTGATATACATGCATCTGGATTTATATGAACATACATCCATATCTATACCTATATATATAATCCTTAACAAAACCCATACATTCCTATTTGCATAAATGTACTTGTTCCTTGATCATATATTTATAAATATATATATATGTTTATCTATATACATATGTTTATACATATCCAAATATATAAAGATGATGTCATACACCTCCTTGATTCTAGAATCACAACTTATTTAATGTTCCTTTAAGTTATCAGTTCCCTAGTCTTCATACTGTAGGAATCCCAGGACCTTCTCAGTGTCTCTCCAGATTATGTTCTGTCTCTAGTCCTCAAGTTTTTACAGTTGTCCCACAGGGAATTTCTCAGTGTACCTTTAATATTGAATATGTGCTCATTTAATCCTAGCCTGATTTATTCTTGTGGAAAGGTGGCAGGGGTTGACGGAACTGGATACCATAAATAGAGGCTTAAAGACTGGAAATGTGTGCCCTAGTCCTGAAGGTCTAAAGTCAGGGTATCAAGTTGGGTATTTCCTTGTGAGGACTGTGAGGAAGAGTCTGCTCCATGATTCTGTCTTTTGAGAGGTTGCTGGCAATCTTGGACATTTCTTGGTTGGAGGATGAATCAGTCTCTCCCTCTATCTGCACATGGTGTTCTCCACGTTTTTCTTTTTATAAGGACAGAGTAATATTGGATTAGGGCCTACCCCAATAATCTCGTCTTATCCCAGTCATCTTTAAAGATCCCATTTCCAAATAAGGTCATAGATGCTAAGCTTTGGAACTTCCTGAGAAGAGAAAAACTCAACCCCTAACACTCCTCTCTCACAAAATTGTTCTATACACATTTTCCTTTGTTGACCCACCACAAAACATTTTAAAATTTATGATCCTTTTAAATATAGAAAAATGTGTTCCATTTCCTCCTTTCATTCCTGGTGAGAATTTAAAATTCATCAGAAACTTTCTCTAATGAAAAAGTTTTAATTGGACTATGGGGAGTTTGAGATTTTTCCTTTAATAACCAGTTCAATGTAAAATCAGCTCTTAAAACAGATGCTTGCCTTTTCTAATCTCCTGAAATACTAGTGCACATGGAGAACAGCGAACAGTATATTCTGTGTTTATTTATTATTTTATTGTGGGAAACAAAATGAATATATGAAACTGCCTAAAATAAATCCAGCTTAGTGAATGATTTTATGTAATTATTAAAGGCAATGCTCCATAATTACTCATTAGGAGAAGAAAAGGTCTTGGATACCCACCAAACTGCTTTGCGTGCTTATCATGACTTCATATTTCTTTATATTTTTATTTGGCCCTTCATACTTTCACACCACTCTGAACACTTCATTTTGATCTTCCCCATATTTCTCAATATTGACAAATGATTTTCAAAACTCGTTTGATCTGTATAATCATATCCAACCATTTTACTTACTTTGTAGCTTTACACTTAAGAATTGCATGCCTTTCCAGATGCATGCACATCTTCAATATATTTGTCAAATATGGTTCAAAATATTGTTGCAGGAGTTGTTAAGGTCAGAGCCTAAAAATATAACATACAAAATGTGTGGATCACAAGCTATGCTCAGTCTCAGTAAGTCAACTAAACAGACAAGAAATAATGAAAAAGCAGAGAAAGGAGATTTATTCATTGTGCCCACATTCAGAACAACAAAGAAGTCCATTGGCCACCCCTACAATACCATCTTCAGGATGGAGACATAATGTTTATGTTGAAACAGAAGACAAGAGGTCCATACAGCTAGGCAGTCATAGTCAAGGAGGGCACACCCATTATTATGCTATCATTGTCTTTGCACTAGTCTCTCCTGCAAGATTACCTAGAAAGGTGTTAGAACTGTGTAAATCTCTTCTGGGAAAACAGCTTCCTCTTGGTTGGCACCAGCCATCTGCATTTTCCTTTTCTCAGTATGGAGTTTTAATTTCCCAGACCCCATTGTCTTAATAGGCTAATAGCTTTCACTGTGGTCCACAAATTTTGTATGTTATATTTTCTATTTCATTCAAGTCTAGGAATATTTTAAGTTTCCTCTTGATTTTTTTTCTTGAGCCAATTGTCATTCAGTTGTGTGTCCTTTAGTTCCCATGAGTTTGTTTTAACTTTCTGCCATTTCTTTTACATCCAACTTTATTCTTTCGTGGTCAAATAAAATGCAGAATGTTATTTCAGCTTTGCTGTATTTACTGAGATGTGCTTTGTGTCTTAACATGTGGTCCGTTTTGAAGAAAGTTTTGTGGACTGCTGAAAAGAATGTGTGCTCTTTTATACATTAATGGAATGTTCTGTAGATGTCTGTTAAGCCCATTTGATTCATGATATCCTTTACCTACAATGTTCTTCTGGTCTATTTTTTTGTCCAAATAACATGTCTACTGATGGATATCAGGAATTGAAGTAACCCACTATTAGTAACTCAATATTTTGAGGTCAATCTGTGATTGTATGTCTAATCATATCTCTTGATTAAACTGGGGTTCCCTTTGTTTGGTATGTAAATGTTTAAAATTATAATCTCCTCTTCGTGTTTTTGCTTTAACTTATGTGAAGTTACCCTGCATATGTCTTCTGAGTAGTTTCTTGATTCCATTTGCTCAAAATCCTTTTTTGATATAAGAAGGAGTCTATTGTTTACCTTGAGGCATATTCCTTGAAGACAGCCAAGGAAAAAAAGGATTCTTTTTGTAACACAGTCTGCTAGTCTGTCTCTTTTTGTTGGGAGCTGAGACCATTACTTGAAGCATTACTATTGCGAAGTGCATATTAATTTCTGTCATTTGATGCTTAATGGAATTTTCTTAGACTCCTTTCGATGAACAGTTCTGGAAGTATTTATTCCCGGTGACCACTTGGAGGCATTCTTGTCTTCAAACCAAACTATTTCATCCACTATTCTCTGTAGAGTGTCCACAAATTCCTTTAATCTGCTTTTGTCATGGGAATGTTTTATTTCTCTTTCAATTTAATAGGTAGTTTGAATGGGTATAATAATCTGGGTTACAGAACTTGCAAGACATACTTTCAGGGCCTTCTGGCTTTGAAATTTTATGTTGAAAAATCAAGTGTTATTCTGATGGCTCTGCCTTTATGAGTGGCTTAAAGTTTCTCTCTTGGAGCCTTTAAAACACTTTCTTCGTTACATAGTTTTAATATTTTAACTAAAATATATCATAGAGAACTTCCTTACCAGTTTTATTTATTTAGTGTTCTGTTTACTTGGATCCCTTTATATTTGACAACTTTTCTGACATAATCTTATTGGAAATATTCTCTGCATATTCACTATAATATTCTTTTTGTTCTGTGCTTGCAATTTGAAGATTTTGTCTCTCTTAAGTTGCCTCAGAGCTTTCTGATATTGTATTCATATTTTTAAAGGAAATTATTATTGGCCTTTAGTGAATGATCAAGTTCTGTCTTGTCTTCCTGTGTTCTGCTGCATGTTTCATTCTCTTGATGAGGATTTCCACTGAGGTTTCTGTTTGACCTGTAGAGATGTTATTTTCAGAATCATTTCAGTTTTGGATTTTCTTCAACACTTCAGCCCTTTGTTGAATTTTATTTTCATATCCTGGATCGACTTCCTTATTTTGTCCATCACTTTAATTTTGTTCTCTTAGAATATACTTGTGTCTTATTTGGGTTATCTGATCATTGTGATAATCATTGTTTTGAAATTCTTTGCTGGAAGTTCTTCAAGATCATTTTCATCAGTACCATTATCATGAGATGAGTAATTTGTGGAGGAGATATATTGCTTTGGTTTTTCATGTTGTTTCTCTTCTGGACTGGGACTTGTTACATGTACATAAGTAGGATTCCTCCAGGAGGCTCTCTGGGCTGGGATAATGGAATAAAATTCCTGGAAGTTACAGTCATTTTTGTGGCCAGCACCTGAAGAATGATCCAATGTCAGATAGGTATACTTAATCAGTGGAAGTGAGGTTCAGGAAGCCAGAAGTCTTGGCTCCTGATGGGGACAAGTTCCTGTGTGGCACATGTGAGTCTAATCAAGGGAAGCCAGTGTCCTCTACTTGCTCCAAGAGCTCACTCAAGCTAGCAAGACTCGTAAGAGCTGTAAGTTGTGCTGGTACTTGGAGTAGTTTATAGGTGGACCAAATTGGTGGAAGACAGAGTTGTTCACCTGGTAAAGGAGCTTTGAAGATGATGTTAGTGTACAAATGCAGAAGAGAATACTAGGGTTCCCTACCAGTTTTCACTTTAATCTACTGGTTACCAGTTTATAGATCTGCCATTTAATTGAAAGAAAAGCAATGAAATAAATATACTAATTTGATTTCAATTACTTATAGTAATTTTAGAAAGTTGTTTATTTTTATTGATTTACAGTAACTGGTTTAAAATGAGAAAGTTAAAAAGGATCACTTCTTCCTATTGCTCAGCTTTCAAAATAACAAGTTGGTTTCATATCTACCAGAAAAAAAGAAACTAATTGCACTATTATCTCTGTTAATAATAGTTAGAGTAACAACTGAACAAAAAGATAGAAGAAACTTGAACAAAGTTTAACAACTGATAAGACCATTCCAATTAATTTAACATATACTGCTACAGATTCCCAAGAGAAAAGAATACTAGTAAGTAAAGAAAAAGCACTGGCTAAAGTTTTCTCGAAGTTAAAAATCACAAATGTGCCAGACATAATAGTGCATGAGTCGAATCCTAGCACAAATGGGGCTCAGGCAGAAAGACTGGGACTTTGGGGTTAACCTAGGCTTCATACTAAAATCCTGTCTTTAAAAGAAACAAAAGTAATTAGGACAGAGATCTAAGAGACTCATTAAACTCCCAGGATAAATACATATAAAGAAAACTACTACATCAGATCACAGAGATAGGCAGACACCACACACAACACTAAGGAATGAAAGTAATGAAAGGAAACATACGTCTTACATACAGAACCTTTAGATGCTGGCTTCTCTATAACAGGAGGCCAAAGACCAGAAAGTTGACATTTGTAAAGGGGTTAAAGATTTTTTGAAAGCTGCAGTGCCTAGACTGATTAAACAATGGCACATAGGACTAGAAAAGAACACTCTTTAAATTTTATCTTTACCATTGTTAGTATTAATTGTACTTTACTATCAGTGTCCTGCTCTTAAGGGCTAAGGATGGTGAATTAATCTGAGTTTTTGTTCCCAGGATGTGGAGGATGATTTAAAGAGTTGCTCTCTGGTAGGAAAATGCAGTCTTCGTGTTATTCTAGGCCACCAGGGTTATGGCTGTTATTCCATGGACATTATTCAAAAGGACTTAGCTAGCTACCTACACGGAGCTAACACAGCAGCAAGAGCTATGCAGCTCGGCTTTGCTTCCCCAGCACAATGCTAGAAGCTCTCCTTTGAAGTACACAGTTGTGACATACTTTTCCAAAGTTTGACCTGAAAGTAATAATTAGAAAGTAAAAATGTAAGCAAAGGTTGACTTAAAAGCATAAAAAAGAATGGCTTGTCAATTGTGACTGTTTATATATGTGACAGGATTTTAAAATATGTTAATTATTTTTGTCATTATTTTTGTTTATTATCCCCTGTGAAATTGCTATCAGATGGTGTTTTATTAAAGTGAGGCATTAATCAAATGAATTATTATTTGTGAAGGCTATTCTTACTAATATACTTTAAAAATGCCTCTGTAAAATCTAGGGCTTACTCTTCCTCCAGCCCCTCCCACTTTAGGGTAATAGTTCTCTACCTTACTAAAAAGTGAAGTTATTTCCCTCCAATGCCCTGTTCTGGTTTTATTTTCCTTTAGCTTTTACACATATGCAAGTTTCCTTTTTGTGAGGCAGTCTTTGTGTCTTGGACTCTAATACCCAAACTGGATTAAATGCTGATCTTCCTTCAGAATCCAATAGAAAAGAGTACTTCTATTGGGGAGTACCTTCTTAAATATTCTCAAAATCTGGTCTATGTATTCTGTTATTTTCTCATTTAAGCACCACAGTACAGTAATTAAAACGATACACATTACACTTAGATTACTTATGCATAAAATGGTGAAGAGCCCTAAAGCAAGCAATATTATAAAGGTCTGGCTCTATTAAATTTATTGTGAATGATCATGGAAATATTTCTCTGATGTCTTGTGCCCCTGCATTTACTTACTGACAAAATGAGGATGAAAATCACACTTGTCTCATGACAATAAGAAAAGATTACTTTATAAAAGTCTTAGCTCCTGACATTGATAGTGTTAAATCAGTTACATGTTAGCAAAGCTTCCATGCCTATCTGTCACTCTCTTTCGTACCTGTTCCATATATTAGGCAGCCAATTAAAATTATATGTGGATAAATTAAGCTTATTGACTTTGCTTATGAACTTTTTATGCAACAAATTTAATATGTACTGAATTGGAAGAATATGGGTTGACGTATTTATTTAATAGGTAGACAGATGAATGATTAAGTGGACTAAAGACACAATATTGAATAATATTATATAAACAAGAAATGATGTAAAGGGATTACCTTGGGAATAGGTTCTTGGAGATATAAATATATATACATATATGTGTATATATATATATATGAAATTATTCAATATATATAAATCTTTATATACATATATACTTAATCTATAGATGCAAAGAGAAGGAGAGCTTCCAAAATGAGAAAGATTTTCAATTGGAGACATATTGTGCAGATCTTGGGCTTTCTCACCTTAATACCACTTAAAAAAAGAATCCTGTGTTAGGTTTTCAATGCTAGGTTTTCTTGTTCAAGAACTACAGTTGGTTTACATTGAATTGTGAAAGAAAAACAGCACCAATCTTTTGTGCATTTTTCAATTGAAGCTCTGTCTTCCCCACTTATCAGCTGTGATAATGTGGGTCTGCCCATCTCTAAGTCTCCTAATCAATTCAATTTGTACAACAGTTGGTCCAAAGATGAAAGAAAACTATACAAGAACAGCTCTCCCAATGATTCCTGGCACACAGTTTGCAGTCAGTGTAAATTCCTTTGTAATCAGCCAAAACCTGAAGAAATAAAGTCAGTTATTTAAATGACTACTTAAACAATTCTATTTACAAGTAAAAAAAATTATATTAAATTGCACAATTTATCTTTAAAATAATCCCCATTTTAGAGGTCTCTACCATATGAACATAATGTACCTCAAATCAAAGATGTTAGAGGAATAACATACTCACTTATAAACTTTGTATTCTCTCTCCAATCTTTTATTTTAGTTTGTCCACATTAATTTGGCATAGTTTTAAATGCTCTATTTTAACAAGTGTCTTCAAAGAATGACTCTTTCCCATTAATATTTTATCAAATCATATAATGACTGTTTAATCAAATACCTGCTTAAAGCAACAGGTACGAAAAGAAATGAATGGCTAAGGTTAAAATGGTGTTAACCATGTAATCCTATGGTAGGTAAAAAAAACTACTGGTAAATGTACAACTCCATTTTGTGTGATGAATATTATGAAGCTTTTCCCCATAAACATTAGCACCCCTTAGTGATGCATTTTTGTTATTTCAGCAAGTTCTAGGATAAAATGATAAGGTGCCTACTATGAGTAATAATTAAATTAAAGAAGGCACTTTCCTGTTAACTGCAGTATCAATATAATAGTATTGAGTGGGCACTCTGATGTCCCTGTTCCTACAGGAATTTCATCTTGCAGTTAGTTATTTTTTTAATCTTACAGCCTAGATTCTGAGCATCTCAGGATCAGTTACTTAGAGTAAGGACTCAACTTACAAAGAGAAATAGAACCTGATAACTCTGTCAGTGGAATTAAATGAATGCTAAGTCCCTTGGAAAAATCAAATTATTTGATTATATAATTTAAAGGACCAGATGATCAGTTTTGTTATAGCTAAAAATCTAGGACAGGATACATTAGGAGTTTTGGTTTGTTTGGTTTGGTTGGTTTGGTTTGGTTTTTAGTTTAGTTTTGTTTGTTTGTTTATTTTAGGTTTGTTTGTTTTTTTACAACCCAGAGAATCAACTAAGCAAGGGTCATATGCGCTCAGAGAGATGGCAACAAAAATTACAGACTATTTATTGGTCTGAGCTAGGTCCTCTCTGTATATGCAATGGTTGTGTAATTTGTTGTTCTTGTGGGACCCCCTAGCAGAGGGCGTGGAGGAGGATCTCTGACTCTGCCTGCACTTGGGACCCCAGTTCAGTTGATATCCCTGGAAGGCTCTCCCTCACTTCCTCCACCCCCAACCCCTGTCCCCGCATGCCTCTGAAGAGAAACCGAGGAAATGTGGATATAGCAGAGACAGGAGGAAGGGGACTAGAAAGAGAGGAGGTGGGGACCCGGGTGTAATGTTTGTAAAGAATAAAAATTAAAATTCAAAGGGAAAGAATTGGGTGCCCTCAAAAACTTTGTGTTTTTCTAGCCCTCACTTGAGTATTCTTAGGGGCTTCTTTTACTCCTATAGTTAGAATTCTGTGTATTGGCCGAATCATTTTAAGAGTTTTTTTAGACTAGGATACAATACACAGGACAAAGTAGTTAGCAGTAAACCCTTCACTGCCTGACAGTTTTAGATTCACCTTTCAGCCCAGAGATCCTTGCAGCTCTGATGTTGAGACAGTTACTTAACACCTTTTTTCTTTGTGTTCTTGTCTGTAATTTGTTATAATGCAGGCCTCTTCTTTAATGATATGAAATAAGTCATAATGAATAAAATACACTTATCTTTTCCTTGACATGTAGTAAGTAATAAATATAGGCATTTATATTGTGTCTTACAAATTTTATCATATATAAGATTCATTTTCTAATGGGAATAGCCTTTAAAAACTTCACTTGCAATATCAAGCAGGACAGCACAGTTCACTGGCTCACCCAGAGATCCTCTACGTTTCCTGCTCTCCACTGATGCCGGGAGAGAAGCTCATGGCTGAGAAGAGTGGGAGAAAGCAGCTTCACTTTTTTCCCTAAATTACCTTTCAAATTCTAGAACCCCAAACTTGAAGAAGGGAAATAAAATCACAATGTCCAAACAATAAAAATGCTTAACAAACTTGGTTTGGAATGAGAAATTAGACTGTTTTCACTGGCTTTTAGATATTCCTCTATGATTTCACAGCTAAGAAAAGCCCATAGGTATGGGACTCGTTTGGGTTTAGTTTGTTTTTGCAGCTTACTGTGCAAATATCCTAACAGGGTTAGTCGTAGAGATTGAAATAAAACAAAAATATCATCATTATGCAAATTGACTCAGCACTCAGAATCTCAGTGGAAGAGGGTTCTCTTAACATTCCTAATCTGGCATTCATGTTATAGCCCAAAAGCCCTAAGTTAGGACTAAAAGGGTATATTGCATTTTCTACTACTATGAAATAAAACACTATAGACAAGACAAAAATATGAGAAGGACTTTCAGCTGGGAGTATGGCTCAGTGGTGGAGTATTTCACCAGTGTGTACAAGGATCTGGATTCAATCTCCAACACCACATGTGAAAATGAAAGAGTTGCAAATATTTTAAGGTAACGTGCTCAATAAGAAATTAATAACAGGTAGCTTATGACTTAGTCTACAGATCCTACTTTGTTTGCTTACTTATTGAATTACTTATCAAATGTATATTGCGAGTAATGTTTCTAAATGAAGTGCATAAAGCAGAAGTGTAGAGGCTTCTGCTTGTTACCACTCTAAGCTATAAGCAAAAGAATGGCAGGTGAAGACAGGGTGGTACATGTAGTTCCTTCAAAACAGTGATGCACCTTATCCATAGCTAGATCGCCCTAGGGTCTCTTATTCCAATGTGTCGCCATTCCTCCTGAATCTTAGTTACTCCTTGATTTGTCCTTACTTAGAGGAACAAATTTACTTTTACAATCCGTATTAATTCATAAATGATTTGTATTTTTCTTGCTACCCTCTCCAGTCTCTGAGCTTGACTGCCTGATTTACTAATAGTATTATGGTGTGTCTTTCTCTCTGTTTTTCTCCAATATATTTATTAAAAGTCCTTGAAAGGCCTTTAGAAAATGAGGAATGTTCTGGAGCACTGACTAAACCAAATCCTGAATGAATATCCATCTGCCAACAGCCATCTAAATAGCTGTACATCCGAAAATTACGGAACCTACTTCTTCAAAAACATTCAAGCTAATTATGTCAATTGTTGAGAATTATTCAGTTTCCGTATACTTGGAACCAAGCTTAATCCTTGTCAAAGCTGATGCAGTTCTAGATATATAGATACTGTTAATTATATTTCATCTGCTATGCAAACAGAATTCTTACAGAGACTCTTCACAAGCTAAAGAACCCATGACTTATGGAATGTAAAGAGTCACTGGAGGGGAGTCATTGAGAAGGTGACAGAATGTCATAGACTGGAACTCAGCTCTATAATACATCTCTTTTATCTGTTGAAATAAATGTGTTGCAAAAATATACAGTAGTATTTAACATAGTCTGAGAAATAAAATATGAGCTGATATATAACTTGACAATGGTTAGATATGACTTTACATCTGGCAATTCATTTTATATGCTAATATTTCATCTTTACCTAAGCCTTACACAATTATAAATGAGTAGGAGTTATAAAAAATAATTATCACATTCAATTCATTATAATCTTGAAAAGGAAGGAAAAGGTAACGGATACTCTTTGTACAGTGGCATCTAAAATTTGTGGTACTTTTTCGTAAATTATCATAGTTCTCATCATGATTTTAGGAAGTATCTTGTAGCCTCTTATATTCTCCTGAAATACCTAATGCTTAGAAAGCTAAAAGTACTATGTGGTCTTGAATGCTAGGACCAATCAAGGTTTGTACCTTTAACCTTTTTACCATCTACATAGTCTTCCTTTCTTATTTAATTAAACCATCCTACAGATCTGAATACAAACCTATTGAGACTTCAAATATTCATTAAATATCTTCAATTATGTCACAGATTATTTTTGAAGAGCCAACTAACTTGGTTAGAGTGTACAATTAACCTACCTCTGTTTGAGTGTTTGCGTGAGATACACTACACAGATGAAAGGGTTTGATACCAGGACTTTTCATTCACAGTAAGACAGTTTGTGAGAAGGCAAAGATAACTGATTGCAGTTGCTGTTACTAAAGATCTTAGCTTTGCCCCACAAAACCTCCTAAGGGAGCCTCAGTCACTACAGCATTTCTAACATGTCCTTTAGTTTTTACATAGCAAGCACATAGCTCTGGGCTTAAGTTCCAGCAACACATCCAAACTGAAATACAACCCAAAAGGAAGAAGACATAGAAAGCAGTATATGTGGTCAGTACAGAGTATTTTTAATTTGGAGTAATAGAGATTAGGAAGGGCTTGTAAGCAAGATGTTACTGAGCAAAGCTTTGCCTTTGTATATGGAAACATACCATGATGCACCTAAGTACTTTCAGGTGTTTTGTCTTGGTTTCCACAGCAACCTCTCTGCCAACCGGAAAATACTCATCCAATTTTAACATATAAAAAAAATAGCTTTATAGCTTTGTGATAAGCTGTTACTTTTATTACTTTGTGTGCAAGGTATCTTGATACCTTGAAGTCAGTTTGTTAAGTATTTGGATATCAATTGTAATGTGTAATGCTTGGTTTGCAAATGGCGGGTAATTTTAACCCAGAAAATCCACTCTTCTATGATGGCAGGTAGAGGGGTGGCTTATTACTGAGGTTATATTTAATTTCATAACATTGGAAAATATTCCACTTAAGGTATGATAGAATAGACTGAACCACTAGGAGAACATATCTGTAGAAGTATCAAACTGTCCCAAGCCCCCAGAGCATTCCTGTGGTCTGAGCAGGCTGTTTGATTTATAACATTCACAAAACTGGTCAGTGATAGTTCTTTGAGTGAGTAAAAAGCTAAATTGTCTAGCCTTGATAATTCCTTGTGTTCTTTTAGGGAGAATGTTAACATGGTTTTCATGAATTCTGATAATACTTACCATAGTAGTTGATATGTTGAAAGTACTTTACTATAACCTATGCTAAGGTTTTTAGTCTAAAAAATGAACTAAAATATATGTACCTCTGCTAATGTGGAATGTTGGATATCTTAAAGCATATGTATGTCATGTGCCTATTTGCTCACTGAATGATTTAGTAGACTTGGCCCACAACAATTATTAGGTGCTCAACACTGTGCTCAGTAGTGTGTATCATGCAACCCCTATTCTGTGGGATCATGTAATTTATTGATAGGTGGGAGGGAGGGAGGGAGGTAGGGAGGAAGGGAGGGAGGGAGGGAGGGAGGATATCAGCACACATAAGAGACCAATTTGTGAGATTCCTTTATTTTCTGTGCTACTAAGAATTTTTGAAGAATCTTCAAAAAGCTACACTAATGTTCTAATTAATTTATCTGTTTTTAAGCCTTAATTGGATAATCATTACAGATCCTTTTGTGCAAATGCGGTGTATTTTTCTAATGAACTGCAGGCTTTTTGGGCAACTACTTAAAATTTTCCAAAACTTTCTTCAGTTCTCTGACGTCATTAATTTCCTTATTCTTGTTAATGATTGTTTTTTCTTGTTGTCAAATAAACTGAAGATGTGCTGGTCTTTATGGTCCTGCCGTTATGCCTAGAGTCCTCACGTTTATCTTTGGCATCTTTTCTTCTTTTACTTCTGATCAGCTCGAGATTTTAACCTTCTGGGTTCCTTCATTTGTCACAGGTTGACTGTTAGTTACTGTATCAGTAACAGAGCAAATATAACCAAGCTTCAAGTTCAGGAAAATTGTCTGTAAGAGAATAAAGCAGAAAGTCATAGACAAAGATACCTGATGTCCTCCTCTGGACTCCTGTGCACACCTGGGCAGGCACAGAGGCATTTACACACACATAAGATACATATGCAAGGTAAGCCATCAAAGAAAACAGAAATGTAGTCAGAGAAATTAAAGAAATAAGATAATGTTATACAGCAATTCTCAACCTGTGGGTCAAAACCCTGCATATCAGATATTAACATTATGATTCATAACAGTAACAAAATTACAATTATGAAGTAGAATGAAATAATTTTATGGTTGGTGGACACCACAACATGAGGAACTGTGTTAAAGTGTCACAGTATTAGGAAGGTTGAGAACCACTGATTTAAAGATAGGACTGTCAGCTACATCAGCAGTGTTCCAGGCGATATAATAAGTTCAAAGGAATATCAAGTTTACAGGACCTGTGTGTGAAAACTCAGGGTAATTGACTGAGCTGCTCACCTGATGGAACTCGTTTATAATTTATACAACTACACTCACTACAGGAGGAGGCAACATTAAAATAACTTACATATGGTAGTGCATTCATAAGACTGTCATTTAAAAAGGAAGATCTGTATATAACAAATATTACCACTCCGCCCCTAGAGACCAGAAGTTACAGTCATTTTCTAAGCCTGCCACAACTAAGCACTACAAAGTGGATGGTTTAGAACAGCCTAGATATATTCTCAGACAGGCCATGAGGCTATAGATCTTATGTGAAGGTGACAATGGTTTGATTCTTTTCAGAAGACCCTGAGAGGAAGGGTGTTCAAGTCTTCCCAACTCTAAAGATCATTGAAAATCTTTAGTATACCTTGGTTTATAAGTTTATTTTTCCAATGTCAACTTCCATCATCCCTTGAATTCTTCCTGTATATTTTGGTGTCTATATTTCCTGATTTTCTTGGGATTAAGGCATAAATCTATCCAGACTAAACTCACCTTAATTTGTCTCCATGGTGAAACTGGTTCTAAACAACCACACTGGCAGGCATCGGGGGCTTTTGACAGAGTGGTTCATACCATGATGATGCCATGGACATAAACTGTGCCGTATGAAATGAGGAGAATGAGACTGGGGAGAAATTTAGTCTGGTCAATGAGGTTAGGGACTATATGTCAATCACTGTTCACAAGCATCTGCTCTTACAAGAAAGCCTGTTAAGAGTTCAAGAAAATATCTTTTTAGATAGGGAAGAATAGCCAATCCCAGATGAGGAGATAAAGGAAGACCAGGCAATCTCCTACGAGGACAGATACAGGTTTAGAAAACAGGGTGCACATGCTCCTTTGAGTCAGAGAAAACAGCAGACGTGAAAGAGATATGTCAAAAGTTTCTGTGAATCTCACGAAATAAGTACTGTGGGGGCGGGGCGGGGGCAGTCTTCAGCTGTAAGACCCTGTAAGGCATTCTGAGCTCTGCAGAGAGTTTTCAAAGGGCCACTTTTTCCATTCCAAAACTTTGTCTTTTGAATCTAGGGGAAAAAAAATCCAAAGAATAAGCAAATTGGTTTTGACTTTTAATTACAAAGATCCACCGTTACCAAAAGGATTCATTCATCTCACAAATAAACATAAAAGGCACATCATTGGTTATTTTAAACAGTTTCTTTTTTTCTAAATGTAAAGAGATGTCAAACGGTCTGTTATCAGTACTGAGCAGACACCCGAGTCGCATTTCTTTTCTGTTCTTTCTTTTTAACTGGCTTGTGTGTACATTCAAATATTAAGTTGCCCTCAAGGGTAGATGTGTTCTGAGACAGGCCAGCCAGAGTTCAGGGCCAACTCACTGTTGCTCCTTCAATAAAACCATACACGGGATGTGCAGAATATCAATAGTGCTCTCTATAAAGCAGTAAACACGCTCAGTGGCAGATCCTAAGTAAGCTGTGACAGAACCAGGCTGTTTAATAATATCAAATCGTTTGGAGAAGCCCTCAAGGGATGTCCCAGGAAAATCACAGAAAACGATGTTGAAGCAAGTTATTGAATGGTGCTCAGCTACCGCAAGGCTCCGTGCTTTACACCCACAAGGAAAGCATGGACACATTGTGATCATATGACATTTTTAAGTATTTCATCTTATTCTGAGCTTCCCAAGCACAGTATCAATCTATGCTGCCAAGACTTCAGCTCCAGCCCCCGCCTCTCACCAACACCTCCCCCTCCGGGTAGGCAGACAACTGCTGAGAGCCTGAACTGTGATCCACTCACTGGCTTCTCTATTTATACAGTGAGGAAGACACTCTGTATTGGAACAGGTCAATTAAAGATATTAGTAAACTTCGAGTGTTGCTTCCCAGTACCTGTGTCTTCTATGCTGACATGTGTGATAAAGTAAATTCAGGAATACATTAAAAAAAAAAAAAAACTCTGGAGTGAAGCCAGCTTTACATAATAAATGGAATCCTAAAATTCTAAGGACACATCCACATTTGCCAAAAAATAGTTTTAACTACTTAGGGGATTAGCCGTTTGAGTTTGGCATTTCTTTATTCTTTATGGGAGCCCAGAAATATGTTAATTTTACCTACTTTTGTGATTTGATTAAGTAGGGTTTTCTGTATTAGCTTTCTGTGAAGCCAGCTAATATGAATATTTAGTTTTCATTTTAATGACCAAGGTGCCCCCAGTGGGTGGTATAAAGGTGAGCAATACCAAGTCTTTTCACTGAATGGATTTTGTAATTGATTCCTTTCATGTTCTAGAGTTATGTCCTTATCATGAAGGCTTTTTTAAAAACCAGTAGCCAATGAGAGCTTTTATTTCCTAAAACCAGTGATTTTTGGCATTGTTGACTGAAATATATACAATTCTATTATACTGCCTTGGTCGATGTAGTTCATCATACTGCAGAAACATACTGTCCTAGGGATGTTGCTTCTGTGCCAGGTTCAGGAAAGCTGGGTTTTATTGGTGCTATCATTCAGTATGTCTGGAATCCAGAGGGAGACTTGGGGTCAAAGGTGAATTCTCTTTTATGAATTCCCCTTCAAGCTAAGATGAAGCTGAAATGTTGATCCTTTGTTGATCATTTTCAAGACCCTTTAAAAAGCCACACTTCTCTCAACACCGCTGCCACATCATACCCCTCCGGTCAAAAGTATTTGAAGTGTCTGATTTTCTCAGCAGCTGAAGGGGCTCAATGAAAGCAGGGGATTGTATTTACCCAGTATCTATTATGTGTCAATCTCTGTAGGATATAGAGTGTCTATCCATTTATTTCAGATGAAAACATTTGAGAAAGGCATTTCCACAGTTGTTAGATAAAGAAGTTGGGATAATATGCTGCCTCTGCTGCTGCCTTTTCCCAGCTTACAAATGGTATAAACCCTGAGCAGACTGGTGGTAGGAAGCTGATTGGAGTTCTCCTAAAACAGGTTTGCCTCACATACTCACTGGTTCCACTGACTGCTCAGTGTTCTACCCCTCACTAATTCACAGTCACCAATCTTCCCTTTAGAGGGAGGTTATTTTTGTTTTTTTGTTTTGTTTTGGTTTTTGGTTTTTGTTTTTAAGATACCTGTGTCTCTCTTTCTCCTTTCACAATCATTTGTTCTTTCACTCACTGAGAATATACTTACATTGAAACTTCCCTGTCCAACTTTTCTCTGCTTACACAATATAAAACAAAAATCCATGTCATTGTAGAGCTTGAATTTTCACCATATATCTATATATAGATATAGATAGATAGATAGATAGATAGATAGATAGATAGATAGATAGATATGAATATCTGTTAATCTCATCTCATCTTTTTGGAGGCCATGTTAGGAAAATCTCATGTGCTCAAGAATTCCAGATCAGTCTTGACTACAGACAGAACCTATATCACAAATGGCAAAGGTGACTTATTACAAGGTAATAAATGCTACAAGAAAACAGAAAGTAGAGGATGGTAAGGGGGTATATATGTTCATTCCTTTCCCTATTACTGTGATAAAGCTCCCTAACAAAAGCACCTAAGGGGAGAAAGGCTTATCCACCTCAAGATTCCGGGTTGCAGTCCATCATTGCAGGCAAATCAAGGTGGTAGAAACTTGAAGTAGCTGGTTGCATTATATTTTATTCAAGAGCAGAAAACAATGAATTAATGCTGTGCTTAACTCACCTTCTTTCCTTACATAGAATCAGGCTCCAATCCCAAAGAATACTGCTCACCTTTAGACTGGGCCTTTCTACATCAATTAACATAATCAAGACATTGCCCCACAGATATAGCCAAAGGCAAAACTGATCCAGACAGTGTCCTATTTTAACTCTCTTTCAAGGTGATTCTAGATTGTATCAACATGATAATCAACTCTAACCAATGGATTGTACAGTTAAGAACATTATTTAATAGAAAAATCAGATTTGGGCTTATAGAGAAATTTATATTTAAATAATGCCTTAAAGGAATACTCTACCCAGTTTATTTCTATTGTAGCCATGTTAAATAGAACAGGATAACTGTCTTGGTCAAAATAGACAGAAATTGGCTAAAAAAAATTACATAGAATAAATGTGCATGGTCATTTATGCTCATAATTCTAGCACTTGGAAAGTAGAGAGTGAAAGGCCAGGAACCCGTCCAGCATTGGCATCATAAAGAGTTTGAGGCTGTCCTGTGCTACATATAACACAAATTTCTTGTCTCAAATTAAGAAACCTATAGAATTTATTTAGGAGATGTTGGTTGTATGAATGAATGTGTGGATGGATGGGTGCATGGATGGATGAGAGTACATTGAATCTTAAAATAGATATGGATTTTTAAGTGTAATAAACTGGTTTTCTTTACATAGGCAGAGTTTCACACTATATACCATACTGAACTGAATAACCAGAATATGTCTGACATGATTTGCATACCTATGTCCTCACTTCCCAGGAGGCTGAGGCAGGAAGATGATGAATTTAAGGACAGCCTGTACAAAACAGTAAAACCCTGTCTGGAAGTGCCAAAATCATAAAAGGAATACTACCTGAAAATATTTGAAAATTATTCAGTGAGGGTTGGGTTAAAATGTATTCATATATCATTAAAATGTGAGAAATGTTTCACTGGGAACCGTCAGAAACATTCTCTGGCTCTCAGAGGTATGTGCTCTACAAGCATCTGACTTCACCTTGAATAGGTCATTAAATAAAAAGAAGTACATAAACCTAATCTCAAAAAAAAAAAAAAAAAAAAAAGGAGGAGGAGGGTGAGGAAACAGTTTTCAGCTGATGTATTTACGTCCACAGTGTTCATGCATGATTTCACGGTCTTTGTAGAGTCTTCAACTTCAAATGTCAACTCTATAGTTATTCGTTTTGTGGGACTTAATCTTTTTTATGGTGGTAACGTGTTCCATAGCTCCTAGGAACCAAGATTGTCTTTGGCATTTATTGCTGGTCTAGTGGATGTAAATCAGAGCTCTTAGATACGTGTTTAACCTTTTCCTTTTCTGCATTTGGAATGACCTCTGTTATGCTACAACTGCGGTAGATTTCATGTGAAAATGAGAGTGTTGAAGGTATATTTTTAAAATATTCTTATACTCAGAAAACCAGTGAATTTACAGTTTTGGACAACCTGAGATAACTATGTGTTTTAAAGTTGATAGGAAAAGCTAGCTTATAGACATTTTATTTATTCTTTGGCCATTGTTTTAAGTCCTAGGAAGAGAAATGTATTCGTGGTTCAATCGGGGGCGGGTGGTAAAGCATCAATAAAGAGTAATTATTCACCTCAGTAGAAAATTAGATAACACTTTTTCAATTGCCCTGTCAATTTGGGACCAGTTTCCATTATTTTAACAACTATTATAGTTTATTTAACAATACCATTGCATTTTTAATATAATTCCATGGTGTAACTTTATAATTCACTAAGTTGTCATTTTGCCCTTGTTTATATTGTCTTCAGAGAATATATTTAATTTATTTTATATTAGTAATCAAAAGCATAATGAAATATAGTTTATGGTTATAAAAGTATTTTTCATTATCATATAAAGCATCAAAAATATTATGACAGCTTTATCATTTAGTTAATGTGTTTGTGTGTCTGTGTCTGTATGAGTATGTTTAAGTCAAGAAACACAAACCTCTGTCTTTAATTCCAATGGGCTTCAATTATTCTTTTTCTGAAATTTTTAGTAACTTGAATGTTATTTTTATATATACTATAAGCATCTTACTGAATATATCGTCAATCATATTCACAAAGGGACTATCAATCATTTCCTTACAATTACTTTATAGTCAGTAGTCATTTTGCTCTTGCTGTATCTTCCCATAGTTAAGTAAAAATAAGTGTTTTTGCAAACCAGAGTAAAACTCATTGCTTAAAATGTGAGAGTCCAGGTTTAAAATGATCTTATATTTTTGCCATTCATTATAAAAGGAGAAGCGAAGGTGTCTTATTTAATATTCTTGAGACTCTTGACATAAATATACATCTCTAACCTTGAAGGGGATAAAAGCTGTATCCTTGTTCCACCAGCTAGTCATCATAAACTCATTAGCTGGAAATAGTAATGGTTGGTGCCCAGTCAAAACTAAAATTCACATATGATTGCCAAAAAAAAAAAAATCTTAGCTTCTTTAGCAAAAATCAGTAAGCCCTTTAAATATTTAAAGAGCAACATTGATTTCAGTAGAATCCTTGCTGCCATTTATTAAGAAAATAACATACTAATTACTTGTCAGTTGTTTATATATAGCTAATCATATTTGGTTTTTGTTTTCTGTTCCTCTCCTTCAGGTTTAGGCTTCAGTATTGCTGGAGGGGTGGGGAACCAGCACATTCCTGGAGACAACAGCATCTATGTAACAAAAATTATAGATGGTGGAGCTGCACAGAAAGATGGAAGGTTGCAAGTAGGAGACAGACTGCTAATGGTAAGTGTGACTCAAGCAAAACTGTGTACACATGTATAAGCCTCTTCTTTCTCCCTGTGTGACTTGGACTGTCTTAACTTGGGAAGCTGTAACAAAATACCCTAGAATAGATGACTTAAACAAAAGAACTTTATTTTCTCACAATTCCAAAAACTATTACTTCATTTTTACTAGGGCACTCCTCCAGGTTTGCAAATGACCACATCTGAGTACTTCTCACATGCCCATTCAATGTGCTGAGTGAGAAATAGATGCTTTTTTTTTTCTTTTTGGTTTTTTGTTGTGGGTTTTTTTTTATAGAATAGAGTTTATTCATGGAATGGGGAGGTAAGTTAAGAGTGTAGTAGAGGCAGAGAAAGGCAGAGAGAGTAGAGGCCAGCCATGAGCATGTGTAGAGAGAGGAGGAAAGGGAATGGGGAGAAAGGGGGAAAAGGAAACAGCGAGAGGATTCTTCTTCTTCTTCTTCTTCTTCTTCTTCTTCTTCTTCTTCTTCTTCTTCTTCTTCTTCTTCTTCTTCTTCTTCTTCTTCTTGGCTAGCAATCTTATTAGATTATGACCTTTCCTTTAATTCATTTAACTTTCATTATATACCTGTGCAGCAATAGACATAAGCAAGCAGCTGGACTGCCAAAAGGAAAGGAAGCCTCAGACAAAAGCCCTAGTGACAGGCAACCATGCTTAGATATTTTGGCCAGTATCTAAAATAAAAGAGAGCTAAAGATGAAAAAGAAAAGCAGGCAGACTTAGCAGTGCAGCATGATGGAAGCTCTGTGAGCTGTTCCATCCTGGAAAGGGCTTTGGGGAAGGAAAAGTACATTATCTCATTAAGGAGATAATTATTCCTCCCATCTCTTTAGCATACTCTCAGATGAATCTGTTTTCATGAGCAATAGTCTTCTGGAAACCCAGAGGTGGAGTCAAAAAACCCATTATGCGGTAAGAGTTTATCCAGAGCTCCAAAGGCTCCCAAGCCTAATGTCTGTCTAACTAAGATGAGTTATATCTCCAAGGAGTCACTATCTCCTCTTCCTTTATAAAAAGTGTTATCAGAATAGTGGTATGCACAAATCACCAGAAAGATCATTTCACGATGTATGCAAACTTGGGAGATAAAGCATCAGTTTTCTGTTGGTTATTCTTACATTCCTAGGCTCTAGGGAGTTTCTGTTTAATCCCTGTGGTCTAACTTCTGATTGTGAATAGCCTTTGTGCTGAATTCATCTCTATATATGGTATATATTAAGTTTCATAAACTCCTTATACTTCTTTATAAAGTAATATTTCTTTCCCGTGGCAGAATAATTTCAAAACAAAGGAAAACAGATGTAGAGAAATTTCCTAACTTAGCCATAATTAAAGATGAAGGGAACTGGCCTTGCAGATGATTAAACCTGGCTGTCCATCCATGTTCATCACGTCAAATAATACTTACAATAGCATATAATATTTTCCTTGCGCTGGATGGCATTCATTTCATCAATCTGTCAGTTGATTCTGTCTCTCTTCCCTTTGATTACAATTTAGTTAGTAGTTTAATGAGTACCTCATCCAACTACCATTTGATGAAGAGTAGCTAGTCTTTAGAAAGGACCTCTTCTGTTGAGAAAACATCCAGTCAAGTTGTACAAGCTAAAATAAGAAAGAAAGAAAGGAAAAAAGGAAGAAAGGAAGGAAGGGAGGGAGGGAGGGAGGGAGGGAGGAAGGGAGGGAGAGACAGAGGGAGAGATGGAGGAGGAAATGGAGGGAGGGATAGAAAAGAAGGGAGGGAGGGAGGGAGGGAGGGAGGGAGGGAGGGAGGGAGGGAGGGAGGGAGGAGACAGAGGAAAAAATACCAATAAGACCTTCGGTCAAACTTGCTACTCAGGGCTTCTAGTTCTTGACCACCTAAAGTCACCACTGTTTTCATTCTCAAGAGGCTATGAAACTTTTGTTTCTTTGTATTCTTTGGATATTGATCTTGTGATGTTGCATTTTCAAATGAGAAAAATTATATTAGGTACTTAAAATATAAATAACTTTTGCTTACCATATAAACTTAATTACTTAAAATATTGACATTAGAATAAAGTGTGAAACCATCTTCTACATTGAAAATAAAGAGGAAACTTTCAAGAAATGGCTACCTTAGGACAGGTTTCACCTTTTACATACTTAGAGCTCAAATGTAACTTTCCTCAAATTCCTTTGTCTGATGTCATTGTGAAGTCATGCTAGATCTGCCTGTTGAATTCTTGAAGCTGGACCTAAATCTGTAGACGGATTTCTAAAGTCTAAGAATAAAAAGGCCCCTATATCCATATAATTCTACCAATGATTTTTTTCAGATGCTGTGGTTTCTTTCCATGATAATTTTTACATCCATTGTAAATATAATAATTTCAAAAATAGCTATGACGTAATTCTTCCCTGTTTTAAGTGTTAAGGGATGAATGTATTTTTTTTAAATGAACCTTCCACAATAATAGTTCTCTTCTGTCCTATATAAGGAAAACCATAATTAGTACTTCCAAGGCAACTGGCAAGTAGAATCTGGGAATGAAAGAAAATTATTCACTTTAAAATGTTCTGAAAAAAAATTGACCCTGGGAGAGAAACACAAACAAAAAATAATTAGTGATGCTACCCTGAACACCAATTACCTTACTTCAGCCCCCAAGATATGTTACTGCTCCCCTACCATTCTGTTTAACCCCTACTTTATAATGTCTTTTATCATACTGTTCACTCTTCTCTCCCCAAAGGAAGTGCGCATGATTTAGACTCTGTGACTTACCAGCTGCAGCATTCTAAATATGCCATTCTTTCTGAAGCTGTTTACCCCACTTCCTTCTTTTGGCCCTTAGGAAAATGTCCCCAATATATTATCCATCAGAGTACTTTAAGTACACTGGCACAAAAAGGAAACTCCATATTGGGCTACTGCTCAATAAAAGAGCTTGCATAGCAAAATCCTGAGAATGGCAACAAATAAAAATTAGTTTATATTGAACACCCATTAGTTTTCTTAGATTTTTGTGGCTACAAAGTTCTAAGTCCACAGTTCTGAAAGTCTCCAATCACCTAGTAAATGATACTGCAGCCTTGAGAGAGCAGCATGGTCATAATATTATCCTTCTTGGCTTCACAAGTATGATAACTTCATGTTGAGCATCTCCTGATTCATACTGTAGAGAGTACATAGTTTCTTGTAAGAAAGTTCTTATGTGGAGACAGATTGAATCAGTCAGCTTGGAAGACTGGATTGTACAGAGGCTAGAAGCTTCTAAGTCTAGGCCTAAGGATAGCTGGAACAAAGAAAGAAACGCTCTGGGCTCACCCCCAAGGTATTCTCACAGCTTGGGTATGGCTCTCATCTCATCCCTCCATGTGAGGAAATAAAAGCAACATTTACATAGCTCCTCTAAAAAAGAAAAAAGAGGAAAAAAGAAAGTTCTTATGTTTCAGAATTTAAATCTTAAATGTCATCTTTGTTTGGAACCTCACAATCTCACAGAACATCAACTGTGTGAAGTGATATTTCATTTCTGATGGGACCCTTTAAGAGTGAAGAATGTTATACTTCCCCACAGATACATTCTAGATACTAACCACCATCACATATATTTTTTCTCATTTCATTGAGAATTATTTTCTATACTTTTCTCCCTTTATATCCCTGCCCTTAGAAATGGCAATGATCAATCCCCTTTTCATATATATGTACAAGTTTATACTGCCATATCTTCATTGCCCAATCTTCAGACCTTTCATAAAGTTTACTTTTTAAAGTTAGTTTCCTTATTTACATTTCACTTGTTATCCCCTTTCCTAATTTTTTTTCTTTTTCTGAAAACCCCCTATCCCCTCCCCACTACCCCTGCTCACCAACCCACCCACTTCTGCTTCCTGGTCCTGGCATTTCCCTACACAGAGGCATGGAGCTTTCACAGGACCAAGGGCCTCTCCTCCCACTGATGACCAACAAGGCCATCCTCTACTATATATGGAGTGGAAGGCTTGAGTCACTCCATATGTAGTTTTTGGTTGGTGGTTTAGTCCCTGGGAGCTCTGGCGCTACTGGTTGGTTCATATTGTTGTTCCTCCTTTGAGGCTGGAAAGCCCTTCAATTCCTTGGGTTCTTTCTCTAAGTCCTCCATTGGAGACCCTGGGCTATGTTTGCTTTTTCTATCCTAGTATTTACCATAAGACAGGTGGTTGATCATTGGGGAACAGTCACTGCAAACTGAGAATTTTTTTTTAGATAAGGAAGTAGCAAAAGGTTAAATTTGACACTTGTGTATCTTTCATCATGAAATCTATGAGCAAGAAAAACCTGTCTGTCATGTTAAGAAGAGATCTGGTAGTCTTAACTAGTAAATGAGTTGACTAATGAGTTAACACAGTGGTGGATTACCTTGGGGTAAGGAGTTATTTGCTTGTTCTTTAGCTGTCAAGCTACAATTAGCTTATCCATCAATGTAATCAGAGACATGAGAAGCATAAATTATAATCTAGATGTCATATATTAATTAAAATGACAGAAGTTAGTCTATATTCCATTACTTAAACAGTTCTCCCAAGTCTCCATTGCAACACTGGCAGAGACAGTCCGGCCATCAGGCCCAGAAGATGAGAGGTTTTTGTCTGTGGAGGAGGAACTTGGGAGAGATGACTTCACCTACTCCTACCGAATATGAGACATTCAACTCTCCAGGTGTACTCTGTCTGTCCACAGTTTAGACAGAGCTCTGACAGTGTACAAGGCATAGAGTCAGTGTTGTACAGTAGTTGGTGTGTCACAATATTGTAGAGTCCTTTGTTGGTGTGCCCATATCTTTTTGGAGACCTTCTGGGGAAGGGGAGGTGGGTCACTGTTAGCATGTAGGAGTCTCTGTCATAGCAAGTTTAAACATTTAATGCCATATTCACCAGATCTCTAACAGGATTGAGAGCTAACATCTAATAAGCATATATGAGTTAGACAATCTAGTCTTTTTCTGGCTAGGTAGATGCTGGGTAGAACATAAATTGCCAACATTTGTTATCACACATTTAATTTTTTATTAAAAATTTTCACTAAAAACATCTTTGTGTTCCTTACTATCTTATTTTCTACATTTAAAGACCTAGGCAATTTTATACCACCTGAGATTAGCCCAAATTATGCTGTAAGGAAGAATTATACTGTCTACTTTGCCACAAGGTCATAGTGTCTGAAATGAGGTTATATAGCCAACTAATTTTCTATTTCATGGTCACCCAAGTATTTGGTATATATTGTATAATTCCATGCAGTATTCTTAATGTCCTTTGCTTCATGGCATTGAAATTTTTTTGTCTGTTTAATTGCCAAAGATAGCAGATGTTTGTGGATTATACAGGAAACTTACTGTTGAAATCTGAGTGAATAGATTATTACTTGATCTTGAATATCTTGAGACAGATGGTCAAAAGTTGGCAACATTAAAGTTTTGGGTTTTTTAATCTTTCATATACTTCCATACAGTGTTTCTTCTTAAACCTTACCAAGATGCTTCTCAGAGCCAAATATATTATA
The DNA here is from genome assembly GCF_000001635.26 of Mus musculus. NCBI lineage: Eukaryota > Metazoa > Chordata > Mammalia > Rodentia > Muridae > Mus > Mus musculus. Next base: position 91,945,672 of record NC_000073.6, read on the forward strand.
AAAATGTAGACTTTTTTTTTACCATCTCTGCATAAAATACCTGAGACTTGAAATCTAGTATCATTTGTCATTTTTACATCAGTAACATTAGTTTTTGGTTGTCAAGCTACTTGTCACGTTATAATTTAAGATTTAAAAACCTTACACTTTCCCCTCTATAACCTCTACTTGACATTTAAAGAAAAAATGTCAGTAAGAGAATTTATATACTTTTGCAGAGAATGAATTTATCTCTTCTTTCCTTAAAAGGGAAGTAGTACAGGAAGGAAAGGATGATAAATGAATGCATTGAAGTCAAGTGGAAAAACACTGGACTTGGACTTTGAGGAAGTATGCATTAGTCATGGGCAGACACTAATCTACCAAGTCACTGTAGGCAAGCTGAGGGCATCTTCGTTCACATATTCTGATTTTTTGTTATCATAGTATCATTACTATGTGCCTTAGATTACCATTTCCCATTACGTGTTCTTAAATATTAGTACGTTTACTATGTTATTTTAAAGGAACCTAAAACCATAAAAGATTGGGAAATTCTGAAATGTGTATGTGATTCTATTGAGGCTCCTGAATAAACATATAAAGAGCATATTAAAACAGAATAAATGAGCATATATAAATGATATTAGCAACATGTGGAAATCAACATATAAAAAGCATTACAAGGATCTTCAAAGTAATCAACTAAGGAAATATTTTTACTAAATCTATACATTTCAACCTTATTTTTCATGGAATACTTTCACACTCACAGCTAGAATTCAGTGGAGCATACTCTGAGATGTATATAAGGTTTTTTGTTTTACTTCTAAGCTACAGAGATGGTAAAGACATCAAATAGGTTTAGGGATTAGGAAAACCCACACTTTTTCTAAATGAATATTGGTTGTAAGGACATACATTGGTTAACTTTGGGGTAGCTTTATAAAACTGCCTGATTTTATTTAAGTATCAGTAACAATTGGCGTTATACTGAAGACAAAGCAAATATGTGGAAATGATCTGAGTGAGAAGTAGGACATTCACTGATGGTGGCAAGCCACCTTAGATGAGCACATGAGCTCTAGTCCTTCCATCAATGATCACTTCCATGCTTCCACAGGTCAAACTGTGCATAGAGAAGCATGCAATGCTCACACTTGCCCTCAGGAGATAGTCAGGGTACTTGCCACACTATTCTCAACTCGAGTCAGAAAATTCCCAAAACTGTATAACTAGTCAATTGTAAAACTGGATGCAGGCCTACAAAATGGTTCCCTGAAGCTCTGTTCCATTCATCCATCTATTCAATGACTCCAGTTCTCAGGCCCATTCGTACACCAGAATCTCATGGTTAGTTTCTGAGCATAATGAACACCCAGTCCTCAATCAATCCCAAATAAATAAAAACCTCTGACACAGGGGTTATAGTCATGTGGGTTTGTTTTCCAAATGATTCTGTCATGGGATCTAGGACAAAACCGATCCGACCTGACCTAACCCTACCTGAACCCTCTCCCCACTGTCACTGCTCTCCTAAGGGTAGAGTTATCATTGTGTAGTCACCTACGGCATTTGTGGAAGGCATTTGGAGTAGTTCCTATTCCCAGACTCCCTGCGAGTTTATATCAAATGCAATAACTTTTAAGTCAACACAGCTCCATTGATTTGGTTTAAGGATTAAATTTTCCTTTTGATTTATTTTGTTTGGTTGGTTGGTTTTTGGTTTTTGGTTTTTGGTTTTTTTCAAGACAGGGTTTCTCTGTGCTGCCCAAGTGCTGGGATTAAAGACGTATGCCGACATAGGGAAGCAGACTACCCGGGCCTGACCTGGGGCACAAGCCCCTTCTGCTCCACTCGAGCCCCGGGCTACCTTGCCAGTGGGGTCGCCTGACACCCGCAAGGGCCCACACAGGATTCCACAAGGGATCCTAAGACCTCTAGTGAGTGGAACACAACTTCTGCCAGGAGTCCAGTTTGAACACCAGATATCTGGGTACCTTCCCTGCAAGAAGAGAGCTTTCCTGCAGAGAATACTCTGCCTACTGAAACTAAGGAGAGTGCTACCCTCCCAGGTCTGCTTATAGAGGCTAACAGAGTCACCTGAAGAACAAGCTCTTAACAGAGACAACTATAACAGATAGCTTCAGAGATTACCAGATGGCGAAAGGCAAACGTAAGAATCCTACTAACAGAAATCAAGACCACTCACCATCATCAGAATGCAGCACTCCCACCCCACCTAGTCCTGGGCACCCCAACACAACTGAAAATCTAGACCCAGATTTAAAAACATTTTTCATGATGATGCTAGAGGACATCAAGAAGGACTTTCATAAGTCACTTAAAGAATTACAGGAGAGCACTGCTAAAGAGTTACAGGCCCTTAAAGAAAAGCAGGAAAACACAGCCAAACAGGTAGAAATCATTAAAGAAAAACAGGAAAACACATCCAAACAGGTGATGGAAATGAACAAAACCATACTAGAACTAAAAGGGTAAGTACAAACAATAAAGAAAACCCAAAGCGAGGCAACGCTGGAGATAGAAACCCTAGGAAAGAGATCTGGAACCATAGATGCGAGCATCAGCAACAGAATACAAGAAATGGAAGAGAGAATCTCAGGTGCAGAAGATTCCATAGAGAACATCGACACAACAGTCAAAGAAAATACAAAATGCAAAAGGATCCTAACTCAAAACATCCAGGAAATCCAGGACACAATGAGAAGACCAAACCTACGGATAATAGGAATTGATGAGAATGAAGATTTTCAACTTAAAGGGCCAGCTAATATCTTCAACAAAATAATAGAAGAAAACTTCCCAAACATAAAGAAAGAGATGCCCATGATCATACAAGAAGCCTACAGAACTCCAAATAGACTGGTCCAGAAAAGAAATTCCTCCCGACACATAATAATTAGAACAACAAATGCACTAAATTAAGATAGAATATTAAAAGCAGTAAGGGAGAAAGGTCAAGTAACATATAAAGGAAGGCCTATCAGAATTACACCAGACTTTTCACCAGAGACTATGAAAGCCAGAAGAGCCTGGACAGATGTTATACAGACACTAAGAGAACACAAATGCCAGCCCAGGCTAATATACCCTGCCAAACTCTCAATTACCATAGATGGAGAAACCAAAGTATTCCACAACAAATCCAAATTCACACAATATCTTTCCACGAATCCAGCCCTTCAAAGGATAATAACAGAAAAGAAGCAATACAAGGACGGAAATCACGCCCTAGAACAAGCAAGAAATTAATCCCTCAACAAACCAAAAAGAAGACAGCCACAAGAACAGAATGCCAACCCTAACAACAAAAATAAAAGGAAGCAACAATTACTTTTCCTTAATATCTCTTAATATCAATGGACTCAATTCCCCAATAAAAAGACATAGACTAACAGACTGGCTACACAAACAGGACCCAACATTCTGCTGCTTACAGGAAACCCATCTCAGGGAAAAAGACAGACACTACCTCAGAGTGAAAGGCTGGAAAACAATTTTCCAAGCAAATGGTCTGAAGAAACAAGCTGGAGTAGCCATTCTAATATCAGATAAAATCGACTTCCAACCCAAAGTTATCAAAAAAGACAAGGAGGGACACTTCATACTCATCAAAGGTAAAATCCTCCAAGAGGAACTCTCAATTCTGAATATCTACGCTCCAAATGCAAGGGCAGCCACATTCATTAAAGACACTTTAGTAAAGCTCAAAGCACACGTTGCACCTCACACAATAATAGTGGGAGACTTCAACACACACTTTCATCAATGGACAGATTGTGGAAACAGAAACTAAACAGGGACACATTAAAACTAACAGAAGTTATGAAACAAATGGACCTGACAGATATCTACAGAACATTTTATCCTAAAACAAAAGGATATACCTTCTTCTCAGTAACTCACGGGACCTTCTCCAAAATTGACCATATAATTGGTCACAAAACAGGCCTCAACAGATACAAAAATATTGAAATTGTCCCATGTATCCTATCAGACCACCATGGCCTAAGACTGATCTTCAATAACAACATAAATAATGGAAAGCCAACATTCACGTGGAAACTGAACAACACTCTTCTCAATGATACCTTGGTCAAGGAAGGAATAAAGAAAGAAATTAAAGACTTTTTAGAGTTTAATGAAAATGAAGCCACAACGTACCCAAACCTATGGGACACAATGAAAGCATTTCTAAGAGGGAAACTCATAGCTCTGAGTGCCTCCAAGAAGAAACGGGAGAGAGCACATACTAGCAGCTTGACAACACATCTAAAAGCTCTAGAAAAAAAGGAAGCAAATTCACCCAAGAGGAGTAGACGGCAGGAAATAATCAAACTCAGGGGTGAAATCAACCAAGTGGAAACAAGAAGAACTATTCAAAGAATTAACCAAACGAGGAGTTGGTTCTTTGAGAAAATCAACAAGATAGATAAACCCTTAGCTAGACTCACTAAAGGGCACAGGGACAAAATCCTAATTAACAAAATCAGAAATGAAAAGGGAGACATAACAACAGATCCTGAAGAAATCCAAAACACCATCAGATCCTTCTACAAAAGGCTATACTCAACAAAACTGGAAAACCTGGACGAAATGGACAAATTTCTGGACAGATACCAGGTACCAAAGTTGAATCAGGATCAAGTTGACCATCTAAACAGTCCCATATCACCTAAAGAAATAGAAGCAGTTATTAATAGTCTCCCAGCCAAAAAAAGCACAGGACCAGATGGGTTTAGTGCAGAGTTCTATCAGACCTTCAAAGAAGATCTAATTCCAGTTCTGCACAAACTATTTCACAAAATGGAAGTAGAAGGTACTCTACCCAACTCATTTTATGAAGCCACTATTACTCTGATACCTAAACCACAGAAAGATCCAACAAAGATAGAGAACTTCAGACCAATTTCTCTTATGAATATCGATGCAAAAATCCTCAATAAAATTCTCGCTAACCGAATCCAAGAACACATTAAAGCAATCATCCATCCTGACCAAGTAGGTTTTATTCCAGGAATGCAGGGATGGTTTAATATACGACAATCCATCAATGTAATCCATTATATAAACCAACTCAAAGACAAAAAACACATGATCATCTCATTAGATGCAGAAAAAGCATTTGACAAGATCCAACACCCATTCATGATAAAAGTTTTGGAAAGATCAGGAATTCAAGGCCCATACCTAAACATGATAAAAAGCAATCTACAGCAAACCAGTAGCCAACATCAATGTAAATGGAGAGAAGCTGGAAGCAATCCCACTAAAATCAGGGACTAGACAAGGCTGCCCACTTTCTCCCTACCTTTTCAACATAGTACTTGAAGTATTAGCCAGAGAAATTCGACAACAAAAGGAGATCAAGGGGATACAAATTGGAAAAGAGGAAGTCAAAATATCACTTTTTGCAGATGATATGATAGTATATATAAGTGACCCTAAAAACTCTACCAGAGAACTCCTAAACCTGATAAACAGCTTCGGTGAAGTAGCTGGATATAAAATAAACTCAAACAAGTCAATGGCCTTTCTCTATACAAAGAATAAACAGGCTGAGAAAGAAATTAGGGAAACAACACCCTTCTCAATAGTCACAAATAATATAAAATATCTTGGCGTGACTCTAACTAAGGAGGTGAAAGATCTGTATGATAAAAACTTCAAATCTTTGAAGAAAGAAATTAAAGAAGATCTCAGAAGATGGAAAGATCTCCCATGCTCATGGATTGGCAAGATCAACATTGTAAAAATGGCTATCTTGCCAAAAGCAATCTACAGATTCAATGCAATCCCCATCAAAATTCCAACTCAATTCTTCAACGAATTAGAAGGAGCAATTTGCAAATTCATCTGGAATAACAAAAAACCTAGGATAGCAAAAACTCTTCTCAATGATAAAAGAACCTCTGGTGGAATCACCATGCCGGACTTAAAACTGTACTACAGAGCAATTGTGATAAAAACTGCATGGTACTGGTATAGAGACAGACAAGTAGACCAATGGAATAGAATTGAAGACCCAGAAATGAACCCACACACCTATGGTCACTTGATCTTCGACAAGGGAGCTAAAACCATCCAGTGGAAGAAAGACAGCATTTTCAACAATTGGTGCTGGCACAACTGGTTGTTATCATGTAGAAGAATGTGAATCGATCCATACTTATCTCCTTGTACTATGGTCAAATCTAAGTGGATCAAGGAACTTCACATAAAACCAGAGACACTGAAACTTATAGAGGAGAAAGTGGGGGAAAGCCTTGAAGATTTGGGCACAGGGGAAAAATTCCTGAACAGAACAGCAATGGCTTGTGCTGTAAGATCGAGACTTGACAAATGGGACCTAATGAAATTCCAAAGTTTCTGCGAGGCAAAAGACACCGTCAATAAGACAAAAAGAGCACCAACAGATTGCGAAAGGATCTTTACCTATCCTAAATCAGATAGGGGACTAATATCCAACATATATAAAGAACTCAAGAAGGTGAACTTCAGAAAATCGAATAACCCCAATAAAAAATGGGGCTCAGAACTGAACAAAGAATTCTCACCTGAGGAATACCGAATGGCAGAGAAGCACCTGAAAAAATGTTCAACATCTTTAATCATCAGGGAAATGCAAATCAAAACAACCCTGAGATTCCACCTCACACCAGTCAGAATGGCTAAGATCAAAAATTCAGGTGACAGCAGATGCTGGCGTGGATGTGGAGAAAGAGGAACACTCCTCCATTGTTGGTGGGATTGCAGGTTTGTACAACCACTCTGGAAATCAGTCTGGCGGTTCCTCAGAAAATTGGACATAATACTATCGGAGGATCCAGCAATACCTCTCCTGGGCATATATCCAGAAGATGCCCCAACTGGTAAGAAGGACACATGCTCCACTATGTTCATAGCAGCCTTATTTATAATAGCCAGAAGCTGGAAAGAACCCAGATGCCCCTCAACAGAGGAATGGATACAGAAAATGTGGTACATCTACACAATGGAGTACTACTCAGCTATTAAAAAGAATGAATTTATGAAATTCCTAGCCAAATGGATGGACCTGGAGGGCATCATCCTGAGTGAGGTAACACATTCACAAAGGAACTCACACAATATGTACTCACTGATAAGTGGATATTAGCCCAAAACCTAGGATACCCAAGATATAAGATACAATTTCCTAAACACATGAAACTCAAGAAAAATGAAGACTGAAGTGTGGACACTATGCCCCTCCTTAGAAGTGGGAACAAAACACCCTTGGAAGGAGTTACAGAGACAAAGTTTGGAGCTGAGATGAAAGGATGGACCATGTAGAGACTGCCTTATCCAGGGATCCACCCCATAATCAGCATCCAAACGCTGACACCATTGTATACACTAGCAAGATTTTATCGAAAGGACCCAGATGTAGTTGTCTCTTGTGAGACTATGCCAGGGCCTAGCAAACACAGAACTGGATGCCCACAGTCAGCTAATGGATGGATCACAGGGCTCCCAATGGAGGAGCTAGAGAAAGTACCCAAGGAGCTAAAGGGATCTGCAACCCTATAGGTGGATCAACATTTTGAACTAACCAGTACCCCGGAGCTCTTGACTCTAGCTGCATATGTATCAAAAGATGGCCTAGTCGGCCATCACTGGAAAGAGAGGCCCATTGGACACGCAAACTTTATATGCCCCAGTACAGGGGAACGCCAGGGCCAAGAAGGGGGAGTGGGCGGGTAGGGGAGTGGGGGTGGGTGGGTATGGGGGACTTTTGGTATAGCATTGGAAATGTAAATGAGCTAAATACCTAATAAAAAATGGAAAAAAAACAAAACAAAAAAACAAAAAAAAAAAAACAACAAAAAAAAGAAATTCCTAGCCAAATGGATGGACCTGGAGGGCATCATCCTGAGTGAGGTAACACATTCACAAAGGAACTCACACAATATGTACTCACTGATAAGTGGATATTAGCCCCAAACCTAGGATACCCAAGATATAAGATACAATTTGCTAAACACATGAAACTCAAGAAGAATGAAGACTGAAGTGTGGACACTATGCCCCTCCTTAGAAATGGGAACAAAACACCCATGGAAGGAGTTACAGAGACAAAGTTTGGAGCTGAGATGAAAGGATGGACCATGTAGAGACTGCCATATCCAGGGATCCACCCCATAATCAGCATCCAAACGCTGACACCATTGCATACACTAGCAAGATTTTATCGAAAGGACCCAGATGTAGCTGTCTCTTGTGAGACTATGCCGGGGCCTAGCAAACACAGAAGTGGATGCTCACAGTCAGCTAATGGATGGATCACAGGGCTCCCAATAGAGGAGCTACAGAAAGAACCCAAGGAGCTAAAGGGATCTGCAACCCTATAGGTGGAACAACATTATGAACTAACCAGTACCCCGGAGCTCTTGACTCTAGCTGCATATATATCAAAAGATGGCCTAGTCGGCCATCACTGGAAAGAGAGGCCCATTGGACAGGCAAACTTTATATGCCCCAGTACAGGGGAACGCCAGGGCCAAAAAGGGGGAGTGGGTGGGTAGGGGAGCGGGGGTGGGTGGGTATGGGGAACTTTTGGTATAGCATTGGAAATGTAAATGAGCTAAATACCTAATAAAAAATGGAAAAAAAATAAAGACGTATGCCATTTATATTGCTTATATCCTTGCTTACATAACTTTCTCTACAGGTATTATGTGTCATTCAATTATTAGTAGTATTATTTGTAGTCTCTGAGGATTTAACAAAGCTCATGAATGCTATGTAACCACTTGGCCACTCAGCTACTATATATCCTATTCCAATAGTGTGGACTCTTCCAAAGTTCAAGCACTAATACTGATCTATCACTCTTAGTAGTTTTAGCCTCTCCATATACTGCTTACTAGTTTTATAAAAATTAATTTCTGATTTGATTTCTTTTTTGTTTGTTTTGTGGTGATAAGAATTGAACACAGGGCTTTGTATATAGAGGGCAAGTATTGCATCACTGAGCCATATATATATATAAAGGTTCCTATTGCTGTGATAAATTTAGAACCTGAAACAGCTTAGAGAGGAAGAGTTTACTTCATTTTGCAAGTCTCTTAGCACTCTCAAATCACACTCCATCCCAGGAGGAAGTCAAGCATGGTGGGAACCTGGACTCAGGAACAGAAGCAGAAACCATGGAGGAGGGATGCTTACTAGCTTGCTCCTTGGACTACAGGCCCAAGAGTAACATCATCTCCAGTGGGATGGGCCCTCCCAGGGATGGACCCTCCCACATTTATGATTAATCAAGAAAATGTCCCCATAGACTTGTCCACAGGCTAGTCTAGTAGGGATATTTTCTCAATTGAGGTTTCTGGTTTCCTCTGTTCAAATGACTCTAGTTTGTATCAAGTTAACAAAAACAAAAAAACAAATACAAATACAAAAACAAAACAAAAAAACATCAACAAAAATACAAAAAAATTTTTAAAAAGGGACATTTTCTTCATATATTTTACACAACACAAGAGATAACCATAAATGTGATCAATATTGATGAAACAGCTTCCTGTGCCTCACGAATTGCTCTAGGCATTGCACTGCCCTGTCCTTTTAGTGACCAGTAACATGGAGGAAGCTTCAGTCAACCAAAGGAAGGATTAAGAAATGTATGAATGATTTCTAGGAGAAGAAAGTCCATCCAGCCGGAGCCATGATTGCGCCTTAGAGGCTGGGGTGACCCAGGACTTCCTTTTCATCTGAGGTGTTTTTATCTTTATGTCCCTACCTGGCCCAAACTGAACATCCAATGCAGCTGCCTGGATAACCTTTAAGCTTCTTCTTTCCCTCTCTGATTAACACAATCAGAAAGCAGGAATCAGCACAGCTGCCCTGCTCTCTCTGTAAGTAGGGACTTTTGATCCTCATGGATGTGGCACAATCATTATTTTACAGCATATTTAGCTTATTTCAAACCTTGTTAAGGGCCAGAAATTTATAATGATTATGTGGAAGAATGCAAATATATATATATATAATTTTGTCATTCATCTTGTAAAGAGTAAGGGCAGATAAAGCTAAGAAGAGACACTGCAGGAGCAGGGTTGAGCGCAGTAGGGGTGACAGCATCCTCCCAGGAAGAAGCTATTTCTAGAAGCAGGCTCAGCAGCAGCTTAGTGTCTGACTATGATTATTTGGTTTCTATCTGCATAGCATTTCTTTTTATACAGTGTTTCTGCAAGTTCATGGTATAATTCCTTCTTCCCAAACACAAATGACCAAAGAAACACAAGCATTATCTTCACCTGACACATGAAATTCCAAGTAAATGAATTGACTCAAAAAAAAAAAATCATGAAACTAAAAACTGAAACCTATGTAGATATCTCAAAATCACCAGAGCAACATTGTCTCTGACACTGTGATATATCAATGTACTAAATCATGGATCCTTTCAATAAAGCAATACCATATACCATATTCATATACCATATACATATACCATATACAGCACAAGGAGAGTTGAGCAGGTCCTCCATCCCTGAAAATACTCAGATTTAAGCAAGTTTAACACATGGTTAGTGTTTCTGATAAATTTAAATTGCACATAAGATGCAGCCCTCTTTGTCGCACAATTTCTGGTCTCTTCTGAGATTGCCTTATGCTATGTTGCGGCTTTTGAGTACACTGAGAAGAACCAGAGACTTAGACTCAACTCAAATTCAGATTGAATGAATGTATTCTTAGTGGTAGCAGAAAGAAGGCAGTCCTAGAGCATGCAAACAGCATGCAGTCTTTGGTCTCACTACTTAGCTTTCATTCTTCTTTATTTAAGTTGCATTTGTTTAGTTTTGCCCAAGTAAGGTTAACCTTGTTATAAAAATACTGATGCATAGTTACTGTTGAAAACATTAAAACCAAGAAAATATTGATTATCCAAAGATACGCATACCCTCATATTTCCTATTTATTAAGATTTATTATTTCAGAAGGAATTTTATTATCAACAGTTTATTTCAATATACTGTAAAGATTTCTGTCATGGGGTTATACAGTTCTATTTTCATACCATTGATATTACTGCATTGGATTGAGTTTCTTAATTTATTTCATGATCTAATAACCAACTATTTTGTCTCTTTTTTAAAAGTTAACACTGGAGTTTAGGATTTTTCTCCAGTGGTTCTGAATCACATATTTTTACACTATCTTTTTCAATAATCCTATGTCCTTAATCACCTACCCCATCCTGTTCCCCAGATACAAAGTCTTTCATGAAAATGAAAAGTCAAGTATTCATTCACAGTCTGCATTTCACAGACTCCTGCTCATTCCTGCTTCTTCTACCCTCCAGCCCCCAACTTTTACACTGTTGTGTAGATACTCACTTATACTTATTTGATTTTCTACACAGCTGGTCAGGTCCCCTTTCTGTAGGTCCCCAGCACCTTTGTCATCAGCTGGCTTGCCACCCTGCATATGATGCTCCAGGTACATGCCTTCTCTTCTGCTGAGAAAATGAGTCATCTTACCTCCAGCTTCTTGGTCTTGGCCTCAGTCCCCTTTACGGTTGCAAGTATGAGCTGAGGCTGCATATATGCCCCCTCTGTGGAGTGATTCCCACAGACAGCATCTTACTAAAACATGCATCGCTTCTTTTCCTGAAACCAGGCCAGTTGGTCAGTGTTCACCACAATAGTCAAATGCTTGATACAAAATTAAAGGAAAAAAAATCAAAAAAACAATGAAAAACAATGACTGGAACAACTAACCAATCAATGTAATGTCTCTTCTCTCTACATACAATCATCTCCAGCTGTAGGTCCTTTATGTTGAAAGTTCATAGTATAATGCACACACATAATTAACCCAAACAAACCCACTTTGTGAAAAACAATTTTGAAGACTTCAGCACAAAAGAACACATTTGGGGCCGGATCCCACACTATTCTAATTTTTTAAAAAGACCATACAGAAGCTACATCAGAAGAACCCTAATTAAACTCATCAGTTCACAGATGTTTGTAGAAAAATGATCAGCAAGAAAAATTTGCCAAGAAATCCTGTTTCCTGGGAAATGAGGTAGATAGTGACAATAAAGAATACTGAGGTTAAAAACCATCATTAAGGCCAGCACATACCACATACACTGCAGAAACCCTTTAAGACAGGGACCATTGCCATTCCTATTTGATAGGCAACACAACTGAAGCGTACAAGGCTAAAAAGGATTTCTAAAAATCAGAGTTGGGCAACACTAAGACAAAGAGCTCAAATCTCAGTCCATGTAAAAGGCAGCCTAGTGGCTCTGTGTGTGTGTGTGTGTGTGTGTGTGTGTGTGTGTGTGTGTACATGTGTGACCATGTGTGTACATGTATACTGTATACGTGTATCTTATGCATGTGTGTCTGTTCAAGCATGTTCATACAACAGCATGCATGTGGACACCAGAGGACAAACTTCAGGCATTGTTCCTTGTCTTTTTACCATGTTTGAGACAGGATCTCTTTCCCACTGTGTAAGCCACTCTAGCTGGTCCTCACACCTCTGAAGATTATCCTGTGTCTGCCCCCCCCCATCTGCCTAAAATGCATTTTCTGGATTTCAGAAGCTTGAACTACCATGTCCAGTTTTACCTGACTTCTAGAGAACCATACTCACAGCAAGCATGTTTTACACAATGAGCCATTTGCCTAGCCTCAAGTGCATGTGCTCTCACTTAATCAGTGTGCTCTTTGCCAATATGATAAAGCACCTGCTCCAGGACCAAAATTCATGTCAATGCTTCAATTCTTTGGCCACCAAATAAAAATAAACCAAGCTGCCATTATCTTAAACTACACTTATCCAACCAATGTTCTCTCTTTCCCACTCACTGCCTAGATCTACCATTGGTTTAAATTACCATTCTCATCAATATTTTCTTGGTTGTATGAAGTCTGTCCTTAAAATCTACTCTCCACTTTAAATGTAGTAATAGGTAGAATTTAATAAACACTGACCATATATTTCTTTCACTGATAATCAAGCTGTATGGTTTCTGTACCCTGGGGAGAAAGATAATGAGTCCTTGCCAAATTAAAACTTTGATGTCACTTGTAATCTGATTCAGTTGGTTCACAACCCCTGGAGTCCTCTTCCATGCCCTTGTCATTTTTGTGACTCCAAAATTTGTTTCTCTTTTATTTTTCTCAATGTAGATGCTTCTAGGGTCATGATCATAACATTAAGAGATATCTAGCTTGGCAATCATGTTTTTAGATAAAATATCCATTTCTATACATATTTTCTACTGCTGTGCATAATTGCTTTCTCTAGTCACAAGTGGGACTGCCTCATCAAAACCAAGATTTCCAAAGGATGGTGGGATATATTAAAGCTCCTTCCATTTATTGTATATACCTTTAGATTTGGTTCATTGTCTTAGGGTGATAGAGCATAGTGTCACCACTGATCACACAGAATGTATGGTCACTACACTATTCTGGTTTTTCTAATTCTTGGTCATGTATGTGTTAAGGAGAAACAGAGGAAGGCAAGCTTGGGAAAGGAGCTTATCAAAATTACCCTCCAGAAAATGGGCTTTGTCAGGAGAAATAATGCCTTCCACACAAGAGCCACTGTTGGGCCTTGAGTGGGAGAATGTAAAAAGGGACAGTAGATAAAACCAGAGGTGGCATGTTGACGACACAGGGGGCATTGTGGACACTATAAAAAAAGCTAATAAGAGAATTAACTCGAAGTGAAAGTAGAAGAGTTATCTGCTCTGAATAGTGTATCAGGGAGACCTGAAAGGAGAGAGAGGAAGGAGAAAGTCTGAACATACATGAGAGAGTCCCTACTTTTCTATTTGCTGAAAGAGTAGATAAGGAGCCTAGACATAGCCACAAGCTGGTCTCAAGGCAGGCATTAGAATTCTTTGTTCAAAAGACATTGATAACTACCTTTGTTTATAAATTCCTGTCCTGACTGTGGGTGCTAGGGATCAGCATATTAGGGGAGGTGTTGCCTGAGTTTTTTTTTTTTTTTCTTTTTTCAGGCTGCACATCTGATCTTAAAGTGGCAGGCCCAGGATCTAACTGCTTTTATATCACTGTGGAAACTATTCTCCAAAAGACAAAGAGAACAACTAGACAAACCCTAAATATGAGCACTAAGGATAGACTACTTTTGATCTTCTATTAGGCCTCTGACCTAACTGCTATATTTCCATTTGGAGCCTGTGTGTCCACTTTGCTCTAAGCTTAGCACTATAAGTGTCATTTTATTCCCATCTGTAGAATGGATCCAATTATTAGAGTTACCTAGAGAGCTACAAAGAAAATAATTATTTGATTTGTTTAAAAATACACAATAGTAACTGAAGAGATGGCCTCTATCACTGATCAGACCAGTGGCATTCACTAAAACAATGAAGCACCATAATACCACAATAACGTACATTTATCTTATTTTATATTTATCTTACAGAAGACAGAAGCATCCCTGCAAGAAGTTAGTATGTATAAAATCCAATAGTGCCGGCATTTATTTTAGCCCAAGTATACATACTGCAATTAGTATTTACAAGGAAATAGAAAAGGTGGTGCTGCTGATCATATATGACTAAAGTAGATAGAAGAAAATGTATCACAGCCTCACTTACTCATAGCTTCAATTTTCTGGGTACTACAATGAAAGCATACAGCATCAGTCTCCAGCCTACCTGGAATATGATTCATCTCTTTCCATAGAATCATCATCTAGAATGTGCTAGCTGGTGTTAATCACTTCATTCACAGGTCAGTTATCAAAGAGGTGGTCAGAGTAGTACTATACTTGTATTTTATTTTCCCTTATTTTATTAAATAAGAGTCCAAGGTTGGTGGTACTGGTGATATTGATAATTTTTGTTAGAATTGCTCTACTATATGATTATTTATTAAACTCTTCCTATGTTCAGTTATTGTGTGTAATTTGTAGGTTAAACATATATATATAGCTTCAGTAAGACAGTTTTTTCCTCTACTGGGTACCCGGTGCTCAGTCCAATGGTTGGCTGCGAGCATCTGCCTCTGTATTTGCCCAATGGAGGAGTTAGAGAAAGGGCTGAAGGAGGTGAAGGGGTTTGCAACCCCATAGGAAGAACAACATCAACCAACCAGAGCTCCCAGGGACTAAGCCACCAACCAAAGTGTATACATGGAGGGATCCATGGCTCCAGCAACATAGGTCCTTGGTCCTATGAGGGTTAGATAGATGACTCACTGTATGGGAATTCTAGGGCAGAGAGGCAAGAGTGGGTGGGTGGGTGGGTGTTGGCACACCCTTATAGTAGCAGGGAGGGGGAAGGTATAGGGGATTTCTGGTAGTGGGGGAAAACAAGAAAGGGGATAACATTTGAAGTGTAAATAAGGAAAATGTCCAATTTTTTAAAAAAAGACAGTTTTCTCTGTTGCTCAGGATAGCTTATACCTGACTCTATATCCCAAGCTAATCTCTAATTATATATTTTGAACATATATTTCCATTTATCCATTGGTGGTATCTTTTGGATTGCATTAATGGAAAACTAGTAAGTACTGCATTGAGATTATGAAGTTAGAATTTAAAGTGGCTATTGAAACTATAATAAATAGGGAAAATATTATACCTTCTAGGCATAGGAGGGTTGATATAACGTGAAAGCAGAATATAAGAATGCCTAGAAGTGATAAAATAAAAGCTAGTGATTGGTAATTATGAATATAATTATAATATAATGAGTTGAAATTATTAATTTTTAGTTAAACTAATTACCACTTATTCTGTGCATTCTAATCCTTTTTGTATTCATTCATAGGTTAGTCCAAGAGATAAAATAGTGACTGGGATAAAAGCTGAAATTATTATTGTAATAGTATTGGTTGCCTGGATTGCTCATGGTAGGGGGAGTAACAGGGTAACATCTGCAAGTTTTGGAGCTCAGTTCTTAGCCATACAGAGAGAGAGAGAGAGAGAGAGAGAGAGAGAGAGAGAGAGAGAGAGAGAGAGAAATGTCACACTTTATTTTTCTCTATTAATTAATACCAAATGCAGCCCCCTCTCCTCCCAGTCACCCTTCATAGAGCCCTTTCCCCCAAGCCCCATCCTTCCCTTTCCTTCTCCTCTGAGAACAGGGCAGGAAGCCCCTAGGTACATATACAAACCTACCCTGGCACTTCAAGTCACTACAGGACTAGGCACATACTTTCCCACTGAGACCAGCCAAGGCAGCCCAGTTAGAACAGAATCCACAGGCAGGCAAGAGAGTCAGAGACAGCCCCAACTCCACTTGTTGGGGAACCCTCATGAAGACCAAGCTGCACATCTGCTACATATAAGAAGATGACCTAGATCCAGCCTGTATATGCTCTTTGGTTGGTGGTTTGGTTCTGTAAACCCTCAAGGAGCCAGGTTAGTTAGCTCTTTTGGTCTTCCTGTGGAGTCCCTATCTCCTCCGGGTCCCTCAGTCCTTCCCTCAACAATTCCACAAGACTCCCTGAGTTTAGTCTAATGTTTAGCTGTGGGTCTCTACATATGTTAGTATAAGTTGCTGAGAGAAACCTCTCAGAGGACAGTTATGCTCCTGTCTGCAAACATAACAGAGTATCATTAATAGTGTCAGGTGATTGGCTCTCTCCTATGGGATGGGTCTCATTTTGGCCCAGTCATTTGTTGGCCATTCCTTCAGTCTCTCCCTCATCTTTGTCACTGCACTTATAGTGTGCAGGACAAATTTGGGGTTGCAAGTTTTGTGGGTGGGTTGTTACCTTATCACCTCCAGTGGAAATCCTGCCTGGCTACAGGAGGTGGCCACTTCAGGCTACATATCTGCCAAAGCTAAAAGACTCAGCTGGAGTCACCCTCATAGACTCCTTGGAGCTTCCCCAATCCCAGGTCTCTGACATCCTAGGCCCCCTTCCCCTCACCTTCCACCCGTGTCTTCAATGGCTTCCATTCACTCTTCTGGCCCTGTCTCCCTGGCTTACCCTAGACTTAATTCCTCAACTCCATTCTCTCGCACCCAATTCCCTCCCCCCATCAATCACCAATGACTATGTTTCCCTTTTTGAATGAGATTCAAGCATCCTCCTTTGGGACCTCCTTGTTATCTAGCTTCTTTGAGTCTGTGGATTATAGCATAGGCATCCTGTACTTTATGGCTAATAACCACTTATCAGTGAGTACATACCAGGTGTGTCCTTTTGGGTCTGGAGTAGCTCACTCCGGGTATTTTAAGTTCTACCATTTGCCTGCAAATTTCTTGCTTTTAGCAACTGAGTAGTATTCAACTATGTAAGTGAACCACATTTTCTTTATTCATTCTACACTTGGCATACATCAGGGTTGTTTCCAGAGTTTGGCTATTATGAATAAAGCTGCTATGAACATTGCTGAGCAAATGTCCTTGTCGTAGACATCTTTTGGGTATATGCCCAAAAGTGGTATAGTTGGGTCTTCAGGTAGAACTACTGCCAGTTTTCTGAGGAACTGTCAAATTGATTTCCAGATTGATTGCAAATGTGTGCACTTCCATCAGCAACGGAGGAGTGTTTTCTATGCTCCACATCCTCAACAGCATGTGCTGTCACTTAAGATTTTGATCTTAACCATGGGTGTTAAGATAGAATATCAGAGTCATTTTGATTTGCATTTCCCTAATCACTAAGGACATTGAACATTACTTTAAATGCTTCTCAGGCATTCGAGAATCCCATGTTGAGAATTCTCTGTTTAGGTTTGTACCCCATTTTTTTACTTGGTTCATTTGGTTTGTTGTTGTCTAATTTCTTGAGGTCTTTATATATTTTGGAAATCAGCCCTCTGTCAGATGTAGTGTTGGTAAAGATCTTTTCTCATTCTGTAGGCTGCTGTTTTATCCAATTGACATTTGCTTTAGAGAAGCTTTTCAGTTTTATGAGATTCCATTTATTGCTGATGTTAGTGCCTGAACTATTGATATTTTGTTCAGGAGGTTGTCTCCTCCTGAACAACCTCCTGTACCAATGCATTCAAAGCTATTCCCCATTTTCTCTTCTATTAGATTTAGTGTGTTTGGTTTTATGTTGAGGTCTTTGGTCCACTTGTACTTGAGATTTGTGCAGGGTGATAAATATGGATCTATTTGAATTCTTCCACATGCAGACATCCAGTTAGACCAGCACCATTGTTGAAAATGGTCTGCCTTTTCCATTGTATAGTTTTGGCTTTTTGTCAAAAATCATGTCTTCATAGATATGCATTTTTTATCACTATTGCTCTGTAGTACAACTTGAAATCAGGGATGGTGGGTACTCCAGAATTTCTTTAATTATACAATGTTATTTTAGCTATCCTGGGGTTTGTTTTTCCATATGAATTTGAGAATTGATCTTTCAAGGCCTGTAAAGAATTGTGTTGGAACTTTTAGGGGAACTGCGATGAATCTGTAGATTGCTTTTGGTAAGATGACCATTTGTTTACTATGTTAATCCTACCAATCCATAAGCATGGGAGATCTTTCCATTTTCGGGTATCTTTTTAAATTTCTTTCTTCAGAAATTTGAAATTCTTGTCATATAGGCCTTTCACTTGTTTGGTTAGAGTTACATCAAGATATTATATATTATTTGTGGCTATTGTGAAGGGTGTTGATTCCATATTTTTTTCTCAGCCCTTTTATCATTTGTATAAAAGAGGGCCACTGATTTTTTTAGTTAATTTTGTATCCAGTTACTTTGCTGAAGGTGTTTATCAGCTGTAGGAGTTCTCTGGTATATTTTGGGGAGTCATTTAGGTATACTATGGTGTCATCTGCAAGTAGCAATAGTTTTATTTCTTCTTTTCCAAATTGTATCCTCTTGATCTCCTTTAGTTGTCTTATTGCACTAGTTAGAACATAAAGTAGTATATTGAAAAGATACACAGAGAGTGGGCAGCCTTGTGTCATCTCTGATTTTAATGGAATTGCTTTAAGTTTCTCTCCATTTAATTTGATGTTGACTATTGGCTTGGTGTATATTGCTTTTATTTTGTTTAATTATGAGGTGTATTTTCTTGATTTCTCCAAGACTTTTAACATGAAGAGGTGTTGAATTTTTGTCAAAGGATTTTTCAACAGCTAATGAGATTAGTATATGTTTTCTTTTTATATCAGTTTGTTTAAATGGTATGTTATAGTGATGGATTTTGTATATAGCCCTCTGCATCCATGGGCTATACAACAGTATAGTACCAACATATAAAGCACAAACTAAACAGGGTCTAGGAAGAGATTATTTAAATCACTGCTAAAGCAGTAAAAAATGAAAGCCACAATGCTAAATTATGTTAATGTTATAAACGGTCACTCTAGATCTTTGTCCAAGAATACAAAAATAATGTGCCCAACATGGTAACACTGACTTAAATATATTAAAGTGTGAAACTTCTGAATTATTTTTTATTTTTTAAAATTTATTTTAATTATTGTACAGAGCTTTTTGTGCATTCTTTCTTGGCAGTATTGTTTTGATGTTTGTACTTTTTAGTCCTGGGAACTAATCCAAGGTCTTCATACATTCTCAGTAATTATTAATTATATCACTGAGCTGCATACCCAACCAGACATTTTATTTTCATCATAAAAACTATAGCAAATATTTAAAAAGCGTATTTGCTTTTTTCTAGAAATATTACTCTGCATACCATCTCATGTCACTGCCTCAGAAAGATGGACAAAGCTAACTTGTTTCATAGCGTTCATGACTATGCCTATCCTGCTTTGGTTAAAGCTTAAACTGTATGTTCTATCAAGAATGTTAAGTGCTGGAGAGATGGCTCAGCAGTTAAGAGCGCCGACTGCTCTTCCTAAGGTCTTGAGTTCAAATCCCAGCAACCGCATGGTCCAAATATCAAACTGTTTGCCTGGGTGGTTGTCTTTCTCTTCATAGGTTTAACATTCATGTTGATCTTTCTCTCCTTTCAGGTAAATAACTATAGTTTAGAAGAAGTTACACACGAAGAGGCTGTAGCGATATTGAAGAACACATCTGATGTTGTTTATCTAAAAGTTGGCAAACCCACCACTATTTATATGACTGATCCTTATGGGCCACCGGATATTACTCACTGTAAGTACTATGCCTGGACCCATCCTCTGATAACCTGCCAGTTATATACAATGGGACTCCACAAAGGCATCTGCACCTCTGCTTACAATTTTACTCTTGTCCCGCTTCTGGAAATACTTCAGGGAAAATATGCTATTCATCATTTCCATGTTGTATCATGGGACTTTAGCTCATGTTTTGAAGGTGAGACACCTTGATGTGTTGGCGGGTCCACCATTAATGGAAAGACAAAGTGATATGTTTTTTAAACACAGTGACTACGATAGTGTTAAAACAATGCTCCAGATAATATGGAATATGAATTGTCGAATGCCATTCTATCCCTTGTCCTAGATTAGATCTATATAGGAGAGTAAAATACAGATGCTGCCAAAACAAGCCACAGTTGTAACCTTCTCTCTACAGGAGAACATTGGCCCCTGGCATGATAAATGTCCATTTTCAGTCATCATCATCACTTGTATCTTTAGCTGAGTTTGTTATACTCTATAGAATAAAGAAAATAACACAGAAGTGGATGCCCACAGTCAGCTAATGGATGGATCACAGGGCTCCCAATGGAGGAGCTAGAGAAAGTACCCAAGGAGCTAAAGGGATCTGCAACCCTATAGGTGGATCAACATTATGAACTAACCAGTACCCCGGAGCTCTTGACTCTAGCTGCATATGTATCAAAAGATGGCCTAGTCGGCCATCACTGGAAAGAGAGGCCCATTGGACACACAAACTTTATATGCCCCAGAACAGGGGAACGCCAGGGCCAAAAAGGGGGAGTGGGCAGGTAGGGGAGTGGGGGTGGGTGGGTATGGGGGACTTTTGGTATAGCATTGGAAATGTAAATGAGCTAAATACCTAATAAAAAATGGAAAAAAAAAAAAAAAAAAAGAAAATAATCAGTCATTGTGTCTGTAGCAGTGGGTGACACAGAACTCCTAGGGCAACAACGTGAATCACGATTCTGGGGACTGCACCAAATTCACTGCTAATTAAGCCTCATGCCCTCTCTTCTGTCTTCTGGAACTAAATTTAGAAAGAATTTACTTTTTTATGTAAGTCTAATAGATATTTTTGTTGACGTAAGTTAGCTTGCTGGATTTGGAACTTTGAGAGTTCAGTTGTGGGTGGGTACACCCTGGATGCCTCCAGGGCCGATTATTAATTAATACTATCACCTTAAGCAAGTTTTTAAATCTTTCTTAGATTTAGATGCTTCTCTTGAGGAAAACTGAATAACCTTAGCTAAAGGCCCATTACCTAAGCTATTACTTTTTGAAATAATGGTCTCAAATGTCTTACCCTCCAAATGGCCTTTTCTTTTTTCCTTTCCCAAAGAAGGCCTTAAGCTGAGATAAGCCTTACCTTAGCTAAGATAGAATGAGTTTTGACTTTCAGAGACTTTTGAACCTGATAAATTTAGAGGAGTCAGATTTGAGGATCTACAAGCCACTTTGTAAGGCCAAATAAATGCAGTGGAAGAGATTTTTTTTAAAGGCAGGACATAAAAGTTTCTAATCAATTAAAGTAATTTAACATGTGCACCATGCATTGTAATGTAAGATGTGAGATGCAGAAGAAATACAAGCCTCACCTTCTGCAACATGGCTGGAGGGTGAGCTACCTGAAATGTGTTAATAGCAACACAATTTAGCAGAAATAAGAGGCTGTCAGGTAAATAAAAATAAATGTCCTTTGGAGATTCAGAGAAGGAAGATTTCCAATCTATCTTTGAAAGAATGGAGAAATTCCATGCCTTCTCAATTTTACATTTGAGATGGGTAAGAGATATGAAATTGTATATACTCCATTCAGTTAAGCAGTGGTTCAGATGCCAAAACCACAGGATTTGTCTGAGGATTCAGAGCAAGGATCAGTAAGAAGGTACATTAGGGAAAAACAGAGGAAAAGATGCTTGAGATTGCAGACTTCCTCTGATGGAAGTACAGCATATTTATGGAGAACTCTTTATAGGAGAATTTACTCCTTGAGAGCCTCTTGCTTTTTGATAATTTGATATTAATTATGTAAAGTGAATGTGAGTCCTGCAATTAGAAGCTAACATTTTTGTTTCAATAGAAAATTAATCATCGTTCTGAAAATGTATGATGGTTGAATCTCTCCTTCAGTTCTTCTTGTCTAATTATGCTAATTTGGTTTACAAATATAACTGTTATTACATCTTTTCAAGTGTAAAGTCACTAAGCACTCATATGTGGGAAATGCGAATGGACAGCATCTTACCCTTATTGGAGAACAAGAAAAAAAATTTTGGCATGAAGCAAAGCCTTTGCTTTTTAAGCTCATCCTCTGAAATGTAACACATCAAATCATCTGCATAAAAGGTTTGATTCCATTTCTTTCTCTTTCCCCAATTCCTTAGCTTATTCTCCACCGATGGAAAATCATCTACTGTCTGGTAACAATGGCACATTAGAATACAAGACTTCCCTGCCGCCCATCTCTCCAGGAAGGTACTCACCAATTCCCAAGCACATGCTGGGTGAAGATGACTACACCAGGTCAGATATGCTTTTGGCTTACCTGGGCTGATGATGTTTTCTAGGAGAAGGGCCACATTTGTAGACTATGTCAGCTGTTGCTTAGCAGATAAACTAAATCTTCAAGCTCATTGTAGCTTTACTTTAAGTAAAAAATCTTCCAATACTTGTAAATGTACATGTAATGGGATTTCCTGCTATATACTCATAAATTCCTTGTGGAGAAACAGTATCAAGCACGCGTCTATCACAAAGTGATTGGCTAAGATTTTCTCACATTTTGTCCCATTAGAGTTTTGCCAAAGTTCTGGAGAGGAGCTTTCATTGCTTGGTGACAGATGATCCCAGTCAGGCTCAGAAAGAAAGGAGAAGCTTGCCAATGTTATCCATATGGTTGTGGGAGGTCAGAACTGAAGCGCTCTTCCTCTGACTCTACTTTCCTTGGTCTGCCTGTCAATAGGAACGCATACTTAATGGAATTTGGGAGTTGCCCTCCCTCTAGCGCAAGAGCTATAGGAAAAAAGAAGAGACGTGAATTTGGCTCCAAAGAGTTTCAAATTAATATACCATGTTAATTCCAAAGGGGAACACATCAAGAATCTCAGAGAACATGCCATATTACTAACACCACAGGTGACAGGACATGGGCACAGCACCCTAAACTGTCAAGTCTGTCAGGTCACAGAGAAAAACTTCATTTATTTAAATCACCATCAATAAAAATCCAACAGGTAGTGACTGATAAATAAATGAATTAGTTTATTTGTAGGTGAATAAGAAATGTACGGGTTTTTTTCTTTGTATTTTTAAACATTTTGTTCTAAAACCAGTATATGCATAATACACTTGGCGAAGGAGCAAAGCTATGGTTATGAACCAAAAATCTCCTCCAAAAGAGTGAGTTCTTCCAAACAGTATAGTCCTTGGTGGGTTGACTGCTTTCCAGTGGAAGGCCACACATCCAAGAATATATGCAAAGCATAAATTAGCCTTGATGGGTGGTTTTAAAAAGGAAAATAATGTATTTTTAAAAGAAGACAAAGAGTGGATCTAGGGGACTAGGGGAGCAGCAACTATGGTCAAAACACACTGTACAAAATACTCAAAGAATTGAAAATAAGACTTCCCTCAAATTCTCTTTCTAGAGTGACCTACTTTAAGATGACTAGTATAACAGCCTATAGCGAAAATTTTAAACATATAGAAATGTATGCTTAGATACAATGGGCTGGCCTTGACTTTTTTTTTTTTAACCAATAATGTGATTAGGGAGCCAAGCAGAGATGACTCATGACTTTAATCCCTGCACTTAAGAGGCAGAGGCAGGAGAATCTCTGATTTAGAGGCCAGTGTCATCTACAGAGTGAGTTTCAGGACAGCCAGGAGTACACAAAGAAGCCCTGTCTAAAAGGAGAGAAGAGAGAGAGAGACAGAGACAGAGACAGATACAGAGGGACAGAGAGACAGAGAGAGAGATTGATTTTAAGTTTGTGCACGTGTGTATGTGTGCATGTGCATAGGAGAATATTTGTATGTGTGTAAAATCTCATATATTTATATTCATAACAAATAGAGATGGATTACTTGGGTTTTATATCTTGTCTGTTTATTTGAAGTTATTTGTCAGTTTTGATGAAGTAGAGGCATCTTCATGCTGCCACATGCTTCTTTGTCTCTTCTGTTCTTTTATATGTATTTTTTATTACATATTTTCCTCAATTACATTTCCAATGCTATCCCAAAAGTCCCCCATACCCTCCCCCCCCACTTCCCTACCCACCCATTCCCATTTTTTTGGCCCTGGCATTCCCCTGTACTGGGGCATATACAGTTTGCGTGTCCAATGGGCCTCTCTTTCCAGTGATGGCCGACTAGGCCATCTTTTGATACATATGCAGCTAGAGTCAAGAGCTCCGGGGTACTGGTTAGTTATGTACTCACTGATAAGTGGATATTAGCCCAAAACCTAGGATACCCAAGATATAAGATACAATTTGCTAAACACATGAAACTCAAGAAGAATGAAGACTAAAGTGTGGACACTATGCCCCTCCTTAGAATTGGGAACAAAACACCCATAGAAGGAGTTACAGAGACAAAGTTTGGAGCTGAGATGAAAGGATGGACCATGTAGAGACTGCCATATCCAGGGATCCACCCCATAATCAGCTTCCAAACGCTGACACCATTGCATACACTAGCAAGATTTTATCGAAAGGACCCAGATGTAGCTGTCTCTTGTGAGACTATGCCGGGGCCTAGCAAACACAGAAGTGGATGCTCACAGTCAGCTATTGGATGGATCACAGGGCTCCCAATGGAGGAGCTAGAGAAAGTAGCCAAGGAGCTAAAGGGATCTGCAACCCTATAGGTGGAACAACATTATGATATGTATTTTTAAATGATTAAGCATTTCCTATTTATTTCACAATACCAGGTTGCTAATGTAGCTTGTTATATCTTTAGCCAGGGAACCAAGAGTTTGGAAGCTGAAAATGTACATCTGTGCAGACTCCTTCCTATGCTAAAATGTCTGAGCTCTGTGCTCTTAATTAAAATGAGGACTATGGCAAAGATAATCCTCCAGGTTCCATGAAGTATTTGTAAATATAGACAGAGCAAAGATCTGTTTGTTCTCTGCCTGCCACTAATATCAAAGCTGGTTTTAATTTGAAATGTCATTTTATCTTACTAGGACCCATAATAAATTAACATTTGTTAAAGCCTCTTTATAATCCTGGCCACTTGCTAGCTGTTTAACATACCCTATTCAATTAATCCTTTTAAAAACAGAGAGGAGGACTTCTATCACTACTTAGAGATGGAGAAATTAAGCTTCACTCAAAGAGAGTTTATGGTTGCATAGCTTTTAAGTAGGAAAAAAAAAGAGAGGCAGTTTTACAAACCTAAGTAGAAAGAAGCATTTAGGTTTTCTCTTTAATATAAAAATGAAAATCAAATTAAATAAATTCTTCTCATCACAGAAACGCTCAGCAGAAAAGGATCTGTGAGTCCTACTGAGCTATAAAGTTGACCAGTCAGGTGAGCCCTATCTCTAGCGCTGGCTATCTGTGGCCATGGTTAATCCCTTAACAACTTCACACTTCAGTTTCTTCGTCTCTGCAAGGGAAGAGGAGTTGAGTCTCAGGGGATTGTATGATTAAATGAGAAAATAAAACAAGCAACCTAGAATCATGTGCAACCTGTAATAAATCCATGGTAGATATTATCTATATAGAGTGCCTTATACTTATTGTAATTTCTAACCAACTTTAGAGTCATACAGAATGTTCTTGCAGATAGATAATCTCTCTGGAGTATAGTTGTCCCACAGTATGTATGCCTCATTGTCTTACTTCTTTCTTTGACTCCTTTTATGTTCCCATGCAATATATTCTTGCTAATAATTACACAAAAATCTTCTGAATGGCTGGTACCAGCAAAAATTGTAAAGAAAGTTCTATCGGCTCATACCTATGCACACTTCCTCTTGCCACTGGGTCAGAATTGCTGTGCCCTGCCTTGTATCCCCCGGCTGTAAGCTTTCCATGGACTAAAAATACTTGCTAAAACACAGATTCAGTATTACATTCATTATATTCAATATTTCCTACTAGACCATGGGCACTAGAAATCTAAAACTTTTACATTGAATTTAAAAATTATGTAAAGCAGTGCCTATTCCCCCTGTTCCTGGACATTTTTCCAAAAAGGCAACACTATTAGTTGTTTCATAACCTTGAGGTTATATACACTGGTGTTAAAGTTTCCTTCTTTTATAAAATAATTATCATAATTAATAGCAGTTATTATGCCCTTGCCTAGAAAAGAAAAATTTGAGAGTTTTGTGTCAGTTCTTATCCTTTTTAAATGCCAAAGATCTTTAGGATAAAAATTTTTAAGATTCATTTAATTTTTTACATGTCTATGTGTGCTTGCCACTTGTGTGTATATGTCTGCTGAGGTAAGCAGAAGTTGTAGAATCCCCTAGAACTAAAGTTACAGAAGGTAGCAAATCCACATGATGTGGATGCTAAAAACTAAACTCAGAAGCAAGTACTCTTAACTGGCAAGCCATCTCTCCAGTCCTGAATTGAAGTCCTGAATCTAACAGAATTCAATCACTGCTGTATTATATCGAGCATTATCAGATCCCTGATGCCACAGGAGGCCTTCAGGAAGCATTTATAAGTAACTTTGAGGTTTGTATAGACGCCATAGCAACAGCCATAACATCAAATGAAATTTTAAATAAGATGTGACCATGAGTCTGAACTTAAAAATATATAAGTATTGGTCATAATTTGAAAATCAGACATTTGCAGTATGTAGATAGCTTGTAAAGATTTAAAGAGGAATATAAACTAAAACTACATTTATATACACATATGTATCTGGGCTATATGATTTCCAGGTGATACTCTTGATGTTACAAATAACAACAAAAACTAAAAGAAATTAAGAAAATGCCTTATTGTCATACACAAGAACCAGAGTAAGAATTCTAATCAACCTGCCCTTAAAAGTCTCTTGCTCACATCTACACCTTTCCACTCAGAGATGATTTTGTGGCTTGTAGTCTTGGCCCTGCCATTCAACACCTACGCAATTCTTCAAGTCACTTAGTCTCTGTAAGTCTTGAATTCCTTGCCTCTAGATTTGGGGGTAAATGATCTTTTTATTTCTTCAAGGCACTATAAGGTTTTTAATATAATAATAAGTAAAGAATATTATGTTTATTTTTAGAAGATTACATGTATTTGATGCCACCTTTGAGCTGTATACTATATTTGAGGACTTGCTACATTCATTTAAAGTAACAAATCAAGGATTCAGTCTCTAGTGGTGAGAGTTTAGCAAGCAGAGAAGCATTTCCATAAAAGGAGAATCCTTCAACTACCTCTCAAGTCCCATCAAGCTGGAAAGATCTGATTACAGGTGCCACTTGTACTCCTCAGTCTGACGTAAGGAGCATTGCTCTAGTGCTCTGATCTATACTCCCTCTGCTTTGAGTAGATAGTAAACATTTTTAAGCAGTTTTGACTAGGATAATGCAACCATGACTTAGTCTATCTCTTTCTTATTAGATTTAGAAATTGGTTTTTATCCACCAATTCATAGCTAGGGAAGGTAAATAAAGCAGTCTTGCATGAAAATGCCTTGCTAGAAAGCCACTGAGACCCTATAGAGTATATTCACTGTGATGAAGAAATCTGTTTGTCAGCTGCATAAAATAGCTCACTGTTGTAATCCAAGTACCTGGGAGACTAAAACAAGAGGCTTGCCATGAGTTTGAGACCAGCCTGGACCACAATGTGAGACTTTGTCTCAAAAAAAAAAAAAAATGAAAATTTTGAAAAACGGTGGTGCTTGTGTGGTTTGTGACTCTGAGTTCCAAACTGTCAGAATTTGAAGGATCATAATCTAATCTGCAGTCACAAAATGAAAGAGGAGTCCATGCCTAAAATAATTTGTTGGCTTCCTCTGGTCCTCTGCTTATAAATGGTAGAGCCAGATTTAGAAATGATATTGTTGAGTGTTGACTCAATGTTCATTCTGTTTCTCTAATCTGATATATACTCTTTGGAGAATGAAGGATCAGGAAGAATTTAAACAATCTATACTCAATCAAACATCACCTATAAATGATGAAGACATTACAGGTTATCATTCTTCCTACATGCCACCACTTCTTTGCTCATACACAGGAGTGTGAACTACATTAGTTCACCATCCTGATCAGTCGCTTGAGGGTAGACAAATGAACCTTTAACACTAAATAGAAACAAAAATAAAAGGATGCAAAATGAGCATAATAAAAAAGAAGAAGAACTGGAGAGCTCTTGAGGGTAGTGAATAACAGCCTAGTATGGGTAGCTGGTGTGCCACCTGGGATAATGAGGAGTCCTGACCTATGCAGCCAATGCAGGTTATGTCTGAGTCTCTGTCTCTGCAGCACAGGGGTCTGTTACCATGAAAGGCCAGGTGGACACCTCTGGTCTGGGCTGTTACCCAGGGACATGTTGATACCTGAGAGCTGTGTAGAATTGGCCCCACCACTCACCTGGGCATCCTGGGAGAGCTGGCACTGGGAATGTGAGAGCAAGAGAATTGATCCTGCCCCTCACCAGCTACAGTACTCCAGAGAGAGGACCCTCACATGAGTTGTTAGTGAGCAAGCCCTGAGGATACATACATGGGAGAACTGGCCCTACCACATGTCTCCCATGTAGTTGCATGGATGAAGGAGAGATACCCTCCTCCAACCTTGCCCCTTACTACCTGTGGCGAAGGGGTCACCACCCGGCCCTGGGGTCATGAGTGTTCACCTCAGCAGCAATAGCACTCAACAGAACGGGCTTGAACCTCACTTGAGTAGCACAGCAGAACTGGCCCCTGGATGTGGGGGTTGTGGGTAATTCAGACCTGGGGGCATGAGTATGGGAAAGCCAGTCTTGCCTCTTGTCTGCTATGTAGTGGCATTAGCAACAGAGAGTTGGTGAGGGATGCTCTCCCCACCCCCTTTGCCCTCATCACCCAAGACAAGTAGAGGAGTTGACCCCGACGAGATCATGAGAGCAGAAGAGCTGGCTCTGTCCTCAGAAGCCCCCTTGATGTGGGGGCTGCAGGTGAGTCAGTCCTAAAGGAAGGGTCAGTCCTGCTCACCTGCTGTGTAATGTTGTGGACAAGGGAAGGATGCCCTCCACCCCTGTCTCATCCATTGCCCCTCCATGGAAGGCAGAAGGGCTGGCCCTGGATCATGAGAGTGGGAAAACTGGCCATATCCCTAACTGTCTGCCACACTCAGGAAAGCAGGCCCTGAACCTTGCCTGAGCAGCTGGAAAAGCTGGACTGGGTTATGGGGGTTGCTGGTGAGCCAGCTAGAAGGGCAAGAGAGTGGGAAAGCCAGTGGGCTGACCAGCTCAGATACCTTTAAGGTCCTGTTTCAGGGCTTTGAATTGCCCCATCTCAACAGCTATCCCATAGATGGTAGAATGCATAAAGGAGCCAGTCGTACACATCCAAAACTCCAGGATCTCCATGACACAGGGTAACAACACCATATCCCAGAAGGGTCTCAATGAAGTTCTAGTATTGATAGAGCAGCAAAAGCCAAACCAATGAGCCATTGCAATGAACATTTGCAAGAAAAGAAGTATGGACAGAAGAGTGTATAAAAGTGTGACAAACTACACTTTCCACAAAGGGTTTTTTTTTTTTCACTTTTGGGTGAAAAGGTTTCTCCTTTATTAAAGGAGCAGTGTAGCACTTCCTACCTTGTTTTATTTGACAGTAAATTTTGTTCTTATGTGTGATGGGCTGGAAAAGAAGTAAACACTTGATTGGACTAGCTGTTATTAATACTATTTAAAAAATAAGGTTTTGAAGATGAACTTTCTCACAAATAAAACTTCTTAGTAAACATCTCCCAACTACTTATTGAAATATAGGCAGCAATATGATACAGCTGCTCAAGCCAAGTGTAATGTCTGCGTGCTTCTTCAGTTTGCTTGGGTTGCAGCACACATCGCAACATTTTATTGCGAGAAACCATATAATCTGATAGTTTTATTGAGAATGTTTATTTTAATAACTGCAAGGAACATCTAATGCTACCTTAACTGAAAATATATAAAGTTGAAGTCAGTGGCGCCAAGCATGGTATAAAAAGTCTCTCCACTTGACCTCTTGAGTTTAACGCAACTGTGCTTTAGATAATTTGTGAGGTTTTATTTCTTTCTTGGTTTTTGATAGGAAAACTAACACCAAGCAGGATTGCTCTGTTAAAGTTCTGCAAAGCATGAGTAGGTTCCTCATAAATTTTATAAAGTCTCATTATAAAATGTCATCAAATTAAGGATTCATAAGCAGATGCCTCCAAATTACCCATTCTGTTCTGTGTTGCTTGCTTGGTTTCTCCAACAGGGAGCCTGCTGCTGTAAGCCTCCTTGGAGTGAAGTATTTTAATGCCAAAGAAGGAATGGGTTAACCCTTGCTACAGAAAGAGTATAGAGTATTAAGTAAAAGCTGCAATGGGAGTTCTCTATTGATGAGGACTTCATATATCCATTAAAGATTGACTTACATAAGCCCAGAGATGTGATTCATAGAGTGAGACAGTTAGAAACAGAGAATATTAATGGGGAAGTTGGCAAATCTTAATTAAATGGAAACATCTAAAAAGCATATTGGAAGCATGTTAAGTTTTTGTTTGCTGTCAGAGAAATTAATTCAATGGTAGCAAAAATGAAATTTACAAGGAATATTTTTACAGACACATAGATATCCTTTATAGATATTCATCATTTTCTCTGCCCACAACAAACAACATTGTTCCTACTGTTTTATGAAAAATGGTTATTATACATTTGTAGCTATGATATTGATGTAAAATTCAAATTATTAAACCAATGCTGTGGTACTTTGTGGCACAGTGAGTTCATCATCTCCCTTTCAGGCTGACTGATGTAGTTAAAAAGATAGACTAAGGACGAACAATGAAGAATTTTATAGGGATCAATATAAAAGACATCAACCACTGGTGCATAGTTGTTCCTTGTACTGCAAGTCAATTACTATCAGTAATGCAATGAGTAGCTTGCTTTCAGCCCTTGTCTTTGTGTTTTGAAACAGGTAACATGCTATTACTTAGGGCACCTGGCCATGATCTATTCCTCTAGGAGTTTGCTCTAATTATCATATAATGCTGAGAAGATAATAGACATAGAAATTGTCTAATTCCTAATTGCACCCATGTATATACTTTGATAGTTGAGTTATCAGTGACAGTATTGTCATCCATGGGTGGCTTCTGCCATCACCTTGATCAGTATATGCCATAATGATACTAATACCATTATTAATCATTATCATCATTATTGTTATTGAAATTATTCATTGTTAATGAGCACCTTAACAAACAAAAGAAAATTGTAGTTTCTCAATATAACATTCCTAATATATAGTCTTACTTTACTGCAGACTTAACACATTTTATAAATTCCGGGTGGGGGGTTATATAATTCACTTTTTGTTTTGAGAAGATGTCAGTAATATAGAAAATGGGTTAAATTATAACTGAATAAAGATAATTTTAAAAATATTACTTTTCCGTTGTTCCCAATTATTATTTGCAGTGCTCACTTCTAAAACCATTTTTCTTATTACCTATCAGCTTGCTTTATGTCACATTTGAATTTCTGATTTTTTAATTTATTTTTTATTATAAAATAATGTGCATTTCTATAAAAGTCATAAAATTAACAAAACAGAAAGAATAATGAAGTATTCATTCTACTAGAGGAAGATAGTCAGAAATTCAAATCATTGATAATATTTCATTAGCTATATAATAACTATTTATTATATGCAGTTGAATTATAATTTACTCAGTGGAATTTCTATTACATACTAGATTTCTCATAGCTTTATTATTTATAATAATTCCTGCACAGTTTTGCTAGCTCCCTCACTTTCTATTTATGTTTAAATTAGATGTCTATATCTTCATTGCCTAATCAGCCTCTTACTTAATTTCCTCTTAGACTTTTAAACAGTAAATATTTACAATAGTAGACTTGTTATTTGTCTTTATCCTGTCTCTTCATAGTCTTTGCTTTTACAGGAAATGATATATTCCAATTTTGCTCTTGCCACAAACTCTGTGGTGAACCTCCTCTCCATTTTCCTTTCACATTCTTCACACCATTAACCAGCCAACTCTTCAAAATACATGTACAGTGTTCTTGGTTTTCTAAGGACAGCACACTAGGTAAAAATACAGCATTTATTACCTGATTATTGTAGAAGTCTCCAAATAGTTTTTCTTTCTCTTTTAGTCATATTGCATCATGTATCAGTGTTTAATATAAGTCAGGCAATGTGGCTGAAACTATTGGTAAATGAGAACTAATAGCAGCTTCTATACACTTTGTAAATGAGTGGGCATGTTCCCACTGGCATAAAGGAACAACCAAGGTATGTATTGGAAACCTGAAAATTGAGTATTATCTTGTGTCCCTGTACAAAAGTGTTCTGTAAGACTAGGAGAACTTGTTTGTTTTGGATATCAGCCCTGGTAAAAAGAAATGTTCTTGGAATATATTTAATACTTAGTAAATATATGTATTGTAACTATAATAGAGTCACATATGGAACAGTATTAGACTCTTTAGTATACTGACAGATTGCTTGTTTGGTTGGTTGGTTTTTCCTTCTTTTTTTCACCCAGCTGTGTATGGGAATGTTTTTCTTCATATTCTTTATTTTTTCACTCCCGATTTTATTCCCCTCCCAGTACACCCTCTGACATCCCATACCTCCCACATCCCATACCTCTTCCCTGCCCCCTGTACCCATGAGGATGTTCCCACCTTATCCCTACCTCCACCCCACCGGACCTCTAAACTCCCTGGGGCCTCCAGTCTCTTGAGAGTTTGGTGCATCTTCTCTGACTGAACCCAGACCCAGAAGTCTTCTACTGTATATGTGTTGGGGGCCTCATATCAGCTGGTATATGCTGCCTGGTTGGTGATCCAGTGTCTGAGAGATCTGTCTGAGAGATCTCGGGGGTCCAGATTAATTGAGACTGCTGGTCCTCCTACAGGGTCGCCCTCCTCCTCAGCTTCTTCCAGCTTTTCCCTAATTCAACCGCAGCTTCTGTCCATTGGTTGGGTACAAATATCTGCATCTGACTCTTTCAGCTGCTTATTGGGTAATGATAGGTCCCTTTTTGTGAGTGCTCCATAGCCTCAGTAATAGTGTCAGGCCTTGGGACCTCACCTTGAGCTGGATCCCACTTTGGGCCTGTTGCTGGACGTTCTTTTCCTCAGGTTTCCTCCATTTCCATCCTTGCAATTCTTTCAGACAATTAAAGGTCAGAGTTTTGACTGTGGGATAGCAACCTTATTCCTCATTTGATGCCCTGTCTTTCTGCTGGAGGTAGGCTCTACAAGTTCCCTTTCCCCACTGTAGTTTTCTTGATATTCTCGTCATTAAAATTAAATACATATCTTTTAATTTTATTGATTTTATTTGTATTTTTAAAAGAGTGAAATTTCAAAACCATCCCTATCTCACATTTCCTCCTCCTTAATTCCTGACCTACCTCCTCCTACTCACTATTCTGTCCATACTCTGTGTGGTCTTACTTGTTGCTTTGACCACTGAGTCCACTGAGCCTGTATGTCAATAGGTGTAGAGCCATCTACTGGATCGTGGAAGTGATAGAGATTGAAAATACCAGTAAGAAATAGTTAATACAACTGACTTCTTATGACAGCTTACCCAGAGTCCAGAGTGTAAGGGAAGTCAAATGCATAAAATTATACACAAAGATATGAGGAAGAGGTTCTTCAATTCATCCTCTGGCACCAACACTGGCTTATGTTTCTTTTTTATCCTCTTAGCTTTATTATACCATCTAAAATAAAGTTCTCCATTTAAAAAAAACATTACCTCACAGCCACAAGTTACATATTCTCTAAGAACAATCACCAAAAATATATTATTCAAAAACAGATTATAATCATTACATAAAAGGAAATGATAACAGGATTATTGCTTATGCATTCTTCCTCTAAAACTCATAGCTAACTACACATTTCCCATCTGTCTTTCTCTCCATAACCTCATCCTGGCCCCATAGCAATAATTCTTTTGTCACTGATTGACAAAGTTTTATCATGCCAGTCTATAGTAGCAAGTTTTTTTCCAATACTTAGTTGATGACAATTTGTATTTATCCAGAAACAAATCATCATCTCTCTTAGGTATTATTTTTGAAATCTTGTTTAGCTAAACTGGCTAATCACATATTCGGGACTAGAATACAGCCTGTTATATGCTGATATTATTTTAAAACCTTATAAAATTTATAAGAATGTATGGTTATATTTATATGATTTTTTTAAAGATTTATTTATTTTATGAGCATGAGACTTTATTTCCATGTATGTCTGCATGACAAAAAAGGACATCAGACCAGAAAGGGCATCAGATCCCATTACAAATTGTTGTAAGCCATTTGTCTAATATATTGGGAATTGAACTCAGTATCTCTAGAAGACCATCAGTGCTCTTTACTGCTGAGCCATCTCTCCAACCCTTATATAATATTTACAATGTGCTCCGAAGTACACTGTTTAACTAGCATCATAACTCAAGAAGGCAACTGTAGTAATTAACTCTTTACACCAATACTCACTAACTCGTGTGGACTCCACTGTGAGTGATGGCCGCTACAAGAGTGTGTAAAACATGACAGGTTAAATGGTTTAGACAGAACATCTGATAATTACTTTCAAAAATACAATTTATTAAAAATATAATATTTTTCTGTGATTCTATTTAAAAGGACATTATTGAATAGCTCATCAAAGTCTTAAATAACTTTTTAAACTTCCAGTGTTTCCAGCCATATAATTATTTCTTTGGAGGAAGTAAGACAAATAGAATGAAATACCATACCTTTAACACTAGGTAGACATAGGGATGTACCGAGGCTCTATAATCAATGGAGAATGAGAGGATTCTGGTCAAATATTCAAGTTCATTTATGCAAGATAAATAGGTATTCTGAATCTAACGTCCAGTATGGTAACTACAGATAACAGTAGGTATTATATGGTTATAATGTGTTTCAATACTCAATGGCTGTATAACATGAAGCTATGAGCCTTCTCTGCTTTCTCAACTGCACAGAAAGCCACTTTTTGTTTATGGTGGCATTGAAGAACAGATCCCAGGATTAAGATAAATTGGTAGCCAGCATTTATTTTTCTTCTCCCTTACTTTTTCTTACAGAGGCACTAATCCTTACCTTTCTTACTAATAATTTAAATAAACATTTACAACATAAAATTAAAAAGGGGAGAAGTAGGAAAAGAATCATTAAGTCTAGGCTTACTTATGGATTTATCACATACACTAATACATTAAATCTTAAAAAGCATATGAAAAAAGAATGGCTTATTAAGGCTCATTTGGTACCAGACATATTGATGTGTTAGCACATTGATCTGCCATCCCAGCTGCTCTGGCATGAACAGTTCTTCTCAACCATTTAAATGAAATAAAGGGGATGCTTCATCTTCTTTATAAATCATTTTTGGTCAACACTAGGACTAGATGAGCAACAATAAAATATGAAAATGTATCTTGAATAATTCATAATAACTGTTATCACATTCTAAATTTTGCCTTGCCTCAAACCTAAAATATCCTATGTAGCCTTTAAATAAAATATTGTTATTCTCATTTTTAAAGAAAACTGATGCAAGTGATTTTGGTAACAATAAACTCTTGCATATTGCTACTTCTGATTAAGTGTTGCACACATAAAGTCAGTGACGGCTCACTCCATAATTCAAACTTTTAACTACTTTATGATGTATTTATTTATTTAATGTGAAGATGGCATTGGATCCAATTACAGATGGTTGTGAGCCACCATGTGGTTGCTGGGAATTGAACTCTTGAGCTCTGGAAGATCAGCCAGTGCTCTGAACGCCTGAGCCATCTCTCCAACCCCCTGTTTTACCTATTTTAATCTCCATTTTATAATGACGTATCAAGACAGAGTGCTATTATTAAAAAGCTAGATTTAAACATAGGTAGCTAGCTTCCACATTCTTTGGCATGATACTAACGGTCATGCAGTTGGAATAAAACAGCATGAAGATTCAAAGCAACTCCAGACTCTCCATCGTTTTGGTATACTACATAGTTGCTTTGTTAACTTTAGGATTTCTAGAATCTTCCTTGTGCCTCAAGTTAGTCTTTGATTTTTATTTTATTCAGAAAGGTAAAACTGAAGACTTATATGATGTCCTCATTATAGAAACAGTTGCAACCTGTTTCAAGGAAGCAATCAGCTTTGGTGCCCTGCCAGATTGGGGGTAATACCATCTCTATGCATGCCTCTCTAGCTATTGCTCCAGACTGTATCTGCCTTAATGAACATTTTTCTGAGAGAGCTTAGCTAGGATTGTAGCTCTGCATGTCAACATTTAAACATTTTGCCTGATCTTATAATTGTTTTAAATTGGGATGAACTTGGCACCGAACTCAGTCCTTTCTGGTGTAGACTCTCTTTATACAAATATCAACTGATCCATTGGAGCCCAATACTTTTGCTTTATGCTTTGTTCTCCCCTAATCTTTTTGAAAGACTCATTTGTCACCTTCAGACAGGGGATGAAGGCAAAATGAAACAGCTGAAATAAATGTGATAGCAAAAAGATTTCAAAGTTAATTATGTGAGGTTCTGCTCTGAATTTGTAATGATGATGGGAAACCTTTCATACTATCTTACACGGCACGGATAGGTACCTTCCCTATTTCTCATTTTATCTCCTAGGAAAACATATAAAAGTATCTATCTATATCTATATATCTATATACCCCTGTATCTATCTTATTCCTGGCTATTTGATAGCTGGAGAATTGAGATGAAGGGGATTGTATGATCTCTCCTACAACTGTTAGAAAGCAAGTGGCAAACCTAGAACCCTAAATCCAGACATAGGAACCTGCCTCTGTTAAAAACATAGATTGTGCAAGTAAAGAAAGTCAGTTTGACTCCATCAGCTGTCTGATCTTGGATGAGTGACATCACATCTCTACCACAGTTGCCCCTGTATCTATCTTATTCCTTATTATTAGGCTTAAGCCACCTGATTTGTATAAAAGACATAATGCAGAGCTAGCACAACCTGACGTGGAGGTTAACCATTAATGTTAAGACTATTAATCTCCACTGTTGGTTTTAGCACGGTTACTTGGGCTTAGTATGATGAGATTCAAAAGTGAATGGAGGAAAAGCTCTCCTCTACATTTCCAAAGAAAATAGATGTTTACATAATAGGATGGTGGGATAGAGATTTACCAAGTGGCAAAAACACTTGCATAGAAAGCACAGGTAAAGAAATCCTCAGTTCAGTTCTTGAGCCTGGGGGGAAAAAAAGACAAAATGACAGAAGACTAAAAACAGAAGATTGTAATCTGCTTTCGAGGCGAAATAAAATGCGTAAGATACATAATCACAGCTGAAATATTTTATTCATTCCCTTAAAACTGGAAATTAATGTTTACTAAATAAATGTTAGCATTTACCAGCTGAATATTTTGCTTCTCAGTTCTCCATTTAATTTGCACCAGTTATATATCACACAGTGGATGGCAAAGTCAAAGAGATGTACATTCAAGTCATAGTCTGGCCATCCTTGCATTTTGGCACTGTGCCTTCTCTGAGATTTAGTTTTAGTACATAAAACAGTGTGTGTGTGTGTGTGTGTGTGTGTGTGTGTGTGTGTGTGTGTGTCTGTGTCTGTTGTGTGTGTGTGTCTGTCTGTGTGTGTGTGTCTGTGTATATCTGTGTGTGGGGGCAAGCACATGTGTTTATCTGTATACACATGTGTAAGTATGTGCATGTGTGTGCATAAGTGTATACATATGGGTGTGTGCTTATGTGCATGAGTATATGTGCATACATAGATATATTATCCAATGTTTAAAATCTGTTGTGAAAACTGAAGATTACGATACAAACAACCAAATAAAATGATTTGGAAAATCAGAGCTTCTTGTCATTGTATAAACCTTGTTTTCAACTATTCCCCTCACATACCTCATCTGCACTCACCTCGAACTTCCAAGATGTATCTGTCTTGAAATTTTATAGAATTTTCATGGAGAAATTTTAAAAATAAAGCAAGAAAGGTTGCTATGACTTTCAGCTCCATATGCTACATGTCACCCTTCTGGACTGCTCTAACCCAGCATTCCTTAAAGCTCCTGGCACGAACTGAGGGAAGCCACTGGGGTTTTGATGTTTTGAACCTTTATTTTTCAGTGTTTGTTTCTATTATGACCTTCATGTGGTTTCTCTTCCCTGGTTCCACCTTGACTGTGACCAGAATATATAATTCTAAAATTTCTCCCATCTTTGGGATGTATTCTGAATTGAACATATACAATAGACACAAGTTTGGGTTATTGTATTAACATTGAAAGAACAGCCTTTCTCCCTAAGTTTATCACCAGAATGCTGTCATTCTATTTGTCTGGTTGCTAGTCCCTCTGACATCCATTGGTTAAATCCAAGATCAGCAATAAAGCACCATTTTCCAAATCTTTAAGAGAAACCAATAATCTTCTTGCCAAATGGGATTTGTTGCCATTTTCAATACAACCTTATAGGATCTTCTTGAAATTCTTAGGCCCACAGTGTGCAGGAGGTATTTCTTATTTAAATGAGCATCAGTAACAGAATCATAGATAGTTATCTCAAAACTAGCAGGAAGGGCTAAAAAATGGGAAATGATAAGAAAAATCGGGGAGCTATAAAGACTCATGTCCTCCCATGGGCTTATCCTGTTTTAATCTTACTATTTAGAAACATGTACTTTCATCAAGATAAAGTGAGTTTGAAGGAAGAACTTATATTGAAATCAATTTTTTGGACATCTACATCCTCTAGATCAGTATCTAGTACATAAAAATAGTGATTTCCTTGGTAGGTGACTTGTGAGGCTTGAAATACTTCACGGCATTTCATCTTGCAATCATCCTATAAAGTAGAAGCTAAAAACTATTTTCTAGAAAGGCACCTGAGATTTAGACAATTTGAGTAACTTCCCCAATCACACAAACACACCAGTAGTAGAAAAGCATTGTATCCCAGATCTTACAGCCCCAAACAGCAAGCTCTTTCCTTTGTACCTATACCTTCCCTGTGTGATTTCTAAATGTACTAAAGAAATGCTAGCTGAATGAATAGATACACTAGTAAAAAAAAAGAAAAAAGAAAAAAAGAAAAAGACTACAGTTGCTATAAATTCATTTTAATGGTGTCATCATTTCTATAAAAGGATTGTAGTAGAACATCATTTCCCTGAAGCTAACTAAACCTTAGCTGAAATTTTTTAGGCACTTGGTATATCTGCATAACTGAAGACATTTGAGACTCTAACAAATTTAAGTACAAATACGGCATGAGCAGTTAAACCATTCCACTGATTGTAAGCAATTACTCACAAGACCACTTATAGCACTGTGATGATGCCTTTTAGTACCTGTACAGCTCATAGAAATGCACTGCTCATCACTGAGAGAAAAACCTCAGAAGTCATTGTTTTTATTTTCTCTTTCTGGGTTGGTTGGGGATGCGTTGTTGTTTGTACCCAAAACAAATTCCTCAATACAATCCATCTTGAGTAGAAAAAAACTTCATAGAATTCTTTTTTGGTTTTTAGCCTTACTGGAGTATAGTAAACAAAAATTATATGTATCCAAGGAATGCAACATGATAGTTTAAATATGCATTGTGAAATGATCCCCACTGGCAGACTAGTTAATATAGTCTATGCCTCACAGTTACTGCTTGCAGTAGGACAGGGGGGTGAGAATGAGATATTTTGAGATCTATTGTTTCATAAAGTAAAACTACTTTTAAAATTACAACAGAAAAATGTGATCAAAATCAAAATTTTCCTTTATACACACTGCTCAAAGAAAATATTGTTCATATTATGGTGGTTTTTGTACACTTACATATAGAGGGGCAAATATTTCTCTCAAAATTGGTATACACTGTATATGTAAACTTGCTCTTGGCCATTATTTTATATACTGAGCAATTTTGATATCCTTGAATAGTCATTTAAGACATAAAATAGTGGTAGAAAGGGAGTTTTATAGAGCTATTATCCAAAAATAAAATGATGTTGAATGAACTATTTGGCTTACGCTTCCTCTCTCTCTCTCCCTCTCTCTCTCTCTCTCTCTCTCTCTCTCTCTCTCTCTCTCTCTCTCTCTCATTCTCATTTTTCATTCTCTCTCTTGATTTCTGCATACTAAGTAGAAGAATAAAATTAGTGCCATACTTCACATCTTTATTAGTCCAAAAAGTCAACTATTTATACACTATTTTAGTTCTATTTCACTTAAAAGATTGTAGCTATCTTGCATGTCATCAAATCTACTCAAATAACAATGGTCTTTTTAATTTCATTTTATTAGCCTATTCACTTTACATCCTGCTCACTGTCCCCCTCAGGTTACCTCCCCCACTATCCTTCCTCCATCCCTCCTCTTCTTCTCTGAGTAGGTTGGGCCCCCTGGATGTCTCCCACCCACCCTGGTACTTCAAGTTTCTGTGAGGCTAGGTGCTTCCTTTCCCACTGAGTCCAGACAAAGCAGCCCAGCTAATAAAACATATCTCATATACAGGCAACAGCTTTTGGGAGCCCCCATTCCAGTTGTTCAGGATCCAAATGATGATTAAGATGCACATCTGCTATATATGAATGGGGAGGCCTAGGTCCAGCCCTTGTATGTTCTTTGGTTGGTGGTTCTGACTCTGAGCCCCAAAGGTCCAAGTCAATTGACTCTGTTGGTCTTCCTGTGGAGTTCCTATCCCCTTCAGGGCTGCAGTCCTTGCTTCTATTCTTCCATAAGAGTCAAGCTTCAATCTCTGTGTGGTTGTAGGTGTCTGTATCTGTCTGAGTCAGCTCCTGGGTGGAGCCTCTTAGAGAACAACGTGTTAGTGTTTGCAAGCTGTATACATGTGTGTGCAATACTAATGGCCATATTTCCCACTGTTTTGCCTTTTCAAGATCTATCATTGATGACAATTCTCTAAATACCTGTTGTACTCAGCTTGGAAGGGCACATTCTTAGAAATGGAATTTTTAAGTTGACCACCTGTGTGCAGGCAGGAGCTCCACAGCAGTTAGGTGATATAATAATGGTGCTGTTATTAACTTGAGAGTGGGAGGACTTTAGAGAGTTTATGGAAGGATGGCTGGGATGGGGCTAGAAGAAGAAAGGAAAGGGGGACATAATGTAACTATTTCAATTTCAATTAAAATGTATTTTTAAAATGATAACACTGTATCCTGATTTGGATAGATGTATAATATACAATGTATAATTTGAAAGTAAAGGCACTGGTGCATATATATATATGTGTGTGTGTGTGTGTGTGTGTGTGTGTGTGTGTGTGTGTGTATAATTTTATTTAAATTATATGTCTTAATACAGAACTGTACATGAGGATTGTATAAGGCAGTTGACAGACTAAACTTAGCACATTTGCTAATTTAAAGAACACAGCAAGCCAAAAAAGAAATGCCAGAGTCAACAGCAAACTATTCCTCAGAGTAAATAGGTGCCTGTCTTTCCAGTGCTGAAGGCAGAGTACGGGCAAGGTAGGGGAGCCTGAAGGCAAAGGAACGGGATAGTTCACAATAAATATGTCCAGCTAAATTTTAATTTAAGCAAGCAATGATAAATAATAAACAGTTTAAATGTGTCCTATGTGGTTTAACTGAACAGTTCTTGATTCTTTATCTGAAATT
The DNA here is from genome assembly GCF_000001635.26 of Mus musculus. Lineage (NCBI taxonomy): Eukaryota > Metazoa > Chordata > Mammalia > Rodentia > Muridae > Mus > Mus musculus. Next base: position 91,987,597 of record NC_000073.6, read on the forward strand.
GAAATGTAACTGAGAACCATACTTTTATTAGTGAAATACTACAACCTAGGAATAATTCTAAATATAGTTAGATCATCAGAAGGGAAGCTGATCACTAAAGAATGTGTTCTCATGCTCAAAAGGGACAGAGATGGACACATAAACCTGATGGCCTACAGCCCAATTACCTATCAACACGTGTGATGGTCATTTTCACTGTGGTAGATGCTATTAGAGAAACGTACTATTCAGTTTCATGGGCAAGGAAACTGAGCCATGTGGGTGAACAGTTTGTTCAGCTCAGGACCCCAACTCTTGTAAGTGGTGAGTCTTATATCTAGATAATTAGACTTTGGGTCCGTTTTCTTTGATGTTATTGTGTTTCTTTGTTTTTATACGAAAGGTAGTTGCCAGTGAGGCTGAGAACAAGTGAAAACAAAGAAGAAACATAAAGAGAAAGGTGTTATGTTAGATGATTGGTTCATGCCTGTAATCCCAGTATTTGAGACTAGGGCAGGACAATTGCCTGTCAGAAGCAACCCTGTGCTACATAGTGAGTTCAAAGCAAGCTTGGTCTATATAGCAAGAACCCGTCTCAAACCAAACCAAACCAAAAACAAAACCAAACAACAAAGTTAGGATTTCTACAGAAAAAGCCAAAAATAACCATCCAGCTCCTTAGGTCTCACTCTCTTGACTGACTCCAGCTCCTTGAGGGTCCCCTGGAGAGTATCCTCTGAAGTGACGTGGATAACTGCTCTTACAATGAGCTTCCCTTCCAAATGTTGCTCCACGAGCAGAAGCACTCGGCCTTATTTACTACTCTAGACCTAGTGTTTCTCATTCTCTGCTGCTATGCTCAGAGGAAGTCTCTGATAAATATGTGGAACCGAGGAATAAATATTTAAGTAAACAGTGTAGTGGCTGCATTATTTAAATTATACCCAACTGAAAGAATCCTAACCTCCATGACTTCCCGGCAATATGGCTGCTAGAATTGTAAGCAGGACAAGCAGCATCTTGTAACTTCATCTCCTATGCAAACTTTTTTTCTCTTTTTTAATATTTTTATTAGGTATTTTCCTCATTTACATTTCCAATGCTATCCCAAAAGTCCCCCATACGCTCCCCCCCAACACTCCCCTACCCACCCACTCCCACTTTTTGGCCCTGGCGTTGCCCTGTGCTGGGGCATATAAAGTTTGCATGACCAATGGGCCTCTCCAGTGATGGCCTACTAGGCCATCTTTTGATACATATGCACCTAGAGACAAGAGCTCCAGGGTACTGGTTAGTTCATATTGTTGTTCCACCTATAGGATTGCAGATCCCTTTAGCTCCTTGGGTACTTTCTCTAGCTCCTCCATTGGGGGCCCTGTGATCCATCCAATAGTTGACTGTGAGCATCCACTTCTGTGTTTGCTAGGCGCCGGCATAGTTTCACAAGAGACAGCTATATCAGGGTCCTTTCAGCAAAATCTTGCTAGTGATGCAATGGTGTCAGCGTTTGGAGGCTGATTATGGGATGGATCCCTGAACTTCTAAGTGAGGCTGGTTTTTTAGACTCAACTTCAACCTTTTCTTGCTATTACTGCTTAATGAAAGTCCTATCACCCCACCTCAATCTATACCAGATTCTCTGCTCCCCCACTACCACCTTGGTTACTTTCACATCCTTGCTTCAGACTTCTCAAACACAGGGAGGTAATACTTACATCACCCACTGTCCCCAGCCCCATGGACAACTTTGTGCAGTATTTGATGTAATGCAATAGAGTTCCTAAATCACTAAGCCTTGGGTGAACATCAACTTCAATGACTATTATAACCCATCTTGTGGGTATATATCTTATACTGCATGCCTTTATGGCCTGGTCAAATATTTTATTTTCTTATTCTGTTTTGCTCTGATAACAAACAAGACGGTTTTCTCTCCATAAAAACCTTTGTGCACATTTTTAGATTTTCTTTTTAAGACAGTCGGCTATAGGTAGCATGTCTGAAACAAAAGACAGGATTATGGCTAAAGCTTCTGAAATATACTGCTAAATTGCTTTCTGGAAAACTTATAAGAGGTTTCACACCCCATAGCACCAACACTATGAGTCTGTCTCACCGATACCACAGTTAAGTGATTATGTGTTAGCTCAGAGATCCTTTGTTATTAAGACATAGAAAGGGGAACTCGATTTAATTTGCATTAACTTCATTCCCACTGGGGACAAGCATATATATGTGTATACCTATTTACTATTTCTACCTTTTCTTTTGTAATTAGATGCTAGTAAGCTTTGCCTGGTTGTTATTGATTGCTATTTTTTCTCATTTAATAGTAGGAACACCTTTAAAATACTAATGATTTTATCTGAGCAGTGTCTTTCCCAACTTAGTGCTTAATTATTTGAGGTATTTTTTTATCTTTTTTTCATATTTGTCTTTGGTATGCTTTATTCTATTATTGTTTTTGAATTTCCAACCCTCCATCAGATGCCCTCATCTGGTTTGTTTATTCAACAAACATTTGCTAATGTCCTCCTCCCTGTGTAGGCTAGACACAATGGATATAGAGGTACTACCTGCTGTGTCTTTAGTAATCACAGGAGGTGCCATCCCTGCAAACCACTACAGTCAAGTATGAGTCTGTCAGTGGCCATATATTAACCTTGTCTAGTAGGGTGGTGTTAGAAAGGCTTTTTCACAGATATCATATCTGAATGAGTCTAGAAAACAATTAGCAGCAAGATAAAGGCATTTCAGTTTGGGGCCAAAGATGTCTAAAGTAACTTGGCAACTTTAAGGCTCTCCATGCTGCTCAGGCTGGAGGAAGCATGCTGGAAGGCAAGGCAGACAGAAACATAGATACTGTATCTCATGCACATAGAATCCAAATTACCAATCTCATAGAAGCTCTGGCTTTGAGTTTCTGTATAGTTAAATAGCTTGTGTTTTATTGGACTTCTTTAGACAAGAATTCTATGTAGTTATTAAATTATTATTTTGTAGATTTACCTTTAAAATGCAATTAAAAGAAAAAAGTGAAGAAAATATTTAGAATAATTTTATGAGTCTAAGCGTTTAAGCACTTAATATAGGACATAATGAAAACCCAAATCTGAGTCTCAGATGCCTTGGTCTGTCCATAGTTTCACAATTGTGTCTCAGATAATATTTACTTTCATATCTTTCAAAATACCCCCAAATCACCCTGTTCCTCAATGTGCTAGTCTAGTATAAAAGTACAGCGACTCTTCTCCTTTGTCAGGATCACTGATTGTCAACTCGCTCAGTTAAATACTCATGACCCATGTTGATCCCAACTGCCTTAAAAGACCTGTTTTATTGAAACCTAAACATATTAAAATATAACTGAGAGTGCTAGTGATAAAGGGAACATGCTAAACCAATCCCATTTTCTATTTTAAAAAATGTTTGCAGATCATGGTGCAAAGACTATTATTAATAACAAATTAGTTATGCCCCAATAGTCTGAAATGACACCACAGCTGTGAACCTACCAGAAAAAAATTTTATAAGATTCAGGCACACATGATGATGTAGAGTTGGCCCTCATTTCTTGCTAGAGGCAAAGAAAATAACTAATAGGTTTAGAGGACATGATCAGAAGGCTCCAGGCCTCAGACAGATTCTGAGTTACCATTCCAACAGGAGGAATGGAAGTGAGCCTTCAGAAGGACCATTGTAAAGGAACTTTTGTTAATGAGAGCTACCACAGTCACTGCTTTGTCTTATCCTTGTAGAAAACTCAAAGTACATAAAGTACAACTGTGTAAAATACCTAGTTTAGGTTAAGTGGATGAAGACTTTCTTGCCATGCATTCACATTCAGAGGGCAATGCGCTGCGAAGCTGTTCATTCCTGGGGGATTGAAGTTTGGAAGAGAAACAAGATAATAATGGTGGCCATTTGGGGATTCCACAATAAGCACCCTGGGCTAAGCTAAGTGTTTCATGGACACACTCCCTATTTTTCTCAGCCGTATGCCATTCTTGCAACGCTCCTGTACTCTAGATGAGAGTGCTGAAACTCCAAGGAGACCTCTGAGATCAACAAGATAGAATTTAAAAGAACTAAAATCCTACAGAGCTCACTCATTGTCTTCACCTTTCTGCAGCCTATCCAATCACCCCCTGAGAAGTTTAGTTTATATCCTTGCCAGCTGGTACCAGCATAGTTCTCTACGTGGGGAGGTAATATATTAGGAAGATAAAAATGAGAAAGAGGCATCAATGCCAAGAGCCTCATGAGGAGTTTTAGAACGTGAACTTAAGGTGCCGGTCATCTAGGTCCACCAGAACTCACCATATCATACCTATTATAAAATGTTCCTCAAATGCTAAACATTTGGAATAAGAGAAAGCAGTCTCATTATTATTGATGATCATGAAAGGTCATTGCATTTATAGATGAACAAATCCAACATTCTCTTTACCCCCTAACTACTTTCAGAGGTTTTATAAACTCTACCCTGAAGCTGTATTAGCCCTGAGCTATTATACTTACTCTTATGAATACTTGACTACTAATGGTGCATTATTTGTGACAAGAATTATACAGTGTTCTTTTGAGCTTAGAAACCATAGCCACAATACTCTGTCAAATGATGTGCCAGATGCTTACTCATTGAAGCCCTGGGTGACCCAGATGTCATCACTGATCCAGATGGTCTTATATCTTTTTAATACAAGTAATATGGAGAAAGTTCCATCTGGGCAGCCATAGATGGCCACCACAGGATGACAGAGAATATGATGCTTTGCCATTTTAGCCATTTAGGTGTATTAAATAGACATCCATGCTCTTAAATAGATGTCCATGCTGAAAGGCAAAGTAACACAGGCCCCAATAGATCCTACTATACTACTGTACTCTTCTTTTGTAGTTTGGGCTCAAGAAAAAAGTATAGATTGCTGTGATGTCATTTTCTGTAATAGTGCCATCTCAATGCATCACGATATCTAGTGAAACAAGGGGGATGGCAAAGATAAATGAGATTTGATCCTAGGCTTCTAGGGGTTAACCACTAGAGAGAAAAAGAGCCAAAGAATCTCCCACTGAGATCAGACAAGGCCACTCAGGGGAACAGGATAAATAGGTAGGCAACAGAGTCAGGGACAACCCCTGCTCCTGTTGTTAGGGAACCCACATCTGACCAAGCTACACATATGAGCAGGGGACCTTTGTCCAGCCCATACTTACTTCCTGGTTGGTGATTCAGTCTATGGGAGCCCCCATGGGTCCAGATTAATTGACTCTGTTGGTCTATCTGTAGAGTCCCTACTTCCTTCTGATCCCTCAATCCTTTCCCTAACTCATCCACAAGACTCCATGAGTTCCCTCCAAAGTTTGACAATGGGTCTCTGCATATGTTTACATCATTTGCTGGATAGAGCCTCTTAGAGGAGAGTCATGCCAGGATCCTATCTGCAAGCATAACATAGTATCATTAATACTGTCAAGGATTGGTTCTTGCCCATGGGATGGGTCTCAAATTGGGCCAGTCATTTGTTGACCATTTCCTCGGTGTCTACTCCATCTTTGTCAATGGATGTCTTATAGGTAGGACATATTTTGGGTCAAAGGTTTTGTGGGTGGGTTGCTGGCCTTATCCTTCTAATGGACCGTCTGACTGTAGGTGTCCAATTTAGTTTCCATATCCCCACTGTTAGGAATCTCAGCTAGACTTACTCCCCTAGACTCCTGGAAGTACAACCTGTCCCAGGTCTCTGGAATGTGCTAGAGATGACCCCTTCTCTCCCCTGCTCTCCCTACACCAAATCCCCACTACCACCACCCGGTGCCCCTTGCTGTCTCCTCTCTTACCCAGTTCCCTTCCTCCATCAACCCCCAATGTCTATTTTACCTCCCCTTTCGAATCTGTAGATTGTGGCTAGCATGGTTATCCTACATTTTATGGTTAGTATACACTTATAAGTGAGTGCATACCATGTAAGGTATGTCCTTCTGGGTCTAGGTTACCTCACTCAGGATGACATTTTCTAGTTCTATTCATTTGCCTGCAGAAATTATAATGTCCTTGTTTTTAATAGCTGAGCAGTATTTGTTGTGTAAATGCCCATCATTTTTATCAACATTTACTGTGGGGAACTGGGACTTGGCACTAGATATTCACAGCAGGTGCAAATTTTAAAGGGACACCAATAATACTCACCACTAATAACACTTTCATACAATATTTTAAAATAAAAATAATACAAAAGCACCAATTATGAACCAAATATCAAAATTTGAAGGGCAGGATTGATTTGGTAGTGGCCTAAGGTTCTGTGAGGTTTTGTGGAGTCAGGTTTTGGCAGTTTTCCTGAGCAGCATAATCCACTTGCAGTAACGGAAAGTGTCTGTTTTATTTTTCTCTTAATTGCAAGCAAGAGACGTGACCTAAGCTCTGTCAAGGGGATAGGGCAAGAAGTTTGTAGTTGATTTTCATTATACAACAAATGTCATAAGGGAGCCATCAGGGAAGTTCAATAGCCTACATCCTCCTCTCAAGCTGTCTTGTGGGATGAACCTACATTGTTATTCTAGAATTATCCTAGACTGTGAACCTGCAGACATTGGACAGCAATATTTAGGTTCTCTATCACTAGAAGACACCTCTACAATAACTATGTATATCTGCATCTTTTCCTTATACTGCCAGCTAATTTCTTTTTCTTTACTGTTATTCATAACTATCCTGTTATCATAGAAAAAATCCAATTAAATAGTCATGGGTTTTGTGTTTCTTTTTCTCTCTTTCTTTTGATCCCTACCACACGTATCATAAACATACCAAGAAGGAGGTGCCTAGTTCTGGTCAAATGGTCTAAGTCACATTGGCTGTGCAGGGGCTGAGTTGAGTTTTTGTCAAGTAGGGAAAGGGGCTGTTGCAGGCAGGGCAGTTTTTCTAAATAGTGCATAGATGCTGCATTCCTCTGTGTTGTGCCCTAATTGTGCATGCATTTGTGATGAAAAAAATGTGAAGGAAGTAAAGCAAACAGCAAGTGCTAATGGAGTTCAGAAAAGACAAAGATCATCAAGGGCCAGGATTGTGTTAATTATATGCTACAAGAGCCTGCAATTATAAACCCATAGATGAGCAAATAAATGCTGGTGGCTCAGCAGATGAGACCAAGAAGTCATTTTCCTATGGCCTTTGGTAAGTCCATGGCAGGATAAATGATTTCTTTATAAGTTCACTTAGCGATGTCACTAATATCACCAATGATCCCTCCCACTAGTCCATAGGATAACCACAGAATAAAGAGAGCAAGTAAACACCTTGGTTGGATTTCCATATCCATTATGTTCTGAGTCTGGGTTCTTATAACAAGAGAAACAGGACCTTCCATTGTGACTGGCTGACTCAGATTGCAGAAAATTGTATCTCCCCTGCATTTCTTTACTGGAGTGATGGTGACATGTATTCCAGCCACTAGATCCAAGGGACAGTTATTGGCATTGCTTTTCTCTCTGCAGAGATGTCTCAGGGGACATAGCTACAAAGGACTAAGCTTCTAGTATTAAACCCTCTGGAACTCAGGGATAGATAGTTTTCAAGGAGCATTATGTGCCTGGGGAGGAACTCTGTGCCCAGAGACTATCACAAGGGATTCATTCTTCAGGAGCTGCATAAACTCTACATGCTCAGTGCTTAAAGCTTCTCCTCCATTTCTTCACTGATAACACTTCATAAACTAAGAACTAATGATGATATAAAAAGTTTTAGGCTTAATGATGATCTAAAAATACCCAGAATATCTTAGGGCTTCCTTGAAAGAGCCAGGAAAAATGTATTTTTCTCAGTAAAGAATCGGCTTTTAGAATGTAGCTTGGGTAGCACTTACTATTATTGTACTGACACATATTTTACACACTACATGGCAGAATTCTAGGACTGCAATGAAGCAATTGACTGAAAAGCTTCAAAGATATACCTCCTTTTCACCCATCGCTTTGATTTTGCTATTTGCTTGTAAGAGGACTTAGTCAAGTAGGCTGTGTATTAGTCTTTGTTTCTTCTTGTTGGTTCATGTCCACAGGTATCAAGTGTTCTTACAATCAAGAAAAAAACATGAGTCAGAGAAGCCTTGTCTTTAACACCTGATCATATAAAACTAACACATCAACAAGGAAGAAGTGTCACATTAAAGAGTAGAATTAAATGAACCTGCAATACCAGTAACTTATCTCTGGACTCACAAAGCTTTGGGTGATAAATGATTAAGCATAGATAGCTAATCAATTCTTTATGAAAGGGCATTAGGGGTGACTATATGCAGAAGAAGAAATGAGCATGTCCTTCTAAACCCAATGTATTGCAACTTTTCCTGAACACTGAATTATTTCATTGAATAATATAATAATATTATATCGATATAAAGTTATTACAAAACTACAAGAAAGATTACAGAGTTCAGCTCTTAGCAAAGTACAAGGTCAAGGTCAGTTTTCATTGGTTTGAATGTATTATGGTATCCCCAAAATGAATCATTTGTCTTTAATTTAGCTGAGTACAATATAGCTAGGCTGTTTTTAGGACACATATTGGTCAGCTTTGGTTCTGCTTGTCTCTAAATATGGCAAAACTGAACTAGAAAAAATGGTAACATCATTTTCTTTGTCTTTAGAGTCAACATCAGGCTGAAAATTGAATCAGTTCTCCTGGGAAAATAGGATATAGAGGTTACATCATCGTAGAAATGTTTTATATCCATTAACTACATTTTTTTCCAAGATCCTGTGCTGGCAGTCTAGATCAGACACCAGCAATGATTTAACACAGAGACTCATGAGTTCTCTGAATAGTTACAAACTCCAGATTATACAGTAAGAAAATAACATTCCTTATATTTTCTGCATAAGAATAGTGTTCAATTGACTACAAATATAGCAAAATGTTATTAGTCCTTATGATAGGCTAAGGTAGTTATATCTTTGTATTAAAGCTACAGTCTTAAATTTTATAAAAATACTTTTTAATTTCATATCCTATTTATATAACAAGTGGTATCACTACCTTAAACTAGAAAATGGTCTTTTATCCCCCATGAAAGGAAGCCAGAGTTCTTGTAATGTCCTCGGTGTTACCAGCTCTACAGCCTCATCATATATGCTCAACTCCCTGTATAATTTACTTGTATCCTCTAGGTCACGTCATGATCCAAGATAGCTATTGACATAGCATTCAGCATGTTGCTTTGAGTCTCTCATTAGCAGATGGAAGTATTCAGTAGGAGATAAATTATAAAGATCTTAGCTTAAACAACTTCCCTATCAGAAGCTCTTCCAGAAACCCTCTGCACAGGTCACTTTGCACTAAACACTTTTATGGTGCCATATCTATTCTCAGCTGAGGTTAGGAATAAAGTCAATACGTGCATGAATAAATCTATAAATACTGTATGATGTAATAAGTATAAGCAGTGGAAAATTTGATTTGTACTGGGACACAATGACAAAATGTCATGAAGTTGGGTTTTTACTTTAAAATACAGTGAAATGATACCAGCTGCATGATTGGTGTTTGAGTCTGCTAACTATGCATTTTTTTCTTCCTCTTGTGTCACCAGGCCGCCGGAACCTGTTTACAGCACTGTGAATAAACTGTGTGATAAGCCTGCTTCTCCCAGGCACTATTCCCCTGTTGAGTGTGACAAAAGCTTCCTTCTCTCAACTCCCTACCCCCACTACCACCTAGGCCTGCTCCCTGACTCTGACATGACCAGGTACTGCATGCGCTTCCTCACTTCATCTTCTCCGGTTGCATGTGTTTCCACAAGGATGGATGGGTGGAATTCGTCTCCGCCCACTTCTCTTGCACTCAGCACCTTCCTTGTGGAAAGATGTTCTGCTTCCATGGTACGATGGGAGAAATTAAGAACATGGCTTTTTTGTTCTTTCTGCTGTGCTCACTAAGCACCTCGGACATGATCATGTAGAGCTCCACGTGTTTAATAAGGAAATAATTATATTGTTCCAGCACCATTTTCTCCATTAGAGGGATGAAAGAGAACATTCACTGAGTATTTTAAATAATATGTAAGCAATGTTCACTATCCCTCAGATTCAATGACCTAAATATGTACATATTATTACTATCATTTAACATGCTAATTAGAATATTAAATTAAAGTCACCATATAACTGGCTTCCTGAGGAATTACCTATTTTCTTAAGACTATAGAATTAATTGCTTCTATCTAACCACAGTGAAAACAAACAAATTTATATTTTGCTACTTGTTAGGTTTTTATATATGCTGTCTTATTTAATTCATTCCTATTTATGTAAAAATACAAAAGTCAAGGAAGGTTAAGGGATTTCCCACAGCGTGACCTTGCCAATCAATATGCAGTTTAAATTTGACCTTAGAATGTTCTGAGTTTTTTTATAACAACTTTGTAAGCAAATTCTACTAAGTCTAAAGATTGGACACGACTATACATAAATATCCTAAGCCATGTGTTTGAGGATAAAAATCCTGTTGTCCATTGTAGCCAGAATTACAGAGAAAGCAAGGTAGAAAACATAAAATCTAGTGATCTATGAGAAGCTTGTAGTTCAGTCTAGAGGGAGGGGCCAGTAGGAAGATTCCTATGCAGGGAGCTGCTTATTTAATTATGTTTTCAGAATCAGTGTCTTCATAATGTTGTTAGGGCTGAGAGAATACAGATTTCAGAGACATTCAAGATGAAAAGGAGTTAAAAGGACCTTCATTTTTAGAATATCTTTATCTTTTCATGTTTTAAGTAGCCCACTTAACAGTCAATAGTCACCTCAGAGAATTAAATAACAAGCTTTTAGTTGTAGCTAGAATTTCTAGAACTGAATAAGAAATTTTGACTGTCTCATCCACTGGACAAATTTTATGTATTTGTATTAATTTAAGTTTACAAATACTTCAGAGTGATTTATAAACGTTAACTAAATTCTACCTTTTTAACAATTTCCAAAATATCTATTTATTGGTGTAGTGACCTATACAGCTTAGAAGCTAAAATGCTGAGGTTTCACTGCTAGAGGGAGAAAGGAAGACTTAGACTGTAGCAGTCACTTCCCTATGGGCAGCTACACATGGGCAGCTCTGACACTGAACTCTCCTTAAGCCAGGCATTGTGCTAATGTTCCTCTTATGAATTATGTCTTCCAACTCTGAATCAAATTATGAAATAGATTTGATTTTGCTTTTCTAAGAGAGGAAATAAAGATTTCAGAAATTGCCTGATTTGTGTCAGATCATCCACTAAGTGACAGATGTGGGGTTCAAGTCCAAGGGGCAGATGACCTGGCAGAACAGGTACCTCTGCAGCAATATGGGCATACAGTTGGAGACATCTTTGCTCACTGGAAAATCTCTTCATCGTTTATCTTTATCTTTTTCTCATCTTCATTTGTCTGCTTCACTGTCAAGTTTTGTGTTTTTGCTTCCTTTTGTTTTGTTGTTATTATTCTTGTTTCTCTCATGGACGTGGGTCTTACATTGACTGTTATCCACTCCAGTAGGGATCTTAATTGATCTCTCCTTTAAAAAATTACCAATAAAGAGCTGTCGGGGTCTAACCGTGGCATGAACCCATCAGACTTACCCTCTTCTATCTATACATTATAATCACTTTTTTTGAAGACAAGGAAATATTTCTATGTTTTGCAAATCAAAGCATTGTGGTTAGTTCGGCATGTGCCTTTCAAATCATATGCCCTAAGCAATTTTGATTTGTACCCATCCCCAGACCACACCTCCTTTCCCAGGACTTTAGAGATTCTATTTTCTGCTCATTCTAATTCTGTCCATTTCCCCTTCTTTTATTTTGCCTCCATCTTCTCTTTTATCTTGCTAGATGAAAATTATCCACATATGTATATATGCACCCATTCTAGAGGGTTTTTTCAGCAATATACTGATACCAAAAGTTTTTATTTAAACCCACTTGCCCCTCCTTCTGAATCTCCAGGTTAATGAGTGGCATCAACACTGGCTGTGTGGCTCAAGTCAAATACCTTAGCATAATACTTGGGATATTGGACTCCTCACCTCCCTCACCGAGTCTACCTTCAAGCCCTATTGACTCTATCCCCAAAATAACAGAAGTCTGTGTACCCTCCACCTCTATGTGTACCACCTAACTTCTTCATTGCTCTCACCACATCCACTGTCTGCCTCATACCTGATCATGAATGTGGCTAAAGTGATCTGCTAAAATAAAACAGATCAAATCCCTCTCTCCTTTTGCATTAAGGATAAAATGCAAAGTCAGGCTCTGCATGATCTAGCATCTGCCTGCCTCTGGAGCACCTCATTTCCCTCTTCTTTTTGCTGACCACATTATCCACACAGGCACACATTTTATTCACAAAACACATTCCATCTCTAGCTGTCTCTTCCCACGTGCTTCTCACTTGAATGGAATGGCTTTTTTCCAATTCACCTAATTAGCTTCTGGTCATCTTAGATCCAAGCTTAAACTGCATTTGGTTAGAGAAGCTCCTTGAAAGAAAAAATTGGCCCCTTATTATAATCTGCTCTTGCATGTGTGTACACATGTGCGCGCACACACACACACACACACACACACACACACACACATCAATATCTCTCCCTGAAAATTTAAGGATCATATACTTTTATTTTAGAAAAAAATAAACATAGAAATAAGATCTTTGACAAGCAAAATGGTAACCTACTTCTAGGTCAGGTTCCACTCAAGCTTGCTTTACTCAGTTCATAACAAATGTGTCACACTATCCCAGGAATTCTTGAACTTACACATGGAAACAAATTACAGTGATGGAAATGCATTTTGTGTTACCTTTTTACCTAAGTTACTTTAGTGCTCTGTGTCCACATTTCAGACCCTTTAGGCAACTGTGGGCTCCTCATGAAGACAGAGTGGTTTGTTTCAGAGTTTATTTACTTCTCCACTGGGAAGTAACCTCTCCCACCAGATGTTTCTTAAATTGTAACTAATAATTCATGAGAATTGTTCAAAAATTCTGGTTCCACTTTATGTACTGCCTCTTAGTTTTCCACTATATCCTAGGGTCTTTTATGAAGAAATCCCATCTCTAGGCTAGTTACGCTGAGGAGCCCAATTTACTACCTTCCTTAGTCTCTGTTTTAATGTTGCTCAAATATCACTGTTAAAAAAAAATAAAACAAAAACAAAAAAAAAACCACTGAAACATGTTAAAAGATTCTGCCTAAAAAGAAATTAAAAGAATGTATATATCTATTCTTCCAACTTACCTGCTCTAAGCTCCAGCCAAATGCAAAATTCTGTACTATAACAATGTTTTACTGAGATATGTGCTGAAAAAAAAAATCAACCAAAATTGTTGGAGGAAAAACTGTGACCTTTAAACTACACTGAATGATGGGATGTGGTTTTCCGGACATTTGAGAATGCCCCCAAATTCTGCTTAAAAAGTCCATCAATATTGGTACATCAATCATTTCCTCAAACCTCAGATTAGGATTTAGCTCAGGGAAATTCAGTCTTTGAAACTATCATTACATTTTTATACTTAATCCCAAATTGACAACCAAAAAGACAGATGTCAATCGACAAAATTAAAAAAAAAACAAAAAAAACAACAACAAAAAAAAAAACCTGTTTCTACGTCATCTGAGTTTCAATGGGAAAATCCACGTTCTCAGTTCGATGAACTTATAGCAAACACTCAGAGATGAACTGTGTAGGTATCCTACTACTGAATGACTCCCTATAAAGAAAGAGGCCTTGTGTTTTCCTTAGGAAAGCCTTTTAAATTACTTGGTATACAGGCTAAAGCTACAGATTATATCTAGAGTGACTTCTTTAGGTGGTTTACAAAAAGAAAATTAGCGGACCTAGAGTTAAGCTAAATTTGAAGTTCTATGTAAAGAAAAAGAAAGAGAGAAAGAAAGAAAGAAAGAAAGAAAGAAAGAAAGAAAGAAAGAAAGAAAGAAAGAAAGAAAAATAGTGACTTTGCTATGAGACTTCTGTTTATCTAGTACATCACTTTTTCTTTAAAGAAAAAAAAGCAGGAGTTTTTTGATGTTGTAATTGGTTTTTCCACTTTGAAAGAACCAGCTATTGCTTTTGATACTCCTGAGGCAATGTGAATAGTATTCTTGGCTGTCTTTTCAACATCTATGTCATATTTTCGTGTGTTCTTTTACAAAGATGGTCTTTGTTATTATTATTTTGCAGTTTAAAAGAGAGACTCGGGCAAAACAGTTGAAAGCCAATTAAAATGTGCTGGCAGATTTTCAATGAGAAACAAACTCAAAGCATTATATGTATATAGTACTTCCAGTTACTGAAGAGACTGTATTCACAGAACTATCACATGCCAGTCATATCCTACATGCTTGCATTTAAAAGTGGGTGAGACATAGTTACTAGCCTTAAACTCAATGACATGCAAGAGATCACTTAGTTACTGTGTAATATATGTTGGCTCACAGGCCTATTCTTCTAATGCACCTAATGCACCTAATTCCTATAGCTGTGTGTGTGTGTGTGTGTGTGTGTGTGTGTGTGTGTGTGTGTGTGTGTGTGTGTGTGTATGTGTGTGTGTGTGTGTGTGTGTGTGTGTGTGTGTGTATTTTAAGGTTTGAAATCAATTAAATTTAAAAGTTTATTTGAGCAAAAAGCAACTGGTGATTCACTCAGTGCTCAAGCACTGAAGAGGTTTAGCACGACACCTAGCTGGTCAAACTTTAGAAACTTTAGCAACAGATAACAAACAAAAGTAAGTGGACTGTGCTTCTGGTTTTTCTGAAAGTATTGGGAAGACACTGAAACCATCTTTCAGATTAGAGAAGCAGTGTGTTTGGAATAAAAGAAATAAGCCTGATGGTTTACAAAAGCAGGACTTCGTATGGGAGTAGCTTGAGTCCTGTGCAGCTATAGGAGGGTGATCCAATTGGTTACCTGAAGATCATGATAGAGGGACTGCCTTGACAGGCTGAAGAGTCTAGAGTTCCTACTATAAACAGTGGGCCAGTTTAGGCCAGCTTTAAAGCTGCTGTATGAACTGTACGTTTAAAGAGATTGATCATCCCACTGTGTGGAAAGCATGTGTAGGCAGGGAAATTAGCACATGTCTTCCATAGCATAGAGTAGAGTTGACATCCTGATGACCTGAGCTGAGTCTGCAGAGATCAACGGATTCAGACTCTTTGAAGTGCTGAGTGCTACTTAGTGATTGATGCATGGGGTTGGGAGTGGGGGACACGTTTCTGACTTGTTAAACTCACTATATGGTAACTGCATTGCTCCTTGGAAGGGACACTCTTCTCCATAGTAAATATTACTTAAAATTCCTTAAAAGACAACAAAATGTTATCCATACATGGAACTATCATGATGAAACCCAATATTTTATACAATTAATGCACAATATTAAAAAGGAGTTTTGAGGTTGTTTAAAATAATGAAAGGGAAGAAAAACAAAAGACATTAGGACCCTTATTCAAACATGCTATGTGATGTCAGAGGGCCCAACAATGAATGGTACCTACACAAGTTAGGTTCAAGTCCTTTCTTTGGCCATGCTAATCACACATACTTTTGTTTCTCTCTCTCTCTCTCTCTCTCTCTCTCTCTCTCTCTCTCTCTCTCTCTCTCTCTCTCTCTCTCTCCCTCTCTCTCTCTCTCTCCCCTTCAATTTGCTCAGGAACAAGTTTTAAAATAGTCATATTTATATTGTTCCCATTATAGGATGGTTGTAGGAATCTAGAGAAATGGAATAGATGATTTTTTTCAACTCAGGTGTTACCCTTAATAGTCTGTATTTTCCACCTCTGTTTATTCACTTTTTAAAGGTCTGAACTCACACATATTCTTTTCTCTTATTATAACAGCCTTTCTCTTACTATAATATGTCAGATATAAAGTGTTTATCATTGTGGGATTCAAGAAAACAAGTGGAGTCTCTGGGCTTTACGCAGAGCACGCTCAGTTCTATACTCAGGCTCTCATGGAGTTTTAACCTCATTGCTGCTGACTCCACATGCACTAGTGTCTCTTTCAGTCCTCCACACACCCCATCTACTCTGCCACCAACTGTGGTTTGTGATAGAAAATCTGAGCCTTACTCATGCCACTTAATCTGAGAGATAACACCAATAGAGAAGACAGAAGAACAAACCATTGACTTTCTTACCTACTTAAAAGATATGTACAATGTAAAGGATTGTTCAACTTGTTCCTAATTAAAACCAGAGAGAAAGACTGTCATCTGGCTCCTAAGGTACAGCTCTTGCTAAATCTGTATGGCAGCTTTGGTTTGAAAGGCATCCCCTACTTTTTTGGATGAGATGCTCACTAAGCCCAGTCTGAATTAAGGAACGTCGGAGAGTGCCATTGGCTCCTGACAGGAATGAGGGTGTTCTTGGCAGATCCTAAATCCTAGCTTCTCCCCTCCACAGTGTGATGGTACAAAGGATCCTAATGAGTCAGGCTTTGCTTTTCAACTACTACATTTTCTGAAATAACCCCTTAGCATCTGTCCCAGTGTTTTTTAACATTTTAATACTTGAGCAACGATTGTCTTTAAAAATTCAAAAATAGATTTTTGAATAACAATTAAAATTGTACAGTATGCACACAACCAAACACACCTGCTTTATAAGCTCCCTGGCACTCTACGATGCTGGCAGGTGGGGTAGGAATGAAGGCTTAGTCAGGGGCAGATAATTTGTTATACCAGAGCGAGAACCAGCCCAGGTTGGTTTCATTCCAAAACTCTTTCTCTGGTTTAATAACTCTCTGAAAATTGAATAATTATGTTTAATTGATCTGCTGCTTAAAAAAAAAACCAACAACAACAAAAAAAAAAAAAAAAAAACAAAGTATGTCTCTATCTGAGACTTTAAGAATATGTCCCCCTTAATTTTAGGATACCTTTTTTTCTGTTTCAGGCATAATAAATGCATTTACTTAGGCAACCATCATATTATTTGGTGGTGGTAAGAGGTCAGAGTATAAATGCAGTTTCAAAACCAACCTTCTGTAGAGGGAATTTCTATACAAAATCACTATAGCAACCAATTGTAGGACTCAAAAAGAATGGAAATAGTAACACTAAATTGTAACACCCACACTGTTGATATTAATTAAAACCACTAACATGTAGAACATGTAGAGTGCTTTCATGTGTTAGGGACTATTGCAACAGTTTTATGTGTACTAACTCATTTCATCTTTATACAACATAATAGGTAGGTGTGATTGCATCAATTGAATTGAAAGTATTATGGTGCCTGGTTTGAGAAATACATGGAACTATGAAACAAAATCGCTGAAAATAAAATAGTCAAGACTTAACACTGATCACCTAGGGCCAGTGGCAAATGTCAGGTGAGTCCGGACTGCATAGTGAGACTGTCTCAAAACAGGAAGACTTACTTTTATAATATTAATCCCATTAAATCAATGTTTTATTTTATTAATTATCTTATTGGACATTAAAAATGGTACCCATCATATGATAGATTTGATGATGTCAAAACTGTAATAATAGCAATTACTATTATTAGAAAAATACATATATAATTTATTAATTATCTAGCAGTTAACCATTTACAATAAATAATCCCATTAAACACTATGGCACCCTAAGGCAGGCAAGTGTTACTCCAATGCTCATTTTTCAAGTGGAGCAACTGAGGTCCTAAGAACCTAAGTGAACTTCTGCATGAATAGAATTTGAACCTGAGTGGGCAGGTTCTGGAATCTATTCTGTACTTGTCCTGAGTCTTGGAGTCACGTCACACTCTGAATATTGAATTCTGCCAGAGGAAAACTATACACCATTTAACTATTGCTAAGATACACAGGCTGACGGACAGATGCATGGACAGACAGACAGACATGCAGGCAGACAGATGGATGGATGATAGGTAGGAAGAAAGAAAAATCAAAAAAATAATGATTAGTATATAAATAGAAGCAGAATCTTTGATTTCAGTCTTGTGAGGATTAGAATTCTGACTCCAACTCTCTATAAATCACCTGAGTGGATGATTTGTAATTATTTTCTGGTCATTAGCTTTCTCATGAGGGAAGGAGCAACTGTAAAGCATTCATTTATCCAGGTCTCTAGGAGGATGTGGTGGCTACATGTAAATTGCTGAGAGAAGCCCCTGATAAGCAAAGTGACATCATAAGGTCTCCCCATGATAAAGACACCTCAGGATAAGTAAGATTAAAATGATGTTTTTCTTACAATACTACTATAAAGGGTGCTTCTCATTCATGACCTAATTATGAATGCTGTAAATTATGAAAGCGGACAGATGGTTGGTTTGGCAGTGTAGGAGGACTGCTGTGCAAACTTACCTGTGT
The DNA here is from genome assembly GCF_000001635.26 of Mus musculus. Lineage (NCBI taxonomy): Eukaryota > Metazoa > Chordata > Mammalia > Rodentia > Muridae > Mus > Mus musculus. The sequence goes on from NC_000073.6 coordinate 92,005,929, forward strand.
TCAGAGAGATGCTTAAACGTTTTCCAATATAGAATATTTTTATCTTTGTTATGAGATTAAAATCACTTTGTTCTTGCAGCCTTTTCAAGCCTTTATTTTGGTTTGGCAGACCTTATGCATATTAAAAGGATAAACTTTTAATTCACCCCCCCCCCAACATAGGGTCTCACAGTGTAACATTGACTGGCCTCAAACAGATCTCCCTGCCTTGGGTGATGCTATGACGGGTGTCTCCTAGGGTGCCTGGCTGTCTGATTTGCTTTAAAATGGTCACTGGCATGGTGGCCAGCACCATTCTTCACATTAAATAATCTCCCTTTCTTCTACAAGAAGAATGTGTGTGCCAGAGCCTGGGGTCCGGTAAACAGCTTTCAGGTTCAATCTGGTCTCTGACTTGTCTTCCACAGCAGATAGTCTTGTGAACATCCCACTTAAGAGAACAGATGGCCCAGCTTTGAAGTACTAGATGGGAATCTTAGTTATCATTTTCATTTCCATCTCTCTTGAGTTCTTTTAGTGTCCTGCTTCCTTTTTGTGCCTTGGGCACAATGGTGAAATTACATGTCAGTGCAACTTATAGGTTAAAAGATAAAGAGGCTAACATAAGTTCAGAGATGGAGGTTAAACCAGGCAATTTACTGCAAACTTCATGGTTCCCAGATGAGGGAACTGTGTCTCAGACCACTAATATATGTCAAGTACTCAGTTGGAGCATGTGCATATACTTAACCCAGATGTGACTGAATCTTGTTCTCAGTAGCTTTAGTGACTGGATCAACATGGTGTCTTCTGTATATGGTATCAACAGCCACCCATGCTAAAAAACAAATATGTAGATGTCTACAAATAATTTGTATTATTTCAAGTGTGTGTGTGTGTGTGTGTGTGCATACACATGCATATACAGATGTGTGTATGCATGCACACATAAATGCACATACATGTGTTTGTTTATGTGTTCATGTGTGTTAGCATATGTATGTGCATGCACACATGTATGTATATTTATGTATTTGTGTAATCATGTGTATACATGTGTGTGTGTGTGTGTGTGTGTGTGTGTGTGTGTGTGTGTGTTCCTTTGCTTTACTTTCTACTTATTTTGGGTCTAGTATGGTTTCTTCTGATGCTATAGTTTAGATTCATTGAGTTTCAGACATCCAGGAATCTGTTGTAGAAGCTGAATGTCAGACCATAGCCTGTTTTTCTCTTTACCTGTCATTTGTAAGCTCAGAGCAGTGGCTATTCAAGAAGGTACTAATTTTCCTGTCAGTGAAATAATGTTAGTGCCAGATGCAGGTTAACCTGATCATGAGAAAGAGGATTCAGGGGAGAAAAGTGGAAACATACAAGCTCCTGACCAGATCCCATTATAATCAGTAGACTGCTGTGCTTTTTCCTTCTTTCCTTACAATGGCCCTTGGTGACTTCATACATCATCTCAGTTACTCACACAGTGTAACCTACCATTTTCTTTAATATTTTCCCACAACGCTCTCCTTGCTTACAACATCTTACTTAACTTTTGTCGTTTGTCCCTGTCTAGATCCTTAGAGAATTCTATCTTAGGTTTGCTAGACTTCTAGATTCTGTGCCATACCTGAAAGCCACAAAGTGAGGCACTCACCATCTTTTACAAAGGTTCTCTAGGCAGATTCTTGCTATCCTCAACAGCTACTTCACAGTCAATCAGGAGTCCCAACTCCCTTCTGCAGATCCCTATATTCCCCTGGACTGTTGCCCTGAGAGATTGCTGGTTCTCAAGGTGGTTTACCCGACAGGAGAAAGAATGGCTTTTGTTGTCTCCTTCAATCTTTTAGAGCAGTTATGCTCCCGTCTCAACCATATTCCTTGCCCTGATTTTAGTAATGGAGCGCTTTCCTCTGGGGTCCTTGTGACCCATAAAATCAGCCTCTCATCTAGACTGCCTCTCCAGCAGGGAAATCGACAAGACAGGCACCGGCTATTTTGGTTGGGCATTATTAACATTCAGTTTTGAGGACATTTTCTTTCTCATAAGATGATCTACTTTTACAGTCCCAGAGTTCAGAAGTTACCTTAAGAGAGATGGAACACTGACTAAGATCATGTAGATGGAAAGAATTCCTTGCCCAGTGAGGGATCAGCCAGCTGCTGAGCGTGGATAGTATCCCCTGAAGATCTAGCCAAAAACCTTCTATGTATCATGGGGCCGCAATTCTATCTGTCTTTCCTGCTTTATTTTCTAAAGTTGATTTCTTTGCATCCTTTTAAAAAGGGTCTTCTGATTTATCCCTTATTCTTGTCGTAATGAAACCCTATCACAGAAAGCCATGCAATATTCTTTCTGTTAAAGAGTAGAGAGCCATGTGTGTTCCCACTCAGCTTCTCCCTGACCCCACATCTCACTGATTAGACAGTCTTCAGACATTTTCTTCTTAATGAGTCCAAAAAACGGTTACTAAAAAGATTGCACATGATTTACAGTTCTTTCACATGAAATTCTACCCCTTAATGACCAGGGAAATAATGAACTTTAAGAATTGTCCAAATGAGCCGGGCATGGTGGTGCACGCCTTTAATCTCAGCACTCGGAAGGCAGAGGCAGGCAGATTTCTGAGTTCGAGGCCAGCCTGGTCTACAAAGTGAGTTCTAGGACAGCCAGGGCTATACAGAGAAACCCTGTCTCGAAAAACCAAAAAAAAAAAAAAAAAAAGAATTGTCCAAATGACAAGATTTTGTTCTTTTCCTGTTACATTGCACCTTCACTATATATAAATACATATTTTTGTTCATTTATACAATTATTTCTCAATGGATTAAGTATATAAAACCTTTAAACAAATTAAAAGCTTCTCCTTTAATACTAGTTCTGTGTGAGAGTAAACTAGGCTATCTCCCTGTAAATTCCTAATGGATAAGAAGCAGGCCACATGTTGCTCAGGTGACCCATGAGCAGAGTAGGATATAAGTGGATGGTGTCTCCCACATAGTGACTGGCAGTCTCAAGGTTCAAAGGTAGAATGTGTGTTCAGTAGAAACCTGTCTACACTCAGGCATAAGACATAAGATGAAGTAGATAGAAGGGAATGTTCCAGCCAGGTCATATTCCATCCCTCGTCCTTTGTGGATGTTTTCCAAATCAGGCCACAGAAACCAGACTTCATCAGCATGTTTGTTGTGTATGGCAAAAAGCAACACCTATTTTTGGTTGTTGTTGTTGTTGTTGTTGTCAAAGCTGTGTTCATTTGTACTCCATGGGCAGCAGCACCAAGTAAGGTCCTACCATACATGCCTTCCTCTGATATGTCTTGAGGGATTTGAATCATTGAATTTGCACTACTCCGGTTTCAAAGGAACAGTGAGGGCATAATAGATAGAACCTTCTTGGCTACTCTAATTGACCCTGTAAAATGTAATAAAACAAAAATCAATTCAACAAACTCAGAGGATTGAAAAGGAGCAGATTAAGATGTGCAAACGGACTTTATTTTCAGTGCTGGTCATTCTGAACATTTGCTCAGCATGTTAAGCAAATGTCAGAACTTGATAAGGTGAAGGAATCCCATTCCCTGCTAATGTTCCCTACACCCACTATAAATGGAAGAAAAAGTGAAGTGTATTACAAATAGACCTAAAGTTCATATTATAACTTTGGGCATTAAGTTATGTTTAAGTCACACACAAGATAGCCAGAAAGGATTTTCAAACAAAAGATTGTGTCTAAGCTCTTAAAACCTTGAAAACATTAAGTTCAACAATATCAGAAAACTACTCTTCACCGTAGACCTGTGCAGATAGTTCAATAACCTGTGAAAACTTCATTAAAGTGTTAATGAATTCATGTAGTTACAATGGAATGAAGATTATGTCCTACTACCTTAAATACTCAAATAAAATAATATAAATTCTCTTAACTAGAGAGGAGGTTAGAGGACGTGCCTATTCTGACAGATTATTGGGATAAGTTATTTAGAAGGGTTGGTGCTCTTTAAACTTTTTATATTAAAAAAACTCCATTAAATAGTTTTCATTTAATAAGTACTTACATTCTGTTAAGTGTTCTGCAAACAGAATTACTAATCCTGACACAAAATCTACATGCTAGGCATTTTATAGTCTTATCTTCCTCTTAAAGACAACAGTTGGTAGAGTGGGGGTCTAGGTTGAGTTCTACGGGGCTGTAGAATTTGCTCAGTGGATAAGAGGGCTTGCTCTAAAAGCATGATGACATAAGTTTGAATCCCTAACACTCAAATACAAGTCTAGACATGGCCACCACGCTTATGACCTTAGCATTAAAGAGGAGAAACTCGCATGCCTGAAAATCACCAGCTAAGCAGCCTAACCAAAACAGTAAACTTTGGGCCCTGTAGGTAGTAAGCCTGCACCACACAAACATTTGCATGTACAACGCACACACACACACACACAGACACACACACACACACACACACACACACACACACACACACACAGTGATACCATTCCAGCTTGATGACTCATCTCCCCTTATGTATACCATTTGATCTTCACAGCTCAAGAGCTCTTATCTGTCTGTCCTCTGAAATAAATGTCCAAAAGTCAACAAACTTTTGTTTCTGAATCCAGTGGGAACATTGTGAACCTTATATTTTATCTTGGTGAAAGCTTATCTCAGATGTTTGCTTTGCACAATCCCTCAAGCCCACCCTCCTTTTGATATCCACATACTACTTATGAGTATATAGTCCCACTTGTGTCTAGAACGTTTCTTTCTTCTCTGCCCCTTTGACATGCTTCCTTTTATCCATCACTTGTCCATTACACTCAGCAATGACTTTTCCTCTGACTTTTCATATCCTCAGTATTGGAAGGTGTACCTGTCCCTAGATTTCAACAATCTTCTGTGCCTCCTGCCTATCAGTGACTACATCTTACCTGGGTTTCAATTTACATATTTAAATACCCATCATATTTACTGGAACAACCCACTGTATATTACAAAGAACAGTCATGGTCTTTGATTTTCAGATTTTTTTTTTATTAAAACCACTGCTAAAGGGACTCCTAACCTTATAGAGGGAAGCCCGATAATCAGGAAAATAATTAGAAGCCTACATAGCAGGTGCTGTTACAGGAGGCATGTGTAAAAGAATATTTTAAAAGTTATGTTAATTTATTATGATGATTAAAATAAGAGATAAGGGATGTGCACACTGAGAGAAAAGTGGGGTGTGAGGGACTAATACCCAACAGAATATTAACTGAGTCAAATGACTGCATTTAGTTTGAAATAAAACAGAGATCTATTGGGTACAGCAGCCCCTTTCCTTACTATTTCCACTTTTGTTTGCTTGTTTGTTTGTTTCACTTTTTGAGACAGAGTTTTTCTGTGTAGCCCTAGCTGTCCTGGAACCCGCTCTATAGACCAAGTTGCCTTCAGACTCGTTGAGATCCACCTGCCTCTGCCTCCCTAGTGCTGGGATTAAAGGAGTACACCACCACTGTCGGGTCTACTCTTTCCACTAGTTAAACTGCACTGTTAGTAAGATCTTCTCCAACCTCAGATAAAACTACAAACATACTTTGTCCTAATGGTTTCCAGCCCTTTGATATTGCAACATGATAATGTTGTCTACACATGTATTGGGCTTCATTCATATGTGTCCAGGGCCACATGAGGACTAATCATAAGTCACAGGTTGAACAAGCCCATATATCACTTCTGGAATTATGAATGCTCTCTAGGTCAATGTTTCTCCAAATCTGTAGATGAGTACTGTTTATTGCCAAATTTATACTTCTCTGAGGAAAACTTAAAGTATAACTTTTGAATGACAACATGCTCATACTGTTGCTGTCCACCGTCCTTCATTGGACAAAAGCTTCCATGAGATTTAAGTGTCCTTCTATATCTGAAATCATGGCCATGCTAAAGCATAAACTGTAGTGATGACCAGCATTTGCTAAACCAAAGAGCCTGTTTGTCTGAGAATTGTGTGTTTAAGTTATTCTTGTTGCTGTGGGTTCTTGGGCCTTCTGGAATCAGCAGGAAGTATTCTTGAATTACCACTGTTTGTTCCCTTCAACTACCTTCATACAAGAACAGCCAGAAACCTTTTCTTTTGAGATCACTCCCTTTCCAAAAGTCTGTGGATTTAGACTTTGTAATCCACCAATATTAGAAATCCAGGTAGAACATACTTTAGATGTAACTCACTCATAAATTTAATAATATATATATATATTCATTAATAAAGTTGCTTTACTGTTAACTTTAATGTTTTTCCTTTGAAATTAATAAGTTGTCTATTTTTTATAACTTTTTAAAGTTACATTGCAAAGTAATGAGTTTCATTATGGTTATCACATGTATATAAATGTATGCATTTATCTATATATACTTCCTTCATACTCCTCCTCCTCCTCCTCCTCCTCCTCCTCCTCCTCAACCTTATGTGCTCTTTTCTCTGCCCATTCCGGTACCCTTCTTTATCCTAGGCAGTTCCTGCTTTTTTGCCAGACATTGAGTTGCCAAAATATTGTAGAAATTATTTAATCCAGACCCGGGGTTTCTACCCCACCTCTGATCAATCAGTTTCTAGATAAAATACACAAAAAAACCTTTATATTTATAATAAGCCTTAATCAGCACAAGGACTGGGTAGATATCTACCCTCTCTGTTATTAGAATCTACTTTCCTATTGATAATCCCGAGTTATTACTTACCATGTTTCAATCTGGGCTGCTCTTAATGCCAATTGTCCAGCCCTTAGTGTTCTCTTGACTCCTAAGTGTCTTCTTCTTCCTCCTTTACATTCTTTCCCTTGTGGTTCTTCTCTGACCCCAAGGCCACCCTCTTCAACCCTGCCTATGACTCTTCTGCCCAACTATTAGCTGTTGGAATCTTTGTTTACCAATCAAAAATAACTTGGGAGCAGGATCACATAGTGTCACTTGGGTCTATATGCTGACACCAAGTCTTGGGGACCACACTTAGCATTATAATAGACAGCAAGACCAAACCTCAACAGAGATATCGTAAATAACTTTTTCTGTCTCTCCATTTGACAAAGTACACTTCACATATGTAAGTGGAAGTCTTGTCCCTCTTCCTTTTCTCCACTGCATATCTATGGAACAGAATTACCTTAATCTACTATCAACCCCTCTGTAAGTAACAGAGAAAAGCAAACTACAATTTTGATTTTTGCCTTTGTGTTTGCTGTATCTGCTGTTTTGCTGAATTCTTCTCCTTTATGCCACTCTAAGATGTTTATTTTATAAGCATTGTGAAGAGATCAACTAGTTCTCTGAACACTTTTAAAAAAAAAACACTCAAATAAGAAAACATGTTTGATAATTTCATAACCCACAGAAAGTTTTGCATTTCATTTAAAAGCAGACAGAAAGACTGTCATAATTTTTCCCCATGCTTTTCTTTCTAAACGGATGCCTCAGTTCATGATTTATTGCATAGATTTAGGAACGAAACTATTCAAGGGTTTTGGGGGGCTTATCTTTGACACTGCCGAATAGTAAGGTGATTTAATAACTTAATATTATTTAATATCATAAAGTTAACCAGATGGAGAATGGAATTGAAAATTGTAGAGACAACATGGGCCGGCAATAAGGCACAGAATAGGTAATTTGTTGTAAAACCAGCATTCTTATGTGTCACCCAGTAGTGCTGTGCATGCCAAGGAGCTGAGCTAAACTACAAAGGCCAAAATCCCACACACAAGAAAGAAGTGAAAGAAAAGCTTTAGTTCACAAAATACTTGATCTAAGTAAGACAAGGTGCACAGGAGGGGAAAATTATAACTTTAGCCTTCAAGCTTTGCTAATATGAAGTTATAATGCAGTGGAAAGAGTAACTTGTGGGAAAGCAATATAGAATGAAGAAAAGAAATTTCATCTACTAAACCTGAATCTTTTTTCAGCGTTGTGATTAGCTGGCTTCTCTATTCAAGCAGGTACCTCTACTTTGTCTTTGTTCTGCTGCTCACTTTCAGTGCCCTCTGGCTTCCCTGCCCCTCCACAAGGAGCTCTTTCCCTGTGCTTTCCTAATAGTCCCAGTTCTAATCTTGTTCCAAAACATAGCTCAAGGCTTTAGCTGCTTCTATGTGCCGTGACATTTCCCAAATACTCTTACCTTTGTGACTCGCTGTGTTCTCAGAAGGTGTCATGTTTTGTCCACTGAAAGCCAGTTTATTATTGCTTAATGAGAAACTCTTTTGTTTTATTTTCAAATAATGAGTTTCTATAGTCTTGCCTCATTGTACTATTATAATCCTCTTGAATAGAGTTGCTCAGTATCAACTTTTAGTGTCCCCTCTAGCCCCCAAGTAGTGCCAAACACATAGTAGATACTCGTGATGTGCTTTCCTCAATGACCACTATTATACTAGTAGCTGTTAGGAAGACTAATAACTAAAATGTGCTGTCAAAGCAGGTGTATGAAAAACACCATTTTTGTTTAAGTTTAAACAACCTCTCTCTGCACCTATATAACCTTTAATAGTACACATTTTAAAATCCCTGGAAAATAAGTTCCCACTGGAGCCTGCTCATTTGATGTTCATTGTCTTGTAGGTCCTTGAACCCATTGGAAGCAGAAAATGTCAAATTAATGCAAATATTGCCTGTTAGCCAAGGATTTTCTTGGTTGTAGTGTTGTTGCTTTGAGGTCATTCTGTGTCACTCTAATAACTCCAAAACTCTACCTTAGAGCTAGAGTCCTCTTCTGGTGGGATGCCATACAGTATTGTGTAGTTGTTCTACGCTCAAATTGCTCCTTATCCTGCTTAGTGACTGAAGCTCTCTTTGTTTGGCATCTTTTCTGCTCAACTTTTCAACATAGTGTGTAATCCACCTTGTTCATTTGCTCTATTGAGTTTACTATTGAACTGTTCATTTAATTTAATGACTAACAAAGGACTCAGATACAATTCTTTGTCCCATTTTTAGAGCCTAGCAAAATTAGTCACACCTCCCACATCTGCAGGTATCAAACCTAATTAGACTCGCCAGTGGATCACTTTTTAGGGCAAAAAGGAGCCATAGAGACATTGAAGCTTCTTGGCTGGAACACAGAGAGCTTTTCCAGGCTCTCTTGGTATTGACCTGCATCAAATGTTTCGCAGGAAGCCAGACTAGATGAAGCTGTGATGTAGCTAAGCTCTCATGTGATATTAGTCCTAGGCATTAAAGTCCTTTTCTCTCACTCAGAAGTCCCTGATGAAGCATATCAATTAAGGACAGAGTAGAATCCGGCATAGTCCAGAATGATTCTCTGTTTTTTCAGATATTTTCTGTTTCTTTTCATCATAAATTCAAAATTATTCTCAACAAACTTACAAGGCTAAATTTTTTCTCTCTTTATATTACCACAATAAATTTCCCTGTTTTGCAATGTTAAACATTGCCTGATAATAGGCCATTTAAGCTTTCATCTAGAGATGTTAATTTCATATGCTTACCAATGAGAAGGCAGGCAAAGCTGTAGATGGCAGGTGACAATATTGATCACAGTACTCCAAGTCTGTCCTAGAGTGATACTCATTTTACTACCAAGAATTATTTACTCATTGCCTTGACTGATTACCCTAGTGAAGCAGCTTGCAGCTAGATAGATCCTCAAGTATTCCCACTAAAAGGAGCTCCAGAAATCGTACGTTTCCGTATTCCCCATTTTACAACCGGGGCAACAGCCTCAAGAAGGGAAAACTATTTGACCAAGGTTGTGTAGTGAAGCACTTGATAATAACTAGTCTACAATGGCAAATGTTATGTAGCTTTCACTAAACCATCATTCCAATATTTTAAACTTAAATCTACTGATGATTGTATGATGCCTTGCTTTTCTTTTAGTTCATTTAAGCTACTATTCAACTATAGAAGGGAACAAAATCCCCCAAGGCTAAGTGGCTGCATATCGGGTCCTGCCTCTGTCCAATAAACCACACAAAATGGTCATGAACAGTAATCATTAATTCAATAAATACTTATTACACAGGTAAATATTTTTCTAGCCCAAATGATTATGGAATTTTTTTAAACCACAATCTTTAGGACAAGTTCTAATGATTTGGAGATGACTGGCAGCATGAAACGCTACTGAAATCATAAACTAGAGCCACATATGACCAGAGGGCAACAAAGGACTAGAAAGGAGATCATGGCTTCCTTAGGGACATCTTGCCACTTCTGATCATAAACTTCCTTTATTAGTAATGTCAATAAGAATTTATAATCATTACAGTAATGACAGTTATTCAACACTCTACTACACATACTAATTTATTCATTTTAATCTTCACAAGCATGCTATGAATTAAGTTATCTCTCCTAGTCAATATACTTTTGTAATCCTGAATATTGAGGCTTAAAGATGGCATCTAGGTATTTCAAGATAATTCTCATTCTGTTCTAATATAGCTCCATTGTGATTCATTCAATGTGAACCAAAGAAAGTTCCCACATTCTTGCAGTTTCATGTTCTCAGATTTTCTACGTATGAATATTACTGTATTTTGCCTACATTCCTTACTCTGTAACATGCACCATGCTGAGTGCCCTGTTTCTCACCCATTAAGTATTACCCATGATTGATGTTGTTAAATTGGGTTCAATTCATTTGTTCCAGTGTTTAGGGTGTGGTAGGTTTCTGGTGAATGACTTTACTATTGTCTTTTCAGCTTTCTTTCCTAACCTGTTTCCCCACACTCAACATTGTCTCATAGTTTTGATATCTAAAACATCAATATAAGATCTTCAGTTCCACATCTTCCCTGCAACCTTTTCTGGTTCCTTTTTAGAAAGCCCTGGAGGAAACTGGCTCTTCCTTCTTGGTAATTTCATATTTTTCTTGCACCTTTTATATTATACTTTTAGTTTTCTGAATAATTAACAAAAGCATATCTTGTGCATAGAGTTTGAGATGAGAAAGAACAACATATAAAGTGAGATGATAAATAGATGATAGATAGATAGATAGATAGATAGATAGATAGATAGATAGATGATACAGGTAGATTAGGTAGATAGATAAATAGGTATGATAGAGATAGATTAATTGATAGATAGGTGATAAATAGATAGGTGATAAATAGAATATAGATGAAAAACAGACAGACAGATAATAGATGTATAGACGAGAGAGAGAGAACCAATTCATTTGCCTGTCACTACTAAACTCTAATGCCTTTGTAGAGAGGACATGTCCTTATGATGTGATTTAGTGATCAGATTTTGCAGCCCACTGACATGGACTGTTTCAAGGTTATTTGTAGTAAGCTGTTTTATTGGCTGTTGGTTTTGTATATTTGTCATCCAGCATCTTTTTTATTTTAATTTATTTTGTACACTCCATATTTTATACTCCAACTGTTTCACATCCCGTACCTCCTCCCCACCCTCCCGGCTCCACGTGGGTATCCCCACCCCCTACCCCACCTGACCTCTAAACTTCCTGGGGCCTCAAGTCTCTTGAAAGTTGGGTGCATCAGAATGAACAAAGATCCAGCAGTCCTCTACTGTATGTGTGTTGAGGGCCTCATATTAGCTGATGTATGCTGCCTGTTTGGCAGTCCAGTGCTTGAGAGATCTCAGGGGTCCAGATTAATTGAGACTGCTAGTCCTCCTACAGGGCTGCCCTTCTCCTCAGCTTCTTTCAGCCTTCCGTAATTCAACAACAGTGGTCAGCTGCTTCTGTCCATTGGTTGGATACAAATATCTGCATCTGACTCTTTCAGCTGCTTAAACAGTCTTTCAGAGGGCAGTCATGATAAGTCCCTTTTTGTGAGCACTCCATAGCTTCAGTAATAGTGTCAGGCCTTGGTACCTCCCCTTGAGCTGGGTCCCACTTCGGGCCTGTCACTGAACCCTCTTTTCCTCAGGCTCCTCTCTATTTCCATCACTGTAATTCTTTCAGACAGGAACAATTATGGGTTGGAGGTGTGACTATGGGATGGAAACCCCATCCCTCACTGATGTCCTGTCTTCCTGCTGGAGATGGGCTCTATAAGTCCCCTCTCCCTACTGTCTGGCATTTCATTTAAGGTCCCTACCTTTGAATCCTAGCAGTCTCTCATCTCCCAGATCTCTGGTGCATTTTGAAGAGTCCCCCAATTTCCTATTTCCCAAGGTTGCCTGTTTCCATTCTTTCTGCTGGCCCTCAGGGCTTCAGTCCTTTTCCCTCACCCAATACCAGATCAGGTTCCCCTCTCCCCCCTACTACCCTCCCTCAGCCACTTTCCCTCCCAGGTCATCCAGCATCTTTGTTCAATAATCCAAGGACCTTGGGTTTGTAAGGCCTAATGAAGTTTGTGTGTACAATGGAGAAAATGTTTACTTCAAGTAGCCACATAGGAAGTGTCTTGCATTGCTATAAAGCGAGAACTTGATCCACAAAGTTGGTATTCTTTCCATTTATATTTTACTCTTGCTACCCTGTTCTCTAAAAGTAGAAGCCAACATTTTTAATATGTCCTTGAAAGATCAGCTTCTTAAACAACTTTTAATTTGGTCTTTCAAAATGTCATACATATTTAAGGTACATTCCCATTGTTATAAACCTCCACCCTTTTACTACTCTTATTACCCATCTTCTTCCCAAAGTCATGATTTTATTGTTGTTATTGTGTTATGTTTTGTTGTGTTATGTTGTGTTGTGTTTTGAGCTGCACTGAGTTTAATCAGAGTCATCAAACCTATTCAGAGGAGATTGGTAGGCATCTCAGTGAGTGCACAGCTGAAATCAATGACCCTCCCTCCTCTAAGATCCATTGGCAACAAATCATTGAGTTGGGATGGGTAGGGCCCTATAGGTCCCTCCCTGGTGATCAACATTTTTATGGAACTTGCTGTTTTTATAGTATTGTAAGAAGTTTTGTTAAACTTTTCCTCGGTTCCCTAACTCCAAAATTATGCACATGGCTTACCTTTATTAAACATTTTCATCTAGCATAGCAACCTTCCCATTAGCAATATGTAAACTTGAATTTGCTTCTAACCGCACACAGCCATTCACAAAACTATTTCCAATTGCCATTTTTGAGGTTTGAAGGTGCAAAATAACATAATTTTATTGAATTAATTCTTTAAAGAAGAAATTTCCATGTCAGAATTTTTGACACACCCCATCTGTCACACAGCTGTGTACACCTTTGTTTGAGGATATTTTTTAAGTGACTGTGGCAAAGATTAACTAGACCAATGAAGTTTAAAGGCAGCAAATGTTCAAACGGTGATAATGAAAACATAGTGGGGCATTTAGGGTATTTAATAAGTAGAAAAAGTTGGCAACCAATTAGGATAAAATGTTTTGGATACTATAGCTCTTAGTAAGTGTTCCACAAAGTATATATGTGGCCAAGAAAAACAATAAACAATAGTAAATATGTCTGTTTGCCCTCTATATTCATTAACATCCACTCTAGGCTATGTTTTCTATGGTTCTCTGGTATCTTACAGACTCTGAAAATCCCCCCCCAAAAGTCACATGGGGACTAAGCTCTCATGTCTTATTTATTTTAATAATATAAATCCAGTATATATATTTTAACTAAAGTGAAATAGCTGCATGGCCGGATGCTTGCAGAAAAATTAATAAAAAAAAGCATGATGTAAACAGCATTTTAAATTGTTTGAAGTCTCTTGAATATACTCCATTAATAGATGTGGTCGTTAATTCAAAGCATTCACAGCATCTGTCTTGCTAAAAGCTTTGGAGGACAAAATCACCTGCTACCTTGCCTGTAAGTCTGTGAGGATGGAAGACACACAGAAGATAAACTGTGACAGGGTTCCTCAGCTAATCCTACAGTGAACATAAAGTGTGACAGGTGTTTCAGAGAAAACATGCAGAGAATGAGAATGAAGGCTGAGGAGAGACCTTTTAAAGGAGTTTTAAGCAGACAAAAGATGAGTAAAACGGAGGTCAAAACTCAATGTCTTTTGACAAAGGACTCTGGTTCTTCTAAAACAAAACAAAACAAAACAAAACAAAACAAAACAAAATAGATCTCTGTCTTAATTTATCATTAATAGATGATGCAGATTGGATCAATGTAAGGATTATATAGCATGCAACACCCTTTTCCACACATTAAACATCAGTCATTATTTTCATGTGGAATATTGTTCTTCCCAGCATTGATCCTCAATGCATGAAATGCTACTAAAAGCAGGCTAAACAGGTTTAAGAAGGAGAGTGCAAATCTCTGGGGTTCACTTCACTTGCAAACTAACCAGGTCTCTTCCCATACTGTCATGATCAGTGGCAAAGAAGTGGAGATCAAATCTTGATATACTAGATCAAAGACTTTACTACTCACACTAACATCATAGCCAGAATATCAAAATTGTCAGCAATTTGCTGAACCCTGATTTCATACAGCACCACAGAGAATACTAGGAATGCTTGTGAATGATGTGAGTTCCAGTGCAGCAAAGAATAGCCAGTGGAGGGAACCTGAAGCTTTTCTAATGAGCGGTGAGCCTTCTCTATACTCCAGAGATACTGTCTATCTTTCAAGGTTATCCACTACACTAGCTAATATCCTTGAAATTATGGTCCAAAATAAAGATAGCCAGTGCATCTTCTAGGAAAAAGGCAAGAAATATAAGAGACCACTGCAGAATCATTATTCACGAGTCAAATGACCAGATCTGATGTTTGCCAGATTATTCTATGTTATTAGGTACATGAGAAGTCACACAACTTCACATTTTTTGCTTCCATTGTTTCATTGTTAAGATTTATTTCTAGTCTGCATTGTTGTATACTATAATACTAATTTTTAAATGATTGAACAATGAGTCAACAATATGATCATAATAATATATATAGCAGTTCTCCTATAATAAGCAGTTTAGGCAGGCAATGGTAGTACACACCTTTAATGAGGCACTTAGGAGACAGAAGTAGGCATATCTCTGACTTCAAGACCAGCCTGGTCTACAGAGTGATTTCCAGGACATCCAGGATTACACAGAAAAACCTGTTAACCCCCCACCAAAAGACAGGGACAAAAATGGAGGAGACTGAGGGAAAAGTGATCTAGAAATGCCCACCCCCCTTGGGATCCTTCCCAAGAGGAGACTCCAAGGCCTGACACTATTACTGATGCTATGGAGTGCTTACAGACAGGAGCCTAACATGGCTGTCCTCCAAGAGACCCAACATGCAGCTGACAGAGACAGATGCAGATACTTACATACAACCATAAGACTGAAGTCAAGAATCCCTGTGGTTGAATTAGAGAAAGGCTGGAAGAAACTGAGGAGGAGGATGACTCCCTAGGAGGACCAGCAGTCTCAACCAACCCAGGCCCCTGGGATCTCTCATACATTGAGCCACCAAACCAGGTAGCATACACGAGCTGGTCTGAGGCCCCAACACATATACAGCAGAGGACTGTTTGGTTTAGCCTCAGTGGAGAAGATGTGCCTAACCCTCGAGAGAATTGAGGCCCCAAGGAGTGGGGGGGACATCCTCTTGAAGGCAGAGGAGGAGGAATGGGGTGAGGAACTGTAGAAGAGCTGACCGTGAGGAGGGGCAATGACTAGACTGTAAAAAATAATAATAATAAAAGTAATAAATAAATAAATAAATAAATAAAACAAAGACAGAGTGGGAAGGGAAGGGAAAGGAAGAAGGAGAGAGAGAGAGACAGACAGAGAGAGAGAGAGAGAGATTTGGTTTGTTTCAAAGTTTGGAAATGATCAATGACCAAGGACCATTCACTTTAAGATGAGAGTTAATTGGCTTTCCCTAAAGCTGTAGCCTGAATGTGGTATCCATTCACCAACAAAGCTGCCTTGTCTTGCCTCAGTGGGAGAGGATGTGGCTAATCTGGCAGGAACTTGATCTGCCAGGGTTGGGGGATCCAGCAATCCCCATCCTCTCAGAGGAGAACAGGAGGATATAATGGGGGAAGGGTCTCAGTAAGGAGAGACTAGCAAAGGGGGGCAATGCTTGTGATGTAAATGAATAAAAAATTATTTTTAAGAGGAAGAAAAAATTCAAAATAACTATACTATACTGAAACAATAGATTCTGAGATCTAGAAGAGGAAGCTAGATGGTTGTACTGGCTAGTTTTGTGTCAACTTGACACAGCTGGAGTTATCACAGAGAAAGGAGCTTCAGTTGAGGAAATGCCTCCATGAGATCCAACTGTAAGGCATTTTCTCAATTAGTGATCAAGGGGGAAAGGCCTCTTGTGGGTGGGACCATCTCTGGGCTGGTAGTCTTGGGTTTTATAAGAGAGCAGGCTGAGCAAGCCAGGTGAAGCAAGCCGGTAAAGAACATCCCTCCGTGGCCTCTGCATCAGCTCCTGCTTCCTGACCTGCTTGAGTTCCAGTCCTGCATCCTTTGGTGATCAACAGCAGTATGGAAGTGTAAGCCGAATAAACCCTTTCCTCCCCAACTTGCTTCTTGGTCATGATGTTTGTGCAGGAATAGAAACCCTGACTAAGACAATGGTGTTGTTGCTTGTTTGTCTGGATTCATTAGAGGTGGTGCTAAGAATACAATGTGCTCAGTCTGGCTGCAAAAATAAAATGCTCAGAATGTCCATAAGATGGATATGGCTTTTACCAGAAACCTGCTTGCTTGTTTTGCTTGTTCTTTTTTCATTTTTTTTGTTTTGTTTGGTCTTTTAAGGCTGAGCATCAATGAACAGTATGCACAGAACAGTTATGAATTGCCCTCAATGAAATTCCCATCCAGACAGGAAGTAGAGGCAGAAACCAGAAGGTAGTACATCAGAAAAATTATTCATGCATCTCTGCCTCCAAAGACTTTCTATATAAAATGAATGCAGTGAGGTTTTTTTTCCTACTCATTTCAAAATCAATTTTATATTAGTGTTCATATTTTAATGATTAGAAAGTTATTTTATATTTTTAATTAGAAAGTTTACTACACAGCATTACTGAGAGTGCTTGAAGTTCACATGCAAAGCTCTTGTTTACTGCTAAGGAAACTCATTAAAGGACAAATGAATTGCCCATGCTCATAAAATTAAATCAATTCCTGGTATTAAGCATCCTTTATAGTCAAGGAGCTGTGGCTTGGACTCTGAGGAATAGGAAGCTGGTGGCATTTCCTATGAAGAGATAGTTTCCATTAAAAGTGGTGAAATACAGCTATGCTTTGGCAAGTAGAAAGTACTGTGATAGAATGTAAGGTATATGTGTAGTATCCTGATTGGCAGTGGAGCACAGCATCAAGAACACATCTCATGGATGTGAAGGACATGGGGGCTTTGCAGAATGCCTGTTTCACTCCTTATTTGGTGGTTTAAGGATCTCTTCAGTGTCTTCTCCCAAACTCATCTCTTCTAGCCTGCAGGACAGAAAATTCCAATCTCCTTATACATCCAACCTGCTTCATGCTCATCCGACCGTGTCCCCTCTTTTCCCCAATCCCCTCTTTCCAAAAACAAGCAGCCATGTGAGACCTCTCACTACTACCTTATGGGTGTGGACACTGAGGCAAGGTCACTCAGCAATGTAGTGGAAGAGTCCTGGTGGGTACATTCAGGTCTTCTATTCTGCATTAGCAGTAACAGGGTCATCATGATATAGACACCAAAATGAACGTATTCTAAAAGAAGAACCAGTAATTCTTGGAAACTGACAGAGAAAGAGGAAGTTCAACATGACTGAGCTTTCAAACCTGGGAGATGCAAATGATGCAGAGTATTTGAGATGGCTCCTGCTATGGAAGTGAGGTGGTGAATGTGACTCCAGCTAATTTACCCATAAACTCTCAGGTGTGACAGATTTGCCCTTGGTGCCCAATTTCCACGGCCCAGAGTTGGCAGTGAGAGTCAGTCATCTATTCAAAAATTATTATCTTTGGTACTACTTTATCAAATGATTCAGCTTGAAAATACCCTCATCTATCCTGTATAAAATATATCCTACTTAGTGTATACATTCAACCATCTGGCAACTGGTTATGGTTGCTGTTTAATCATCACCTCTCAAAACAGAAAGGTTCTTTTGTGTATTTACAGAGTTTGGTAAGATTGTCAAAAAAGAAATGTCGACAACGGTAACCATATTATGCCATAGTCATATTTTTCTGGATATATGAGGATATAAAACAGAATAAGTATTCCTTGAGGAAATAGCAAAGCTGAGAGAAACATTTTATTGGTCTAGAAATATCTGGAAGGTGTTAATATCTGACAAAGACAAGATTTATGTAGCTAAGATAGAAGTAGGTGGGTTGTATAAAAGTAATTGGAGAAAAACTTAAATCACATAAAACTTTAAATAGATTATTGAGGGGAATACTTTGCATATGATATGAACTTTTAAGAAGCATTTAATAAAAAGTGGTCATAAGAAAAACTGAGAAAAGAAAGCAATACTGTCAAATACCATGTACTTGAGCAATGTTAATAGAAGCTCCTAAAAGTTGTTTTAAAAACTTCTCTCATCAGTAGACTTGTGATAAATGGCAAAATCATCTTTATGATTTTCTGTCTTATGGTCTGTGTAAAACAAAATCATAATTTGCTATTTAAAGCACAAAGTTTCCCATAAGCACTTTTAGCATGAGGAAATCAATCATTTATAGACTTCTTAGAGCTACAGAAATTTAGAATTTAAAGGAGACATTTTTATATTTAAATATTCAGTATCTATACGTATGTTCATATATCTGTCTACATATAAAATGCTTATAGAGGTCATTTAATATTGTCACTCAACCTAAAATCCCATGTTTTAGTACAGACTTTTTTTAAGATTTACTTATTCGTTTTATGTATATGAGTACACAGTCGCTGTCTTCAGACACACCAGAAGAGGGCATCAGTACCCATTTC
This sequence comes from Mus musculus, assembly GCF_000001635.26. Lineage (NCBI taxonomy): Eukaryota > Metazoa > Chordata > Mammalia > Rodentia > Muridae > Mus > Mus musculus. The sequence goes on from NC_000073.6 coordinate 92,024,744, forward strand.
AGATGGCTGTGAGCCACCATGTGGTTGCTGGGATTTGAACACAGGACCTCTTGAAAGAGTAGACAGCTCTCTTAACCCCTGAGCCATCTCCCCAGCCCCTAAACCTTTATTATTTTGATGCAAAAAGCCTAGGCAGTGTTTTATTTTACCTAAACTTGATTTCAGTTTTAATCCTTGAACTTCTGATCCTCCTGTCTTCCTTCCCCAGAACTGGGATTAAAGGTGGGTGAATATCAGCCTGGTTTATGAAGTGCTAGGGATCCAATCCAAGGCTTCTTGCCTTCTAATCAAGCACTCTACCAACCAAGCCACACCTCAGCCTGCTAAACATTTTTTGTTTTGTTTTTCCTTATCTGTACTGTCTGTGAGTAGTCACTCAGTGTTCAACAGTTGGCAGTCTTAAAGGTCCTTTGTATAGAGAGAATTCAGAGCGGTTAGAAGCAGCCTTTGAACTTCAACAAATGAGAAGAGAATAACTGTTACTGAATTTTAAATTTTTTATTAATTCTTTGAGAGTTTACTACAACATGTTCTAATCATATTTACACCTCCCCTCTAACATTTTCCATACCCACCTTTCCCACCTACCCACCTCATTTTGTGTCCCTCATTTTGTGACTCTACAGCAAGAGGTGGGTTGCATGGCCACCTCCTCTCTCTGTGCTGGGTTGTGGCCTGGCTTGTGTTTGCACTGTTTTTCTGCATGCTGCTGCAACTGCTGTAAGTGCATGTGTGCAACTGCCCTGGTGTGTCCAGGAGACATGGTTTCCTCTGGTTCTTACACTCCTTCTGCTCTATAAATCCTGGGAGGAGATTATGTGCATATGTATGCATAGAATATGCATACCCTTCAGAGCTGGACGTTCAGCAGTCTCTTGGACTCTGTACTTCAACCATTTGTGTGTCTCTGTGTTAATCATTATCTATTACAAATAGCCTTTCAGATAATGGGTATAATGATGGGATTGGTCTAATGCTATGTCTATTTAGCATAATAATACTAGGAGGTTTTTTTTCCTCTAGGTCCTATTACCAATCTAGCCATAAATTCTTGACCTTGCTAACAGTGTCAGGTGTGGGTTTTAGCTTGTAGAGAAGGAAGTCAAGCAGAAAGTGGTTGATCACTCTCACTATTACTCTAGTGGGTGTGTTTTTCCAGGCCAGCCATTACTGTAGGCAATAAGCTTCACTGTGGCTGGCTATGACTGAGGTGTACTTCCCTTCCATTAATATGCATAGCATGTTCCAGCACCATAAAAGCTAACCGGTTGACTGTTCCATGTCTTATGATCTAAGTATGTGCTATCTTACCATCAAGTTTGGCCATAACCAAAAGCAACAACAATAGGCTTACTGTTTATGGTCTAGAGGAATCACTGGCCAAGAACTCTCAAAAAAGTCACCCATTCACAGCACTAGACTGTTTATTCGTTAGCCTGTGCTGTCTAGTAAGGACATTGTTGCCCTGAAATAGAGTAATTCCATCACATCTTCTCTCTCTCTCTCCCTCCCTCTCTCTCCCTCCTTCTCCCACTCGCTCTCTCCCTCCCTCTCTATGTCTCTGTCTGTCTCTCTGTCTCTGTTTGTCTCTGTCTCTCTCTCTCTGTGTGCATTATGTGTGTGTTAGAAAATTTCTACAGTAGTACCTTTCTATACATCTTTTTTGAAATGTTCTTAATCCTATTTATCCTTCCCCACACACCCTCCTCTACCCTGCCTTCCACTTCCCCCATCCCACTTTAACTAATAACTGGACCTTTGTTTCCTGTTAACCCTTTACAGCAGTTCTGTTCCCCTCCTTTGTAATCCCCTCCCCATGGCCTCTTAGTAGTTTCCTGTGGCCTAGAATGGTCACTGATTTGACATAGTGTTATAAGCAGGAAGTAGATATTTTCATAATTATTTTGTTTTTACTCTGTTACTTGCAGCTATAATACAAGTCAATGAAAATAGGATTTTTGCTTGTTACTTATTTTTCATCAGTTTTATTCCTATATTCTAGGGAATATATATAACACACATTAGGTATATAGTAAATATTTGTGATGAAAGACTGATTATGTGAATAATTCCACCTCTATTTTACCCAGACCTGCTCCTTTCACCCTCTACGCTAATTAATATAATTTCAATATCCAAGTTAAAACTAAAAGCTTATTTGAAGGGTAGAGGCTCAAAGACTGTCTGAAGTGATTTAAATTTTGCATATCCGTGCTGTGATGGAAGGCCTAGCTTGGAATTTGATGGGTTTACCTTAAAAAAATATTTTAGACTCAGTAGCTAGTAAAGCATACTGGAAAACACTCTTTTGGGATAGTTCACGCCTGTCCCTTTAAATCGACTCTTCGTATCAGTTTTATCATTTGCTTCTTTCTTAATAATTGACTTGGCTAAAAAGCTTCACCTCTAACTACTGTAAACCATCAATAGTCCCAATGCAAGGGATGGGACAAAGCCTGGTCAGCAGCTGAATCGTGCCCATGCTCTCTCATGCCCCATCACAGAGAACTCTGTGCAGATGGGCAGCAGCGCCTCCTAGCGGCCGAAATGTGTGAAGTATCCTAGAATGTAAAATTGAGAACACAGAGTTTTGTGATCTATCACTAGAAAAGGTGATTATGTCTCTGCATTTGTCAAGCTTTAAATTTTTCTCTAAAATGCTTTTGTTAAAGTTTTACAAAGCATATTTGAAATTAAAACATCTATTTCAAGTATATAATTCAGTGAGTTTCAGTGACTTTATCCAGTGGTGTATCCATTCCAGAAACAAAAAAAGGCATTTTTATCTCCAGTCAGAATCTAAAGATCCATTTTTAATTTCTTTCTTTTCCTTTCTCTCCCAGACCCAAACACCAGACTGGTTTCTTTTGTGCCTTTTTATGAGTCTTTTTTTTTTTTCTTTTCTGTCTGTTTCCCTGATGTTTGTGAATGACACGTTCTTACTGTGTAGCCAAAACTGTCCTCAAATTTGTGATTCTTCTGTGTCACCTTCCCAAACGTAGGGATCACACACACACACACACACACACACACACACACACACACACACACACACACACATAGCCTTTATATTTTCTTAACATTCATAGTACGCTTTTTACCAGTGGCTTATTTATTTCATTATAATCACTGTAATAAGATGCCTAAAAAGATTTACCTTAAGGGACAAAGGCCTTATTTTTAGCTTACAGCATGATGCAATAGTTCACCATAGAGAGGAGGGAATGGTGAGAAAAGTGACTTCCAGATGTGGAAGCCAAGTGTGAAAGGCAGCAGGTCACACTGCAGCTATAGTCTGGACTTAGAGAGAAATAAATTCTGACATTTCCCTTGCTCTTCCCTCTTTTCTTTCTTATTCAGGCCAATGCACCTGCCTTTGTAATGATATCACCCTCATTTATATGACATTTATCTTCCTCAACTAAATCGCTCTGGAAACACAGTGTGTGCGAGTGATAGATATTCCTAGGTGATTTTGAATCTAGTAAAGTTGACACTGAAGATCGGCCGTCACAACTAGCTAGAGAATGCGTTAAGAATGTTTGTTTAAGAGGTCAAACGATCTTATTTCTTTTCCGTTCTATTTGTTTAACCTGAACAAATAAGGATGATTCATCTTTCACAAACTGAGCTAAACTGATATTTGACAGCAACAACAGTGAGCATCTCCATGTGGGCAGATGAGGGCTGTGTAATGCAATGCCCAGCTGCACTGATGACTCTCAGCCTTGTTTAAGGGGCCCCAACTGTGGACAGCAGTAAACCCTGTAATGCCCTGTTATGGCCCATTGCTTACTTCACTTACATCTGTAATTTTTATGGCTTCCATTTCATTTAGGCATCTCCAATAAGGCATAAGGTTATTGGAGCAGAACAGAATCAATTTATTGTCATTTTCATACATTAAAACCCACGGCATATTTTATTGCAAGATTAAAGTTCACCATTGTATTCTCCAGTGACAGTGAGTGGGTTTCTCTCTCATTTTTATTACTCTTGTGTCAAGAAATTGAGATCTGACAGAAAATGTATATTAATTGCACCCTTTGATCATTGTGTTCTACATATCAAAGATTTCTGGTATATTTTCTATTTGGTTTTAGTGTATGTAATTCCCAATGGTGTTGCTTGGCAAAAATGAACATATTTGCCTTTGAAGTCCAGTGAAAATCGGGTGACAAACATTGTGGTGCTCAGCTCAACAGACAAGGATTGTGCTGACATACCGTGAGATAATGCAACGTGTAAGGCATCAATCATGATGTCACCAAGATGCTCGAAATCTAGTTAGAGAAATAGGTGGTTTTAAAATAGTGATTTAGTATAATATGGAAATGACTTGCTCCGGATGTTTCTAGTGCTGAGGAATTGGCTTAGAAGTTAGGGAAGCTCTCACAGATCTTTTTATGTATGAGATATGTCCTGATGGGTGAACAGCAACACATGGGCAAAACAGACTCGGCCTCCAAACCCATATCTTCTGCTGGTGAAGTGTAGCCCAGTTATCAAGTCTCATACAGAAAGGACCCAGAAGAAAGTCAGTACCCAGTACCCAGTACCCAGTACCCAGTACCCAGTACCCAGCACCCAGTACCCAGGATCATGTCAAACATGGCTGGTGTGCTTTCAGAGTATCTAAAAATGACTCTTGTTCACAAGTTACACTTCGCTAAAGAGTATTTCTGCCAGGGCATTAATCTAGAACTTAGCAAGGTGGTGGTACAACCCTTTAATCATAGCACTCAGGAGGCAGAGGCAAGAAGATCTCTGTTAGAGGCCAGTCTGGTCTACAGAGCTACTAGTTCCAGAACAGTCAGTCACACACACACACACACACACACACACACACACAAACCCTGTCTCTAAAAAAAAAAAAAAAACAAAAAAACAAAAAAAAAAAAACAAAGGTAGAACTTCTTAGATGGGTGATGATTTCTAATAGATGCATGTTCATCAACGGTTCCCGCCCTTCCTAATGCCATGATCTTTTAATTCAGTTTCTCGTGGTGTGGTGAATTCATAACCATAAAAATTTTTTGTTACTACTTCATAACTTTAATTTTTCTACTGTTATGAATCTAACATTTATATCTGTGTTTTCTTATGGTCTTGGGCCACCCCTTTAAAAGAGTCTTTCAACGCTCCCACAAAACGAGGTCATGATGCATAAATTGATAACCACCGAGATACACATTATTTAAAGTTATTCTAAATGATCTGAGTAGAATATTTATAAATTTGAAGCTCCAAAAAGGAAAACACAAGTAGTTCAATGAGAATACATCCTCAAAAGCATTAAGATAAGTATAACCTTTTCAAAAAAAAAGAGTTATTTCCCATACATACAATACCAATACCTTTTCCCCTAATAATCTGCAAACTTCTGGACTAAGAAAAAAAAATCTCTTCCTTTTCTTTTTCTCTTCCTTGTCACTTGATCACTATTTTTTGTGGCTCTTATAGCACATTGTCAAATTTCAGTAGAATCGGAAACGTTCAATGAAAAAATGTTGAATGCTACAAAGAAACAGTAAATCATTTAGTGTGTGAGGTGATGGTGGATTTGAGACAGCATGGACTATTGTCTTCCATATACTCAGAAGCTAATAAATATCCACTGAATGAAGTATGAGTAAGGATGTGCAGTGATACAATTTGGATATTGATGAAACAATTTGTAGCACTTATAACCAATGACAAGAGCAGGATAGGAAATGCCAAGACTCTGAAGAACACAGTTACCCATCGGGGTTATGGCAGGATGCTCCTTCTGTAGCAGAGCCAACATGTTATTCTTAGGTATTTTGAAGAATCGTAGTTCTGGGAAACAATAAAGAAAGCAAGATACATAGGATAGTATAAGTTATATTAAAGTGATTAGCTTTGACTTTAACCATGGTGTAAAATAACTCTGAATGTGTTTTTGAGCATACATTGATCTCAGAGGTCTTCCCTAATATGTATAAACTTAAACACATACATATGAGCACATACATCTGTACACACATGTGCACGCACATGCAGACAGGAAACACACATAATGTGTATGATAAAAGTATATTCTTTATCTTTATGTACTCAAGGAAAGCAAGCAATAATCTCAAAGGGTAAATAAGCTATGGGACACAAACAACCTATAAACAACTAATTTCCATTGATCGTAGGTGACGATGATATGAAGAGATGTAAGAGATTACATATCACCTGGGTTAGGGATGAAGGTTCATAGCTGAAGGAAGGCTTCTTTTCAGAGGGAGCCTTTCTGCCAGCACCTGAAAGGGAAGGTTATGTCCAGAAGAAGAGCTAGATGCAAAACCTATACAGGAAAGACTAGTGAAACTGTCAGAGTGCTGGGAAGTATCTCAGGCACCCGTGTCTCAGAAGAGAGTGTGCAGACTTCTGATCAAAGGCAGACTGTGGCTGCAGGTTCTCGTGAAACCCTTGAAGTAACTATGAGTTTCATTCCAACCACAACAAGGGTATTTTGGAGTGTTCCCTTTGAGAGGATCAAATCATGGATTCCCTTTGTGATTTAAACTCATCTCCTCAAAAGTTACTGTGGGAAATGACTATACTAAGAATAGAAAAGTGGGGTGTCTACCCCAATGGTCGACTGAGAGATGTTGTTTCCCTTAGGATGGAAGCACTGAGAAGATAGCGCCATCTTTGTAACAGGAGAGAGAGAGCTGGTTGCTATGCAATATCATTAAAAGTGAAAAATTATTGAAGATGCATAGAGCTTTGCATTTAAAATTATGTTAGTGATACTATTTGTGGAAAGGGTGTCAGAGACTGATGGCTAGGAATTAACTGGAGTGGTCAGATGAATGGGTGAATGTCTGTAATGACTGATCTAGGTTGTCACCTTCTCCCAAATTAGATTGTGTTTGAAGATTGTAGCCCCAGTTTTCAGACTTTATAGCTTCCTTCATTACCTCAGGCACGTGGGCACTATCAAATGAGTATTGGCTGTTAGATTAGCAGGGTGTGGGGTATGGATGTCCAAGCCTTCTTCCTACTGGGTTTTGTTCTCTCGAACTGAGAATTGTGATGTTCTTTGTAAGTCTTATGAAATGGGAAGAGTAAGAGAGCAAGTCTCTCTCTATTTTAAACATTTACTTTTGTGACATCTCACATGGTCTCATTACTTGTGTCTCTGCAGAGTTGTGACTCACATAGAATTTAGTGGCTAAGCAGAGAAAAGCAAACACTTAGACTTCCAAGTATGTTGGCTTTTAGTACCATGACAATGATGGCTCCACAGTGACCACTGTACCTATGGCTCTCAAATGAAAAATGCCCCCTCTCACTAAACACCTGGAGCCTTTCCACGAGACTAATACCTATAGACTAAAACATTTCACCAAGCCAAATAGCTCACATTTGTTTGGATGTTCCAGCTGTCTGCATGAAAAATCAATAAAGAAAACAAATTGCAGAAGAAGGGCAGTTCTTCACCAAAATTAAAATCCAGCAAAATGATGGAAAGCAAAACCCCCATTTATTTTTGCCTTGACACCTAGGCTGGTTTGTCAGTGGGAGAGGCAATTTTTCCATTTGCCCTATAGAAAGGTTCTGTGGTGGCTGGAGATGATGGTTGGGCAGATAGTCTCTGTATCAGTCTTCTTTGGAGCTGCTTACTTTTATGGCCCTGTGGCTGTGTTTAAGTCTTCTCTGGCTGTTTACGATCTGAAAGCTTGGAGGGATCTTCCTAAACTTCAAAGAGGTATTAAAATCATTTGTGGCTCAACTACAGAATAGAATCCAATTCTATTTACACATTTTCCTCTGGTTCATACTTAAGCTCTTGCAGGTTATTAGCAATTGTTCATCAAACTGTTCTTCCTCAGCATTGCTCTCTACTTGGTTGGTTGCCTGGCATCAGCTCCTAGCCACGGGGCTTTCCTTCTGCCTCTCTCACTCTTTCCTCATCTCTCTGTCTCTCTGTATGTCTCTCCCTCCCTCTGTCCATCCCTCCCTCCTTTTGTGTGTATTCTTAGGAATTGAACCCAGATCTTTATACATGCTGGATAAGTACTGTACCAGTTTAATTGTACTTCTACATACAAAAGAGAGAGAGAGAGAGAGAGAGAGAGAGAGAGAGAGAGAGAGAGAGAGAGAGAGAGAGAAACTGAGTCTTTCTAGGTTAATAAACTTAATCTTGATAGAATAAGTATTTTAGGCACCATATTTCACTTCTATAATAATTTATGAATGGAAACATGACAGAAAAAGGAAAATTCCACTTATTATAGGAAGTACTTGACTGTAAGTGAAGAAATGTCTGCTATATCTGTTTAAAAGTTGCTTATTAAGAAAACAGGTGGTGGTGGTAGTGGCACATGCCTTTAATCCTAGGCACTTGGTAGGTAAAGGCAAGCTCTGTGAATTCAAGGCCAGTCTGGTCTACATAGTAAGTTCAAAAATAGCCAGAACTACACAGAGAAACCATGTCCAAATACAAAACAAAACAAAACAAAACAAAACAAAACAAAACAATAACTCTGTGGGGGAAACTTGGGAACTGCTAAATTGGATGCAGATCTGTGATGGTTTACCATAATATATGGTACTTAGCTGTTATTGGAATTAACAGGTTAAATTACACAATAAGTTTTCTTATTGTGCTCATCGATGATAGAAACGTCAGTAAAAGACTGGGTTTTCATTAACAGCCAACACATTTTTTTGTAAGTTCTTTTTTTTTTTAATTAGGTGCTTTCTTAATTCACATATCCAGTGATATCCCAAAAGTCCCCCACACCCTCCCCCTCCACACCCCCACCCACCCACTCCCAATTCCCGGCCCTGGCGTTCCCCTGCACTGAGGCATATAAAGTCTGCACGACCAATGGCCTCTTTCCACTGATGGCTCATCAGGCCATCCTCTGATACATATGCAGCTAGAGACACGAGCTCCGGGGGTCACTGGTTAGTTCATATTGTTGTTCCACCCATAGGGTTGCAGATCCCCTCAGCTCCTTGGGTACTTTCTCTAGCTCCTCCATTTGGGGCCTTGTGATCCATCCAATAGCTGACTGTGATCATCCACTTCTGTGTTTGCTAGACCCTAGCATAGTCTCACAAGAGACAGCTATATTAGGGTCCTTTCAGCAAATCCCGCTAGTGTATACAATGGTGTCAGCATTTGGAGGCTGATTACGGCATGGATCCCAGGATATGGCAGTCTCTAGATGGTCCACCCCTTCGTCTCACCTCCAAACTTCGTCTCTGCAACTCCCTCCATGGGCGATCCGCTCCCAATTCTAAGAAGGGGCAAAGCTTCCACACCCTGGTCTTCGTTCCTCCTGAGTCTCATGTGCTTCAACAGCCAACACATTTTAACTGTTCTATAAATACCAACTGAATTGGTGATCTAATATAATCTTAAAAACTAGAAAAAAATCAACACCGATACACTTGACATAGCATACCAGGTTTCTAAAAGTTCAGTGCAGTGACACAAGAGTTTTATTTTTAATATTTGATGAAAAATTGTGCCAAAGGTTAGGGTGACCTAAACTTAAAAATACAGTTTAGCACATTTTAAGTCTGTGTTATCTTGAGCACCACTGTCAGGAAGAAGAGACTCAGACGGAAGGAAGTGAGCGTCTTCTGGCAATTTTGTCTGGAGTTCTGAGCTCATTTCTAGACTCTCAAACTTAAATAGAAATCAGAGAATGCTTACATTATTTAAAGTAACTAGGAATCTTGAAACCACCAAATAAAGAACAAAATGTGTTAGGATATTTATTTGTAGAAGTAGATGATGCAAGGACTGTCTGAGTCATTTGGTGGCTACTGTGGACAGATAGCATCCCTAAGAGATCTTTTTAAAATTATAGCTGGTGCACTGTAGATCATATTTCCCACATGTGTAATGAGGACATCAAGCTGACCTTGTAAATTGTCATCTTTTTATCCATGCATCTATTTTCTTTTCCTAATGTAATCATCTTGGTTCTTTTAACAGTGCTGTGATCATCCCAATCAATATGAGAACAGTGCAGTTCAGTCTATCTCTGTACCTTAGTCATGAGCATGAAAGTCTTATTTGAAAGTTCTTGAAGGCAAAACAACCACTTTGATACCCTGGAAAAAAACAAACCTATCTAGGAAAATGTGTCTTTCAGAAGGAATAATGTCCTCCCACACAAGCTACCCAAATAAAATCTATAGATCAAAGCAACTGCACCAAAAGGCAATTTTTTACACTGCTGGGGATGTAATTAGTGCAGTCGTTGTGGAAAACAGTATGAAGGTAACTAAAATAAATAAGATAAACTATTGCATAGTCCAGCAGTCTCACTGCCTGCTATAAACACAAAGGAAATGAAATCAGCATGTTGAAGAAATATATACAATAAGTACCCCTCGACTTATTGACACTATTCATAATAGCCAGGATATGGAATGTATTCAAAGTGAAATAATACCAAGCTATTAAAATTTTTGAAATTCTGTTATTGGGCACAACAGGGATAGATCTGTAGGACGTCCTGTTAAGTGAAAGAATCCAAGCACAGGAAGACCAATGCCATACACCTCATATTTATGTGGAATCTAAAAAGGCTGATGTTACATAAGTTGGAAATAGATGGTGGTTTCCAGAGACCAAGTAGGTGTGGAATGGTTGGTCAGTGGATGTAGTGTTTTAAGTGCAAAAAAGTAAATATCTCTAGTTTTCTGTGGCAGAGTCAAGTGTAAACATAAATAATAAGGTATATATATCAAGATGCTCAGAATAAAAGATGTATTAATGTATTCATCATATAGGAATAATAAAAGTTTAAGTTGACAGTTATGCTAATTGCCCTGATTTGATCATTAGTATACATTAAGACATCACATTGTACCATATAAAACCACATAAACATTTGTCTATCAAAATGTAAATATATTTAAAAGGTATATTCCCTTCTGCATTATTCTCTCAAGCCCATTCCTAGATATTGCTTTTAATTGTGTTAAATAAGTGCATTCACTCTTCTTAACACCCACTACGTATTTGAGTACTTATTTTTCCCCATCATGGTATCCTATTGATGTCTCAGACTGCAGCTCACTTTCATTGTACACATGTACCTTTCTGAATGATAAGTATCACTACCTTGACCCTCCCCATTTACAGCCTTTGAAAGCCGTCCATTGCTAGTAAAGTCTGAAACACTTTTCAAGGTATTCCCCTCATGATCTGCCCCATCAACTTCCTGCCCTCATGCCCTGCCAAGCCAAGAAGGTCAAGCTTCCCAGAACATAGTATCTGTTTTGACCCTGGCTAATCTTAATCCAGGTCTTCTCAGTTCTCAGAATAACTTATTTTCCCTCTCTACTTTCAGTTAATGACTTGGTCTTTTGGTACAGCTTAGGTCCTAAGGGTTTCACTGAGAAGTGTTAGCCTTGTAGATGTGGGAAAACAGTTTATTTGACCACCATCATTTTACCATCTGATATTTGCTGAAACTGTAATGTTGAGAAATCAAAGAGTCACTTCAAGCACTTAATATGTCTTGGTATTTAACTACTACCCAACTAACCTTTGTTTAATATAATCCAAACCAATAGATAGTTGTACAGGAAAATACTTGTCAAGTGTCCGTGGAAGAATACAAGGGCAAATACCCAATTTTGTGAAGTAAAAGGGTAATGTTTTCATTAAGTTTTTCTGAAATTCTAGTTAAATTCTTACTAAAGATATTTTTCAACTAAATACATGCACACAAACACAGAGGAAAAGGAAGTAGAAAGTGAGGAAAATATTACAACTTCAAATGTATGCAGTTAACAATAACAGTGAAGAGAAAAGTTCTTTGGAAATGTAAGTGAAAAAATCAACAATATTGAATATATATAATCAGGAGGTATTATAATGATGAATGAAACATTGCAAATAAGATTATTGTTACTATTTCACCAACGATGGAAATAATGTTGTGTGCTGGGCCAGGAATTCCAGCAACTTGGGAGACTAAGGCAGGAAATGGCTAGCTTAAGACCTCCTTGGGCTTACACAGTGATTTCCAGGATAGTCTGGCAACTGAGTGGGATACTATTCAAAATATAAAAATATGAGCGGTAGGTGCTATGCAGATGTCAGTAGTAGAACAGTTTGAGTGCCGTACAAGAGGCCCTAAGTATTACACATTCTATAAAATACTGTACTTGAATATTATAAAATATTAGAATGACCCTGCCTGACATTGCAATTGTCTACTTTGGAGAAGAAAAACAGATATTTACAATTACCAGATAGGTCCTTAAAGTTCCATGTATAATAGAACAATTTCAATTCAGATACTGTAAAATGCAACACTAGTAATAGGAGTGCATTTCTTAGTACCATTCAAGTGCCATCTTTTTAAACAACAGCTTGGGAATCTCAATTGGAAAGTCAGAATTTATAAGAAAATGAGTCCATTGTGAATGTTCTGGGTCAATCTTGTTCAGAGATGGTATGCTTTAAACAGACAAGGGGCTGCCACCTCTCCCCATCTTAAAATGCATCAACAAGGGCAAGTTGCATAGCTCAGTGACAGAGCACTTACATAGCATGTGGATTCAAAGAAATGTCTAAGAAAGATTTGCCCCATGGTCATCATATTTAATATCACAGCCCCTCCACATTAATTTAGAACTGATACCACAAACTGATGCTACAAGATGCCAGGGGCTTCTTCCTCATGATCAGTGTGGTGAGGTGGTGCTAAGCCCATTGTTCCCTCCATTGCCAATCAAAGTCTCTGCAGTATCTAGAACTTTCTACGGAGGTAGTGTGGGTAAGACAGTTCAATTGTCTTTTCAAGTGATAAACACAGACATGATTTTGGAAAGCCCTAGATGTCAAATTTTAGTATACATGATGAAAAAATTGACATTAAGTTTTTATAAAAAGTATTACTACCTCTTAAAATGTTTTCAATATTTCCCACCATAATATGCCAGGGCCTCATTGTGGACTAGTCACACAGCTGTGACTGTTTCATCCTGTAGACAATATGGCCAAGCATTTTGGAATTAGACAACCTGGCTTCCATTTTTGCCACCAGCCAGTCAGAAGATCTAGGATTTCATTTACTTTCTGTCAAAAATAGATAGGATCTCTGGTTCTCAAGGTCATTGCTAGTTAAAAAAAATAAATAAATAAAGTGTGGGGTTTTTCAAGTAAGTGTAACTTAGTTATGGTGTTCATCTCTCAAACAGACATTGATGAAGTATCTTTTCTGTGTCAACCTTGGGCTGGACTGAGGAGAGAGTAAATAGATCCCTCTACTCTCAGAGCACATGAGACGTAGTAGGAAAGCAGAGAACAAACCAGATTTCATTCTGATGTTGAGGCTATGTGGAAAAGATGGGTGCCAAGGTGAATACCATATTTGATAGAAGGATCATTAAATGTTGTGAATATAACATCTGTTCATTTTACACATTTACATTCTACAAAGAACTAAATGACATGTGCAGTGTCCAAATATCCATTTTTTTTTTAGAACTTTCCTATCCTGGGGCATGTTGTGTCACTAAAATTGTAAACATAGCAACATTTTGCAGATTCACAATAGAGTAATGGTCATGTAGAGGTGGTGGAGAGTGAAACTACTGGTATTTCTTTGTTTTAATTATATGGGCTGGGTCAATAATTGCAAAGTTATCAGGGCTTCCAATTATCCATTAATCATGATTAGTAAGCTATATTGATCTTTATCTAAGAACTATTGGTACTTTTTAATCAACTATAAGATAAATATAAAGGATTGTATTGTTGGCACAAAAGAAATAAAACTACAAATAAATACATAGAAAAAATTCTAGGCCAGTCTGCAGTTACCTGTAATTTCTTAGTAACAAGGATACCTACTGTGTGTAGCCAATCATGGAGGGGATGGTATCTACTTGGTGGTATCTGGCATTCTCATGAATTAAAAAATGTTCATGGTAACTCCAAGTGTCACTTTTCATCTATTAAATTTTCATCTATTAAACATATGAAGTTGTGGGCTAGCAAGAAGGCTTAATGTAAAGTTGAGGGCTGACAAGAAGGCTCAGTGGAACTAGAGTTCAACCTCCTAGAATCCACATGGTGGAAGGAAAGAACCAATCTCAGGTTGTTTCCTGATCTCCTTGTATGTGCTGCCTCTATCTATATCTATCTATCGATTGATAGATACATCTATCGATCTATCTATCTATCCCTCTATCTATCTATCTTTTTATCTATTTATCTATCTCAGTCTCTATCTCTCACATACACATGCACTCACACAAATGCACATAGCAAGCTTAATTTAATTTTTTTAATTATAAAGTCAGAAATTCTAAGATTGGGGTGAAACCTTTTTTTGTAATTTTTTTATCTTTTTGGGGAGAAACTTATACAGACATATCCAGGGATGAGCCATCTAATAAGTTATCCAATCCCTAAAGGTCATCCTTAAACATATGTTCATATGAGTAGCATATTAGTAAATACATATGTATTATGTAAGTATGTATGTATAGAGAGAAACACTATATATGCTCTGAAGAGTACATGATAACATAAACAAAGAATAACATAGTAATCTGAAGTAGTTCTTCTAAAATAAGTCATAAGAAAAAACTAACCATTGTCAGTATGGTCATTGCAGCACTGTTTATAATATTAAAATAATAGAAATATTCTAATGATCCAACTACAAGAAGGCTAGATATATATGAATAGTAAGTAATATTATATTGAACTAAAATAATAGATATCACCCAAAATGCTTCTATTATATTATGAAAGGAAGTCATGTGTGTGTGTGTGTGTGTGTGTGTGTTCTGTGCATGTATAAAATTATAGAAGATGCATATGGTTGTGTAAGGAGATGGTAAGGATGTAAGGAGCACATGTTAGTAAAAGATGACATTCTTTCAGATCCAGTTTTGCTGTTGGATTACTATTGGACCTTCCTCAGACAGAAGGTTCTCCATCTCTCTAATTGAAGTGGCTTTAGAATCAGCCTGGATGGCAATTCAGGCACAGATGTTGATTAGATGACCTTAACCAAGCACTACACCTTTTTTCCCCTCAATTTTTCTACCTATTAAACAGAATCCAACCCATATACTTAGTAGAAACAAAGGATATAAGCATATAAAACATTTTGATAGATTCTTGCTGATATAAATAATCATTGGTGCTAATTATTATTATGTTGATTTCAACTACTTACATACAAAATCAGTCTTGCTATATGAAATCAAAACAAAATAATGAATCACATCAAATTTCAAGACTGATATTAAACAGTTTCAAGGTTTATCAAGCACCTGAATGCGATGCAATCAGCAATGACTGATTACTTTTACCAATAAATGTTGTTTGGTTAAGCTAATAAACTATTCTCATTTGTAGATTGGTCTTTGTACAATTTTTTTTAATTCTCTAGCTTAAAAAATACATTGCTTTCTTTTTAAAAAATTGCCTGAGTCCAGTTAGTGCTGCCTAGAAATGCATGAGTCTGCATGGCTAGCCTTTCAAGAGCCAAAATCCTGGGGAAAAACAACAACAAAAGGATGCTCCCTCTCCTAGCAGCCATGACTTGTCCATAGCTTCTCAGCTAGGGTGGAACTTCATGAGCCCTTCCCCCATCTATGCTAAGATTTGGGCTGGCATGATCTGGTGCAGGTCCTGTGCATGCAGTCACTGTCACTATGAGTTCAGGTATGCAATGTCCCTGTCATGTCAGGTAAACACTGTTCCACTACAGACATCCACTGTCTCTGGATTTATGATATTCTCAGACAATATAAAAACCCAAAACATAATACTTGAATATATACTTTATGCTGTGTGTCATATTTAGCTACCACATAAGGCTTACTCCAGAAAAATTCATGTTGAATCCGGGTAACAAGGGAACACTACCCTTTATCTAGAGGAGTGTTCTTTTCTCTGATATATATATTTCTACATATAACTAGCAACTGAATTTCTTATATATTTCAATATCTGTTATTTTCTTGACAGGTTAAAATGTACGAAGGTGTTTCCCATAAATGTTCCTTTCTTTGTTTTTCTTTGTCCTTACAGTCATTCCCAGCACAGTACTGCAACTCGCCAGCCTTCAGTGACTCTCCAACGGGCCATCTCCCTGGAAGGGTAAGAGAGTAAATAATGTGTTCTCTTACAATGAAGTACATAGCACTGACTGTGGGAAGCTGCTTCTCTCCTCCCACACACACTTCCTTCCCTCATTCTTCTTCCTCCCCCCCTCCTTCTCTTTCTTCCCTTCTGCTTCCCTTATCCATACCCCTCCCCTCCCCTCCCCTGACAATTATTTATGAAGCTTGTGCTGTGTGCCAGCCATGGAAAAAGGAACTAGATTTGCAATTCAGATGTAAAAATGTCACCTTTTCTTCACAGGATTCAATGTGAGTGACACAAATATTCATATGTGCTTGAAATGTGTTAAAATCATTACACTGTACAGGCAGTGTGTATGATTCATTAGTGAAGGGTCCAGAGTGAGTACTTCATTCAATCAGCAGAGTGGTAGGAGGAAGGAAAGAGGGAGTGGAGAAAAGACAGAGCCTAGCTTAGTTTTCAGTGTATGCACTGAGCTACATATAAAATTCATGAGTAGAGAAGAGACATCTCAGTGGATACCTGTATAGCACCTCAGTTCATGGATATTTCTTGAAATAGTTATTTACAGAATAGTTCACAAATCTTGACTATATGTTTATTAAATGTCCAGCTGTATCTGGATGGCTGCCTATATAGCTAACTAGCCTCTCTATTCATCAATCTATCATATGTGGTATTATTTCCAAAATAATCATATGAGATAGTTATCTCTTCTAACTCTTGCTTCTGAGGCATAAGCAATTTCCTCATGGACACATAAAATAAAACAGTTCATATTTGAAACTGTATCAGACTCTACCTATAGACCTGTCCCCTATAATGTGGTGTGAAAAGACTTTATTAAGGAGGGGGAAACAGATCACATAATTAATATACTATATTTAGGCTATTACATAAAGCAAATATGTTCCAGGAAGAAAAAAAAAATAAAATAAACAAGAAAGACATTGACTTTAGACACTGTCACGTAAAATCAGTAACCTGTTTTGAATGGCCCAACTGTCTCTCCACATGACTTCACCTCATGGTGAAGATGTTGTTTGTGGTGGAGGGGCTAGTGTGAAGATCTACTTTACCACTTGTCTTACATCACCTTCTTCTTATGGAGTGTTCTTGACACAGGAATCATTCTGGGACCTTACTACATTGTGGTTATAAACACAAAGACAGGAATTCTACAAGTGCTAAATGATGCATTCTTTTAAAGCTATTTCCACTCCCTCTCTTTCTTTTTATTAAGAGAAGCTTATTAGCAGTTTGCCTAATAAGCATTTTGCTTTGACTTCACCATTCTTTCCACTTGAGTTAAATGAACTCTGCTATAGACATAATCACTAATTCTAATTCTCTGATAAGATGAAGCAGCCAAAGGGAAGAATCATATTGAATTCACCAACATTCTGCAAAGTACCAAGTACTTACCAATAGATGAATACAAATTTAGTCCAAATGCTCTGAAAATGAAGAATAATAAGGAGAACAGAGTTGGGTAACATCAATATGTTTGAAGAACACATTGAACTCATAATCTCAAGCACATAAATATACAATTGTTTACATAAATACATCTGGATTCTGAAATAATCTAGCATCAATTGATCATTTAAAAGGGAATGTCTTGGTGCCCAGCACTCCATAGTCTATGCTGTATTCTATGCCATGTATGCCCAGCAGGCTGCCATATCGAGATAACACAGCATGTAATTCTTACCTCTAAGCACATAGGTTTTTTTTTTTATATTGAACTGTTTTAAATAGAACAATAAGTCTTAAATGGGTTTGCCATTAAGGCATTAAATTCCCTTAGAGTAGAGAATCAACTGAAATTGGAAATCAAATTATTTTAAACCATCTTTCTAATGCTTTTGTAAAATTAAAATAGCTGCATAAAATAGTTATTAAATGAAATGTGGTTTAAAATACCAAACAGCTATATAAGTTTTACCTAAGTTTCTATTTACATGACATAAAGTAAGCAGAGATGTTTCTCTTTTCCAGCTAACTTGATCCAAGGAGACAGAAAAGCTGTCTACTATAGAACCTCTGCTGTTTTCGATAGTATCCAAATCATTCATGACTATACCCAATACAGCAAGACATAACAATATCCCCATTACCTACCGGGCTCCATGCTTCCAGTTCAGTTTAAAAGACCCAACCCACACATTAATCTCCTCTTTCTCTTGAAACTCTAACAAAGGAAAGTAACAGAATTTTAAGGTGATGATGCCTGAGTGATAAAGCAAGTGGAATAGGTCAGCTGTCTTCAAAATGTCACAAAAAGCCACGTGGGAAGTTCTGGTGGATGAAGCAGAAGAGATCAGGTTTGGATCCTATGGAACCAGCACTATGCACTATATGATCCCAGGGCCAATCGTCACAACTTAAATAACCATTATGTCCCAGTACCCCCAGTGGATGAGTGAAACTTCAGAAAGAACCAAACCCACATCTACAGCCTCTTTCAATTTATCTGATTACTTGGCATTCACTGTGGACATGGCTTTGCAGAAAAACTATCATGGATTTCTTTTCCCCTTTACAATTTCATGGATGGGAGATTCTGCAGAACTTAGCAACTTCAACATACGGCATATTTTCTTCTTTTCTTTAAGAATATTGCTCTTTTAAAGAGAGAAAACACTGTCTTGAGGTTTCTTTTTAACTACCCTAGTACTTCAGGATTCATTATTAACTAAGGGCAACTAGTACATCTTATTGTAGCACCAGGGATCAATCTAATAATTCAACCATTTCCTAAGTGACTAGTGTGTTAGGTAGCATGTTGGGCAAAAGGGATGAGTTGTGTCCTGAGTAGATGGAGCCAATTCCTTTAAACAACTCTAAATGTTGAACAGCTTAAAACTTAAGAATTTTTTATTTCTGGAGTCTTCCAAATGCTACTTTCAGATCATGGTTGACTGTGAGTTACTGTAACATCAGAAAGTAAAAACACTGATAATGGATGCTATTCTATGTAAATGACATCTCCTAGGTTGTGTTTCCAGGGATGGCACACCTGAAAAATAACCATGGTGCAATAGCACTGTGTGGAAAGAATTATAGCTCAGACAGAGTAAATCTACTCAGCAGAAAAGAACCCAGAACAGAGTAGAACAGTCAGAAGACCTGGGACTCTCCCCTGAGATTGGGACAGTTCCTCAGAGCTTTTCTTCGCTTGGTGCAGAGCCCTTTTTATGGTGCCTTACACAGTAGTTTTTGAGACGTCCCATAAGAGTTTTCTAATAAGCTTTGTTTCTGCAGTGGTGAAACAGCTGAGTCGGAAGGTGCTAGCTCACCTTTAGGAGGAGCTCTTAGGAAATAAAGAGGAGACTGGGCAGATTCTGAGAATGCCAGTAAAGACGCCCCACTCAACCACACATCTGTGTGTGCAAAGTGTGTACATGCAAAGCTATGTAGACAAGTCTTTTAAACCAAACCCCAAAACATGTTTCTGAATAAAGAAGCTCATTCACAGCCAGGCAGTGGTGGCGCACACCTTTAATCCCAGCACTTAGGAGGCAGAGGCAGGCAGATTTCTGAGTTCGAGGCCAGCCTGGTCTACAAAAGTGAGTTCCAGGACAGCCAGGGCTATACAGAGAAATCCTGTCTCAAAAAACAAACAAAACAAAACAAAACAAAAAAAAAAAAGAAGGAAGGAAGGAAGGAAGGAAGGGAGGGAGGGAGGGAGGGAGGAGAGAGAGAGAGAGAGAGAGAGAGAGAGAGAGGAAGGAAAGAAAGAAAGAAAGAAAGAAAGAAAGAAAGAAAGAAAGAAAGAAAGAAAGAAAGAAAGAAAGGAGGAAAAAAGCTAGCTCACTCACTCTTTCAGGGAAGCTATATGAGCTAATTTGCGTATTGGCCTCTGTGGTAAAGCCCTTCACATAAGTGGTCAGTTAATGGACAATGTCAGATTAGTTTACCTAACTGAATACTGTCGTTAAAAAAATAAACAACCTTATAATTCAGGCAGATCACCAGGCTGAACAGAAATTTCCAGACTGACCTGGGCTACACAGCAGTGAAGAATGAATGAATGAACAAATGAACAAACAAACACATATACATATGAAATTCTGTTAGGAACTCTGGGGAAAAACTGAAAGAGAAGAAATAAAAAGCAGAAGCAAATACACACACACACATACATATACATATATATACATATATATATGTATATTAATTAAACACCTTACAGATACCATCTGCCAGCTTTTACTTCATTAATAAATATGAGTGAAAACATTGCCAAACATTTTAATAATGCATGCAAATGACAGACACATGATAATAACAGATATTCAAGGCCAAAGAATATCCTAAAGAAACAGTTGATTGGAGCAACAAAATTGACATCAAAACAGCCCAGCATAAGCAGACTTTAGCAATATGGGGAGTCAATAGAATCAGCAAGACTAGCGCAGAAGGAATTGGCTTTGATGTGCTTGATTCTCACAAAGGGTGGCATGGGCTGAATTCTGAGGATGGTGGGAAGAGGTTGCAAGCAGAGAGAAAAACGAAGTCACATTCAAAAATCTAGAAGGGTTTTGATAGAGCTGCTGAGATTAGCATTAGCTGCTAAGATTTTAAATGGAATTATTTATTATCTTCCGCTTTTGCCTGGCTTTAAGTTTATTTGTAGCTAAATTTGCTTCATATTTATCAAGATGATACTGAGTAGCCTTAGAATCAGGTCATGATTTGATTAGGGCTTACAGTTCGAGTCTCCCACCACCGCTGTGTAGGGTTAAGCTGTTCTCACCTATCGTACCAAGAAACAAGATGGAGGTAAAAAGTGTCTTCCAGCTCAAACACAGAGGTGCTCAACCATTCTGATGTTGCGATCCTTTAATGCAGTTCCTCATGTTGTGGTGACCCCTCCACCATAAAATTATTTTATTGCTGCTTCATAACTGTAATTTTGCCTCTGTTATGAATCATATGTTAAATATCTGATATGCAAGATATCTGTTATATGACCCCTAGAAGGGTCATACCCACAGGTTACGAACTGACATTTTGGAAGTGATCATTTTGCTTCTAGACTTTGAAATCTATTCCTATGAGCCTGAATTTTGGGAGCCCATTGCTCTTCATGTCTAGGAATATGTAGCCCTCTGAGGCAGGTAGCTTCAGGCATCCTTGCCGATGTACTAGGAGAGTAGTCTGCAACAGTTCCAGATTCTGATTCAACTTCCTCCAGTACACTGCTCAGCCCTTACCCCATAAAGCAATGGCAGTAGTGAGTGAAGGGGGCTAATCTGCTGACATATGCATCAAGGTACAGAGGTATTCTTTCAGATTTGAAGAAGAAGCCTTGTTCAAGTTGTTACTTACTAAGATCAGTGGTTAGAAATTGCAGCCACTGTTTACCAGAGAAAGTGCAGGCCTGCAACCCATAACTATAATTCCAGCTCTCAGAGGCTAAAGCAGGAGTTCTAGCACAGCTATACAGTAGTATGTTATCTTAAAAGAGAGAGAGAGAGAGAGAGAGAGAGAGAGAGAGAGAGGAGGGGAAAAGGGGGAAGGAGGGATGGAGGAAAATAAATAGGAGTGGAAGGAGGGAGGGGGAAGGGAGGAGAGGGAAGGAAGAGGGAAGAATGGGGGAAAAGGTTAGAAATAAGTTTAGCAATTTCTTAAAAACAGAGAGGCACATGGAGATTTCTGTATATCCCTACAATGTTTAAATGCTACCTATAGCTGAAAATCACATATAGGCATAACTTCTTTATTTTAACACTTTGTTTTTAATAGTGAATATGCATATGTGTCTGCATATAAGCGCAGGTACCCATGAAGACCAGAGGCAGAGGATACCTCTGGAACTGGGAACTGGAGCTACAGGTGGTTGTGGCTGACTCAATTGGGTGCTAGGAATGGCATGCAGTCCCTTGCACGAGTAGTATATGTATGCTCTTAACCAATGAGAGACACCGCCTTTTGCCTCCTGCCTGTTTACGTCATTATCCAGCCACATGAAGAATGTTTTTACAGAACAGATAAAAAACTAAATTAAGGGAACTAACAGCAGATAATAATAATGTTTTCAATGTTTTTCAAAGACATTGAATCCCTGTCACCACCACCATTACCCCCACCAAAATAAAATCATCTCCAATATGAACAGACCTGCCTCTGGAGTTAAAAAGCTTCAGGGTGGGATTTCTAGCCTTATCCCTGCCAAGGATCCTAAACTGAAAGGACTCACCCGGGAGTGGGGGAACTCTGAATCTTCAGAGATTAAACTTAAATCCCTCATTAGGAGCAGTAGAGAATGTCACCCTGGCACCACCTCTGCCTCCAGTCACATTTCCTTGCCATTTCTTTTCTTGTTTCCTGATTCCTGTTTCCACCTCTGCTCTTACAGAGGCCTCAGCTCGTTTGCCTGCTTTCTGTTGGGCTTTTTTTTTCCCCCCCTATTTCCTTAACCAAAGAAACATTCTTTCCTGGGCCCTGTAATCTTTCCTTCCGTGTACAGAGCTGACAATACAAAAGGTGTCAGGAAACTTTATGGAGCGCCCAGAATTTATCAATGCTAAAAAGTGCTGTGACTGCAGAGAGGAGGTATTTAAGAACTTCCCAAGCTCAGATGCTAAAGCTCTCAGAGGGCCTGGATTTCTATTGCCATCTGCTGTTGAAATAGCAACTGTGAACAAATAAACAAATCTTTTTGTAAGTTTTATTACAACTTGGCTAATGTGGAGGCCATTTAAACAAGGTGTAGAAATCAATATGATTTTGGAGGTTTTTGAGGTCAAAAACTAAATTTCATAAGAGGGTAATACCAATAGAATTAATTCCTAATTTGATTTGTTCCCCTGAAAAGGTACTAAATTAGAAAGAAAGAAAAAAAAACTTTTACCCTATCGGCTTGTGTTTTATCCAGTGGTACCAAGAATAAAGCAGAGGCCTTAGGTCAGAAATGTGGTTATTAGGAGCTGCTGGGCTGTGGGCTCAGTGGCCTCCCACTCTGACAGAGTCTCTGAGTTCATCAGTGGCTGTCTGTCAAGAAGGCATGTCACAGAATCCACAGGAGAATTTGGCTGAAAACATTATTTTCTTAGAAGTAGTTCTTATTTTCTGTGCATAATCTGAACTAATGTGATTACTTATTACCAGTAGGCATATCTTCTTGGGAGTAATTTTTATTTTTAATAAATTGGTTTAATAAAGACCTCAAAGTAAATTATAAATTAATTTTCTCCTCATTATTATGCAATTAGGAAAACCCAAAACAGTGAGCTTTAGAACATTCAACTGGAAAATTACCACTCTTAATCAATACCCAGTAAACAAGTAATAATAGAGTCACATATGACACTGATTGAAACAGCACTGGAGAGCTGATTATATACCAAGGAGTCGAAGAGGAATACAAAAAGTCTCAGCTTCAAGTTTACTAGCCAGATACAGATACCCTTATTCTATGGCAGGATTTAATTACTCAAACTGTGACAGTTATCAGTCTCAAGCCTCCTAATGTTTTCACAGCACCAACCTGTTCTTTAGATTCATACCCCATTCCTCTATAAATGCTGTCATTTTTAATAGCATCTTTGCAGAATTAAGGAGGCTCTTATAGACTTTTGTCTGTTTATGATGCTGCAAGTGAATAAATTCAGTTGGAAATAGAATGCTTAGGAAGAAAGAAAGAAAGAAAGAAAGAAAGAAAGAAAGAAAGAAAGAAAGAAAGAAAGAAAGAAAGAAAGAAAGGAAAGAAAGAAAGAAAGAAAGAAAGAAAGAGAATGAAAGAAAGAACAAGAAAGAAAGAAAGAGAGAGAGAGAGAGAAAGAAAGAAAGAAAGAAAGAAAGGAAGGAAGGAAGGAAGGAAGGAAGGAAGGAAGGAAGGAAGGAAGGAAGGAAGAAAATCAGTTCTGTATTCATTCTACTACAGAAAAGGAAATATTGATCAATCACACAAACCAATGTAAACCTATTACTGTGCTAAGCTCTATAAAAGGGGAAGGAAGGACTGTGATGCCCTGAGAATCTATACCAATAGCAGAGAATCTGACCTCATAAGGAGTTCAAGGCTTTCATGAGAACAAGAAGATAGGCAACAACTAGACAAAGAGAAAGCACTGTTATTAGTTGCTGGACACTGGATTGCACATTGCTTAGCTGAAAACAATCTAGAGTGATGTTGATTAGTAGAAGTTGCAATTTAGAAATGTAACATAAGGAAGCTGACTCATGCTGGATCTGCTGTCTTCTCCAGAAATGCAGTCTGATTCAGACTCCTGGTTGCTCATCAGGATAGTGTGCTGCAAAGACATAATTTTCTCACTCCTGTCTCTGATTAGTTCTGCTGTTCTGCTCATTGCTTGGCCTGATGCCTTTCCTGTTTATCTACCTGTGTGCTGGAGCTGACATCCTTCCTGCCACCGCTGCTTCCTACCCATCTCTGTCATCTTTCTCTATCCTCAGTCTCCTGGTCTCTCAATGAACTTTCTTCATTTATTTTACTTACTATTTTTATTCACTTTTCCAAACGAAAGAGAATTTATGTGGCTACCATTTGTCAGCCTGAACTCAATTGTTCATCCTGAGACATCCATCTTTATATATCCAAACTAAATCTGGTGTTTTTCTCTGCATATATTGTTCATCCCTCAGAGACTCTCAAATTCCATTAGGACTTTTGTTTACTTCCTTCTCCTGGCCAATTATAAGATAGCACATCCATATCCTCTGACACAGGCCAGATGCTGCTCAGCTATCAAAGAGAAAGCCAGCGGTCTTTCTCTTCACTTAATCTCTCTGATGATCTTCAGGACTGGCAGATGATTCCTCCACCAAAGTGTATTCTCGCACTGATAGTCATCAATATTTACTATGTCTCATGTCTGATTAAATCTCTTGCTTATACTATAGTCTTACTACTCAAAGAAAATTATGCAGGAGATAACCATCCAGTAAGTCATTGATTGATTATCACTTAATTCATCAATTCAACAAAACATGTGTGGAATGTCTATCATGTTTCTGACATTCAGCTAAAGACTTTGAGAAGATCACTATGGAAATAACATCCAATTCCTACTCCTGAGTAGTTTGCAATCTAATGAGGGTAACAATGTAACCATGGATTATACCCAATGACATGTATCTCTGTAATTTCAAGAATAAAGGCAGAGAAGCTGATTTGAAGAAAACTTGTAGCATGGTCCAGGCACAGTTCTGATGACCATGTGACAGGAGGCATAACCATGTAAAAATACCTTTTTCAAACCTTCTTCAAACGTGGACGTTCTGTCCTCATAGTGGGCGCTGTCAAGAGCTGAACCATTTTATTTCTAGGCATAAACTTGAAAAATTCTCACGGAGCTATAGGGGGAAAAAAAAACCACACTTTGCAAAGCCTACTAAATTTTGCAAAGTATAATCCCTTGTTGAAGGAAGGTTATGAACATTGGTAGGAAATTGCATTTTGATATCATTGTTCCTTATTAATAAAATGTGCAAGCATTCATCTTGTGCTCATTATGCTTCTTGTTGCTGTGAACAATGCTTGAAAAGAAGTAACTTAAAGAAAGGAGACATTTCTCGACTTACAATCTGATGGGATCATTCCATCATGGAAAGGGCGATGTAGAACCAAAATCCAGAGGCCTTCTTGTCACAGCACATCAATAGTAAGGATGCAGAGACAGGTTAGTGAGTGAGATCAACTGATTAGTTTTTCTTACACATCCTGAGACACAAGCCCATGAAATGGTGCTGCCTGTAGTCGGTGTAGGTCTTCTCACCTAGGTTAACCTAACTGAGATAAGTCTTCACAGATGTGTCCAGTATCTGGTCTCCTAGGTATCACTCAATGTTAATCATCACATCTCCCATTCTAGTACCTTCCCTGCATATTTAGGGCCCATGATCCTCAAGTCTGTATCCATAGTAAACAAGACAAGTGTAAGTTTAAGAACAAAGCAACATGATTTATCTGTTCTTTTGGTTCCAACAATGACAAGCCATATAACCTGGAACTTCTATTGAGCCTGTTTCTTTTATCTGTAAATTAGCCATTAATGTCTCCTTCATATACTTAAAGTGTTTTAAATGTATTTTTAAATGTATAAAAATATTTTCAAAATTTAATGTTAAGTGTGTGTGTGTGTGTGTGTGTGAACATGTGCCTGACTGTACACATGCCCTGAAGGCCAGAAGAGGCCACCCAATCCCCTAGAACTAGAGTTAAGGTAGCTGTGAGCCGCCCAATATATGTGTTGGGAGTTAAACTCCAGATGTCTGGAAGAACAAGTTCTCTTAACAACTAAACCATAACTACATCCCCTTATGCTAGCTCTTAATAAGCCAAGAAGTAGTTCCCTGGCTTGTGTTTCTCCTGATATCTCATCTATCCCTTTTCTTTGTAATGAACTAGAAGCCCCTCCCTCACTACCCTCCATATAAGAAATCTGTTAAACAAACAAATCCAGAGAGATGGTCAGAAGAAGAGTGGAAACAAAGTAGAGCATGCATGTGTACACACACACACACACACAAGACTATATCCCATTTAAAGTGTTCAACTGCCCTTCTACACTCACAGAAACCAATTTCCTATTGGTAGAGTTTCAGAAATGGTAGTCAATATAAGTTTCAAATATCTGAGGATCTTCTCTTATTACACATAACAAAGTAAGTTTGCAGTCAAAGCATATGCAGACAAAGTCACATTCATGAGTGCATTCTCTCCACATGCTTGGAGATAACATTTAAAAATTTACGGGAAACTTTTGTAAACTTAGCACCAAGACTTCTTGTTGGCTCCATATATATAGCTGATCAAAACTATCATCCAATTTAAAGTTTAATGGTTTCTCCTTATTTTGTGCACCTATCTCCTCTAGATCAGTCATTCTCAACCCATGAGTCATAACCTTTTTAGGGTCAAACTACCCTTTTACCTATGACCATTGAGAAACACAAATATTTATATTACAATTAATAACAGTAGCAAAATTACAATTATGACATAGCAATGAATTTTATGGCTAGGGGTCACTGCTACTTGAGGAACTGTATTAAAAGGTTGCAGCTTTAGGAAGGCTGAGAACCACTGAGCTAGATGCATAGCCCGATGCATAGCCCGAGAAGACTGTGTTTAATAAAGTAACATCATTTGTTGAAATTTTCTTTTCCTAAAGTAACCTGGAGAAAATGACAAATCTTGTACCTTAGGTGACAAATTGTCTCCTAATGAATTCCATTCATTATTGCTGTAGATGTAAGCCATTTTATTTCCTTTCATTTGTTATGGTGCGGGGGACAGACCTCAGACCCTTGTTCATGATAGCCATGCTCTCTTCCAGTTGCCATTGAGCTGTTCCTACTGCCCAAAACAACACATTTTCTTTCTTTTTCTTTTTTTTTAAATTAGGCATTTTCTTTATTTAAATTTCAAATGTTATCCCCTTTCCTGGTTTCTCCTCCCAAAACCCCCCTATTACCTCCCCCCTCCCCCTGCTCACTAACCCACCCACTCCTGCTTCCTGGTCCTGGCATTCCCCTATACTGGAGCATAGAACCTTCACAGGAGTAACAGCCACTTCTCCCATTAATGACTGACTAGGCCATCCTCTGCTACATATGCAGCTAGAGCCATAAGTCCCACCATGTGTTTGTGTGTGTGTGTGTGTGTGTGTGTGTGTGTGTGTGTGTGTGTGTGTGTGTGTGTTTGCTTTGTGGTTTAGTCCCTGGGAGCTCTGGGAGTACCGGTTAGTCCATATTGTTGTTCCTCCTATGGGGTTGCAAACCTCTACAGCTCCTTGGATCCTTTCTCTAGCTCCTTCATTGGGGACCCTGTCCTCCATCCAATGGATAACTGTTAGTATCCACTTCTGTATTAGTCAGGCACTGGCAGAGCCTCTCAAGAGACAGCTATATCAGGCTCCTGTCAGCAAGCACTTATTGGCATCCACAATAGTGTCTGGGTTTGGTGGTTGTTTATGGGATGGATCCCCAGGTGGGTCAGTCTCTGGATGGTCATTCCTTCAGTCTCTGCTCCGAACTTTGTCTCTGGTAACTCCTTCCATGGATATTTTGTTCCCCCTTCTAAGAAGGATCAAAGTATGCACAATTTGGTCTTCCTTCTTCTTGAGTTTCATGTGTTTTACAAATTGTATGTTGTGTATTCTAAGCTTCTGGGCTAATATACACTTATCAGGACAACACATTTTCTATCTGTATATGTTTGTAAAGCCTTTTGTAAACAGTGGTATGGCTATGATTATTGTTGTCCATGCTAGGACAATCTTGGGCAAGAACGTAGATCTTTCTAAACCAACATCTTTTTCATCTTTAGATGACTATAATAATATCAAACTTACAAAGATATAAATTCTTAATAAATGGTAGTGCTTATAATTAAGACTAAATCTCATTTCTCTAACAAAACAAACAAACAAATTTATATTCTATTTGGGTATGGAAATAGGATTTAGGGCTCTCAGTGAAGAACAAGAGTAACCATTCTTCTGGTTGCTCCTTTTCCCTTCTTGCCTGATCTGCTCTCATGAGAGCCATCTGAGGTACACCAGTTCTTGAGTAAATGCACTGGATGCTCTAGAGATGCTTCAGTGGTTAGTCACTTTTTATACAAGTGTGAAGACTGGGATTTAGATATCCGGGATCCATGAAATCATGAGTGGGTGTGGTGGTCCATCTGTGATTCCAGTATGCAGACAGCAACAGAGACAGATCTTCCAGTCAGGCTTGCTTGTTAGACCAACACAATTGATAAGTTCACTTCAGTACATAAGGTAGAAAATGATCAAAGACAATGCCCAAGGTCAATCTCTGTACTCTGCCCACTAACAGACACACACACACACACACACACACACACACACACACACCCCTGCACCTACACATGTGAACATCTTTGTACATTCACAAAAATTAAAATAAAAAATAAAAAAGAATAAAATAAAGCAAGTGCCTATGGACTTAGTGAGATGGCTCAGCAGTTAAGAACATGCACTGCTCCTGGAGAGGACTGGAGTTTGATTCTTTGCCTAGAACATGAGTAGGTATGAGGAACGAGGAGTGATTTTCAGGGGAGAAATGATTTTAAAAGAAGTAAAGAATTCACCCTGCCCAATATGGTGCTGGCCTCATGGCATGCGCACCTGTTTAACACAGAGAATGCTTTCAAGTGGGGCTTTCCAGAGTTCTAAGTTGTCCTTATGTATATGAGAGTTCAGGTTGGAAAATGCATATTATTTTTGCTGTGCTTCTCCATTCTTGTTAGATCAAATTTGGCTGCCCTTTAGATGTCCTCTCCATTTTCAATCTCCAGTGCCATGGTCTTCCTTTATTTGAACTTGATTCTGCATTAAACTCACTTGCACAGATATGTAAATAATGCTTGCAAATTAATTTAAAAATTATTTGTTGAGCACATACCTTTGTCCAAGGTATTTGCCAAATGTTGAAGACCCAAGAATAAAGGAAAGAAACTCATATTTATTAAATGCATCTGTTTAGCAGACTTTAATTTTTCTAAGCAATGTTAGGTTTACACCAGAAAGTAGAGTATATGCTCTGCCCTGAAATTTGTACAGCCTGCCCAATTACCAACATATCCCACAAAAGAGACACAATTGTTAAAGGTTTGCATTGCCAATAGATATCTCAATCTCACTCAATGTCTGTACATCATATTAATGTTCTGTTTCAGTGTTTATGCATGTGGACACATGTATAACAGCATGTCTGCATGATCATGACATCACAGAATACAGACAGCCTTCTGAAACTACAGATTCCTCAGATGTAGATTCAACTAACTTCAGATTGGAAATAAGTTTTCTTTAATTATGTCACACTAAAGATCTGAAGACATTACAATCTTGTTATTCCATGAGCAACAGTATAACAACTACTTAAACATGACATTTACATTGTATTGGTATTAAAAAGTCTAGAGATGATTCACAATGCATAGGATTTATTTATATAATTAACATTCAAATGGTTTTTTTTCCTTTTATGTAAAGAACTTGGGAATCCATAGATTTTAGTATTGATGGGAGCTTCAGAAACCAATCACTAGAGACTACCATGGAATAAGTGTAGTTCACTTCCTTAAATGTTTCTGGTCTCTGGCAACAACTGATCACTTTCCTATCTGTAATCCTTCCTTTCTCAGAATGCCATACATATTTTTTGGTCTCATTTAGTATACTACTTTTTCATGTTGAATTTTTTTACTTAGTAATATGTATTGAAGTTTTCTCTGTTTCCTTTTATGGCTTAAAAGCTCATTTCTTTTTGCTGCTAAATAACATCTCATGTTCAGTATATTCCACAGTTTATCCATTCATGGACTTTTTTGCGATATTTTTGTGGCTGCCTACTGCAAAGGGCAAAAAGAAAGCTGCTACAAATATCCCTGTATAGACCTTGTATAGACATAAGTTTATAGTTTATTTAGGTAAATGCCACCGAACAGAACATAATTGATAGGTTGTATGATAAAACTATGTCTGGTTATATAGGAAGCCTCCAAGGCTTTTCATAAGCAACTGAGGCATTTTGTGTCCCCAACAACCAGTACATGAGTTGGAGTATCTCTGATACATACCCATATTAGCACTTGGTGTTTGTGGTGTGCTGCCTTTTAGAAATGATATTAGGTAGCTAGTGCTATTCCATTGTTGTTTTAATGAATTTCCTACCTCAAAAGTTCAGCATCTTGTAAATATAAATTATGTTTATAATTTAATATTTTAATTACCATATAAGGTATGAGACATCATTCTTGCATTTTTGACCAGATGTTTTTTTCATAGATTTTCCTTCTTTATAGTATCTTTTTATGTGCTTGATTGACATCTGGATAGCTTGCTCTTAAGGTTTTTGGCTCCTTTTAAGTTATATAATTTGTGGGTTTTTTGTTAATTTTCTAACTAACATAAAAACAAAATTTAAAAAGTACATGAATAGTTTACCATTCAGTCTTTCATTCATGCATATATTGTAAAATGTTTAAATCAGATTAAACATATATATGTATATAAAATATATTATATATATTTATATGTATATAATTTATACATGTATGCATATATATGTATATATATATATGTATATATATATGGAAAGTCTTAATCCAATCAAACTCTAACTTGGTACCTGATGCTTAACTCCCCATGACTTCCTACTTCCCCGGGTATTTAGCGATGGCCATTCTGCTCTCCATTTCTATAACGTCAACCTTCCCTAATTCACATATGATTGTGATCACTCAGTTATTGTCTTTCTGTGGCTGCCTTATTTCAGTGAATATTGTGATCTCTAGTTATACCCATTATCATAATAATGATGCTTCATTCTTTTTCATTGTCTTCACAGTATATTTTGTAGAGCCTCTTTTTATTCTAATAAAGTCTTCTAATCAATTATTTATTTCATGAATTATGCCTTTGAACTTGCATCTCAAAAAAAATAGACAAACAGAATGTCCATTAGATTTTTCACTGTTATCTTGTTCTACACGTTGTATATTATACTTTACATTTAACTCTGTGCTGTTTTGAGTTAACTTTCTGAATGGTGTTTTTGGTTTTGGCTTTGGTTTTGGCTTTGGCTTTGGCTTTGGTTTTGGTTTTGGTTTTGGTTTTGGTTTTGGTTTTGGTTTTGGTTTTGGTTTTGGTTTTGGCTTTGGTTTTGGTTTTGGTTTTAGGCTTTAGTATGTGTCTGTCCTATTTTTCCAGTATCATTTTATAAAGATATTCTGATCCAAGAAATAACTTTTTTCCACCTGTCCTCTGCTGTGGATTTCTGGGCATCTTCAGTTCCATTCTTTTGGTTTTTATTCTTGGCAAGCATCACAATGTCTTGACTGATGCAGCTTCTTTGTTAATCTTTGAATCAGTGATATCAGTCTCCCAACTTTATCCTTTTTTCAATGTTTTATTTACTCCTTTGTATTTTTCTAGGTTTCCATATTCATTTTAAAATTGGTTTGTTTATATCCATAAAATAACTTGCTGGAATTTTTATTGAGTTTGTACTGAACCAATAAAATAAATGAGACTACACTGAGTATTCTTAATAAATCTGAAATAACCCTTCCATTTATTTATTTCTTTGTGGTTTTTTATTAGAGTTTTATAGTTTTGCTTATGAAAATTTTGTACCTATTTCCATGTATTTGTACAAAACTACTTTATATTAACGTACATGCTAGATGATATTATGGTTCCCATTTCTCTTTATTTTTCTAGTATATGAGAAAATGATTGGGTCTTATGTACTAACCTTGTATCCAAAAACCATGTTGAAATTGCTTACTAGTTTCTGATTTGAGTGGAGTACTGAGTTTAGTTTTGCTGTTCCTTTGAAATTTCCATATAGAAAATTACATAATCCATAAACAAAGACATTTATAGACAAAGTTTTGTTTCTCCTTGCCAAGCCCATTAACTCTCAATTTAAATTTCTAAGCTTATTTAATTATCTAGACTTTCCTTGGTACTATAGAGAAGTAGTTGAAGTAGCATCTCTGCCTTCCTCTTAGTAGGAAAGTTTTGAGTTTCTCACCATGAGTTGTAGATATTTTGTAATTGTTTTTATGGTCAAATTGAAAAAGTTCCTCTGTTCCCTGTTTAACTGAGAGCTGTTTTCACAAATACCTGTCAACTGTATACACTTGTGTCATATGCAGCTTAAGGCATGAATAAGACTTTAAGTAATCAAAGGGTCAAAAGAAAATCCAAGTCTACAAATAAATGATTATTGTTGTCATGGTTACAACCTTAACATTCTGATACACATACCTCTTTATTATAAACTCCTGGGAAGCAAAAACTATCAGCTTTAAGCATTATAAAGCACTCCTGAAACTATAACATTCTCTCAGTTGATATTTATTCAGAAAATGAAGAGAGAAAGTATGGTAACTAGGACAGTTACTATATGAGACTAGTGCAATGGAATTCCAGGAAAGCTAATGTTAAGGAGCACGAAGGAAAATGAATGCTCATATACCAATTAAGGGCACAGGAATACTCTCTAAGTATACAAAAGGGACTACAACTACAATGCAAATAAATACAAATAGAATTACAATTATAATTACAATCACAGATGGGAAAATAACACTAGAAAAGGCCAACAGAGGGAGAGTCAGGGCTTTGAGGAAAAAATAGTAATTTAACTAAAGTCAAGAACTTTCAATAAAATCACCATTTAGACTATTTCTATGTATCAGAACAGTGAGGCTCTGAATATTTGTTAGAGGAAAGTGCTGTGTTCATGCCAGTGTCCAAAGCTGATGCTAAAATGCCACCATATAAAGACAGAAAGCTGATCCAAGATTTTAAGAATGGCATACCCAAGAGAGCCTTGAGGCAGCTTTAGTTCTAAAGGTAGATATTTGGGCAAAAGTAGGTCAATGAGAGAAATGAAGTTTCC
Source organism: Mus musculus (assembly GCF_000001635.26). Lineage (NCBI taxonomy): Eukaryota > Metazoa > Chordata > Mammalia > Rodentia > Muridae > Mus > Mus musculus. Next base: position 92,058,273 of record NC_000073.6, read on the forward strand.
CTATTGGAAAAATCTGAATGTGAACCACTAACCTGGAGCTACTTTGCTTAATGAGGAAAGGGGAAGCACTAGAAAATTCATGAGTTAACTACTCACTATATACAGATTTCTGGAGAATTATTAAGTAATTAGAACTGGCAGCAAGAAAAGGCTGCAAGAACATTTTCACAAGACAATAAGTAAATATCCCCAGAAAAGACAGTTGAATGATGCTTCAACCACAAGTTTCAAGGATCCCACAAAGGTTAGAGGTTAGTGAAATATTTGTATATCTCTATATTTTATCACTGAAGGTGAATTACATCCATTCATTGTAGCTAACAGTGAATGTATTTATGTTAGTGTGCTGTAATTTTTTTCTGTAATAATTCTTCAGACACCGTAAGTACGTAGGAACTTCTGAAATTCTATTAGCAAGGTTTATGGGAAGTCTTGCCATTTGAATAGCCACTGCCCAAGCACCTGATGACAGTTACCAAATAGCACTAATATTTCAATTTAGTAGCTACCAAAAAAAAGGTAAAATTAATTGCCTTTTACTCCAGAACAGCTTTCTAAATTGACAGGTCCTGGAGTTGGATCAAGCCCAGTGACACCTGACCCTCCCCCTTTCATTGGTTTGGATAACCACCAAGTCAATGGACTGGATTCCTAAAGCTGTTGTCGTTGCTGTGACAAACCATCTCTAACTAGGTGGCTTAAAACAATAGAGAGTGATTTTTGTGTGTGTGTCTCTAAGTACTACAGTCTAAAACCATAGTGTCAGAAAACCATAGCCCCTCTGAAACTGTTGTGGAATCTTTTCCTGCATCTTTCTACATTGTGATGGATTGCTGGCAATTTTAAATGTTCCTTGGCTTGCATCTGTGTAGCTCCCCTCACTTCTCTCATTACACAGCATGTTTTGGTGTAGCACTCAATTTCCCTGAATGTTTTCTTTTAAGGAGTCTGGTCAGATTGGATAAGCAGATCACTCAACTCCATCATGACCACTTTTTAATATGTTTACAATTGAGTCTATTTCTTCATCTGTCACATTCTGAGCTATTGAGGGGCCGGGACTGAAAGATATTTTATAGGACAGATCAATAGGCAACCCAAAGCATAAACATCTCAGCAACAAAGACTTCTTATGTCACTTCCTATGTCCCAACCTCAGCCAGGCCTAGCCCAGCAGTATTTGTTGAATGAAGAGCTCTGCTCTGTTTGCTGGAGACATGAGAATTGAGTCTCTATATTCTTCAAGGGCGTTCTCCTGGTCTAGCTTCTTCCTCCAGGGCTCCACCACAGTTCCTCTATAACCCTTTAATCCAGTCATGTGTGAGAACTTACCTTTTCTCAAACTTCATTTATTCTCTCAGAGCTGCCTTTCCATATTCATGAAACATCCTTCCACTTACAGTCTGTGTCAAACTGGTGCTCTCTTCTTTGTTAGAATGTGTATCTAAAATGTGGTGAAGTGATGGGTGTAATTATAGCACAATTTGTTATTTCTATGTACTCTCTATTCCCTCAAAGTTAGAGTCCATGACATCAGGAGTTAAACTGCATTTATAATTATATTTCTACCATCAAGCACAACACCAAGAGTTGATTTATCTTGAAACTCTACTAAAAAAAAAAGAAAAAAGAAAAAAGGAAAAAGAAAAGAAAAGAAAAGGAAAGAAAAGAAAAGAAGAAAAAAGAAGGGGCACATAGGGGTTGTTTTATTTTCAATTAACAAAAACTTTTATACTTATTTGTAGAGAACTTAGTGAGAGTTGAGGACACATTCTGGAATTATCAAGTCTGAGTTGTTTTCATGTCTGTCATCTTAATGGTTTATCATTTCTTTGAGTTTGGTATCTTTAGAATTCTTTATTTTAGCTCAGTATTCTGATTATTAATTACAGTCATCTTGCTATTCATTAGAACATCAGAACCCTTCATCCTGTTTATCTACAACTTTGTCCACTTATGTCTGAAAAATCCAAACACATAGAGATAATTGGCACATGATCTATGCTATTAGAAATCTACAAAGCTCAGACTCTTGGAGGTAGAGAGTAGAGTGCTGGTTCACAGTGGCTGGGTGCTGTAGAAGCAGGAGGGAGAGACTAAGGCAATATCCCATAGGAATTTATCAGCACCACCACCCCACACAGGCAATGAAGAAGTGAGTGCTTTAGAGAAGAAAGATGATGTTCATAAGTCTAGAGTAGTGGTTTTCAATCTTCCTAATTGAAATCTACAATCACTTAATACAGTTCCTTTTATTATGGTAACCCCTAACCATAAAATTATTTCCATTGCTACTTCATAACTATAATTTTATTACTGTTAGGAATTATACTGTAAATATCTGTGTTTTCTGATGGTCTTTAACCCCAAATGGGTTGTGACACAGGTTGAGAACCACAGGTCTAGGAGAGTGGTTTGGGTTTTTTTTTTGGGGGGGGGGGTTGTTTTGTTTTGTTTTTCTGGATTGGTTGGTTGTTTTTGGTTTTCTGAGAAAGGCCTCATGGGTTGACCTCAGATATGTTGTGGAAATAAATGAGACTCACTTGGAGCATTGATCCCCTTGTCTCCACTTTCAGAAGTTCTGGGATTGCAAACCTGAACCACCACACCCAGATTTATTTTCATCTTCTAAAGAGGTTTCTTTGGAACCAACATAGAGCAGAGGGTCCAAGGGTAAAAGCAGGGGTAGGAAGAACCTTGCTGGAGGCTCCTTACAAATGTTCATAATAAGGCACTGAATAAAAAAAAATACAAGAATGGGTTAGAAGGTATTTCAGTAGGAACACAGACTACATACGTTGGATATTAGAAGTACTGGGTGAGGGGTAGGGGGAGGCAAAATGCACAAGTTTCTGATTTGTGAGATGCACAGACATCATTAACCAAGATAAGGGGAAAGTCGGTTTCTGTGGAAGACTGTAATTTCATTCTAGAGCAGTCACATGGAAATCTGAAGTGGAAGATGCTGGTCTGAGTGAGTGAGAGGGATTAGCAAATCATCAGTAATAGAAAAAGATAAGGCCACACATTTATTGGTTCATTCAACAAAGATGAAGTCCACAAAACGTGTCGGGCAGAGAGAGCTGCTGTGCTCATATAAAGTACATCTCAGCCAGAGATGGGAAGCAGGCAAAGTAATGAGCATCGACAAAGATACTTCACTGTAAGACAAGCATTGCAAATGAGGCACATGGGAGAATATGACAGAAAATATGAAGCTTGGGCTGTTCTGGATGGAATTGTGACAGTAGCATTTAAACTCGGGTCTAATGAAGACAAAAGCTCTTCCAAGAAAAGAGGTATTGAGGAGGTGGCCAAGGACATAAGTTTTGGTAATGTCATTTGTGAAAGGCAAATAAGAATCCTTTCAACCTTCATTTTACCTTTTTAATAAAATATGATTAAAGCATTTTCATCTTCCTTTCCCTCCAATCCCTCCTATGAACTAATCTCCAATTTGCTTCTACTTGAAATCATGGCTGATATTTTTTTCTTTGCTGTTGTTATAGACCTGTAAAAATATATACCTACAATATCTTCAGTCTGTTTAGTATGACTTGTATGTATATGATTTTTAGGGCTAACCACTTAGTATTGGATGACAAATTACAGTTCTCATCCCTGGGGAAGGGTATGTGTTCTTCTATCAGCATTCCTTTGCTGCCTGTAATACTTTGTTGATGGGTGGGGCTCTATGAAATGTCCTCCTTTCATAGTAGCCTGCTTGTTGGTATTATACTTTTTCAGGTCTTAATTTAGGCACCCGTATTGTTAAGTACCATGGGTGAAACTTAAGTGTAACTTCTTAGAGCCACAATCGCACAACATATTTCCCAGTTCTCCACCTCTTAAAGTCTTTCTATTCCCTGTTCTGTAATGCCACCCCCCCCACCCAGTCTCAGGATCAGGAGTTGTGTTGTGCACTGTCACCAACTGGGGCTGGAAATCCTCTGATCATGTGATCTCTGCACTATGACCACTTGTAGTTTTCTGTAGCGGTCTCTGTCTGTTCCAAAAAGAAGCTTCTCTGATGAGTGATGAGAGCTTCATTTATCTGCTGGTATAAAGACATTTACTTAGAATGCAGTTAGGAATTATGTGGGCTGAGTAAAGTGGCAGTTAGAACTCTCTTCCAAGATCACTGACTTCACTAGTTCCCAAGCAGCTGGCTGTGTTTCCAGTGCCAGGTATGATTTCTCTCCTGTGTAGCAGACCTTAATTCCACTTAGAGAGCTGCTGGTTACTACCAAAATATGAGTACCACTACTGCACCCTTCGGGCTATCATGCCATGCTAGTCATTGTGTTTCATAAATCGCTTTGCAGCTGGGGTAGGACTTTTGCTTGCTTCTCTTTCTTGTAGCACCTTTTAGTGCTATGAAAGCTTATCTTCAGGAAGAAGGCTTTCAAGTGAGATCTGCCTTGTGCCCTCCAGGTCTTGGTTCCAAAGTACCTGGTATCTTCAGCAATAGGAATTTACCAAATAAAAATCTTTGAAGGAGACTAAGAAAGAACAGAGATGTAAAACTGTAATTGAAAACATAAATTCCCTTTGACAAAAAAAAAATAAGACTCAAGGATTGCACAGTCAATTAAGCAGCAACTAGATACATGGAATTATATAATATACACTACTTAATAACTAAAAGGAAATTAAAGTTTCTTGGTCATGCCAGACATGCTTCTATTACAAAGTAACATGTTCCTACGACATTGGATAGGTCAGTCATAGTGAATTTCTAAAGTCTCAGAAACTTCTACTGTGGAGATGTAAAGAGGAAAGTTTGTAATGTCAGAATGCCTTACAGTGGAACTAAAAAGGGAGACACCCATCATCTCTATTCTCTCTGAAATGATTCCCCAATAGTGGCATAGTCACATAGATACTTGAAATGCAATATTGTAATAGAATTGGGACTGAGAAGTTGAAAGGCCCCTGTTTTCATTAAGAAAGTATTTGAAATGCTATAATTAGAAGGAGTCAGTTGGATTCTGTTTGCCTTCCTCCCCACTAGCTTCCTACCCCATTTGGTTATTTTATTTATTTACATTTCAAATGTTAGCCCCCTTCCCAGTTTCCCCTCCACAAGGCCCCTATCCCCTCCTCCCTCCCTTTCCTCTTTGAGGGTGCTGCCCACCCACTTCTGCCTCAGTACCCTAGCATTCCCGGATCCTGAGTCATCAAGTCTCAGTAGGACCAAGGGGCTCCCCTTGGCTACATATCCAGCTGGAGCCATGGGTATCCCCTGTGTATACTTTGGTTAGTGGTTTAGTCCCTGGGAGCTTTGGGGAGGTCTGGTTGGTTGATGTTGTTCCTCCTATGAGGTTGCAAACCCCTTCAGCTTCTACAGTCCTTGCACTAACTTCTCCACTGGGGTCCCTCACTCAGTCTAATGTTTGGCTGTGTACTTCCGCATATGCTTTAGTCTAGCTCTGGCAGAGCCTCTCAGAGGTTAGCTATATCAGGCTCCTGTCAGCATGCACTTCTATTGCATCAGCAATCGTATCTGGGTTTGATGTCTGCAGATGGGATGAATCCTTAGGTGAGGCAGTCTCTGGATGGCCTTTCCTTCTGTTTCTGCTCCACTCTTTGACCCTGCATTTCCTTTTGACAGGAGGAATTAATATTTTTGAGGTGGCTAGGTGGCCCCATCCCTAAACTGAGGGCCATGCTTATCCACTGGATATGGTCTCTATGGGTTCTATATCCCCTTTGTTGGGTGTTTTGGCTACAGTCCTACCCATTGGGTCCTGGGAACCTCTTGGGTCCCTGGCATTTGGGACTTTCTAGTGGCCATTCCCAGTTCCCCCTCCCCTACTGCTACAGCCCTACTTTAAAATTCCTGACTCTCTGTACTTCTCCCCATCTCTTCCCATATCTGAACTGGCTCCCCTCTTCTCTCTCTCTGAGATCCCTCTCTCCCTCTACTTCCCAGAGATTATTCTCTTGCACCTACTGAGTAGTTCTATAGCATCCACACTTTGGTGTGATCTTCTTTCTTCTTGGGTTTCATGTGGTCTGTGAGTTGAATCATGGGTATTCTGAGTTTCGTTTTGGCTAATATCCACTTACCAGTGAGTGCATACCCTTGTGTTCTTTTGTGACTGTGTTACCTCACTCAGGATGATATTTTCAAGTTTCATCCATTTGCCTGCAAATTTCATGGAATCATTGGTTTTTAATAGCTGCGTGTACTCCAGTGTGTAAATGTACCACATTATCTATGTCCATTCCTCTGTTTTGAGATATCTGGGTTGTTTCCAATTTCTGGCTTTCACAAATAAGGCTGCTAAGAACATAGTAGAGCATGTGTCCTTGTTATATGTTGGGCCATCTTTTGAGGCATGTGTCCCTGTTATATGTTGGGGCATCTTTTGGGTATATGTCCAAGAGTGGTATAGCTGGGTCCTCAGGTAGTACTATGCCCAATTTTCTGAAGAACCACAAAACTGGTTTCCAGAGTGGTTGTACCAGCTTGCAATCCCACCAGCAATGAAGGAGTGTTCCTCTTTCTCCACATCCTCACCAACATCTGGTGTCCATGAGTTTTTGATCTTAGCCATTTTGACTAGTGAGAGGTCGAATCTCAGTGTTGTTTTGATCTCATTTCCCTGATGACTAAGGATGTTGAACATTTCTTTAAGTGCCATGTGAGATTCCTCAGTTGAGAATTCTCTGTTTATCTCTGTACCTCATTTTAATAGGGTTATATGATTCTCTGGAGTATAACTTCTTGAGTTCTTTGTATATTTTGGATATTAACCTTCTATCAAATATAGGGTTGGTAAAGACACACACACACACACACACACATATATATATATGTGTGTATATATATATATATGTAGAGAGAGAGAGATGTGTACATATATGGATATATATATGTAGAAAAATAAAAGGGTAACATGTTTTCTTATTTTGAAGCTGAAATGTTTAGAAGATATGATTATTGAAATGTTAGCATATGTGGGATCAAGATTTAGCTTTTCCTCTATCTTTTTATTAAACTTAGACCAAAGAAAATTGAAATGAGATATATATTATAGATCATCACATTTGATATATGGATAAACAAAAGCCCGATATATTTCAAAACCAAGATGATTAAAACTAATCTATAGTTGATTTATGTTTGTGTGGGAAAAAATGGTTGGACATATCCCTTTGATTCCATTTACCAAAGATATTATATGTAATTTCAGATTCATAACTAATCCCAACATTTTCCCTAGGGAAAAGAGCAAAGAACTGATCTCAGGAAGTCTGTGGGCTGGATTTGAGCACTTAAGACTCAGACTATGGGTTGCAGAGTTTCAGCCACACCCCCAACTTTGCAGCAAGTGTCTGTAGAAAGCCTTCCAGTGTTTAACTTAGATTCTTGCAAGCTAACTTGGAGAGTTACAAAAGAAGCACAACAGAACGTAAGCACTTAGGGCTTGAGGCAGAAGTTACTCCATTCAGTCTCTGCGGGGTATAAAGATGCTAGCCCAGGAAAATGTGAATTCCCAGCTCAGCATCTGTGATCCTCCGGGTTTCCCTCAGTCTTCTTCCCAGTATTCACTGATGATATTGACAAGTATTCAGTTCTTCAAACGTCCAGCATATTTGTTCCCATTTGACCTTGAGCTCAGTCTACTCTGTACCCTTTGCTTCCAGGTCTATTATCTAATATCTACACAAGCCTCCAGACCCAGTTCATATTTGTCCACATCTTAATCTTTCCCTTATCATGGAGTTTTCTCATTATCCATAGCATTCATTTGTTACTTACATATGGCCTTGCATTGCTCATTTATATACTCTATGTGTATCCATTTGCTTTCCAGTGATCATGCCATAGAACACAATGCAGTGGGTTGACGTTTATTGAGCACTTAATTTTTGGTCTTAGTGCCTAATATTTTATGTAAATTCATATTTGTAGCACTGTGAAATAAATACTATTATCCATTACTTACAAAAACAGTAAAGATGATTTTTAAAGTTTCCTAGATTGGACTGGTAGGATGGCTCAGTGAAGAAAGTACTGGTGCAGGAATGAGGTCCTGATTTCAAATCCCCAGAGCCCATATAGAGCCATCTGTAATCCCAGCATGTCTTCGCAGAGATGGGAGTTAAAAGGCTGGCTACCATGGTATGTGTGAAAGAAAATTAAAATAAAAACAAGAGACCTTGTTTGCTATCTCGAACACTGTAGAAGGCAACGGCCAGTGTCTGAAGCTGTTCTTTGATGTCCATATATGGGCAATGGCATATATATATATACCCTCATACACACACACACACACACACACACACACACACACACACACACACAAAGACAGGGAGAGGAAAAGACAGAGACAGAGATAGACAGAGATTTACTTTTCTAGATTATTCATCTATTAATAAGAGTATGGTTCAAACACAGCTCTGTCTACTCTTCTGCACTCTGCCATAGTATCACATCACACCAGATTATCCTCACCTAGTGGTTTTGTGAGGCCTTTTTAAATCTCACATAGCACCTACCAACCACATTATATATAAATCAGACTGAAGAGCTGTGTCATGACTATGTTGCTGAAGTTAGCCTATTGTCTATTCCTTACCTGAAGTCCAGCATAGATCCCCAACCCATAATGCCAAAATCCATAATGTATTGTTTTAGCACGTCCTTGCAACAACATTTCAACAGAATTCCCCTCTCCACTTGACTGGCTGTTTGACTGACCACACTAATTAGTTATTTGAATGTGTGGTATGAATTGTACTGCAGTCTTCTGAGGACCCAGCTCATAAAGCTATGTGACATGAGTAATAATTAGTTTCTCAACAGCTTTGAAGCTTGCAGCAGCTGACCTCCACGTGCCCACCCTCTCTGCTCTCCCTCGCAGTTATGCTAAGGCACATTTTCCCATTGTGAAAAAAAAAAAAAACACTTCTTTAATCTACCCACTGTCCTTTCTTCCTAACACTGCTCACGTGTGCAGAGTTGTGCATGTAAGGAAATACAGGAACGAGGGCTCAGAGAGACTGTCTCTGCAGACATGACCTAAGAGGACAGCGGTTGTACTGGACCATGATGATAATGATCTGGCTCTTAGGTCTTCACATTCTGAAACTTGTTTTTGTCAGTGTATCCAGGGGTGAGCAAGTTCACACTCTATACTCCTATCTGCATTTTACAATACTAATAGAACTTCTGAAGATACCAGAGTGTGCTCATGAGCCCACTGTTCCATTAGAAAAAAATCACTATGTGAAAGCATGTTTTAATGAGCAGACAGCTTAGTAAGCCTAGACTCTGAGAGAGGGACATCAGCTGAGAGTCTTCATGGATGCTGCAGTTGAGCTAGGATCGCCAGGTGAGCCTGCTTCATGTGCTACCCTGACGAACCACATGACACATGGAGCCAGAGCTAAAGCACACACTGCCTCCCTGTGCTGGAGATCTATTACCGACCTGTTTCACCTATGAGCCAGGCAAGCTCTCATCCCAATTTGCTCATTATCTTACCTAAACTTTGTGGCTTCCTTACAAGCTACATATTATTCCTGGCATTACCCAGCTCAGAACCTGAGCTGCAGGGGACAATGACCTGTTTCTTTCTGTCCTCTCCTTTTGGAACCACTGCACTGTATCACGTCCCCTCAACAATTCTCTTAGATTTTCCTTCTGTGTGAAACACAGCTGTTGTATGATTCTTATGTGCTCTGTCTGTACTATGTCCCAGAAGTACAAACAAAAATATAACAACAACAACAGCAGCAAATCTGAAGGTGTTTATACTTTTGGGTCACACTAGTTCATCATGTAGACGGGTAAATAAAGTCAAGTCCAAACAATAAAGGAAATTAGAATATTGTCAATAAAGTGACAGTGTGGCTTCTTTTTGTTTTGCTTTTGTTGTTGTTTTTTGTTTGTTTGTTTGTTTTGATACACACATACACATATGCTGATGATTTGTTAGCAAGTACAGCTGCAGACCAGAAAAGGGTGGTGCTGAGAATTGAAATCAGAACCTCTGAAAGAGCAACCAGTGTTCTTTTTTTTAATTAGATATTTTCTTCATTTACATTTCAAATGCTATCCCAAAAGTCCCCTATACCCTCCCCCCACCCTGCTCCCCTACCCACTGACTCCCACTTCTTGGCCCTGGCTTTCCCCTGTACTGACACATATAAAGTTTGCTAGACCAAGGGGCCTCTCTTCCCAATGATGGCCAACTAGGCCATCTTCTGCTACATATGCAGCTAGAGACACGAGTTCTGGGGGGTACTGGTTAGTTCATATTGTTGTTCCACCTATAGGGTTGCAGACCCTTCAGCTCTTGGGTACTTTCTCTAGCTCCTACATTGGGTGCCCTATGTTCCATCCTATAGATGACTGTGAGCATCCACTTCTGTATTTGCCAGGCACTGGCAAAGCCTCACAGGAGACAGCTATATCAGGGTCCTTTCAGCAAAATCTTGCTGGCATATGCAGTGGTGTCTGCGTTTGATGGTTGATTATGGAATGAACCCCCGGGTGGGGCAGTCTCTGGATGGTCCATCCTTTTGTCTTAGCTCCAAACTTTGTCTCTGCAACTACTTCCATGGATATTTTATTCCCTATTCTGGGGAGGAATGAAGTACCCACTAGTTGGTCTTCCTTCTTGATTTTCTTGTGTTTTGGAAGTTGTATCTTGGGTAGCCTAGGTTTCTGGGCTAATATCCACTTACCGGTGAGTGCATATCGAGTGACTTCTTTTGTGATTGTTTTACCTCACTCAGGATGATATCCTCCAGATACATCCATTTGCCCAAAAATTTCATAATTTCATTGTTTTTGATAGCTGAGTAGTACTCCATTGTGTAAATGTTCCACATCTTCTGTATCCATTCCTCTGCTGAGAGACATCTGGGTTCTTTCCAACTTCTGGCTATTATAAATAGGGCTGCTATGAACATAGTGGAGCATGTGTCCTTATTACCAGTTGGAACATCTTCTGGGTATATGCCCAGGAGAGGTATTGCTGGATCTCTCAGTAGTACTATGTCCAGTTTTCTGAGGAATTGCCAAACTGATTTCCAGAGTGGTTTTACAAGCTTGCAATCCCACCATCAATGGAGGAGTATTTCTATTTCTCCACATCCTCACCAGCATCTGATGTCACCTGGATTTTTGATCCTAGTCATTCTGACTGGTGTGAGGTGGAATCTCAGGGTTGTTTTGATTTGCATTTCCCTGATGATTAAGGATGTTGAACATTTTTTCAAGAGCTTCTTAGCCCTTCCGTATTCCTCAGTTGAGAATTCTTTGTTTAGCTCTGTACCCCATTTTTAATGGGTTTATTTGATTTTCTGGAGTCCACCTTCTTGAGCTCTTTATATATATTGGATATTATTCCCCATCAGATTTAGGATAGGTAAAAATTCTTTCACAATCTGTTGGTGGACTTTTTGTCTTACTGACAGTGTCTTTTGCCTTACAGAAGCCTTGCAATTTTATGAGGTCCCATTTGTCGATTCTTTTTTTTTTTTCTCTTTTTTTTTAATTAGGTATTTCCCTCATTTACATTTCCAATGCTACCCCAAAAGTCCCCCATACCAACCCCCCCCCAATCCCCTACCCACCCACTCCCCCGTTTTGGCCCTGGCGTTCCCCTGTACTGGGGCATATAAAGGTTGCAAGTCCAAAGGGCCTCTCTTTCCAGTGATGGCTGACTAGGCCATCTTTTTATACATATGCAGCTAGAGACAACAGCTCCAGGGTACTGGTTAGTTCATAATGTTGTTCCACCTATAGGGTTGCAGTTCCCTTTAGCTCCTTGGTTACTTTCTCTAGCTCCTCCATTTGGGGCCGTGTGACCCATCCAATAGCTGACTGTGAGCATCCACTTCTGTGTTTGCTAAGCCCCGGCATAGTCTCACAAGAGACAGCTATATCAGGGTCCTTTCAGCAAAATCTTGCTAGTGTATGCAATGGTGTCAGCTTTTGGAAGCTGATTATGGGATGGATCCCTGGATATGGCAATCACTAGATGGTCCATCCTTTCGTCACAGCTCCAAATTTTGTCTCTGTAACTCCTTCCATGGGTGTTTTGTTCCCATTTCTAAGAAGGGGCAAAGTGTCCACACTTAGGTCTTCGTTCTTCTTGAGTTTCATGTGTTTAGCAAATTGTATCTTATATCTTGGGTATCCTAAGTTTCTGGGCAAATATCCACTTATCAGTGAGTACATATTGTGCGAGTTCCTTTGTGATTGGGTTACCTCACTCAGGATGATGCCCTCCAGGACCATCCATTTGCCTAGGAATTTCATAAATTCATTCTTTTTAATAGCTGAGTAGTACTCCATTGTGTAAATGTACCACATTTTCTGTATCCATTCCTCTGTTGAGGGGCATCTGGGTTCTTTCCAGCTTCTGGCTATTATAAATAAGGTTGCTATGAACATAGTGGAGCATGTGTTCTTCTTACCGGTTGGGACATCTTCTGGATATATGCCCAAGAGAGGAATTGCGGGATCCTCCAGTAGTACTATGTCCAATTTTCTGAGGAACTGCCAGACTGATTTCCAGAGTGGTTGTACCAGCTTGCAATCCCACCAACAATGGAGGAGTGTTCCTCTTTCTCCACATCCTCGCCAGCATCTGCTGTCACCTGAATTTTTGATCTTAGCCATTCTGACTGGTGTGAGGTAGAATCTCAGGGTTGTTTTGATTTGCATTTCCCTGATGATTAAGGATGTTGAACATTTTTTCAGGTGCTTCTCTGCCATTCAATGTTCCTCAGGTGAGAATTCTTTGTTCAGCTCTGAGCCCCATTTTTTAATGGGGTTATTTGATTTTCTGGAGTCCACCTTCTTGAGTTCTTTATATATATTGGATATTAGTCCCCTATCTGATTTGGGATAGGTAAAGATCCTTTCCCAATCTGTTGGTGGTCTTTTTGTCTTATTGACGGTGTCTTTTGCCTTGCAGAAGCTTTGCAATTTTATGAGGTCCCATTTATAGATTCTCGATCTTACAGCACAAGCCATTGCTGTTCTATTGAGGAATTTTTCCCCTGTACCCATATCTTTGATGCTTTTCCCTATTTTCTCCTCTATAAGTTTCAGTGTCCCTGGTTTTATGTGGAGTTCCTTAATCCACTTAGATTTGACCTTAGTACAAGGAGATAGAAATGGATCAATTCACATTCTTCTACATGATAACTGCCAGTTGTGCCAGCACCATTTGTTGAAAGTGCTGTCTTTTTTCCACTGGATGGTTTTAGCTCCCTTGTCAAAGATCAAGTGACCATAGGTGTGTGGGTTCATCTCTGGGTCTTCAATTCTGTTCCATTGGTCTACTTGTCTGTCACTATACCAGTACCATGCAGTTTTTATCACAATTGCTCTGTAGTACAGCTTTAGGTCAGGCAAGGTGATTCCACCAGAGGTTCTTTTATCCTTGAGAAGATTTTTTGCTATCCTAGGTTTTTTGTTCCATTTGTTGATTCTTGATCTTATAGCACAGGCCATTGCTGTTCTGTTTAGGAATTTTTTCCCTGTGCCTGTATCTTCGAGGCTTTTCCCCACTTTCTCCTCTATAAATTTCAGTGTCTCTGGTTTTATGTGGAGTTCTTTGATCCACTTAGACTTGCGCTTTGTACAAGGAGATAAGAATGGATCAATTCGGGGCTACCTTGCCAGCAGAGTCTTGCCCAACACCCGCAAGGGCCCACACGGGACCCCCCACGGGATCCTAAGACCTCTGGTGAGTGGAACACAGCGCCTGCCCCAATCCAATCGCGCGGAACCTGAGACTGCTGTACATAGGGAAGCAGGCTACCCGGGCCTGATCTGGGGCACAAGTCCCTTCCGCTCGACTCGAGCCCCTGGCTACCTTGCCAGCAGAGTCTTGCCCAACACCCGCAAGGGCCCACACGGGACTCCCCACGGGATCCTAAGACCTCTGGTGAGTGGAACATAGCGCCTGCCCCAATCCAATCGCGCGGAACCTGAGACTGCTGTACATAGGGAAGCAGGCTACCCGGGCTTGATCTGGGGCACAAACCCCTTCCGCTCCACTCGAGCCCCGGGCTACCTTGCCAGCGGAGTCGCCTGACACCCGCAAGGGCCCACACAGGATTCCACAGGAGATCCTAAGACCTCTAGTGAGTGGAACACAACTTCTGCCAGGAGTCTGGTTCGAACATCAGATATCTGGGTACCTGCCCTGCAAGAAGAGAGCTTGCCTGCAGAGAATACTCTGCCCACTGAAACTAAGGAGAGTGCTACCCTCCAGGTCTGCTTATAGAGGCTAACAGAGTCACCTGAAGAACAAGCTCTTAACAGTGACAACTAAAACAGCTAGCTTCAGAGATTACCAGATGGCGAAAGGCAAACGTAAGAATCCTACTAACAGAAATCAAGACCACTCACCATCATCAGAACGCAGCACTCCCACCCCACCTAGTCCTGGGCACCCCAACACAACCGAAAATCTAGACCCAGATTTAAAAACATTTCTCATGATGATGATAGAGGACATCAAGAAGGACTTTCATAAGTCACTTAAAGAATTACAGGAGAGCACTGCTAAAGAGTTACAGGCCCTTAAAGAAAAGCAGGAAAACACAGCCAAACAGGTAGAAATCATTAAAGAAAAACAGGAAAACACATCCAAACAGGTGATGGAAATGAACAAAACCATACTAGAACTAAAAGGGGAAGTAGACACAATAAAGAAAACCCAAAGCGAGGCAATGCTGGAGATAGAAACCCTAGGAAAGAGATCTGGAACCATAGATGCGAGCATCAGCAACAGAATACAAGAAATGGAAGAGAGAATCTCAGGTGCAGAAGATTCCATAGAGAACATCGACACAACAGTCAAAGAAAATACAAAATGCAAAAGGATCCTAACTCAAAACATCCAGGTAATCCAGGACACAATGAGAAGACCAAACCTACGGATAATAGGAATTGATGAGAATGAAGATTTTCAACTTAAAGGGCCAGCTAATATCTTCAACAAAATAATAGAAGAAAACTTCCCAAACATAAAAAAAGAGATGCCCATGATCATACAAGAAGCCTACAGAACTCCAAATAGACTGGACCAGAAAAGAAATTCCTCCCGACACATAATAATCAGAAAAACAAATGCACTAAATAAAGATAGAATATTAAAAGCAGTAAGGGAGAAAGGTCAAGTAACATATAAAGGAAGGCCTATCAGAATTACACCAGACTTTTCACCAGAGACTATGAAAGCCAGAAGAGCCTGGACAGATGTTATACAGACACTAAGAGAACACAAATGCCAGCCCAGGCTACTATACCCGGCCAAACTCTCAATTACCATAGATGGAGAAACCAAAGTATTCCACGACAAAACCAAGTTCACACAATATCTTTCCACGAATCCAGCCCTTCAAAGGATAATAACAGAAAAGAAGCAATACAAGGACGGAAATCACGCCCTAGAACAACCAAGAAAGTAATCATTCAACAAACCAAAAAGAAGACAGCCACAAGAACAGAATGCCAACTCTAACAACAAAAATAAAAGGAAGCAACAATTACTTTTCCTTAATATCTCTTAATATCAATGGACTCAATTCCCCAATAAAAAGACATAGACTAACAGACTGGCTACACAAACAGGACCCAACATTCTGCTGCTTACAGGAAACCCATCTCAGGGAAAAAGACAGACACTACCTCAGAGTGAAAGGCTGGAAAACAATTTTCCAAGCAAATGGACTGAAGAAACAAGCTGGAGTAGCCATTTTAATATCGGATAAAATCGACTTCCAACCCAAAGTTATCAAAAAAGACAAGGAGGGACACTTCATACTCATCAAAGGTAAAATCCTCCAAGAGGAACTCTCAATTCTGAATATCTACGCTCCAAATGCAAGGGCAGCCACATTCATTAGAGACACTTTAGTAAAGCTCAAAGCATACATTGCACCTCACACAATAATAGTGGGAGACTTCAACACACCACTTTCTTCAAAGGACAGATCGTGGAAACAGAAACTAAACAGGGACACAGTGAAACTAACAGAAGTTATGAAACAAATGGACCTGACAGATATCTACAGAACATTTTATCCTAAAACAAAAGGATATACCTTCTTCTCAGCACCTCACGGGACCTTCTCCAAAATTGACCATATAATTGGTCACAAAACAGGCCTCAATAGATACAAAAATATTGATATTGTCCCATGTATCCTATCAGACCACCATGGCCTAAGACTGATCTTCAATAACAACATAAATAATGGAAAGCCAACATTCACGTGGAAACTGAATAACACTCTTCTCAATAATTCCTTGGTCAAGGAAGGAATAAAGAAAGAAATTAAAGACTTTTTAGAGTTTAATGAAAATGAAGCCACAACGTACCCAAACCTATGGGACACAATGAAAGCATTTCTAAGAGGGAAACTCATAGCTCTGAGTGCCTCCAAGAAGAAACGGGAGACAGCACATACTAGCAGCTTGACAACACATCTAAAAGCCCTAGAAAAAAAGGAAGCAAATTCACCCAAGAGGAGTAGACGGCAGGAAATAATCAAACTCAGGGGTGAAATCAACCAAGTGGAAACAAGAAGAACTATTCAAAGAATTAACCAAATGAGGAGTTGGTTCTTTGAGAAAATCAACAAGATAGATAAACCCTTAGCTAGACTCACTAAAAGGCACAGGGACAAAATCCTAATTAACAAAATCAGAAATGAAAAGGGAGACATAACAACAGATCCTTCTACAAAAGGCTATACTCAACAAAACTGGAAAACCTGGACGAAATGGACAAATTTCTGGACAGATACCAGGTACCAAAGTTGAATCAGGATCAAGTTGACCATCTAAACAGTCCCATATCACCTAAAGAAATAGAAGCAGTTATTAATAGTCTCCCAACCAAAAAAAGCCCAGGACCAGATGGGTTTAGTGCAGAGTTCTATCAGACCTTCAAAGAAGATCTAATTCCAGTTCTGCACAAACTATTTCACAAAATAGAAGTAGAAGGTACTCTACCCAACTCATTTTATGAAGCCACTATTACTCTGATACCTAAACCACAGAAAGACCCAACAAAGATAGAGAACTTCAGACCAATTTCTCTTATGAATATCGATGCAAAAATCCTCAATAAAATTCTCGCTAACCGAATCCAAGAACACATTAAAGCAATCATTCATCCTGACCAAGTAGGTTTTATTCCAGGGATGCAGGGATGGTTTAATATACGAAAATCCATCAATGTAATCCATTATATAAACAAACTCAAAGACAAAAACCACATGATCATCTCCTTAGATGCAGAAAAAGCATTTGACAAGATCCAACACCCATTCATGATAAAAGTGTTGGAAAGATCAGGAATTCAAGGCCCATACCTAAACATGATAAAAGCAATCTACAGCAAACCAGTAGCCAACATCAAAGTAAATGGAGAGAAGCTGGAAGCAATCCCACTAAATTCAGGGACTAGACAAGGCTGCCCACTTTCTCCCTACCTTTTCAACATAGTACTTGAAGTATTAGCCAGAGCAATTTGACAACAAAAGGAGATCAAGGGGATACAAATTGGAAAAGAGGAAGTCAAAATATCACTTTTTGCAGATGATATGATAGTATATATAAGTGACCCTAAAAATTCTACCAGAGAACTCCTAAACCTGATAAACAGCTTCGGTGAAGTAGCTGGATATAAAATAAACTCAAACAAGTCAATGGCCTTTCTCTATACAAAGAATAAACAGGCTGAGAAAGAAATTAGGGAAACAACACCCTTCTCAATAGTCACAAATAATATAAAATATCTTGGCGTGACTCTAACTAAGGAAGTGAAAGATCTGTATGATAAAAACTTCAAATCTCTGAAGAAAGAAATTAAGGAAGATCTCAGAAGATGGAAAGATCTCCCATGCTCATGGATTGGCAGGATCAACATTGTAAAAATGGCTATCTTGCCAAAAGCAATCTACAGATTCAATGCAATCCCCATCAAAATTCCAACTCAATTCTTCAACGAATTGGAAGGAGCAATTTGCAAATTTGTCTGGAATAACAAAAAACCTAGGATAGCAAAAAGTCTTCTCAAGGATAAAAGAACTTCTGGCGGAATCACCATGCCAGACCTAAAGCTTTACTACAGAGCAATTGTGATAAAAACTGCATGGTACTGGTATAGAGACAGACAAGTAGACCAATGGAATAGAATTGAAGACCCAGAAATGAACCCACGCACCTATGGTCACTTGATCTTCGACAAGGGAGCTAAAACCATCCAGTGGAAGAAAGACAGCATTTTCAACAATTGGTGCTGGCACAACTGGTTGTTATCGTGTAGAAGAATGTGAATCGATCCATACTTATCTCCTTGTACTAAGGTCAAATCTAAGTGGATCAAGTAACTTCACATAAAACCAGAGACACTGAAACTTATAGAGGAGAAAGTGGGGAAAAGCCTTGAAGATATGGGCACAGGGGAAAAATTTCTGAACAGAACAGCAATGGCTTGTGCTGTAAGATCGAGAATTGACAAATGGGACCTAATGAAACTCCAAAGTTTCTGCAAGGCAAAAGACACCGTCAATAAGACAAAAAGACCACCAACAGATTGGGAAAGGATCTTTACCTATCCCAAATCAGATAGGGGACTAATATCCAACATATATAAAGAACTCAAGAAGGTGGACTTCAGAAAATCAAATAACCCCATTAAAAAATGGGACTCAGAACTGAACAAAGAATTCTCACCTGAGGAATACCGAATGGCAGAGAAACACCTGAAAAAATGTTCAACATCCTTAATCATCAGGGAAATGCAAATCAAAACAACCCTGAGATTCCACCTCACACCAGTCAGAATGGCTAAGATCAAAAATTCAGGTGACAGCAGATGCTGGCGTGGATGTGGAGAAAGAGGAACACTCCTCCATTGTTGGTGGGAGTGCAGGCTTGTACAACCACTCTGGAAATCAGTCTGGCGGTTCCTCAGAAAATTGGACATAGTACTACCGGAGGATCCAGCAATACCTCTCCTGGGCATATATCCAGAAGATGCCCCAACTGGTAAGAAGGACACATGCTCCACTATGTTCATAGCAGCCTTATTTATAATAGCCAGAAGCTGGAAAGAACCCAGATGCCCCTCAACAGAGGAATGGATACAGAAAATGTGGTACATCTACACAATGGAGTACTACTCAGCTATTAAAAAGAATGAATTTATGAAATTCCTAGCCAAATGGATGGGCCTGGAGGGCATCATCCTGAGTGAGGTAACACATTCACAAAGAAACTCACACAATATGTACTCACTGATAAGTGGATATTAGCCCCAAACCTAGGATACCCAAGATATAAGATATAATTTGCTAAACACATGAAACTCAAGAAGAATGAAGACTGAAGTGTGGACACTATGCCCCTCCTTAGATTTGGGAACAAAACACCCATGGAATGAGTTACAGAGACAAAGTTTGGAGCTGAGATGAAAGGATGGACCATGTAGAGACTGCCATATCCAGGGATCCACCCCATAATCAGCATCCAAACGCTGACACCATTGCATACACTAGCAAGATTTTATTGAAAGGACCCAGATGTAGCTGTCTCTTGTGAGACTATGCCGGGGCCTAGCAAACACAGAAGTGGATGCTCACAGTCAGCTAATGGATGGATCATAGGGCTCCCAATGGAGGAGCTAGAGAAAGTAGCCAAGGAGCTAAAGGGATCTGCAACCCTATAGGTGGAACAACATTATGAACTAACCAGTACCCCGGAGCTCTTGACTCTAGCTGCATATATATCAAAAGATGGCCTAGTCGGCCATCACTGGAAAGAGAGGCCCATTGGACTTGCAAACTTTATATGCCCCAGTACAGGGGAACACCAGGGCCAAAAAGGGGGAGTGGGTGGGCAGGGGAGTGGGGGTGGGTGGATATCCACTTTTGGTATAGCATTGGAAATGTAAATGAGCTAAATACCTAATAAAAAATGGAAAAAAAAAAGAATGGATCAATTCACATTCTTCTATAACTGCCCGTTGTGCCAGCACCATCTGTTGAAAATGCTGTCTTTTTTCCACTGGATGCTTTTAGCTCCCTTTTAAAATATCAGGTGACCATAGGTGTGTGGGTTCAGTTCCGGATCTTCAATTCTATTCCATTGATCTACCTGTCTGTCGCTGTACCAGTCCCAGTACGGCTTGAGTTCAGGCATGGTGATTCCCCCAGAGGTTCTTTTATTGTTGAGAATAGTTTTTGCTATCCTAGGTTTTTTGTTATTCCAGATGAATCTGCCGATTGCCCTTTCTAATTCGTTGAAGAATTGTGTTGGAATTTTGATGGGGATTGCATTGAATCTGTAGATTGCTTTTGGCAGGATAGCCATTTTTACTATATTAATCCTGCCAATCCATGAGCATGGCAACCAGTGTTCTTAATCACTGAACCATCTCTCCACGCCAACAGTGTACTTTCTTAATGGAAGTAATTAAACTGAGCATAGCATCATGTACCTGCAACCCTACCAGTCTCAAGTTATGGGTGGAGGATCCCTTGAGCTCAAGCA